>NC_058087.1:16809759-17409759 GCF_014858855.1 Bufo gargarizans | reverse complement strand
CTTATTTATGTTGCCCTTAATTAGGACACCATAAAACTGGTGACAGGTTCCCTTTAAGTAATTTCTACCAGACAGAAGATGGCACAGGTCAGTGTCAACTGGTTTGCGCTGGCATCCAGTAGAGGAGGCTATAGTCGCAGATAAACCAAATAAGGTCCTAATGACTGGCTTTATCCACATAATTACTTTATTCACACATCACTAAAATATTCATACGCAGCTGTGATATGTGCATGTTGAATTAACTGTTTCCCAATGATTGGTAAAATTCTGCTGCAAAAATGATGTGTAAAAAAATTATTGCCCATCTTTTAGATAATGCTTTTATTTAAAAAACAGGCTGCAAGCTATTAGTCAAAGAAAATATTGAGCATGGACCCAAACATAACAGTTTTTGAGTCAATTCTCGCTCACTGCCGTCATTATTGTATAGTTTCACTCATTTGGAATATCAGACGAAAGCAGCTGTGGTATGTTTCTACTGATTTAACAAGGGAACTACCCTAACAAGAGATACCAAGCACAGCCGTTATACAATGTACGGCGCTGTGCTTGGTAAGCATGGAGAAGGCCGTGGTGCTCAGGAGAGCTCTGGTACCTTCTCAAACAGCTGATCGGCGAGGGTCCCCGGTGTTAGACCCCCACCGATCAGAGACTGATGACCTATCCAGAGGATAGGTCATCAGTATATAAGGCTCGGAAAACCCCATTAAGACTTTGCACTATAATAAGTCTATATAGGTCTATACATTTAATGAGTAATACATTGGAAATGTGAACGAGGGACAATCATGTTCCTGGGAATCACAAAAAGCCAGCAACTAGGCAATATTCTCCGCCAGCTTTGTTATTTGAAAGCAGCTCCTGATATGAAAGCTGCCTGAATACCTTGGACGACACACAATGCACCCAAAGGTTTTAAGGTGTAATGGAAATATTCTCCGTAGGATCCTATTTGTGGCAATATCTCAGCAATTTTCACAGGGACTGAAAATGCATCAAGCACCCGTGCTTGCTTGGAAAGCAAAGAACTCATAAGCTGGAACTTAGCAACAATACAAGTCGGTCTTCTTGCATGAATTGTAACCATGGAAACGCTACAGTTATCTCACCAGAGACAAACATACCTGCACCATCAAGAAAAAAATGGGAAAGTTTCAGACGGTTCTTTACTAGGTCACTGTACGTGATGGAGGTCTGCTAATGTTTAGCATCTCACCCAGCTCTGAGAACGCTGATGGTCTGGTACTATAAATTATGTACAGTCTATTTTATTTCTCCACTCAGAAAATTTGAGACATCATTAATTTGCATCTATTCTGGCCTCTGTTCTGTTAGGAAAATTCTCTTGGCAGGCTGAATAATGAAGCCTAGTGAAGTTCTACCTGGGAAAACAATGGAAACTTAAAGGGAATGTGTCATCAGATAATTACCTATTGTTTTTTTATGTTAAACATATTTTTAAAGAATTTTTAATTATATTATTTTTCATTTTCCATGTCAATATATATATTTAAACAAAAACCACACAATCCTGCAGTTTTTCGCACTGGCCACTAAGCCTAATATTAGACGCTACTTCTTGCTCTGTTCAGATCACTTTACTGCAGTTATCTGCTTATCTGCCATTCTAATCCTGCCTGTAATGATATCACCTCTGTGTATAGATACGACATGATCCACCATTCACAGTAGGTGATTGTCAGATCTTATCTAATCTGTCCTTGTATAATGGCCTTTGCACGGGTCATAGAGCTGCCCAGAAAACTCTCCCATAGAAGTCAATGAGGTCCCCTCCTGACCATTGTGTCTATGGCCCATGGGGCTGCAGTAAAGCAATTTTCTTAATGCTTTCTAAAAAAAAAACTCAGGTAAGATGGCCGCCTCCACAATCATGTTCAGGAAATGATAAAAAAAATCCGTAATCAGAAAATAAAAAGAAATTAGAAAAAAAGATGTGTCACTTTCTGGTTTTAACTAGCAGATAAAATGTTGGCGAGATTTTTTTTACATTGACGACAATGGAAAACGGACTGAAACAGAAGGGATCTATTGCTCCCCGTTAACATCAGCACTGGATTTTCATCCCAGAATCTGTAGATGCAGATTGTCTAGCGCTTTAGACTCCGCCCATCAAGTGCCCAGATATGGATCTCCTCCCCCTATGACACCGTAAGGACCTGATGAATGGCCAGCTTTGGACAATCCCTATTTTTTAATGTGTCCCCAGCAATCAGCTCTGGAGAAATCAGTGTTAAATTTTCCTGCAGCGCCATCACAGGGCAAACAGTGCATTACACAGTGGCCATTTAAATCATGGACAGGATAGGTTCTGCAGAGCTAGAGACACGGATCGCAACTAGAGGACCTACCTTTATTAACTCATACTTGCCTAATTGTATATGAAAATATGTTTTTAGACAATCCCTTTAACATAAATATAGGGGGTCATTTATTAAGACTGGCATTGTAGACGTCGGTCTTAATGACCGCTGAGCTGGCGGTGGATCTGCTGTAGTTATGTAGAGACGCTGGCTTCTACATAACTTGGGCACATCCACTGCCAGTCTAAATCTATGCCAACTCCCTTGCTGGCGTAGATTTAGAACATTTTCTAAGCCCAAAATAGGAGAAGAAAATGATAAATGAGAGGGGCCTGGCGGCGCACCCAATTGCATGCCACACCCCCTCTTTTTAGACCTGTGGTGAACGCGGTACAGGCATACTTACTGCCTACAGTTTTGTGTCAACAGTTCTTATCGGGATCCATGTGTCTCCAATGGTAACAGAATAGCAAGAAAATGATCCTGCAGTCATCCTCCCATCTGAGCCTTTCTTCTAATCTCCTTAGCAGAGGGATCTGACAGACTAGAGCAGGGATAAGTAACCACGCCAGGTGTGATGAAACTACAACTGCCAGCATGCACACCTGCCTGACTGTTTTTTGAACTTCCATAGAAGTGAATGGAGCATGCTGGGAGTTGTAGTTTCACAACAGCTGGAGTGACGGAGGTTGCTGACCCCTGGACTACAGTAACACAAACTGCATGGTCAGACTACACAGGGTCATCAATATCAGATCAGTGGGGGTCCGACTCCCGGCACCCTTGCCAATCAGCTGTTTGAAGAGGCCAGTGGCATCATGTTCATCAGTCACATGGACTAGGCGCAGCTCAGTCTCATTCAAGTAAATGAAGCTGAGCTGCAATACCAAGCACAGCCACTATTCAATGGATGGCGCTGTGCTTGGTAAGCTGTGAGGAGGCGGGTGTGCCGGACTCCCACTGATATGATGTTTATGACCTATCCGAAGGACAGACTATTAATATTAAACTCCTGGATTGATGTAAAAAAAATTAAAATCTGACAATTTCCACATTCATTGCTCCAATTGCTCTGCTAGATTATCTTCATCTTGGCAGCTCGGGGGACGTGTCCTTTCTGCTGGACATCTCTCCCTGCAACTGCCACAGCTTCTAATAGAAGATATGGCTGATGGCAGTTGAAGATTTAAACTGAGCACGTGCGACCAGCTCAGTGAGATGGACAAAAAAATAAGGAAAGGAGCAAACAGCAGGTGGCGCTATACAGGTAGATTTTATTGAATAGCTCAGTGGCTATATTCAATTTTTAATTACATGCAATTACAAAAGGATTCATAGTGCTGGTTTGGAAAATGCACAATATGCTTGGTGACACCACCCCTTTAAGTAGAAAATCCAAATAGCCAAGCGCCTTATACATCTCACCTGATAACATGGCTATGCATGCACTCGGGTGTATTCATATCTATATTCCATATTTCTTAATTCTAAAACCATTTCCATGCTCAGTGACACTATTTCATTTCCCATTGCTTAGTTAGAGCCAGCCAATAAATCATATGTTTTCCAATGAAAACCATTAGCCATTTATGGATTCCCCCAAATTGATCTACTTACAAACAGGATTCGAGCCGGGTCTGCAGTTATTTCACTGCCACGTGAACTACTTATTGATGCCTTTAGAGGATTTTATTGGAAAAACATTAAAATGAATAAACTGATGAAAAATAACAATTAGAAAAGGTAGAAGCAAAAAGTGGAACTACTGGATGGATGGAAATGTAATGGATGGAAAATGTAAATATTTGCCATCAGATACAATGATAGATGAAATCATACATCAACTGGGCCGAAAATAAGTTCAAAAGATTGTTTAGAGTATAGGAATCCCCGCCCGAAACAGCGCCCCCTCTTGTGCAGTGGCTATGTCGGGTATTGCAGCTCAGCCACTTTGAACTGAATGGCTACAATACCAGACACAATCCGTGCACAAGCGTGGCGCTGTTTCTTGGAGAGAAAAAAATCCTTTCTCTAAAGCAGCCCTTTCAATCTATAGACTTGTATTGAGAGTGCTCACTTATTGCCTTCCTGCATACGACTGTATCCGTTTTTGCAGTCCGCAAATGCCGAGAGCCTGCCGCAAAATGGACAAGAATAGGACATGTTCTATTTTATTAGGAAGCCGTGGAATGGACACAGAGAGCTGTCAACATATTTTGTGGCCCCATTGAGACGAATGGGTCCGAATCTAAACCGCAAAAAATCGGATCGGATGCGGACCAAAACTACACTGTGTGCATGAGCCCTTAGTGTATGAATAGACTGGAGAGTACTCCGTGCAGCAAAAATGAGTTAATGACTGCCATACCTTTATGATGGGCGGCCTGCATCATTAAAGCCCATGTCATAGCATATTTAGAGCGCAGGCTTTAGCCGTCTGCCTGAGTTAATATTGGTTCCCCTGCTGTGAAAGACGCCCAGGACCCCGGAGAGAAGAAAGTCGCGACTTTTACTACTTCTCTTTTCTCATATTCACAGTTCTCAATGAGCACTGTGTGCAGAATCAAGGCATTGGTGCTGCCTCTATTCATCTAGGAGGCTGCCGCCGGGTCTAACTAGGCTTAGCTTTAAAGGGGTTTTCCGAGTGTTCAGTAATGATGACCTATCCTCAGGATAGGTGATCAGTATGTGATCAGTGGGGGCCGACACTCGGGACCCCCCGTTGTTCAGCTGTTTGAAGAGGCTGTGGCGCTCTAGTGAGCGCTGCGGCCTCCTCACAGCTTACCACACACAGTGCCACCCACTCGATAGTGGCTGTGCTTGGTACTGCAGCTCAGCCCCTACACTTGAATGGGATGAGCTGCGTCTAGGCCGATCAGTGTGACGTCACTGACCTAGGTAGAGGCCGCGGAAGTTACCGGAGCGTTACGGTCTCTTGAAACAGCTGATCTCCTTTAGTAGTAACAACTATCAATGTAAAAAAGCATATTTATTTAACAATTTTTAACAAACTATAAGCTTAACAATTCAAAAATCGCACATTTTCGCAATTTTAATGTGCATTTATGCAAATAGAAAATGCAAAAATTTGTTAAAAAAGCCTGTATTATTCACTACAAATTCCACATAAACCATGTCACTAGCCCAACACGTGATAGAGATATAGCTGACCTGTGTGAAAAACTGTTAGCTTTGTCTGGCCTGAAGACAGAAAGTTACCCTGGTCCTAAACTGGTAAAAAGAGTATTCACATTTTACAAAATTATTTGTCATCACGTCATGATTGGAGAGGGTCTGACCTCTGGGACCCTCATCGATCCTGACAATGAAGGGGCCACAGTGATAATTTTATGCTTCCACATTTTCTTATCTCTGCATTGAGGTGCTCCCACCACCAGCTGTGCAGGGAACTGCAGCATGACTCCATTCACTCCAATGGAGCTGAGCTGCAGTTTCTCTGCACAGCAGGTGGTC
Source organism: Bufo gargarizans (assembly GCF_014858855.1). NCBI lineage: Eukaryota > Metazoa > Chordata > Amphibia > Anura > Bufonidae > Bufo > Bufo gargarizans. The sequence continues at coordinate 17,403,961 of NC_058087.1, read as the reverse complement.
AGCAGCACCACAGCATTGGATAAAACAGTGAAGGGGATGCAGTGCTAATGGCGCCCCCTGGAGTTTAATCTATATAGTAATGTACATGTCCACCTACTAAGGTGGTCACACATTCTCAGTTTCATCCTTCAACTGCTACCAGCTTTATTTATTTATTTACTGCTACCGGATTTATTATTAGAGGCTGTGACTGTTACAGGAAAACTGATGCAGGAGAAAGGACATGTCCCCTGAGAAAGGACACAGTCATGGAGAAAGGACATGTCCCCTGAGAAAGGACACAGTCATGGAGAAAGGACATGTTCCCTGAGAAAGGACACAGTCATAGAGAAAGGACATGTCCCCTGAGAAAGGACACAGTCATGGAGAAAGGACATGTCCCCTGAGAAAGGACACAGTCATGGAGAAAGGACATGTTCCCTGAGAAAGGACACAGTCATAGAGAAAGGACATGTCCCCTGAGAAAGGACACAGTCATGGAGAAAGGACATGTCCCCTGAGAAAGGACACAGTTATGGAGAAAGGACATGTCCCCTGAGAAAGGACACAGTCATGGAGAAAGGACATGTCCCCTGAGAAAGGACACAGTTATGGAGAAAGGACATGTCCCCTGAGAAAGGACACAGTCATGGAGAAAGGACATGTTCCCTGAGAAAGGACACAGTCATAGAGAAAGGACATGTCCCCTGAGAAAGGACACAGTTATGGAGAAAGGACATGTCCCCTGAGAAAGGACACAGTCATGGAGAAAGGACATGTCCCCTGAGAAAGGACACAGTCATGGAGAAAGGACATGTTCCCTGAGAAAGGACACAGTCATAGAGAAAGGACATGTCCCCTGAGAAAGGACACAGTCATGGAGAAAGGACATGTCCCCTGAGAAAGGACACAGTTATGGAGAAAGGACATGTCCCCTGAGAAAGGACACAGTCATGGAGAAAGGACATGTTCCCTGAGAAAGGACACAGTCATAGAGAAAGGACATGTCCCCTGAGAAAGGACACAGTCATGGAGAAAGGACATGTCCCCTGAGAAAGGACACAGTTATGGAGAAAGGACATGTCCCCTGAGAAAGGACACAGTCATGGAGAAAGGACATGTCCCCTGAGAAAGGACACAGTTATGGAGAAAGGACATGTCCCCTGAGAAAGGACACAGTCATGGAGAAAGAACATGTCCCCTGAGAAAGGACACAGTCATGGAAAAAAGACATGCCCCCTGAGAAAGGACACAGTCATGGAGAAAAGACATGTCCCCTGAGAAAGGACACAGTCATGGAGAAAGGACATGTCCCCTGAGAAAGGACACAGTTATGGAGAAAGGACATGTCCCCTGAGAAAGGACACAGTCATGGAGAAAGGACATGTCCCCTGAGAAAGGACACAGTTATGGAAAAAGGACATGTCCCCTGAGAAAGGACACAGTCATGGAAAAAGGACATGTCCCCTGAGAAAGGACACAGTCATGGAGAAAGGACATTCCCCTGAGAAAGGACACAGTTATGGAGAAAGGACATGTTCCCTGAGAAAGGACACAGTCATAGAGAAAGGACATGTCCCCTGAGAAAGGACACAGTCATGGAGAAAGGACATGTCCCCTGAGAAAGGACACAGTTATGGAGAAAGGACATGTCCCCTGAGAAAGGACACAGTCATGGAGAAAGGACATGTCCCCTGAGAAAGGACACAGTCATGGAGAAAGGACATGTTCCCTGAGAAAGGACACAGTCATAGAGAAAGGACATGTCCCCTGAGAAAGGACACAGTCATGGAGAAAGGACATGTCCCCTGAGAAAGGACACAGTTATGGAGAAAGGACATGTCACCTGAGAAAGGACACAGTCATGGAGAAAGGACATGTTCCCTGAGAAAGGACACAGTCATAGAGAAAGGACATGGAGAAGGACACAGTCATGGAGAAAGGACATGTCCCCTGAGAAAGGACACAGTTATGGAGAAAGGACATGTCCCCTGAGAAAGGACACAGTCATGGAGAAAGGACATGTCCCCTGAGAAAGGACACAGTTATGGAGAAAGGACATGTCCCCTGAGAAAGGACACAGTCATGGAGAAAAGACATGTCCCCTGAGAAAGGACACAGTCATGGAGAAAGGACATGTCCCCTGAGAAAGGACACAGTTATGGAGAAAGGACATGTCCCCTGAGAAAGGACACAGTCATGGAGAAAGGACATGTCCCCTGAGAAAGGACACAGTTATGGAAAAAGGACATGTCCCCTGAGAAAGGACACAGTCATGGAAAAAGGACATGTCCCCTGAGAAAGGACACAGTCATGGAGAAAGGACATTCCCCTGAGAAAGGACACAGTTATGGAGAAAGGACATTTCCCCTGAGAAAGGACACAGTCATGGAGAAAGGACATGTTCCCTGAGAAAGGACACAGTCATAGAAAAAGGACATGTCCCCTGAGAAAGGACACAGTCATGGAAAAAGGACATGTCCCCTGAGAAAGGACACAGTCATGGAGAAAGGACATGTCCCCTGAGAAAGGACACAGTCATGGAGAAAGGACATGTCCCCTGAGAAAGGACACAGTTATGGAGAAAGGACATGTCCCCTGAGAAAGGACACAGTCATGGAGAAAGAACATGTCCCCTGAGAAAGGACACAGTCATGGAAAAAAGACATGCCCCCTGAAAAAGGACACAGTCATGGAGAAAAGACATGTCCCCTGAGAAAGGACACAGTCATGGAGAAAGGACATGTCCCCTGAGAAAGGACACAGTTATGGAGAAAGGACATGTCCCCTGAGAAAGGACACAGTCATGGAGAAAGGACATGTCCCCTGAGAAAGGACACAGTTATGGAAAAAGGACATGTCCCCTGAGAAAGGACACAGTCATGGAAAAAGGACATGTCCCCTGAGAAAGGACACAGTCATGGAGAAAGGACATTCCCCTGAGAAAGGACACAGTTATGGAGAAAGGACATGTTCCCTGAGAAAGGACACAGTCATAGAGAAAGGACATGTCCCCTGAGAAAGGACACAGTCATGGAGAAAGGACATGTCCCCTGAGAAAGGACACAGTTATGGAGAAAGGACATGTCCCCTGAGAAAGGACACAGTCATGGAGAAAGGACATGTCCCCTGAGAAAGGACACAGTCATGGAGAAAGGACATGTTCCCTGAGAAAGGACACAGTCATGGAGAAAGGACATGTCCCCTGAGAAAGGACACAGTCATGGAGAAAGGACATGTCCCCTGAGAAAGGACAGAGTTATGGAGAAAGGACATGTCCCCTGAGAAAGGACACAGTCATGGAGAAAGGACATGTCCCCTGAGAAAGGACACAGTCATAGAGAAAGGACATGTCCCCTGAGAAAGGACACAGTCATGGAAAAAGGACATGTCCCCTGAGAAAGGACACAGTCATGGAGAAAGGACATTCCCCTGAGAAAGGACACAGTTATGGAGAAAGGACATTTCCCCTGAGAAAGGACACAGTCATGGAGAAAGGACATGTTCCCTGAGAAAGGACACAGTCATAGAAAAAGGACATGTCCCCTGAGAAAGGACACAGTCATGGAAAAAGGACATGTCCCCTGAGAAAGGACACAGTCATGGAGAAAGGACATGTCCCCTGAGAAAGGACACAGTTGTAAGAGGCAGCCCTGATCATCCAGCAACATTTCCAACACATATATATATAGCAGACTGTCATGTTTCCCTCCAGCCACCAGAGGCCACTGTGGCTGAGTAGGACAGTGAGAGGAGTTGTTTCCAGAGGACAAGGAGTTAAGTGTTTTTCCCGGGCTGAGCAGAGAGCCTGGGCTGAAGGTGTCTGAGTACACAGGAAGAAGGACGCTGTGCACTGAGAGGGAGATCCACAGGGAAGATTAGAGTGATTGCTCCCTGCCTGCTGTGACACAGTATCTGGGACATTAGAGTGTGTTTGCTCTCTGACTGAGCTGATGTGTCCTGGTGTAGAAGAGAGACTGCTGTAGTGTGAGGCACTTACCAGAGGAACTGTGAGTGAATTCCAGGCCCTGCCTGATTACACGTCCAGAGCTGCTGATTATCTCTAACCAGAGTTACAGAGACTACAAAGAGAGGCCAGAGCTGAGCCACGCTGAAGCAAGCAAGCAAGCAACCAGATCGGGACCCAGACTGTACCTGCCTGCATGTGCGGACACCGAACTGTGAGTGCACTGATGCTAACCTGAGCTAGGACATAGTGGAATAGGATTTAGTTTAGTGCACCGTAGAGGTGCACCCCGGGTAGTGGGGACAGATAGGACTACCTAGAAGAGAGTAGCCTGCTATTGTCTGTACTTGTGTTTGTGATTCATTTGTGTTCTTTATGCAAGTTTCCATTATCTTTATTGTGAATTCTCAAGCTGTTCATATTGTAAATCTGCTTCTCCGGCAGTTAGAGTTCTCCTTTAATAAAGCCGGTTTCTACTTCAGCCTCCTTGTCTGCTGCACTGTACTTGAGTCCTGCTCTACGGTCTCTTCCTCTGCTGACCGTTACAAGTGGCGCTGCGAGCAGGGTACAGTCACAGAGATGGAGGCGGCTGAAGGCAATGTGCATGATGTTAATGTGAGTACCTCAGGCAATGGTGGAACCCTTGCAAGGGCCCTTCCTATTGGCACGTTGTTCAACTTGCTACCCAAATTTGATGGCCAGAACATGACACTGTCAGACTGGGTGACAAGGTTACAGAGTGCTGTTAGGATTTACAATGTCAGCCCAGAACTACAAGTAGAAATTGCTTTGGCCGCTCTCGAGGGTGAGGCCCGAAGAAATGTTCTCCTACAACCAGAAGCCACGTGCAATACATTGCAAGAGATGGTGAGATTCCTGGAAGAAATATATGGGGAAACAGCCAGTGCAGGGCACCTCCGGGCGAAGTTTTTTTACCGGATTCAACGGGAAGACGAAGGTGTCTCTCAGTACGCTACAGCCCTACAGGAAGTGTTGGCCGAGGTACAAAAAAAAGAGGCAGATGGGGTTACTGGCATGGGACCCATAGACCGGATACTTCGGGAACAATTTATTCTGGGGCTCTACAGCAATCCCCTGAAACAGGCTCTGCGGGAACGAGTCAGAGTAGACCCTACCCTAACCTTTCGACAAATTTTGGCAGAGGCCGTGACGCGAAACAAAGAAGACGGCTATGCTTCTGGAGTAATACGGACCCAGACCGTTACACCCCCCGGGGTTACAAGAAATGAGGAAGCCCTGGTCAGAGTGGTACAAGACTTGCAGAGCTCCCTGAGTGCCATGCACGAAAAGTTGACACACCTGGAGAAACGGATAGAGTCGCGCCATACTACTGAGGCTGCCTATCCAGCCCGACAACAAACCTATCAGGCGACTCCGTGGGTTCCTACACCCGAATGCCCTTATGCTAGTTTACCATACCATCAAGCCCCTCATTACCCTTCAGTGGGGCCATCCAGCCAAGCTCTGAGGGCACCTCCCACTCGCAGGCAAAAAGTGGGCCGTCAAGGGGCACAGTGTTGGCGGTGTGGAGATCTAGGACATTTCGCCAGAGAGTGTCGGAATAATCCAGCTGGACGCCAAGAGCCGCCGTTAAACTACCGACCCCTGCAGTAGTGGGGCGTACTGCAGGGGAGGTGGAGAGCCAAGTTACCCAGCAAAACTCCGAACACCTGGTCGCAGGGTGCCCCACTATACGAGCTGAGTTCGAAGGTGTTCCTGTCGACTGCTTAGTGGATACTGGGTCTCAAGTGACAACTATGCCCGAATCATTCTTCTACCGTTACTTTCAAGCGCTGGCCAAGCCAGAACGAGAGACACTGGTCCGGGTTACAGCGGCTAACCAACAACAGATTCCTGTCACAGGGGTCGTATGGATGAATGTACGGCTATGTAGACAGGAAGTGGGGCGGAAAGGTATCTTGTTGGTCCCCGAAACGTTCAAAGAAGATGTGCCGCTCTCGAGGGTGAGGCCCGAAGAAATGTTCTCCTACAACCAGAAGCCACGTGCAATACATTGCAAGAGATGGTGAGATTCCTGGAAGAAATATATGGGGAAACAGCCAGTGCAGGGCACCTCCGGGCGAAGTTTTTTTTACCGGATTCAACGGGAAGACGAAGGTGTCTCTCAGTACGCTACAGCTCTACAGGAAGTGTTGGCCGAGGTACAAAAAAAAGAGGCAGATGGGGTTACTGGCATGGGACCCATAGACCGGATACTGCGGGAACAATTTATTCTGGGGCTCTACAGCAATCCCCTGAAACAGGCTCTGCGGGAACGAGTCAGAATAGACCCTACCCTAACCTTTCGACAAATTTTGGCAGAGGCCGTGACGCGAAACAAAGAAGACGGCTATGCTTCTGGAGTAATACGGACCCAGACCGTTACACCCCCCGGGGTTACAAGAAATGAGGAAGCCCTGGTCAGAGTGGTACAAGACTTGCAGAGCTCCCTGAGTGCCATGCACGAAAAGTTGACACACCTGGAGAAACGGATAGAGTCGCGCCATACTACTGAGGCTGCCTATCCAGCCCGACAACAAACCTATCAGGCGACTCCGTGGGTTCCTACACCCGAATGCCCTTATGCTAGTTTACCATACCATCAAGCCCCTCATTACCCTTCAGTGGGGCCATCCAGCCAAGCTCTGAGGGCACCTCCCACTCGCAGGCAAAAAGTGGGCCGTCAAGGGGCACAGTGTTGGCGGTGTGGAGATCTAGGACATTTCGCCAGAGAGTGTCGGAATAATCCAGCTGGACGCCAAGAGCCGCCGTTAAACTACCGACCCCTGCAGTAGTGGGGCGTACTGCAGGGGAGGTGGAGAGCCAAGTTACCCAGCAAAACTCCGAACACCTGGTCGCAGGGTGCCCCACTATACGAGCTGAGTTCGAAGGTGTTCCTGTCGACTGCTTAGTGGATACTGGGTCTCAAGTGACAACTATGCCCGAGTCATTCTTCTACCGTTACTTTCAAGCGCTGGCCAAGCCAGAACGAGAGACACTGGTCCGGGTTACAGCGGCTAACCAACAACAGATTCCTGTCACAGGGGTCGTATGGATGAATGTACGGCTATGTAGACAGGAAGTGGGGCGGAAAGGTATCTTGTTGGTCCCCGAAACGTTCAAAGAAGATGTGCCGGTGATAATGGGCATGAATATCCTGCGAGAATTGGATCAGATCATGTTCACCAATCGGGGGCCGGGTTACTGGAAACAAGCCACCCCGCACAAACCTACCCAGAAAGCATTTCAACGGCTAATCCGTTTTTGTGGAACACAGAAAAGTGTACCAGCACACCAGGCGGTGGGAACGATCCGAGCGCCAGGAAAGGCTACCTTCACCCTTCCCCCTGGTCGGGAGACCGTGCTGACGTTACCCGTGGGAACTTTCCGTAATCTTGAAGGCATGGAGGTGTTCGTTGAACCAACAGGCCTAGGAGAGCTGGGTCAGGACGTCCTGGTGGCCCGGACACTGGGAGTGGTCCAGAATGGACGAGTACCCATAAGAGCTGTGAATGTGGGATATCTAGAAGTTCCCTTGACGCCAGGGGTGGAACTGGCTCGTGTGTACCTACATCAGGGAGAAATCCTGAGTCAGAGAGAAGTGACTCTAGCTCCGGTAGGGGATGCTGGTTGGACCCTGGCAGTTACTGCCAGTGCAGAAGAGGCGCCGACCCCAGAATGGAATGGGGGAACCATCTTGGATCAAATGGAGATAGATGTTAAGGCTCTCAGTTTAGACCAACAGCGAGCAGTTGAAACCATGCTGTGGGAGAATCAGGCTGCGTTTGCCCGCCACGCCAATGACTTTGGCTGCACGAATGCTATCACACATGATATACCGACGGGGGACACTCCACCAATTCGGGAGAGATATCGACAGATTCCGCCCAAGTTGTACCAGGAAGTGAAGACGCTATTGAAACAGATGATAGATTCCGGAGTGGTGCGGGGAAGCCAGAGCCCTTGGGCAGCCCCAGTGGTGCTTGTCAAGAAGAAGGAAGGCACTATTCGATTTTGTGTGGATTACCGGCGGTTGAATGCTTGCACTGCGCGAGACTCATATCCTCTGCCACGCATCGAGGAGTCTCTGACGGCTCTAGGACGAGCCAAATACTTCTCCACCCTGGATCTAGCAAGTGGGTACTGGCAAGTACCAGTGGCTGAGCAGGACAAGGCAAAGACAGCATTCATACTCCCCATGGGGTTATTTGAATTCAACAGGATGCCATTCGGACTGACTAATGCCCCTGGAACCTTCCAGCGGCTGATGGAGAGATGCCTGGGAGACCTGAATTTTGAAGCCACTCTGATATACCTAGACGATATCATCATATACTCTGCTACTTTTCAAGAACACTTGAATCGGCTAGGGCAGGTACTCGAGCGACTGCGATCCCATGGCCTGAAGGTAAAGCCAAAGAAGTGTCATCTCTTCAAGAGGGAGATCGAGTACCTGGGCCATAGGGTGTCCCAAGACGGAGTGCTACCGTCCCAAGAAAAAGTGGCTGCAATACGACAATGGCTAGTGCCGAGAACACTGCGTGAGTTGAAGGCCTTTCTGGGACTGACTGGGTACTACCGGCGGTTCATCAAAGACTACGCAAAAATAGCGGGCCCTCTGAATGAGTTGTTGAGAGGAACGGCTGGGCAACCCAAGGGCCAAAGTATCCCCTGGGGACAGAAACAGGAAGAGGCCTTCCAGGCCCTGAAAGAAGCCCTGACATCGGCCCCCATCTTGGCTTATGCCGATTTTGATAAACCATTCATCTTAGCTACTGATGGCAGCCTCTACGGACTTGGGGCAGTCCTGTCGCAGGTACAAGATGGACATGAGAGAGTGATCGCTTATGCCAGTAGATCCTTGCGAGATACGGAGCGAAACCCCCATAACTACAGTTCCTTCCGGCTGGAACTCCTTGCCCTGGTGTGGGCTATGACGGAGAAATTTGCAGGATATCTGACAGGAGCTAAGATCTTCGTACGGACGGATAACAATCCCCTGGCCCATCTGGGTACTGCCAAGTTGGGAGCCCTGGAGCAACGCTGGGCGGCTCGCCTCGCAAAGTATGACTTCTCAATTCGCTACCGCTCCGCTACAGAGAACACTAATGCTGATGGTCTCTCGAGGGTTACTTTTGAAACTCCAGTAGGGGATATGGATGAACAAAAGGAAGAAGATGAAACTCCTGACTTCCGCAAGTTCGCTCCCCCAACAGTCGCGGCCCAGACAAGTGGGGAGGCCCGTAAGCTACCCAAAGCATTGGGGAGAACTAATGAAGAATGGGGCAGATTGCAAGATGAAGACATTGGACTGCAGCAAATGAAAAGCTGGGTAACCCAGTGCAGGAAACCCAACAAAGAAGAAAGGACTGATCTGGATGCCGAGATGAAGTCCGTTCTACATCAATGGGACAGACTGGAAGTGCATGGAGCTGATTTGTTCCGCAAGTGGCAACAGCCTGCCGACCTAGAGGCGAGGTGGCAGGTAGTGATACCCAGAAGAATGGCACGGGAGATAGCCAAAGAGGCTCATGAGTTTGGAGCTCACTTCGGGCCAGTCAAGACATACCAGTGGCTGCAGCGTTATGTGTATTGTCCGCGACTGGAGGCCACAGTTGAAGAAGTTTGCCGACAGTGTCGAGTGTGTGAACTCACGAAGAGTACAGAACAGAGAGCACCCCTACAGTCCATCCAGACCACAGAACCGCTGGAAGTGTTGATGATAGACTATCTTCTTGTGGGACAATCGTCAAGAGGTCCACAGTATTGCCTGGTCATGATCGACCACTTCTCCAAGTTTGCAGTAGTCACCCCAACTCGGGACCAGACGGCCGAGTCCGCGGCACGAGCCATTTGTCAAGACTTCATTCGGGTCTATGGGTGTCCAAAGCGGATCCATTCAGATCAAGGGGCGTGCTTTCAAGGAAAAGTGATGGAAGAGCTACATCGACTCTACGGCATTGAAAAATCCAGGACAACTCCTTATCATCCCCAAGGAAACGGAGCCTGTGAGCGCTTTAACCGCACATTGCTGCAAATGCTGAGGACACTAGAGGAAGACAAGAGGGCACACTGGCCTGACTACCTGCCAGAATTAGTCTGGGCTTACAATAATCGTGTCCACACCACCACCGGTTACACCCCATACATGTTACTGTTCGGTAGGGCTGGTCGAGAGATCGTGGAATTAAACCTAGAACAGCCAGAAGACCTAATAGAGCGATCAACCACCTCATGGGTGAAAGAACACCGTCGGCGTCTCCAGACCATTCGCCGGTTGGCAGGTCAGCGGTTACAGGAGAGAGCTCATACAGACCGTCCTCCAGTTCAGGAGGTTCCATTGCAGCCTGGGGATCGGGTACTGGTACGAGAGAAACGTCCCAGAGGCAAGTTGAGTGAGCGTTGGGAAGTACAGCCGTATAAAGTGATCAAGAGAGTGTACCCTAATGGTCCGGTCTACGAAGTGCAGGTTGAGAATGAAGAATTTGCTTCACGGACTCTACATAGGAATATGTTACGGCCATGCCGGTCCAAAGATCCCGCACCTGTTCAGAGGACACCTCCTCCTGCCCCATACTCAGAACTTGTTATCTCTGATGGAGATTATGGTGAAGACTGGTGGACTGCTCCCAACACCGAAGAAGCCTCCCAGGTTACAGGTGATGAAGGCACTGTCACAGAACCATTGCCAGCCCGTAATGGAGAGGGGCCCTCGGACACACCCGAACCTCCTATTGTGGTGGGTGAATCCAGACTGGCAGTTCCTAGTGGATAGAGTCAGGTCGTAACAGATAGCCAGGACCTCCGGAGATCCAGTAGGCTTACTGCAGGGGTTCCACCAAACAGGTACGCTGCTGATGAGTTCATTTGGTCCACCTGTATGTATTGTGGACAATGTTGTACTGCTGTATAAAAAGTTACATTAACCATTATTTCTATGGACTATATAACAAGGCCGAGGACGGCCACCTTTAAGTGGGGAGGCATGTAAGAGGCAGCCCTGATCATCCAGCAACATTTCCAACACATATATATATAGCAGACTGTCATGTTTCCCTCCAGCCACCAGAGGCCACTGTGGCTGAGTAGGACAGTGAGAGGAGTTGTTTCCAGAGGACAAGGAGTTAAGTGTTTTTCCCGGGCTGAGCAGAGAGCCTGGGCTGAAGGTGTCTGAGTACACAGGAAGAAGGACGCTGTGCACTGAGAGGGAGATCCACAGGGAAGATTAGAGTGATTGCTCCCTGCCTGCTGTGACACAGTATCTGGGACATTAGAGTGTGTTTGCTCTCTGACTGAGCTGATGTGTCCTGGTGTAGAAGAGAGACTGCTGTAGTGTGAGGCACTTACCAGAGGAACTGTGAGTGAATTCCAGGCCCTGCCTGATTACACGTCCAGAGCTGCTGATTATCTCTAACCAGAGTTACAGAGACTACAAAGAGAGGCCAGAGCTGAGCCACGCTGAAGCAAGCAAGCAAGCAACCAGATCGGGACCCAGACTGTACCTGCCTGCATGTGCGGACACCGAACTGTGAGTGCACTGATGCTAACCTGAGCTAGGACATAGTGGAATAGGATTTAGTTTAGTGCACCGTAGAGGTGCACCCCGGGTAGCGGGGACAGATAGGACTACCTAGAAGAGAGTAGCCTGCTATTGTCTGTACTTGTGTTTGTGATTCATTTGTGTTCTTTATGCAAGTTTCCATTATCTTTATTGTGAATTCTCAAGCTGTTCATATTGTAAATCTGCTTCTCCGGCAGTTAGAGTTCTCCTTTAATAAAGCCGGTTTCTACTTCAGCCTCCTTGTCTGCTGCACTGTACTTGAGTCCTGCTCTACGGTCTCTTCCTCTGCTGACCGTTACACAGTCATGGAGAAAGGACATGTCCCCTGAGAAAGGACACAGTCATGGAGAAAAGACATGTCCCCTGAGAAAGGACACAGTCATGGAGAAAGAACATGTCCCCTGAGCTGCCAGCCTGAGAAGAGTCTAACAGAGCAACATAAATACAGTCTAATATAATACAAGTAGACATCCACTCAAAGGGTGGAGGGTATATCTCCGGGTAAGACACAGTCACATCATTCGCTGGTTAGATATCAAGGTGATGCAGCATGGATCAGTGTGTTATGTTAACGGTATCATCCATAGGTGAAAGTCCGCTCTTAGGCAGTGAGATACTATCCCTGTATGGCTACCATGTCCCTGTCTAAAAGCGGAGTAATCGCCCCGAAAGGGACGGCCCCACTGATTGGTGGCTCACCCTGTACACTAAATCTCTCTTCCTATTATAAGGTTTCCAATATGGTGAATGTCTATAAATGATCACAAGGACCTCAGAACCGTGAGTGACCACTTTGTGGCAAATATTTGGCTTACCCGGAGATATACCCTCCACCCTTTGAGTGGATGTCTACTTGTATTATATTAGACTGTATTTATGTATTCTGTAGACAGATTCTTTATTTGATGTGGGAGTATCTTAATGTATATTTATTAAAAGTTATATTTTAAAAGGGTAATTTTCTTTTCTTGGTATGAATGGTATGATCTGCAGTATAGAATACATTACTGTCTATATAATGTCTCGTCTACTGTTCTTTTGTCACAAATATTGCATATTACATAAACCCGGTGCAGTCAGTTGCACTCTCGGCTCTCACCAGTCCTACAGGCGGTGTCACTGCTTTCCCAGAAACAGCGGCTTCGGTGTAACATCATTGTTTGATAGAACGCTACAATGTGTAATCGGCCAGCAGAGATACTTCTACACTGCAGGCTCACTGCATCCATCATATAGATGGCGGCATAAAGACACATAAACATCATGGGAAATATATAACACGAAAAATTGGTTATATTGCCGTATGTCATTCTAGGCGGCCGAATGGCTTACAATGTGACTTGCCTGGCAGAACCAGAAAGTGTCATTTACGGCTGTAAAAACAGCTGGATTATATCAGAGCATGTGGATACTATATAGCATTATTTTTGAACACTGTATGTATTCGAAAATACAGGCAATTATTTAAGCAGTTTATGGCAGCAATATATTTGTACTGTGTGGTACGCTTATCTGTTTTCTGTATGATGCTATTTTGTGGATATGGCAGTATTATATTTGCACTGTATGGCGTTATTTATAGTGTTGATCGAGCATGCTCGGCCGAACACCAGTTCGGCTTGAGCATCTCGATGCTCGACACATGGCGGAACTCGACCGAGTACCACATGAGCTCGAGCGCAATGCTCAAGTCTCCTCCTGTTGGCCAGGCTTTGTGAGCAGCAGAGGGCAGTAGTGGAATACCAGCTGCAACATGGCCGTCGCCTTTCAAGTCAGCTTCCGCTCTTTACATGCGAGGAGTGGGCATTGATGTCTGACCTCTGTGAGGTTTTACACAACTTTGAGGAATCAACACAGATGGTGAGCGGCGAGAACACTATTATCAGCGTAACCATCCCACTTCTGTGTCTACTTTTAGGGTACTTTCACACTAGCGTTTTTCTTTTCCGGCGCCGAGTTCCGTCCTAGGGGCTCAAATCCGGAAAAGAACTGATCAGTTTTATCCTAATGCATTCTGAATGGAGAGTAATCCGTTCAGGATGCATCAGGATGTCTTCAGTTCAGTCTTTTTGACTGATCAGGCTTTTCAGAAAACCGTAGCATGTTGATTTTTACCTCCGGCCAAAAATCCTGAACACTTTGACTGAAAGCTGGATCCGGCCTTTTTCCCATTGACTTGCATTAACGCCGGATCCGGCGCCGTGTGTTCAGTCAAACCGGATTTGGCTTTTGCATGTTAAACCTGAAAAATGTGAAAAAAAAGTTAAAGTCCATAAATGGCGGATCCGTTTCTTCCAATGCATTTTTTCATTGTGATTAAAATCCTGATCAGGATTCAAATGTAATCCGTTTTCACGCGTTTTTCCGGATCCAGCGGGCAGTTCAAGTGTCAGAATTGAATGCCGGATTTAAACAACGCTAGTGTGAAAGTAGCCTTAAAAGCTCGCTGCTCACAATTAAGGACGACGCTTTGCATGTGGAAGAGGTGGAAATGGGGGAAGACAGTACACAGGGTGATAGCCAGACCACACTCCGTTCGTCTTCTCAGAGCGAATTGGACGATGAAGAGGAGGAGGAGCAGGAGACGATTCCTTCCGCTACAAAGGGTAATACCCACAGAAGTTTTATTCCATCTGTTCAGCGTGGGTGGGCAGATGAGGAGGAAGAGGATGAAGAGATTGAGAAGTCTTGCCTGTTGGTACTCTGGCACACATGGCTGACTTCATGTTAGGCTGCCTTTCCCGCGACACACGCGTTATAAGTATTTTAGACAACACTGATTACTGGTTGTTCACCCTTCTCGACCCCCGCTACAAAGAGAACTTCTCATCTCTCATTCCTGTGGTGGAGAGGACGAGCAAAACGGTGCAATATTAGAAGATCCTTGTTGACAAATTGCTCCAAAAATTTCCTTTTGACAACGCTGGCGGCAGAATCCGTAGTTCCTTGGCCAACCGAGGAGGGGAGACAAGGGGAACACACAGTAGTTCCAACAGAGGCAGGGCAACACTCTCCAAGGCCTGGGACAGTTTTATGACACCCCGCCAGCACCCTCACCCTGATGCGCGGCCTAGTGTCACAAGGAGGGAAAATTTTGGAAGATGGTGAAGGAGTATGTAGCAGACCGTGTCAATGTCCTCAATGATCCCTATGTGCCTTACAACGACTGGGTGTCCAAGCTGGACACGTGGTATAAACTGGCGCTCTACGCCTTGGAGGTGCTGGCCTGCCCTGCCGCCAGCGTTTTGTCTGAGCGGGTCTTTAGTGCTGCTGGGGGCATAATAACTGATAAGTGCATCCGCCTGTCAACTGAAAAAGGGTGACAGGTTGACTCTTATAAAAATGAACAAGGCCTGGATTGACCATGACTTCTCGACTCCACCAGAGGAAAGCGGCTGAACATAAAGGCACTTTAAATGTGTTGTTTATAATGTACTGAATACACTGTACTCCCATGTACCCCTTCCACCACAAAAAAGGGTATATGGTTCAATCTTCCCTTTCTCATCCTCCTTCTCCTCTTTCATCATATCAACACATGCTTATTCATCGCATATAATGCCCTTTGCATATAATGTTTTACAGGGTCAGCTCAGCTGCAGGCCCTCGTATATAATTTTTTAGAGGGTCAGCTCACCAGCAGGCCGTCGCATATAATGTTTTACAGGGTCACCTCACCAGCAGGCCCTCGCAAATAATTTTTTAGAAGGTCAGCTAACCAGCAGGCCTTCACCTACAATCTTTTACAGGGTCAGCTCACCTGAAGGCCCTCGCATATAACTTTTTTGAGGGTCAGCTCACCAGCAGGCCCTCACCTACAATGTTTTACAGGTCAGGCCACCAGCAGGCCCTTACAAAAAATGTTTTACAGGGTCAGCTCACCAGCAGGCCTTCACCTACAATCTTTTACAGGGTCAGCTCACCTGAAGGCCCGCACCTAATTATACCTAATAGGTAATTTGCATGCATGATGCCTTGGATGTGGTAGCCGTTTCTCAGGCTCCCTCTCCGGAATGATGCCCTCCTTTATGTGTAATAAAGGGTGTATTGGAGTGCCGGTTCCTTGTAATTTTTGGCAGCCCTTTCATAGGCTTTATGAGTGTAGGAGTCTCACTACCTGAACAATTGTACCACAATGTGAATGAGGCCCTTCTTTATGTGATATAAAGGTTGTATAAAATTGCCTCTTCCTTGTAATTTTTGGCAGCACTTGCACTATATATTTCTTTGGTTTTGTGCATATTATTGTCAGTCTGTGGCGTACTACTCGGACAACATCGTTCCCAGCAGCGACCTGGGAGTCCAAGATGCATCCAGACATCCTCCCCATGCTGTTCTCAGTGGTGTTTCCATCAATTTCTGACTTTTTCCTATGAACCAGACACCCTCCCCTCTTCAGAGCAGGGGGTACCTGGTTTAATGCTCAGGTTCTCCCATTGACTTCCATTATACTCTGGTGCTCGGTAGAGCACCCGAGCATCCCGATGTGTTCGGCCAGAGCACCTGAGCATTTTGGTGCTCGATCAACACTAGTTATTATTATCTGTTTACTGCATGACACTATTCTGTAGATGTGGCAGTATTATATTTGCACTATTCTGTAGATGTGGCAGTATTATATTTGCACTGTATGGTGTTGTTATCTGTTTACTGCATGGCCCTATTCTGTAGATGTGGCAGTATTATATTTGCACTATTCTGTAGATGTGGCAGTATTATATTTGCACTGTATGGTGTTGTTATCTGTTTACTGCATGGCACTATTCTGTAGATGTGGCAGTATTATATTTGCACTATTCTGTAGATGTGGCAGTATTATATTTGCACTGTATGGCGTTGTTATCTGTTTACTGTATGGCACTATTCTGTAGATACTATATGGCCACAATATGCTTGCAGTGTACTGTATTGTCCTGTTACCAGTCTACTACATGACACCAATAACTCTTTAAATGGCACTACCTCTTTAAAGCCTTACGCAGACGTCCGTGGAACACGGTCCGTGAGATACCGGACTGGCATTGCCGGAACGCACGGCGTCATAGTGACATGACAAGGAATACCGTAATACAGCATTGTATAACGTGACATTGTGAGCTGTAGGCAAAACTGTTTGCAGTCCTTGAGCTGCTGCCTTCAGGGATGTCATTTTTACTATTTAGGAGGCAGTGTCAAAACCTGACGCACTGGAGAGTTTTTACCAAACATTTCAGTGATCCTGAGGGCATCATTTACTAACTCTATGTGACCAGATGGCATCCTCAAGCTTTAAAAGAGAGACTACAGCAGAAATGACCCCGGCTCTAGTCACAGGCAATCACAGACGAGGACCTCAGTAGATACAGGACGTGACAGTTTCTTCTCTTATCTTCAGAACAGCCCAGAGAACTTCCGAAGATCGTCACAAATCACTGACGCATCATCCGGCTACAACCGCGCCTTTCATCTCCGCAATAGTTTTTCTTTTCGTTTATCAGACGGTCTTTGATATCTGAACTGTCACTTTTATACACATAAAATGCAGAGGCTGTCAGTGTTCCCTGCAAAGGAGGCGCACAGGAAGCACGCCTCACAACCTCATTTATTGTAAGACCTTCTGAATCCAATCAGATAGAAAGACATAAAATAGATGCATAATAGATGTGAGATGGATGATATAAAGATAGATGCAAAGATAGATAGATAGGGATAGGGTTGAGCGAACCAGTAGAAGTTCGGGTTCGCCCAAACTTCCAGTCAAAGTTCGGGTTTGGGACTCAAACTTGACCTGAACTTGATCCTAAACCCGAACCCCATTGAAGTCAATGGGGACCCGAGCGTCACATTATTTTCCATTATAACATGGTTATATCGGAAAATAATAGCATTCTTAAGACAGAATGCAAAACATATGGCCATTTAGGGGTTAAAAAAAACCTAAAAAACAACTCACCTCATCCACTTGATCGCGCTGCAGCAGCTTCTTCTACCTTTACTGAAAAGAAACTGCCAAAGGACCTGTGATTTGCGTGATGACATCACCATGTTATAATGGAAAATAATAAAGCGAAGTTCGGGTCCCCACTGACTTCAATGGGGTTTGGGTTCAGTGTCAAGTTCGGGTCATGTTCGGATCCCAAAGCCAAACTTTGACCTGACGTTTGTCCGAAACCGGCGAACCCGAACTATTCCCATCATCTATCTATCTATCCATCTGATCTATCTACCTTACTATGTTGTATCTATCTTTGTATTATCCATCTATTAACCATGTTATAATGGAAAATAATAAAATCACCCAAACACCGAACCTGAACTTAAGTGAAAAAGTCTGAGTTCGGGTCCGGGTACGCAAACTCGCAAAGTTCGGTATGACCCCGAACTTTGCAGTTCGGTTTCACTCATCCCTAGAAGCAATGCATCTCAAAAAAGTTGGGACAGGAGCAATAAAAGGCTGGAAAAGTAAATAGTACTTATAAAAAGAACAGCTAGGGGAGTAATACATACACCTGACGATTTTTTGACAGATGATCGCTAACGAGCGTTTGTATTCAAGCCAGCAGGTGGCAGCACTGAATTGTAATATAGCGTTTTATGTATACAATAATAGAGAAAATTTCTCTACACAAATTGAAATCTGATGTCTGCAAATTGTGGTCCACTTGGGAACAAAAAAAGAAAAAAGTTAAAAAAGTAAAAAAAATTTATAAAAAATCAAATCACCCCCCCCCCCCCTTTTCCCCCAACTCAAAGTACAAATACTTAACCTCCCTGGCGGTATTCCCAAGCGTGACTCGGGGTTAATTTTCGCTGCCAGGAGCTGTAACCCGGAACGCTCGGGGTAACATTGCAGAGCTGTCAGCGGAGTCCCCTTACCTTCTCCTGGCGATCCAGCGATGTCCCCTGCTGAAATCACCGGCGAGAGCGCTGGCCGGCATCTGACTTCCTGGTTCCGTTCATGGGCATCTCTGCATGCGAAAATACCCATTCTATTAAAAACGTATCCCAAACGGTGAATGGCGTAACTGAAAAAATGGCTGATTCACCTTTTTTTATCACTTTACCTCCCAAAAAATAAAAGTAGATCAAAAAGTTGTACACCCCCCAAAATGGTATTAACAAAAACTACAGACTGTGCCGTGAAAAAGGAGCCCTCACACATCTCCATAGACATGACTATAAAAAAAAAGTTGGGGGGGGGTCAAAATTGTGAAAAATGATGAAAAAAACATAATTTATTTTTTCTTCAGTATTAAAATGCAAGAAAACTATACATATGTGGCATTGTTGTAATCATACCGACCTGGAGAATGAAGAGCACAAGTCAGTTTTACTGCGTAGTGAACGCTGTAAAAGCAAAACCCATAAAACTGTGATGGAGTTGCGGTTTCCCCCCCAATTCCCTAGTATATACCCTAGTATCTAGTAGTGCAGTATCCCAGTATTTAGTAGTGCAGCGCTCTAGTATCTAGTAGTCAGTGCCCCAGTATCTAGTAGTGAAGTATTCTAGTATCTAGTAGTCAGTACCCTGGTATCTAGTAGCATAACTCCTAACTTTGTAAACGAACAAAGAGGTAAATGTTGTGCGGTGCGCTAGGCCACGCCTCTAACTCCGCCCATGACATAACTATACACCTAATTCCAACCAGTCCCCTTAATGACCCACATAGTAATTATTCCCTCTTCATGCCACCGCACAGTATTTATGCCCACAGAATTATGGCCAGCTGTGGCCCCAGTAATATGCCCACATTGTGCCCCCAGTAATATGCCCACATTGTACCCCCAGTAATATGCCCACATTGTGCCCCCAGTAATATACCCACATTGTGCCCCCGTAATATACCCACATTGTGCCCCCCACTAATATTCCCACATTGTGCCCCCCAGTAATATGCCCACATTGTGCCCCGCAGTAATATGCTCACATTGTGCCCCTCACAGAATGTAAAAAAAATAAACACCACATACTTGCCTTCTTCCTAGCAGAGACAGCTGCCAGAAAGCGGGACATACCTCCCCCGTACCAGGACAGCGGGACAGCCACTGAAATACGGGACTGTCCCACCGGATCCGGGACGGTTGGAAGGTTTGTAGTATTGCAGCACTACCAATACTACCAATAAAAATCACTGTTGAGCAGCTGCAACAGGAGCCCCTGACGAAGCTTGGAGCGAAACCCGGGTCGGGCGTGCACAAGACTGCTGTGTTTTATCTCTTTTGCTTTGCCTATACCACTACTGACGTTTGTGAGTATAATAAATGTTTATATATATATACATTGTGTAGTGTCCCACTAGGTAAAGGTGGGCACTACACAAGGGGTAATATGTTTCCCTGTGTTATCTGGGTATTAGGTCTGTTAGGGTGAAGTTCAGCCTCCTAGACATTAGAGGGAGCTAGAGAGCCCTGAGTATATATAGGTAGGCCCAGACAGGGAAGAGTTAGTGCAGTCCAGGTGGCTAGTAAGTAGTGCAGTCTAGCCAGCCTGAAGTTCCTGAGTCTATGTTAGCTCAGAAGAGTCACCCCATGAGAAGAGTTTTCCTCCTGGGAGAAACCTGCAGTTCCCACAAGCAGAGCAGAGCCAGTGTACCAGCTAATCAAGTAAGCTGAAGGGCAGAAGGGACATTGAGCTAAGGCAAGTGATATATACCTGAGGAAGATTGCTACCAAGGATAAAAGCCAGCATTTGGGCATACCGGCCTTGGAATACAGCCAGCCAGAATAACTGAGGAATAGTGCAGCCTGATCTGGGAAGTGTTGATTGTTACCCTCTGAGTATCTTGCAAAGAACATTTGTCTCCCATTTATAAAGAGCCTGCTAATCTTTATTGCTTCAATGTGGAACTGAACTGTACAAAGTTGAACTGTTGTTCCAGTAAAGCAAAGTTTGGTTTACCATACCACCGTGTTCCTCAATTACTACAACTATAAATCGGTGTGCCACCGTTACAGGCACTGGCGTCACGTTTCTTAAAGGGACCTTGCCCCAGGCACATTAAACACCTGCAACATCCAGGGCACCTCATCCACCATCAGGCCTGGTCCCTACATCCAGAGTGTGCCTCAGAGGACCCCTGTGCCAGCCTTTCCTTCACTTCTGTACGCCTGCCCAGGGTTTTCCTACAGAACTGTGAGTAACCCTCGCTTGCCGATTAACCGTGACCTCACAATCGCAATACCCTGCAGGTCTGGCGTGCTGCAATTGGTGACAGTGCTTCACTATCAGAGCGAATTTTCTGTAGAATTGACTATGGGAGGAAAAGAATAAGAGGAGCTCGTAATGACGGCTTTCGTCTGATGTGCTTGTATACCCGCGTGCGCTTGTGAGTATAATACCAGGAGTGCATGGGGTTAATGATAGCAGCACTTCACTATCGGTGTGATTTTTGATATTCCACAGGAACGAGTGGAGGGGGAAGTTATCTGTGGGAACCAATATTTTACCCATATACGCAGAGGCGGATGGTTATCTTGAAAATTGTTAATAATGGCGCGGTCCTACAAGAGCTGGATTCGTCCGCACAATGATGCGTAAGTGCTCTAGAGCAGCAGCTCCCATGCGCCACGCCGCCGATTGACAGCTTTCTCCCTATACACAGTACAGGACGGAAGCTGCCAATCATCCACCCCTCGTGAATACCAGGACTACAGCACTTGGGTCCCGCTAGAGTTCTCAGTGATTTTAAGAAAGCTACCGCACAGCTGACTCTGTGGTGGAACCAGGGAAGGTCACAGGTCTCTCGGATAGGGCAGTATAAACTGGCAGTACAGGAGACTCCCTGAAACCAGAGGCTAATCTGTTTTGATGGATGAATCCATAAGATTCCCTGTCGCTTGGTGTCATCAGGTTTTGTAAAACAGTGTCGCATTCCTGGCGGTCGCAGGTCCTCATACTGTTTGTTTGATTCTCTATTTCTAATCAAGTGTCAGCACGGAAGCCACATCCACAGTATAACAATGGAATCACACCTCGCCCACAAGGTCACAGAGCTGCTATTCCAGTGCGAGGTTTATAAAGCTGCCATTGAGTGCACAATAAGCTGCGTCCCTCGGATTTAAATATGTTAGAATGTCTACCAGGGGAATCTGCAAACACTTGCATTGTCACAGAGACATTTTAGCATTCTATTAACCCACTGAGACATGCTGAAGCAGCGATTTTAGAAAGAAGCAATATTTTACAGCATTCCCATCTATTACGTTAAAGAGTCACTGTACTTTTATACAATTTCATTTTATTTAATAGAGAATGGTGTAAATAGGAAATTTCTAAATCAATTCATTCAAAAAATCTACCTGCATCCACCTAATAAAAAAAGGTGGAAAGTCATGGCCACTAGGGGGCTCACTTTCACCTAAGTTGCAGTCTACTGCCTGTTGTCATACTAGATCTGTCCCTAGTAACAGAGACTCAGAAGACAGCTGAGAGGAATTGGGGGCGTAAAAAAACAAACCCCTGGTGGTGAGTTTGAACCGTGCACCACCGCCAATTTACCATGTGCTTTTAATAAGATAGCTTGTACAGCTTTATTCTACTTTGCCCAGATTGCAGGCTGACAGCCTGGGAGAGGCATGTGTAGGATATAGCTGGGTGCTACTTTGCCCAGATTGTAGGCTGTAAGCCCAGCAGAGGCATGTTAGAGTAGGCCCCATCTGATTAGAAGCCACCTTGTCGTCTGGTAGATGGGCCCGACATATTTTTGATCAATTATATGCGCAAAGAGCTTCTAACTGCCCTTGCAGTAAGTATGGCCACCAAGCAGTTATTTTTTTATTCAGTATTTGCTTATATCTTTGTGCAATTGACTAGCAGTGTGCTGTTACCTGTAGTTCTACTAATTTCAAGGAATCGGGGGCGTGTCAGAGTTAGCTGAGATCCTGAGCCTGCTTCTGAAAATTATAGGAGCCTCCTGTGTGTCTGTAAGTGTGATTTTTACCCTCCTTAACTGTTCTGTGAGCTCCAGAGCTGAAAATACACATAATGGGAAGTAAGGAAAAGGACATCACAGCAGTACAGTGTTGGCAGATTCCACAGAAGGGAGACAGTCCTGCTTCTGAGAGAAATGCATCTAGCTGTGCAGATGAAACAGGGAATAAAATGGCTGAAGGAGACATTAGGGAAGCCCAAAAAAGACCTGTTTAAAAAAAACTCAGGTGAGCTTTAAGGAACACTTTTATTAAGACCGGCATTTTAGAGGCCAGTCTTCATAACCCCTATAGCTGGCACCAGCCTCTTCATTACTTTGGCAGCTTCCTTGCTGTCTTACATGTAGACCATTTTCTACACCTAAGGGTACTTTCACATTAGCGGCAGGGGACTCCGGCAGGCTGTTCCTGCGGGTAAACAGCCTGTTGGATCTGTCCTGCCGCTAGTTCACATGTGCCCCCGGAATGCCGCTCCGTCCCCATTGACTATAATGGGGGTGGAGTTCCGGCGAGAGGCAGCCGGACTGAAAGTACTGCGTGTCGTACTTTTTGTCCGGCTGCCTCTTGCCATGCGCTGCCGTGCTGCTGCCGGGACTCCGCCACCGCCCCCATTATAGTCAATGGGGATGGAGCAGCAGTCCAGGGGCACACATAAACTAGCGGCAGGATGGATCCAACAGGCTGTTCACCAGCCAGAATAGCCTGCCGGAGTCCCCTGCCGCTAGTGTGAAACTAGCCTTAAACAGGCGTAGAAAATGGTAAATGAGACGGACCTCCCGGGCACCTCCTTCACCGCCCATCTCCTTCCTCGCTCACACCACGCCCCCTTTTTTAGACTTAGCGCGAGCGGGGAGAAGTCGCAGATTGTGGCACAAAGGACCTTTGCGACACAATCTGGGCCAGAATTACGCCTAATTTAGGTGTATGTCTGTTTGATAAATGACTCCCTAAGTGTTTTAACATCTTACTTTTTCTGGATGAACAGGTCATACATAGAATTTGGGTGACAACCACTGATGATTACCCTTACAGAGCCCAAAGGGATTGTCATGCAGCTTTCAGTCTTCACTGTACTTCTGGTATTCTATTCTTGAACTATGATGCTCATAATCAAAACACAGCAATGGGACATGCCAAGAATTTTTGAGAATGTTGATGTCATGTACAAGAGAGTCACTCATAGCCACGGAAATGCCATGAAGACACAACAACGTCAAGATTTTCCTAAGGGACTGTGCAAAAGTCACGGTGATTAAAGAACTTCATCTCTAGGCTGCAAAGACATGTGTGTTAAAATGAAAAAGTGTCCGGTCAGCAATTCCCTTTCACTTGGAAATAATTTTGAGTGCAAGATATAAAATGCATGCTGACCTCACATGAAAAATGATAATTGGATGCATGTAGAACAAAAGCACCTCCATTTATTCCTAACAATGCCTATATTCTTAGCAAACAATAAGTGCAAATATAGATTAACCTCCAAAGTGCAAAATCATAAAATCTATGAGAGGGGTGAAGGCAAAAAAAGGACCTCATGAAAAAAATGAATGGTATATTGGGAAATGCAGACATGAGTGATTTATGCTTCAGGCATTTTTCAATACCATTTATAATAGGATACCAGAATTCCATAGTCCCAAAGAGGTTGTCTACTTTCGATATTCTCCTTTTATTCGAAGGGCTTCTCAAATCTAAAGCTAATCAGATTGTATTCCACTGCTGTGCCTCCTGGCAATCAGCTGGAATCTGTGCAGGAACCTGACAGCAAGTGTTCATTTTCCCTGCAGTGTGTCATGAAAGGGTAGGGAAAAGTGCGGCCCTGAAATCCACCTGCACCACTGTCCTTACCTACTGGCACAATCTGCCCTGAACGGTGGCCTACAACTTGGCGACGTACCCTGACTTAAAGGGGTTATCCAAAAATGACACCCCCAATGTTTGGGCACCTCACATAGAATATACTTATTCCCAACGGCCACCGCTGCATCTCCCCGTTGCACAGATCAAAACATCCGGCGATTGGGGGGGTTGGTTTGATCAGCCAATAGCAGCCTGCGACGGAGATGAGCCTCCCTAGCATCGCGGGTGACGCTGCTCCAGCCCCCCCCCCCTGTTGCCGGATCCGCGCGATGGGGAGATGCCATGCGGGGATAAGTATAATCTATATGAGGTGCCCGGGCATTGAGGGAGTCATTATACGGGTTGGATAACCCCTTTAACTAAATACAAGGACCTTGGTCAGAACCAGACAGGCAAAACCAGGACCGGATCAGAATCCAAAAGATAAAGTCAAATACACAGCAAAGTGAAACCAGGAGATAACGTCAGAGACACGGTCAGCAGGCTAGGTGAGGTCACAAACTGGCAGAGTTTAAAACCGGGAGGTCACATGACAAAATCAGGGAAACAGGCAAAAGGTCAGCAATTCAGGGTAAGAAACATAAAAGCGGGCAGGAATACTAATCACAGGCAACTGTGGCCAGCAGCTGCCTATTTAAATAGCCCGTCCTCAGGAAGCATGTGATGCCGGCACCGCACCTGATTGATCCTTGCTCCTTTATATGTCGAGCAGCCCCACTATCAGCGAGGCTGTAGAAACAGAGCAGTGCCTGACTCGCCGCAGGATCGCAGACCGGAAAGTACAGGACACAGTGCCACCACAGGATAAATGAAGCATTACATGGTGCCTATAGAGAACCATGGGCTGTGAGCCTAAGACACAGACGTGGTGGGTCTTCCAGAATTACAGATGTTCTTTGTAGCTTCTGTGGCTCATTGATTCTATCTATTAACACAGAATTCTCTAAGGTTACATGCTCACGACAGTGAAAAAAAACCTCCGTTAAAAATGGACACTCTCTCAGTTTTTCATGGCCATTTTGAATCAGTGTGTGCATCCATTTTCTGCATCCATTTACATCCGTTTTGCATTAGTTTTTCATATCCGTTAAAAACAGACATGAAAAATTGATGAATTTGATTGGCAGTTATTTCTAGACCCACCCTTCTGAGAACACCCACAGGATGGTAGGCCCCCAGCTTTACTAATGCCTCCATGTAGGCCCCCTGGTAAAATAATGTCCCCCATAGTGCAGGATTTTTTTTTTACTGCCCCCAGCTTTAATAATGCCCCCAATGTAGACCCCCATCGTCTCTTCCCTCTTCACAGAACGGGACCTGCCGAAGGTGCGCGATGACGTCACTGCGCGCTCCCACGTGGTTACGTCACCACGCAGATCGCAGGTCCTTCGGCAGGCCCTGCTCAATGAAGAGAGAAGAGACTGCTGCACTGTGAGCAAGTGGATAAGGTGAGTTTTTTTAACCCCTAAATGGCCATATAGATAAAGTGTACCCGTTTTTAATGGCCGTTAGACGGGTGCACTCCTGTCAATCGGCCATTAATAATGGTCCCATTGATTTCAACAGGGTCCGTCTGGCCGTGAAACGGTCAAAAAATGTCGTATTTTTGGACGGACGCTATTCAATGTCCGTTAAAAGAACGGCCATGTGAATAGCCCCATAGACTTTCATGGGCCGTGTGTCAGCCGTTACTTAAATGGCCGTCACACGGCCATTATTCACTGTCATGTGCATAAGGCCTAACGTTTATTTCACTAATGCCTTTCTGAGAGACGAAAGTTAAGAATGGACACATTCCATTGTATGGGGCAGTCTGTCAGCGAAAAACGGACAAGATAGAACATCCGTTAAAAGAATGTACATCACATGTTAGTTTTTCACTGTCGTGTGCATGTAGCCTATACTATATAAAAAAATGGGGTTTGTAAACAAAAACAAAACTACTTAAAAGAACACTACCATCATTTCTCCCCACTTATTAACAGCCTGCATATAAACGTTCTAGGTTTTTATTTTTTAATGCAAGTGGATGGCTTTCTGGATATTATTTTTTGAACTATCAATACTGTTATCCTAATTCTACAACCTACTATTGTATTAAGGCCCCTTTCACACGAGCGAGTTTTCCGCGCGGGTGCAATGCATGATGTGAACGCATAGCAGCCGAACTGAATCCTGGCCCATTCATTTCAATGAGCTTTTTTTTTCACGCATCAGTTCTGCGTTGCATGGAAAACACGGCATGTTTTATATTCTGTGTTTTTCACGCAGCCCTGGCCCCATAGAAGTGAATGGGGCTTCAGTGAAAAATGCATTGCACCCGCGCGGAAAAAACTGAACAACTGAACGCAATCGCAGACAAAACTGACTGAACTTTCTGGCAAAATGGTGCGAGTTTCACTGAACGCATCCGGAGTCAATCCGTCACGCTCGTGTGAAAGAGGCCTAACAGATAACATCTTTCCCTTGCAGCAGCAAGAAAATGATTCCCCATCTATATGGGAGTTTTGTCTCTCTGTGCTGACTTTTGTTTAATTTTCAATGGCTTAGTCCAGCCAAAATGAAAAGCAGCCAAAAATCCTTTCAAAAATAGTTTTCTTGGAATATTGAGTTTCAAAAAAAATTCCTTTTCGGATGGATGTGTCCCTTTAATACTGCATTTAAAATATATATTTCCATTCAAAGCTTTAAATGGCATCACAGGATACATTTACGCCTTTTAAAAACATTTTCTCATCAGGGGCATTCTCTGAGAAAGCAGCCCCTGGGGGTGATCAGCTGGTCATCCTGGATCCCATTCTCAACACACGGAACAGCTTATACAGAGAGGCTCTGCATTCTGGTTCACAGACAGGGGCCCTTAATGGGGGATCCCCGTCTATGATGTCCATATGCCTTATGGCAGTGATGGCAAACCAACCTTTTACAGACCGAGTGCCCAAACTGCAACCCAAAACCCGCTAATTTATTCCAAAGTGCCAACACGGCAATTTATTCTGAATACTACAGTTCATTATAGTATATCTTCCATGTACTTTATCATTTAGCTATAATAGCCTGCCTACATTCAATGCGCTGCCTGTGCCGTTCATAGCGCACCATGATGCGCTGATGAATGGCAGCAAAAGTCTAAGGCATATTGGTACACCTTAGACTTTTTCCAGGGTGCGGGTGCCATCGGTTCGCCACCACTGCCCTATGGCATATAACCAGAGTTCGCGTTCATGAGACAACCCTTTTGAGAACAACTCTGGAAAGAAGGGAAATGCTAGTGCACCCTCATGAGTCTTCCAAGTCCGCATTTTGCTTATTTTAGGCTACTTTTACACTAGCGGCACGGACCTCCGGGAGGCTGTTCCGTCGGGTAAACAGCCTGTCGGATCCGTCCTGCCGCTCTGTCCCCATTGACTATAATGGGGGAGGTGGCGGAGTTCCGGTGAGAGGCTGCCGGAATAAAACTACGACATGTCCGACATTTATTCCTGCAGCCTCTCGACGTGTGCTGCCGGAACTCCGCCCCGCCCCCATTATAGTCAATGGGGACGGAGCGGCAGTCCGCGGGCACACGTTCACTAGCGGCAGGACGGATCCGACAGGTTGTTCACCCAATGGAACAGCCTGCCGGAGGTCCGTGCCGCTAGTGTGAAAGTAGCCTTAGGGGAATAATCTGCAAGACACAAGTTTGACCTTTTTAAGTGGGAACACTATATCTGCTTGTGTTTTAGCTATATCTATACAGAACATGCACATATCCACTTTAAATTGCATCTTAAATGTTGTTGACATCATTAGTTTGCACAGGACGTATCATCAATACGATCTAATAGCTTAACAACCCATAACTAGCAGCAACGATTAGCTGAAAGGTTAGCTTTAAAAGGGAGTAGTAATTAAAACACCCTGCAGCCTAGAACATCCACCATCTGGTGGTCAATAGTAAGCAGGACCACCGTATAGCGATGCAATAAAAATGAAGTAAACCCTTTAGAACAGGCATGCTCAACCTGCGGCCCTCCAGCTGTTGCAAAACTACAACTCCCAGCATGCTTGAACAGCCTACAGCTATCAGCCTACAGCAGGGCATGGTGGGAGTTGTCGTTTTACAACAGCTGGAGGGCCACCGGTTGAGCATGCCTGCTTTAGAAGGAGTCTGCCAGCTGTGGATCTTGATGATTTGCGTGGATTCTGTGTGGCAGAGCATTCCTCAGACAACCATTGATAATCCCATTGATAACTTGCCAAGGCGTGTAAGCGCATGCATTTTTGTGCGTAGCACTCACACTTGATACTGAAGAAATCAAGATGTTTCGAATATTTGGTTTCCATTTTTTATCATTTGCATAGAAATGACATGTCTATCGATCCCGTGATTTCCATCATTCCTTGACTTTTCTTTAGTGTTGCAATTTCAGTGTTGAGAAGTGTATCTATACATTTCACTCATATCGTAAAACAGAAAGCTACAAAGTTACAAAATCAAATGCTTTATTATTGACTTACGATTTTCTGCCTTGATTGGAAGAATTTGGCTTAATTTATCTGGAGAACTTGGGCTTTCATCCGTTGTCACGTGATCAAAATTAATGATGAACATCATCGCTACACCTTCCTGGTTCTTGACTGGTATGACATGTGTGCTGCAGATGAACGTGGATCCTGAAAATGGAAAAATAATTAGAATTAATTCAAATATTGCACACTCAACGTTATTATTAACTTCACAATTTTCAATCCCAGAACAGTGAAATTGGCAATTGATTTGGATTGCAACTCGGGGTAGTGGGAGCGACATCATTCATGGGTTACAATTACCTAGACCTAGATGATTGCTAGAATCCAGTGCAACCGAAGAGAGAACCAGGTGAGTATGTTTCAGGCATGGACTATAGTGCAGAGGTAGGCAACCTCCGGCGCTCCAGCTGTTGTGAAACTACAACTCCCAGCATGCTTACTTGCTCTGCTCTTCTAAGAACTATCATAGAAATGAATGGAGCATGCTGGGAATTGTAGTTTCACAACACCTGGAGTGCAGAACGTTGCTGACCCCTGCTTTAGGGAATGAAGAGGAAGCAATCACACTGTGCCCTGGGGCCCCTGAGAGGTATTAAAAGCCTACATGCCATAAACACCTGTATCAGGCATGCCCAGGTACAAATTGTGCATCAGTTCCTAGGAGCTTCAAGCTATGTCTCTGCTATACTGTATATGCACTGCTCATTTATATTCTGTGTTGCCCATGGGTCAGCATAGGCGCTGTGACTAGATTGTGGCTATGCAGCCCCAGACACAGCAGCTGTGATGAGATGTATCCTCTTGGACCTTTCTATCATAGCCTGTATTGATTTTTTCAGGATTAGGACAAGACGGGCTAGCCTTTGCTCCCCACTCACATTGATAAGCCTTGGGTGCCCATAACTCTGTCACAGTTTCACTAATTGTTTGTGATACTAACCACCACATACTAGTTGTTTATAGGATTGGAAAATTATATATAAAATATACAAATAATAATAAAAATAATAATAAATGCTACAATGTAACAAAATAGAAAGAATAAATAGCAAAAGTTTTACGAACTTTAGGAGTAAAAAGAAGAATTCTTAGTCATTTCTATAATACATTTCTCCCCTGCTTTGCGATGAGCAGTTGGATCCTAATTTAAATGCATCATCTAAAGTTAAAAGTTTAAAATATAATTAAAAGTTTTGTATGTTTCTACTTTTAGCTTGGTCATTAATGTGTAACGGTTAATTTGCTGCCATTGATTAGTGCAATAATACACCGTGCAGATGTCCTAGTTTACAAGTAATTGACAAAACTTCTTTGTTGAGAAGTAAGGCTTTTTTTGCTGACTAGGAATCAATTTCTTAATATCTCAAAGCTTGGCATACTCAAACAAAAATCTTCAAGTAAAAACACTTTCATGGAGAAAAGAAAACAACATCTAATCTAGCAATAAAAGGCCAATGTATGCTCTGGGGACTGTCCGTATAAAGAGTTGCCTTTGTCCATAATCCCTACTTGTTAGAAGGCTTCCTTTGACAATAAGTTTCCCACAAGGTGCCCACTTGTCCCAAAGATTCGATGTACATGGCTTTCCCAGCATAACCAACACCACAGAAGCAACAAAATATTACACAATGTCCACAAAGGATCCTGAACAGGGACCTCAGAATTCTTTGATAAGGTATATTAGGTAGAGAATTACTCCACAAATGCCACCCTCCACCATTGAAGGTTGGGACTAAAAGTGGCCAGTTCAAGTGTTTGATGGGCACCCAGATGACAGGTCACCACACTCTTATGGCTTGAGACAAACCTGTCAAGCTAGCTTGTTAGCGTTGGCATATGGTATTTTTGAAGCTCTTGTAGTTGTCCTCCCTCTCTCAAGCCTTCTTGATTTCTGCAAACCCAAAACAAACTGAGATGGCTCCACAGTCCTGAGGTTCCTTTACCCTTCTGCAAGAGTCCACAGATACCATAGCATGTGAACAGACTGGCAGTACTTTGCACAACCCATAGACAAAGTCGTTGCATGCCCACCTACTGGCTCTAATAATGTTTCCCAAAAATTCTGTTCACACAGGGCCACCAAAGATCTTTTTTTTTTTTAGGACTTCTAGAGCAATAACCACAAGACTATGTAAACCTCCAATTCACAGTGACAAATGTCAACTTTCACCAGTGACACTTATCATTACTCTCAAAACTGGAACAGCAAAGCTCAAGGATGAATGCACCATAGAGGCAATCTGTTATGGGGCCCTTAGGGAGAGAGATCCCAGCCCTGATTGATCCAATTTCCTCTGCCATTGGGGTTAGAAACCTGTGCAGGACTTTTCAGAGGAACTGCCTTTGCGAGCAAACAAGACGGTGAAAAATTGGTAATGAAAACAATATAGAGAAGGAAAAAGAATGTCCTTTTGTCCAGGATGCAGAACCAAGAAAACCCCTTTCTTACCCACAGCCCAATTCCAAGCAAAAAAAAGGCCATTACTGTAGTGCCATAGATGGGTTGACTTCTCCTTTTCTAGAGGGCTCATAGTTTGGGTGATATTATTAGATATGCTGCTAGCTATGCTTAAAGGTTAGACTTTGACTATAGAGTAGTTACCACCAAAAGGGGGCACTACAGAGACAGTTTTCCTTCTCTTGGTAATCAGCTAATCTGCATATCCCTTTTCCCAGGGATCACTGCATGACCTACAAGACTCCTGTCACTAACACTACCTTCTAAGATCCTGGCTACCCAAAAAGGCATTCTATCACCGCAACAGTAAGTGCAATGGTCAGTCTTCATTCTTTCTTTCTGTATTAGGGTATGTTCACACAGCAGATTTATTTTGCAGCAGAAACCTCTGCAGTTTCTGCTGCGGTTGTTCACTGTGATTCCACAGACCAGCTCACGACCTTGCTAATCCATGAGGGGACACCCTCCACGGCTTCAAGCGGCATCCATCTGGACACCGCGCCAAGAAGGGACACGTCGGTCACGGCTTTAAACTACCAGCCTCTGGAATTTTGTGAACAGGCCTTTACTGGTATAAAAAGGCTAGGTAAGACTTTGGCCTCATGCACACGACCGTTGTGTGCATCCGTGTCCAGTGATCCGTTTTCCGTGATTTTCTGTGGACCCATTGACTTTCAATGGTTTCGTTGAAAACTCGGAAAATGCACCGTTTGTCATCCGTGTCCATGATCCGTGTTTCCTGTCCGTCAAAAAAATAAGACTTGTCCTATTTTTTTGACGGACAACAGTTCGCGGACCCATTAAAGTCAATGGGTCTGTGAAAAAACACGGAGGCACACAAGATTGTCATCCGCGTCCGTTTTTTTCCTATCATTTCCAAGGCAAACTTGACTTAGATTTTTTTTTCACTTTTCTGCTCTGGTGATCCTCCAAAAATCAAGGAAGACCCACGGAAGAAAAAACGGACACGGATCACGGAACAACGGAACCCCGTTTTGCGGACTGTGAAAAAATACTGTCGTGTGCATGAGGCCTTATTCTGAAGAACTTTCTCTGACTTCCTCTCCTTTAGCGTGGCTTATCAATTTGTTATGATCAAGCTGTTCAAGTTTTATCCATTGTGTCTTCAAAACCATCTCCTGAAACGGCTACACAGCGGCACTCGCTTCAGTTCCCATGGAAACAAACAAAATGAGTTTAGTAAACAGAAAATAAGCAATTTAGGATTGTTCCACAAATACTAAAAATAGCAATGCTGGAGGATAGGCAGCTCGGCCGGCGCAGACTTATTAAATAAATGCTGTAGCTTCCGCCATGGAGAATAGCAGTCTTTAGGCTAATGAATAATGTTTCATAAAGCTGTCTTAGCGGAGAGGGGATTTTTCATCTGACTGTACTGCCATGATATTTCCCTTTTTGTGCAGGCGTCAGCATTTACAAACGGTTTTTTCTATTGTTTGTTTACATTCCCGGCCTAAAAAAAGAAAAAAACATGCCGTTTTATCTGGAAAGCTCCGGACTGCAGAAGACAAAGCACAGTCGGTCTCATGTATCAGCCTAGCCTCAGGGTAAGGTACTGCACTTTTGCGTCTTTTCCCCCTTTTTTTTTTAATGACAAAACACCAGCTACAGATGTTAGCTCAGGCCGGGTTCACATCACCGTTTCGTGTTTCCTTCTTCTGATCGATCAGAAGTACAGAAAACAAAACAAAAAAAGAGGATCTTTTATTTTGAGCATCCGTTATGCTCAGTTACGCTTATTTTGCAATTTTGCATCCGTTTTGGCCATTTCAGTCTCAGATCTGTTATTTTAAACAGGAAAAAAAGTACCTCGTGGAGGTATGGCTAAAACGGATGCAAAATGAGCATAACTGAGGATAACGGATGCGCAAAATAAAGGATCCTTTTTTCTGTCCTCTGTTCTTCTGACAGATCAGAAAAATAAACGGTGATGTTAACCCGGCCTTAGGGTACTTCCACACTTGCTGCAGAGGAATTTGCCAGAACTGCCTGCCGGTTCCATCAAGACGTATGCCAACTGATGCCGGCTCCGTCTTTCCGGTGTCATCCGGAAAAACGGATCTGCCATTATTTTTTTCTCGGTCTGCGCATGCGCAGTCTGGAAGGACAGATCCAGCTTTGCGGTATTTTGAATGCCGGATCCAGCACTAATACATTCCTATAGAAAAAAATGCCGGATCCGGCATTCCGGCAAGTGTTCCGGACTTTTGGCCGGAGATAAAACCGTAGCATGCTGCGTTATTATCTCCGTCCTGAACAGTCAAAATAACTGAACTGAAGACGTCCTGATGCATCCTGAACGGATTGCTCTCCATTCAGATTGCATGGGGATAAAACTGATCAGTTATTTTCCGGTATAGAGCCCCTAGGATGGAACTCAGTGCCGGAAAAAGAAAAACGCTAGTGTGAAAGTACCTTTAAAGGGTTTCTCTGCTTTTGTTATATTGATGACGTATCCTCAGTCACACATCACCGCATGAGATTTCACAAAGTTTCTTCAATCATATGGCCGCGATGGTCTCACGGTGAGCAAATGGATGAGGTGAGTATGTTTTTTTTTCCCTTTTACCGCCATTTCAGGAAGAATTGATTCGTTACCACGAACCGTGAGGAAATTCAGCTTCGTGTCGAATCAAATTTTTCCTGAAATTCGAATCGAAGAGTCCACTTCGCTCACTTTGATTCGCTCAACACTAGTCGTAACCCCTGGAAACGAGCAGTGTAAATTGTGATGGAAAAATGATTCCAGCCAGTAGAGGAGGCAATATGGACAATCACAATACATTAGTTAGTACACTTTCTCTACATGATAAATGCCATTTACTGAAGTGAGACAATCCCTTTAAGCAGTGCTGCTATATTCTTTTTAGAAAGAAGAGACTTTCTCTTGGCAACCCTTCCAAACAAGTCATACTTGTTCAGTCTCTTTCCAACTGTGCTGTCATGAACTTGAACATTTAAAGTGGTTTTCTCATCTGAGATCACTAGGATATGCCCCCATTGTCTGATAGGTGCGAGTCCCAGCGGTATCTCCTAAACATAGCCCTGAAAGTGGTGGAGGGCGCAATAATTTCTATGAGGCCGGCGAAAATAGCCGAGCGCTGCCTCAGATATTTCCGCCGGGCCCATAAAAGTGAATGGGAGCGGTGGCTGCACAAGCGCGGTGCGTTCCTATTCACTTCTATGGGGAGAGCACTTGGTGGTGGCTGGACAGGAGTCCTCCAGCCACCACTTTGGCCTGCTCCTTTCTCAATACAGGTGTGGCTCCCACCGCTTTCAGACAATTGGGGCATATCCTAGCGATATGCCCCCATTGTCTCAGATGGGAAAACCCCTTTAATATGCTAACTGAGGCCTGTAGAGTCTTAGATGGATCCCTTTGCAACTTTTTGCAACTTCTCTGAGCATTGCATGGTTGGACCTTTGGGTGAAGTTGCTTGGACTTCCAATCCTGGGAAGATTGTCAACTGTCTTTAATGTCTTCCACTTGGGAATATTTCTTCTCACTGCAGAATCATGAATTTGGAGGCCACAGAGCAAGTAACATGTTAACTGAGAATTCTCTAATGGGGTATATGAAAATAGGTTTTCTCAACTTGATAACTTCTTTAGGTCACAAATGGCCTGGTCTACCAGGGGTTCCAAAAGAAATGTTGAAGTAGGGGATGGGTAGTGGCAGAAAACAGACGGAGTATCTGGGATAGCTTCATTCACAATGTCCACATTACCTGTCACTCCAGTTTACGGCTTGTGTCACTAGAGATGTGATACAGAAGGGACGGCACTCCCTTTGACATCACCGTGCAGACATTGCAAAGCTGAGCCATAAAAACCTTAGTCTCAGGCCTGATTAGCATCTGTCAGGAATGGTAATGGAAGCCACCTAAAACTGCCAACGCATCTTATCTTCCACCGACACATGTAAATGGACGACAGCCTGATGAGATGCTGTTCCGGGTTGACCTTTTACACAAATGAACTTTGCAAAACCATTAAAAAAATATAAGTCAGAGGATTGAGTTAACACGTTGGAGCCATCCGGGATGTGCCTCAGTGGCCGAGCCGGAGGAGCTTGTGTTTTAATTGATTGTCTTATGGTTAATAATTTAACGCCCTTCTCAAATGGTACCAGACAACATTCACCTACAGCGGCCGTCTTGTCTTTTAATGGAAAAAGGAATGCAGATACGATCATTGTTTACCAGTCTGTTTAAAGGAAATGTACGGCCTAAAAGAAGCTGAAACGCCGTCATTTAGCACAGAAACTCTCTCCTATCAGGACTGCGCCAAAGTCAGGATTTAATAATATTACCTTTCATTCTACAAAGGACATTTTTGACATTATTATGACATCATATATTTCCGGAGCAACTGACTGCGGAGACACTGCGACCAACATTTGCACAAAATTTAGAACATGGCTCAGAATTTATGCAAATCTTTACTTAAAGGGGTTATTCCACCTCAACATTCCATATGTACCACAAATGTCAGATAGGTGTGGGTCCCACCCCAGATCCCCCGAACAGAGTCCTCTCAATTCACTGATCCATCCAGCGATTGACTATTTTTGGAACTTACATAGCAGTGAATGGAGGGTGACAGCGACCGCTTTCATGGCCGCTCTCCTTCCACTTTAAGGGCCCCGTTCTGGTCATAGGAGCGGGTCCTAGGAATGGCACCTATCTGCATTTGTGGCACAACTTCGCGATATTTCATAAAAGTTAAGATTGGACAACCCCTTTAAGAGTTTTAAAAGGGTTTTCCCACTAAAAACATGTATTTCCTAGGCACGGGATTGGGGGTAAGTGTCTGATCTGATGGCTGGGACCCCCAGGAATAATGAAAAACAGAGGTCCTTTATGAGAATGGAGTGGAGGTTGGCATTAATAATGAAAAATTCGATTTGGCAGCTTCGCCGAACTTCACCAATTCGTTATGAATTACTTTGTCACGAATCACTTTCTATAAGCGGGAACAATGATGGGGAATGGTGATCATGCAAACCGTGTGATTTAACCCCTCAGATGCTGCGTTCAGAGCTGATCGTGGCATCTGTGACTCACATTCAGTCTTTCGGGGGGTTAATCAGGGGTGAAAAAAAATTATACTCACCTCATCCACTTGCTCACAGAGAGGCCGTCCACTCCTGCCTTGATTGAAGAAAACGGTGAGTGTGATGACATCACTGATGATGTCACCGTGTTTGATCGTTGGGGGTCTGACACCCAGGACCCCCACCGATCAGCTGTTTGAGAAGGTCACAGATACATTCATTGGTCACGTGGCCTAGGCCGTAACTCAGCCCCATTTAAGTGAATGAGGCTGAGTGCAGAACCTATTGTGTAGTGGACTGCCATGGTGCCGCTTCCCTTCACTTCAAAGGTGGCAGTGCTGGGGTTGCTATCTCCATCCACTACACAATGGATCTAACTCTGTCATTCTAGCGCCAATTTCCTGAGCTAGTGATACTCTGAAACAGCTGATTGCAGTGGGTGCAGGATACTGGACTCCCGCCGATCAGATATTGATGACCTATCCTAAAGACTAGCCTTCAATATTAAAATTCTGGAATACCTATTTCAGCTGATCTTTAACCCCTTAGTGACCAAGCCTGTTTGGGCCTTTATGGTCCAAGCGTTTTTCTTCCTTTTTTCATGGTCTCGTTCCAAGAGCTATAACTTTTTTATTTTTTCGTCTATATAGCTTTATGAGGGCTTGTTTTCTACGGGACAAGTTGTAGTTTTTAATGGCACCATTTTGGGGTACACATAACTTTCTGATTAACTTTTATTAACTCTTTCTGGGAGGGAGATGGGGAAAAATAGCAATACTACCACTGCGTTTTTACATTATAAATGTTACGGCGTTCATTTTTCAGTGCGATTACAGTGATACTAAATACTTATAATTTTTTTGAAAGTTTTACTACTTTTTTCCAATAAAACCCCTTTTATTAACCAAAAATGATTTTGCATTGCCACTTCACAAGACCCATAACTTATTTTTTTATTTTTCTATGGAGTTGTGTGAGGGCTTGATTTTTGAGGGACAACTTGTATTTTTCATTAGTATAATTTTGTAGTAAATGCCGCATTTTGATCGCTTGTTATTAAGTTTTTTCACCATAGGGGATAATTTATGTAATATTTATGTAGTCCGGGTCGTTATGGACGCGGCAATACCAAAAATATGGGGGATATTTTCTTTTTGCAATTTTTTTCATTGAAAAGCGTATTTTCAATGGAAAAAAAAGCATATTTTTTTATTTTATGGAATTTTTTTATTTAATAAATGTGTATTTTTTTTTCTATTTCTTTTTACTACTCAAAAGTCCCAGAAGGGGACTATAATATACAGTATTTTGATTGCTTTTAAAATGTAATGCATTATCTCTATAATGCATTACATTTCAATAGCAATGCTATTCAAAGATTGACCAGCAGGCTGCGCCAGAGAGGCACAGCCTGCTGGAGAGAACTGAAGACAGGCTCGGGGCCCTGATCGGAAGCGAGGTAAGCTTCCCAACACATCAGCACCCTGCGATCGCATTTTCGGGGTGCTGATGGGAGACAGAGGGAGTCCGCTCCCTCTGTCACCACTTTACATGCAGCAGGCGCCATTGCGCCCGGCATGTAAAGATTTAAACAGACAGGATCGGCACTTCTGCCGGTCCGGGCTGTTAGAGCAGGGTCCTGGCTCTCATGTGAGTGCCGTGCAGCACTTGGACTGGGCCGCCGTAAAAACACGGCGGCCCAGCCTAAGGCCCCTTAGTGACCGCCGTAAAAACACGTATGGGTGGTCACTAAGGGGTTAATAAAAATGGCCACCACTGAATTTACTGTCCATCTAATAATAGCGTCCACGTGTTTTCATCCCTGCTTTATTACGTGCGTTGTGTGATTTACAATCCCATGGCATCTGCTCGAGTTTGTAGGGATTTATAATGTGTAATTCCACGCAGGTTTACAGCAGTTAAGCCCATTCATGTGGTTAGCGAATATACCGTTTTGATAAATATCCTGTGATGAACGAAATCATAGTTCATCTATTAATCCCACAGGAAATAGGTTTAGCCGGAATACACCAAGCAAGGCGAAAATCTTCCCCTTGCATTTTATAAGGGAGCTCAACGGCATTTACCACTTCAGAAATTTCCACGCTTACACGGCGTTACCTTTTCAAGAATTTCGCTTTGCCTCTGCCTGCTGCATGACATTTCATTTTTCTAAATATTCATCTTCTTTGTATTGTCAGCACTTTCCGGCCATCTGTTTTTTGCTTGCTGGCTCCGTCTCATGATTCACTGTCAAACTCTCTTATGTCCTACAGTTCCACGCTGCGTGTGCATGACCTTTCCAACCTGATATAGGAAGAGCATGCCAAAATAGGGAAACCCCACTGTCTTCATTATTGAGCGCCCTTATCCTGGGAGCATGCACACCACTGCCAACTATGGCAAGCATCTGTTCATTAAAATACAATCAAGCACAGGCTGTTCTGTTCGCGGTGAGGCTGCTAGGTGTACTCTTCGCTTTGGGCTGCGGTCTCACACCAGAAGTCACGCTGCAGTGCGGCATATCATCGCTTTTTTTCTTTCGCAAAACAGGGAAATGAGCATTTACTATCCAAACCTGGTGATCAAACGACGTTACTATAAGGTACCGAAATAACACCATTCAACCATTAGAGGGGCTCTGCTCTCTCTGCAACTGCCGCATCCTCTCCAGGCAGTGTAAAAGTCATCAACTCTGGCCCTGTCAATCAAAGTGGAGAGAATGCGGCCGATGCAGAGAGAGCAGAGCCTCTAGGTGTAATGGTAACGCCCCCGTTGCTCCTAGAGGCTCATTTGCATATATTAAAACATCATATTTCTCAGCAATGTGGACACATATGAACATGGGGCCAACAGAGATGTCTTCAGCTGCCAAGTGCACATGTAACAGGTCAGCTGGTGTCATAGGGACAAATCTGCTGACAGATGTCCTTTAAACGGGTTATCCCATGATTAAAGTAAAAAAATGAAAGTCAGACATTATATTGTGCATGACAATCTCCCCGCACCTCACATGGATCCAGAGATCTCCCCATTCATTCCTCCAATTGTTCTGCTAGATTTATTTCAAGCTGGCAGCTCGTGGGCATGCTCGGGGATGTGTCCTTTCTCTCCCTGTAACTGTCACAGTTCCTAACAAAATATAGAGCAGGTGGCAGTTGAAGGATGGAACTGAGCATGTGCGACCACCTTAAAGGAAATCTTTCACCAGGATAATTGCTATTGAACTAAAGCCATGGCCTAATAGCACTTAGCGCCTTATTTCCAGATGTGCCTTTGTTCCAGCAATAGATGTTTTTTATCCTCTGAAAATCCATTTTGTTTGGTATGCAAATGAGCCAATAAGGTGCCCAGAGGGGCGTCACTCTTGCAGAAAGGAGCCCAGACACGCCCCTATCACAATGTGTCCACCCTCAAAAGACTTAAAACCCCACCCCCAGGTCCCACAAAGCCACGCCCCCTGCCCCTCCTATATCACATCAAGCCATAACTCTGCCCCCCTTTTCTCTACTCCCAGCACGAGGGCGTGTCTGGGCTCCTTCCTGCAAGAGTGACGCCCCTCTGGGCACCTTACTGGCTCATTTTTATTAAAAGGTTTTAAACATTACAGGAAGGTACAACATGTCACTAGGATCCGTGAGTTCGGATTCTAGATCCCCCATTCTGAGAATAAAGCGGTTGCGCTGGCAAATTCTCAAGATCGTTGGGGTTTCTGGAAGTCTTAACATTATGCAACCACCTTCTGTGATGGGAAGACCCCTTTTAACAACTGAATTAAAAGAGTTGGCCCATCTCAAACATTGATGGCATATTTCTAGGATATGCCATCAATGTCAGATAGGTGCGGGTCAATGTCAGATAGGTGCAGCAATTTTCAGAACTCCTAAAGTGGTAAACAGAGGATGGCTGTGCATGCATGGCTGCTCTTTGCGGGTGCTGTTCTGGAGATAGGTCCCACCCTCTTTGACCCCCTCCTATCTGGCATTGATTGCTCTTTGGGGGTCCTGTTCTGGATATAGGTCCCACCTCTTTGACCCCCTCCTATCTCCAGAACAGGACCCCCAAAGAGCCATCAATGCCAGATAGGTCCCACCTCTTTGACCCCCTCCTATCTCCAGAACAGGACCCCCAAAGAGCCATCAATGCCTGATAGGAGGAGGTCAAAGAGGTCGGGCCTATCTGGCATTGATGGCTCTTTGGGGGTCCTGTTCTGGATATAGGTCCCACCTCTTTGACCCCATTCTATCTCCAGAACAGGACCCCCAAAGAGCCATCATTGCCAGATAGGAGGGGGTCAAAGAGGTGGTACCTATCTCCAGAACAGGACCTCCAAAGAGCCATTAATGCCAGATAGGTCCCACCTTTGACCCCCTCCTATCTGGCATTGATGGCTCTTCGGTGCTCCTGTTCTGAAGATAGGAGGGGGTCAAAGAGTTGGGACCTATCTGGCATTGATGGCATGTCCTAACAATATGCCATGTTGGTCTGAGATGAGCCAAACCCCCTTTAAGAATTTTCACCTGGAGCTGCAATATTTTTTTTTAGTACTGAGTTCAACTTGCAAATAGGGGGTCCCTGGTCCTGGCAGCGAGGAGGGCACTGTAACTGAACAGAATCAATAAGACTTAGATCTCTCTTTTCTTTTCTCTCTTTCATAACCATTTTGGCTTACTGCATTAACACACAGATAATGTACACGCTGAGATGGCCATTATTCCAGGTTGTAAATCGTATACATTGTGGTTTCTGAAGTCATAAACCGGTAATGGTAAAATAAACCTGCTGGGCTGATGATCCTACAAATATTGCATCCCAGCCATAAGCGGCTTCCATCTCTGGTCATTTGTTTTACACCAGTGCGTCAAGAGGGAATCTCTGAATAGTTATATAGGGGACATTAAGTTGAAGGGTACTCTGTAGCAGATGGCAAAGACAACAACGTTTTCCATCAAGAGAGGCAGTAAAAAGGCTATTGCCGCCTCATGGGTACCTGGGGAAAACTGAACCTTGTCTTCTACACAGTAATGAACGCATAGGTGCTATTTCAATATAAGTCCTAGCCAAAGGTTTACTTAATGAGCGGGATAAGCGAGGGGGAATACAATGGAAAAAACTGAAATAAAACAAACAGAATTTTTATACAGAAATTGCTACATAGGTTACAGTGACAGCCTATATAATCCTGAAGCGTACATTCCAAGCTCACAAAAGAAAAGAGTTACATACTCAGGGGTTGTCAGGATTAAAGGGGTTGTCTGTAATGCGCCATTCCTCTATTATTCCTTCTAGAAATTGTGAATGAATTGCTAGCA
The DNA here is from genome assembly GCF_014858855.1 of Bufo gargarizans. Taxonomy (NCBI): domain Eukaryota; kingdom Metazoa; phylum Chordata; class Amphibia; order Anura; family Bufonidae; genus Bufo; species Bufo gargarizans. Next base: position 17,362,306 of record NC_058087.1, on the reverse strand, counting down.
GTTTGCAATAAAGGTCAGTGGTGATGCTACACGGGTATTGAATTATCGCTGCCAGATTCACCCACAGATTACATTTGATCACTGGGGGTCCAAGCAGCAGAACGTCTAGTATTTATTTTTTCTTTTAATACAAAGTGATGGAGTCAGACAGAAGGCGGTATCTGAATCTACTGCTGTGCTTCTGTATTGCATTGTGCAGGTTTGGAACTTTTTGGCTTTTGGCTTCTCGTCTCAGGAGGCTGTTGTAATACCCCAGAGTTGTATTACCATTCCTACACCCTGTTATTGTCTTTAATGGGCTAACCATAATGTAATCTGTGCATTTATTCCACGTCCTCTTACACTGTGCATTCATTGTTCTGCTACGTAACTGTTATTTGTTGCATTTCATGTAATGTGCCTGGATTACCAGCAGGTGGCTGCGTATATGGCAAAGAGATCTTTGGATAGAGTGGAACTTACCATTCCATTCTCCCCCTTTTGGGAAGAAGTGAACCAGTCCAATTTCCTACCAAGGGAGGTGCTGCATGAAAGTTTCAGTCAGCCTGAGTGCAGTCTAGTCGTTGGAAGGAGAGGAGTATCACCCCGACTCCTTACAGATTTACAGACAGAGTATTGCGAGGGGGGTCAACAGCCAATGGCACCCCACTCCAAAGGTACCAGAACAGCCCTAAAGTCCAGCGACCAGACTAAATCCGAGTTTAGCATAGCAGGGAGAGAAAGCAGAATAGTCAAGTTTGCCTGCCAGTTTACCCTAAAACCTGCTGGAACCAAGAGAAAGACCAAATATTGTCTGGATGCAAGTTGATTCAAGTAAAGCTGTTGAACTTTCACCAAGTCTGGACTTGAATATTTCTTCACCTCCACCATTACTCTCTCCTTTATTGCTTCGGAGCCTAACCTTGGGGAGTGACGGTATCCAGGTAGGAGCACCGTGACACACAGAAAACTGTTAGGACCGCACCACACCACTCTGCATTCTGATAAACCTGGGGCGCGATCTGCCCGGAGGGGAAGGGATGCTGCATTGTGACTTTTTTGTCTGTGGACTTTTAGCAGATACCAGAGAGACCTTACTCAGTCGTCAACTGTAATAAGAAATGAGATCTCGATTTACCATCTTGGGCTGTAAGAATGGCATCAGTGAACATGGTATATGGGTCAGTATGAAGCTTAAAGCATTTCTCATCCAATGCTGAGAACCTCTTTAGTGACTCCAGCAAATGACAGGCAGAAGACGAGACATTAAAGGCAAGAGTGACTTCTTTAATTAAACTGGAATGGAACCTAAATGTTAAAACCTTTGGGCAACGCTGTTAGAAATGTAACTAAATCTGCTTGTCCAAGCCTGCGTAATGGGCAGAAAAGTAATACTATAAAAAGTATCCTAGCATGGCGGCATTTTCTCGCTCACAGAGTAATAACATACAATGAGGTAAGTTATGTGAAAATAGGGGCGATAATATCTCATGATTTTGGGTTCGGATACCGGTAAGTATCCTATGGTCTATAATAAAGGCTGTCACACAGAGGCGGACATTTATCAAACTAGATACTTCAGGTTTTTGGTGTAAAAACGTAGCACGACATGCAGGGGCGCACCACCAATGAGGCCAGGTAAGGCGGTCGCTTCAAGCAGCACCAGGTAGGGGCAAGAGCGGGGCAGCAGAAGGGCAATGAGTGCTGTCATTGTGACATAGGGGTTAGGTTATGAAATTGGCATGTGGGGGGGGGGGGGGGGGCGCCATTTCAGTTATTGCCTCAGGGAGCAGAAAGGCTAGGTGCACCCCTAACAACATGCCAATGGCTACATTTCTAAGACATTTAGGAGACACCCCACTTTTTTATGTAGAAGTCAAGACACACCACTTGAAATGTTGCAGAAAAGTCACATCCTACGCGAGGCAACTCCCCGGTGTATTTTTTATGACTAAGGCATACAGTACAATGCAATTGCACCAAATACATGAAAACTGTGCACCATTTAATAAATTTGGTGCAACCACACAATACAAAACCAGATTTAAAGCGAACCTTTCACCAGGATTTCACATAATAAACTATTACCAGTACCTTATAGATTATCCTCATTGTGTTTCAATGCATTATTGTGCCGCTTTCCTGGGATGGATATTCATGAAAAAAAACGAGTTATAAAGTCCTGTCTCCAGCTCCTGAAGTCACGCTCCTGAAGTCAAGGGGGTAGCTCTTCCCTCACTCCGGGCTGTACCTCGCCTGCCCTAACCCCGCCTCTTTGTAGTGTAACTGACACCCGGCTCAGTCTCCGGGACCGCGCTTGTACAGTTACACTACATAGAGGCGGGGTTAGGGCAGGGGAGGTACAGCCGGAGTGAGGGAAGGGCTACCCCCTTGACTTCAGGAGCGTGACTTCAGGAGCTGGAGACAGGACTTTATAACTCGTTTTTTTTCATGAATATCCATCCCAGGAAAGCGGCACAATAAAGCATTGAAACACAATGAGGATAATCTATAAGGTACTGGTAATAGTTTATTATGTGAAATCCTGGTGAAAGGTTCGCTTTAAAAGTGACATAAAAACGATCTCAAATCATAAATGTCCACCAGAATCTGTAGAAGTTAAGTAAGACAATTTTTACCTTATTTGCAATTTCTAGTCCTTCGAATGTCAACCATATAAAAATATGACTTCTTATCCATGGTTTCTAAGAGATGTTCAATGCACATGTTCAATGCATCCTTCAAGGAGGATCTGCTGGCTCTCCAGACATGCCTATTTTAATAAATCATTCGGGAGAATCTTTTTTGATAGAGCTCTGCATTGTGCCATTCCTCTGTTACTACTCCTGGACATTTATAAAACAGGAGTAGTAACTACTTAAATTCCCCTTTTAATAATGATTTTGGAGCATCTTCTCATATAACTTTACTTTGTTTCTTTCCACAGTCATTGCTACTAGAAGTTTATTAATTAATCTGCAACTGGAAGTTGGGGGGGGGGGGGTGTCTCTCCACAGTCTGACATTATCAACAGTGCTGCCAGTATCAGGCTGTGCAGGGACACACACCCAAATGGTAACTCTCAGTTGCGGAGTCAACTTCTAGCAGCAATAACTGAGGGACGGAAAAACTGTTATTTAGAAAGATGTTCCAAAATCATAATTTCATGATTAATACAATTATGTAGTAAAAAAAGACATGTCAGAGGAGGTAAGAGGTCTTTAATATATTGACAACTGGGAGATACCATTTGGGGGGGGGGGGGTGTCCATACACACTCTGACATTGTCCAATCAGTGCTGACCGTAGGCAACACCCTTTTCACAATGAAAATGTTAACAACCCAGTTGTCAATTCATTGGGGGAGGGGCTGGTAAACAGGAGAACTAGGCATTTCTAACTGATAAAACATATTACAAAGTTTCTTGTGGTCGCTTGTATGATTCATTTATGCAAAGTTGTGTGATAAGTTAGTGACCATTTAACGTTTACTACAAAGTTCTGAAAAACCTTTCTTTGTACAATATTGCACATCTTACGATTAAGCTAATCTATAAAAATTAACACCTTCCTGCAAATAAGCATATCGTTATATCCTAACTGCTGTGCTCTTACCCTAATAAGATGTAATGGTAAATCCAGTGCACAACACAGGCAAAGCTTGGGTGCCAGCTGTAGTATACCATTGGCATGTCTGGGATTGGAGTTACATCTGATACTGATCCTCTATGCCTTTAGATGCCCTGGTCAATAACTACCACGACATCTATGGAGTTTGATAGGTGGAGGGTCACTAATGGGCAAGTGATGTCCCACAAAGCGATCTTGAGGTGCGGATGGGTTTACATGCCAGCCAGCGTCCAGACAAAAGCCTATAAAAGAGGCCAAACCTGAGGAGTAAGGATAAGCGAAGTACTGGAAAATTTGATTCGGCTGCTCCGCTGAACTATACAAAAAAATTTGCTTTGTGACGAAATATTCGTTACAAAGTGCATTTCTTTGTAAGTAGTGGGTGCAATGACAGGGAGCGGTGATTGCACTGCCACCCCATTGTACCCCTCAGCTGCCCCATTCATAGCTAATTGCGGCATTTGACAATATTAAAGTGTAAAATTTTAAAAAATACAGTAATAAAATCTTACTTACCCTCATCCATTTGATTGCGAAGAGCCAGCCGCTGCCATCTTGATTTTTAGATCCAGCGTGAAATCTCACGCAGCCCTTGATCACGTCATCATGTCAGCCGATGTGCTGACATCATACGTTACCGTACAAGGGATTTTGCGCGGTTTCTTCAATTAAGATGACGTCGTCTGGCTCTTCGCGCTCAAACGGATGAGGTAAGATTCTTTTTTTTTTTTTAAACTGCCATTCAGGGAAAATTGATTCGTTACTACGAAGCACGAGGAAATACAGCTTTGCGGCAAATTTAATTTCCCCTGAAATTCGGATCGAATTCCACTTTATGAACTTTCATTCGCTTAACACTACTGATAAGAAGCTATTGTCACAGATTATTTTTGTAGGAATTTCCTTCTTACTACTTATTGATTTACAGGAATTTCCCATTCATTTTCAAAAATAGGTTCTGCAGCAGCTATTCACCATGCAACAAAAATAAACTTTTCGTCTTCTACTGGGAATAAAACATTTGTCCTATACTAAATCGAGTGTGTGAATTACAAATCCGAAGTCAGAAATGTTGTAACAAGTCACAAAATTTTGCTATGCATAAGTATGCCTAAATAAATTAAGCACTTGGAAAGCATTAAATAATTTTGAACAGAACGAGTTTTACTCCAACAATTACCTGATCTACATCAAAGTTTGAAAATGTAATGGAATAACAAAATTTCTTAAAGTCTAATTTTTCAGTTTAAAAGCCATACTTGAGCAAGGCCCAGTACTATTAAAAGTGCTTCAGGCATCTGTATTTGCGTTTGTGAACGGTCATATTTTCCCATTGCAAAAACCAGAAGTAGTCCCCCATCATGTTGGGATTCCAGCGGCCTTGATACCTGTTCTCCATTGTAGAAATATCTTTATGGAACCGCTCTCCATGTTCGTCACTTACGTGTCCCACATTGTCAAGATGGGAATGTAAGAAATGCACTTTCAATGACATTCGACACCCACGTTGTTCATATGCTGTAAGCATGTTGTCTACTAATTCAGCATAGTTTGCAGCTCGTTTGTTCTTAAGGAAGTTCTGCACTACTAGCACAAATGCATCCCAAGCTGCAAGTTCCAGAGGGTTGAGTTTCGTTCTGAATGTGTCATCATGCATTAGTTTGTTGATTATGGGGCCAATAAAAATTCTGGCCTTTATTTTAGCATCAGTTTTCAGTGTGCTAAGCTTCTCCTTCAAATACTGGAAACCATTTCCATCACGATAAAGTGAAATTACAAAATTTTTCATTAAACTAAGTTTATTGTGAAGTGGTGGAAGATAAACTTAAAGTGGATCGATCAGTGATTTGTGTTGTACATTGTACTGACCAACTGTGTGCTCGACTCTGAGAGGCCACTGTCTCATTTTGTAATGATTGTTGTCATCAGGACTGTTCCATAGGCACAATAAACACATATGCTTTGTTTTACCTAACTGTAGGCCAAGCAGCAGTGCTACCACTTTCAGGTCAGCACAAATTTTCCATTTATGATCTGAGTATTTGATAATTTTTTGAATTAACTCCATAGAAGAATGGGTCTCTTTCATTCCAACCGCATGAGCCAATGGAACAGATGTTTCTTTTCGTTACCATTGTGCAACAAGACAGCTTACAAACTTGTTTTGCTAGAGTGTATGAATAGCCTCCATTCATCGGGAACATGTAACTCCATCATAAGACCATTTACATCAGTACAGAAACAGACATCGCTTTCCATTGCATAGTATGCAGCTAACTTGGTGTGTCGATGACGAAAGTGTGAAGTTGTGGTGCCTCGTTGTAGCAAATTCCATTCCTGAAGTCTAGAAGCTAGCAGTTCTGACTTTTCTTTAGATAATGACAGATCTCTTACCAGATCATCTAAATCTAATTGGCTCAGCAAGTGCGGCTGACCCTCCAGTTGTTCTGGATCGGGAAATACATTGTGACAATCAACATCTTCTTCTTCATCAGGATCAGAACAGTCTGTTCCAATTGCCATTCCTGCTGTGGGAGGGGCAGGCACTGGATTCTATACATCGTGTGGTACTGGTTTAAGAGCAGACTCATGGTCAGGATACACAATTTGTGACTTATTTCTCTTTGAATATCCGGCGATTTTAGTCATGCAAAAGTAACAGTCTGAATGGTGATTTTTCTGCTCACGCCAAACCATAGGCGCTGAAAAAGCCATTATTTTCCTTTTACCATTGAACCACTGCATTAGCCCAGAGTAACACACAGTGCAACAAACATGAGGTGCCCAGCTTTTATCTTATTCTCCAATTTTACAGTCAAAGTAATACTTGTAAGCAAGACGCACTCGCTTTGTCAGATTCTTGCGCTGATCATAAGTAGTGTATTTGCCACATATGTTGCAGAAATTGTCTGGATCGTTAACACATTTGCGTTTATCCATCTAAAGTTTCAAAACTGATAGCACTATAACAGATCACTTTATCAAAATCTGTCCAGCTTGCCTTATATACTCACTGCTGACATCAGCCTGAGTGCTTCCGAACAGGTCTGGACATGTCTATTGGAATATCTCCAATATAATGCATTAATATTATAACTGAATAGGCTTTGAATGTATTACTTAAAATCTAGACGTGTCAGGCAAATTCCAAGTTCATATTTGGAATCAGCGCGCTCATTTTAGTATAAATCAGATGTTTTTCTCTCAGTAGCAAAATCATTGTTGCGTGGAAAATGGTGCACAATATGACAAGTCACTTTATCTAAATATAATGGCTTTTATTTGATCAGGGAATTCCTTCATGACTTGTAATATTCTTCTGATTTACAGTAGGTAACTAATCTGATGCACGGTCAATGAGTATTAATATTATAATATACTCTCTGTGTATCAGTAGTCTATCAAAATCGCCAGAAATGTGGTGTGTGCCAAGAAACGCGTGCCCAAAAAATAATAATAATCAATGTTCCTGTATAATATTTGCGTTTGCTTCCATAGGCAAATGTTGACTCGTGTTGATATGTGCTCCCCCATGAGTCATTTCTCCAGGTCCCTTTGCATTTGTGACATTACAAGCTGTTGGGCACATTAAAATATTCCATCTGCAGCATCATTTATTTATCCAGTAACAGGGAGGACATGTTAACACATCATCTGTAAAATCCTGTTGTTATAGCAATGCTCACCCAATGCAAATAGAGATGCGAGTAAGTTGTGCAATTTGCTGCTGCTGCAAAATGGCCTTTATATATTGTTGGCATAATGCATTTCACACAGCGGGAATAAGTAAATGCATAATTGCATATTAAATACCAAATCAATGCAGATTCTAGTATACATTATGCAACTATTTAAAAATGCTGCTCACAATGATTTAAAGGGAACCTGTCATGTGGATATTTGATTATAATCTAACTAATTATATACAATCATTAACTACTAAAAAGTGCCTTAGACATATTCACTTACTGGTGTGACAGATGGGCCATATTCATCTATATGTATAGAATGCAGTGTGGCTAGGGTAACAATAAGGTATACAGCACAGGACTCCACCTGACAAATCTACAAGTAAGGGCTCATGCACATGACTGTTGTTGGCCGTGCCTGTATTGTGGCCTACAAACAGTGGGTCCGGCCGTTTGTGCACCACAACATGGATGCAGACCCATTCACTTGAATGGGTCTGCAATCCGGAAGGTATGGAACGTAGGCATGGAACCCCACGGAAGCAATACAGAGCACTTCTGTGGGTTTCCTGTCCGTGCCTCCGCACTGCAAAAAGATGGAACGTGTTCTATTTTTTTGATGTGCAAACGGATCACGGACCCATTCAAGTTGAATGGGTCTGCATCTATCTGCGCCAGCCACACAGACAGTGCCCGTGCATTGGGGACCGCACATTGCGCGTGCGTTCGTGTCCATGAGCCCTAAGGATGACTTATTCAACCAAAGAAGATCGGTAGTATAGTAATTATAGTGACTAAGGATATTACACAATTTGAGCTCAAATTACTAATGGCTATTTCCGATGGCCGTACAATACAAAGCCATTTATATAATATAATACAATAGAAACCCATGAATTCAAACCTGTTTCTATGTTACTTTGTTGCATTTGCTGTAAACATGGAGGTAAAACAAAGAAAATTTACAAATACAGTTTAATCAAACCTCTGGAGACACACAAAACATCTTTACTGAGTTATCTTCTTCCAGGAACTCTTAAGGGAACGCATTTACATTACATTTTACTGCTGAAGCCTAGAAAAAGTTTCCTTCTTATGGTTAGAATACAGCAACAGTCACAAATTTCCCATATATTTTATTAAAATGATATGCTCTGGACAAGTTCTAATTACTGTACAAATCATGAAATTGCTGAAGGAGCCATACTGAACAGTTATATAAAAAGAATCGAATGGAAAACGCGGCCAAAATGGGCGCAATTGAATTGTTCTCTAGAATGGTCTTCATTACGCAGCATAAAATGACAGCAGTAAGATACAGTTATACTAATCTCAGAAAATACTTACCATGTGCAACCTTTAATGAGATGAAGCAAAGACATGGAATAATACCTAATTAAATGAGGACCTTTTTCAGTGAGCAACCAGCAATCTAATGAAATTAAACTCTTGAGATGTTTTAATGGTAAAACCCAATCTGAAATACAATATTGGTTTTTTAGAACTTATATTGGGAAAAGGTTTTTAAAGTAAAAATCCATGATGGCATCTGGTTATGGAATACAAATAAGGATGTCCTGCTAAAGTTAAAAAATCATCAGGAAATGTAAATTATTCTGCCCTCTTTGGTAAAGTTTGAAAATGCTACTGCCATTTTAAGAAGGCTGGGTGATAATCAACATCCCCACCATAATAACTTTAATCAGGAGTTGGCATAGAGCTAAACTGGTCTAGAAGAGGAAATTTGCCAATACATGTCTCCGTAAGGATGTAGGTTTTGGTTATTTTTGGCCATACACATTAGAAGAATGTTAATTTACTCATCCTGCGGTCCGGACCCGCTTCCAGCAGTTTTCATTTGGGTGAGCCCGAATACCGGGCCTGCTATGTTCATCCATGTAGGCTGCGGTCTACTTCCTGGCAAAGTCTCCCATCCTGTACCCATAGGGCGCACTCCCTGAGACTCTTAAAAAACCAGCACACCCTAGAGGATCTCCAGCAAATGGCTGGCAAACTTAAGTATTTTCAACCTTCCCCAGTTGGAGGGTGCCTGACCAATAAGTCTCTTAGCTTCCTAAGTTCCTTCTAGGTGTGCTGTATCTTGCTGTCTGGCCATGTACAACCTCTGCCCATTTACCCGTATTTGATTCTGACCTGACCTGAGCCTGTTACCTAAATTGATCCTATAGTGCCTGCCCTGACCTAGGACCTGTTACTATATTACGCGCACTCCTAATATGAGGGTGCCCAAGCAATAAGTCTTTTAGATTGCTAAATTCCTGGTAGGTGTGCCGTATCCTGCTGTCTGTCCGTATAACCATTTTTGATCCTTTACTTCCTGACCTGTGCCTGTTATCTGAATTGATCCTATACTGCCTGCCCTGACCATACTGCACACACTCCGCCAGCCCTCATCTTAGCCTGTCCCTGATTACAATTCCTCCTGACCCCTCAGTGCCCTGCACTGGTCTCTCTGAACCCCGTGCATACGTTGTTAACACACAGTTACTACTCCAGAAGGTAGGGGCCTGAGGCTTCTCCTGCACCAAAGTCCAGATCCCTGTATAGGGGTTAACGTTTGAATACCAGGGAACTGCCAGGATAAAGCCCTTTAGTTTAGCCCAAAGCCAAATCAGTGGTTTCTACACCCCGTGCTGCAATAAACATAATCCAAACCCGGTAATTTTGGCATGACCAGCTGGCCATCTTATGAGTATGGGTGTGTCCTGACTTTTCCACGACAGCAGATGTTAGGTGAAAGAAGGGTTAGGCATGTTCTCCATTTTATCCTAAGGGGATATAAGCCAAAGACAGAGATGTCTTACAGAAGCTCATTCTCCTCTCCCAAATGAAAACACATGCACACTCACTATGGAGGAGGGGGGGAGGAATAGGAAGAAATAGCTTTTGGGCAAAGGAGCATTTTCCAAACAGCTATCTAAGGCCATATTTACAGTGTTGGCAAACTAAGGATGTCTGGGTAAGAAACCGCACAAGTCATCAATAGCAACACAGACAACTCTTATCTAATATTATGTACACAATGTCAAGTCAAATTAATTAGAAGGAGGGAAATAGACAATTGAATCACCTCTGCCATTCTACTGCATTTGTAGTGGGCACTGGGCATCATTTATGCAGGCCTATAAAAAAAGAACTGAAAAATCTGGTCTTGTACCAAGCCGTCCAGCTGCACAGAGAGATGTCGGCTTTTTTCTAACCTTATCAGATATCAGGTGCAGATTTATGGACAGAAAGTTGCAAAGTTCTCCCTAACTAGTACACGTTGCCAAGAACTGCTGACGAAAGTGAAGCTCCTTTACAGGATAGACACAAGACTCTCACTGGCACCACTGTCACATGCAGTTTTTTGCCAGAAACATGATAAGAACTGTCCAACTGCTCCACTTATCAACCCATAGAATAAATAAGGAGAAAATTGTACTGCTGGAGTCTTCCACTTCCTTTAAGAAGCAAACTGTTTTGGACATATAGTGATGGCTCAGAAGTAATACTCCAGCAGTGTGATTTGTTCCATTGCAGCTCAATTGCATCCATACATTTTTAACCATTTCAATGTCGGCCGAGGCTGATCAGTAGTCTCTCTGTGTGGAGGACTTCCAGTGAACTACAAGATTACATCATTATTTCTCAAATCAGTTCTGGTAGCTCTCAGGTAACTCCCCGTCCACCCAAAACCCCCTGCTTATTCCTCTATATTTCCGTCTAGAGCTGAGGAATATATCATTTCTGCACTATCGGACCAGAGTAGCGGTGGTCTGATTGACGAGCCCATACAGTGATTAGAGGCAGAGTTATAAAACTTCCCTGACTCACAAAGTATATACTTTGAGTGCTGTATGTAAAATCTCCAGTGTATTTTTTATGAGATGCAGCTTCACACTGCTCTGCCTCCTGCTTGTACTAGCTGATCAAGAACCCTATCACATGCAGGATGCAGGGAAGACAGGCTGAGGCAGAATCACATATGGTAGAAATGCAGTGACACTGCAGTGTGAGGTAGGTGCTCCATGTCACCTGCTGCAAGGACACAGAGTAGAGCCAGTGTAGTATGTGAAGATATTCTGAACTCCTGCCTATGAGAAACCAGAGGCATCATAAGAAGTGTAGGCTGCATTAGGGGAACCACATCAGAGAGGCAAGAAGGAATCAAGACAGAAGACAACCAGTAATGGGAACATAAACTCAAACAGGTATACACATGGCACACACAAGAGCCTCTACATTATCCTTCAATGATAATTTAAAATGGAATTTTCCTTTAAGTGACCCTAATCACGAGCTGCAGATGCAGACTTTGGCACAGAGTTCTGTTTTCACATATGCTTTATTGATCTGTTCCTCTAGCCGATTTCTTCACAAGTAAATTGATTTAAATGGGTCAAATGACCTGCAATGTTCTCATGGTATAGAACGACAGACCAACAGTTTGATGGATATTGAACAGGAACCAGTTGAATAAGTTGACCTTTTTGTACTTTAACCCCTTCAGGACCCTGACATTTTTCACCTTAGGGACTGGGCTATTTCTGGGCAAATATGACGAGTGTCACTTTATGTGGTGAGAAGTTTAAAACGCTTTTACTTATCCAAGCAATTCTGAGATTATTTTCTCATCACATATTGTACTTCATGACAGTGGTAAATTTGAATCAAAATATTTCATTTTTATTTATAAAAAAATACCAAATTTACCAAAAATTTAGAAAAATTAGCAATTTTCATAATTTCAATGTCTCTGCTTTTAAAACAGATAGTGATACCTCCTAAAATAGTTATTACTTTACATTTCCCATATGTCTAATTCATGTTTAGATCATTTTGTAAATTACATTTTCTTTTTTTGGGACATTAGAAGGCTTAGAAGTTTAGAAGCAAATCTTAAAAATGTTTAAGAGAATTTCCAAAACCCAAATTTTAAGGACCAGTTCAGGTCTGAAGTCACTTTGTGGGGCTTACATAATAGAAACCACCAATAAATGGCCCAATTTTAGAAACTACACCTTATTCAAAACTGATTTTACCCTCTAACCCTTTAGGTGTTCCACAAGAATTAAAGGAAAATGTAGATGAAATTTCTGAATTTCACTTTTTTGGCAGAGTTTCCATTTTAATCCATTTTTTCCAGTAACAAAGCAAGGGTTAACAGCCAAACAAAACTCAATGCTTATCACCCATATTCTCTAGTTTACAGAAACACCCCATATGTGGTCGTAAACTGCTGTACGGGCACACGGCAGGGCGCAGAAGGAAAGGAACGCCATATGTTTTTTGGAAACCAGATCTCACTTGTATAATTTTAAGTTGCCATGTCACATTTGAAGCCCCCCTGATGCACCCCTAGAGTAGAAACTCCCAAAAAGTGACCCCATTTTAGAAATTATGGGATAAGGTGGCAGTTTTGTTGGTACTATTTTAGGGTACATATGACTTTTTGGTTGCTCTACATCATGTTTCAGTGTCTCCATATTCTGAGAGCCATAGTTTATTCTTTTTGTTGGCCGATTGCCTTAGGTAGGGTCTCATTTTTTGTTGGAAGAGATGTCGGTTTGATTGGTACCATTTTGGGGTGTGTATGACTTTTTGATCACTTAGTATTACACTTTTTTGTGACGAAGATGACAAAAAAAATGGAATTTTTGGCATTTTTTTATTTTTTTTATGGCGTTCACCTGAGGGGATAGCTTATTTGATAGTTTTATAAAGCAGTTGATTACAGATGCCTTGATACCTAATACGTCTATATTTTTTTTTTAAATCATGTTTTAGTGTCTCCTTTTTTGAAAAGTCATGACGGTTGAGATGACGGTTTGATTGGTACTATTTTGGGGTACATATGTCCTTTTGATTGCTTGGAATTACACTTTTTGTGATATAAGGTGACAAAAAATGGCATTCTTTGCTCAGTTTTTATTTTTACTTTTTTACGGCGTTCACCTAATGTGGTAGATTATGTGACATTTTTATAGAGCACGTCGTTACGGATGCGGCGATACCTAATATGTCTGTATGTTTATTTATTTTAAACACTATTTTATGGTGAGGGACGCTTTTTTTTTTTTACTTTCATTTTTTTTAAATAAAAAAAAAACTATTTTTTTTCACTTTTTTTACTTTTTATATTTGTTCCACTGTGGGACTTTTCACGGTTTGATCCCTGCTTCAATTAAGTACAATACATTCTGTATTGTACTGAATTGAACAGTAAGACACTGATAGTTGCTTAGGAGACCCAGCCCTCAGGCCATTGCAACCATCGGCCTCCTGTAAGCGCGGGGCGCCAATGGAGTCAGTGGGAGCCCCCTCCCTCTGTAAACCCCGCACATGCGCGGTCAGCCCTGACCGTGGCATGTGAAAGGGGTATTCCGCCGGCATCACCGTACATGTACGTGATAATGCGTGAAGGGGTTAACATTGCATTTAGTTTTTATTACTTTTGCACAATAAAAGCCTTTTTTGGATCACCACATGTGAAGAGCCGTCTTCAAATGCTTTCAGTACACCTGCGTTTTTCCGGATCCGGCGTGTAATTCCGGCAAGTGGAGTACACGCCGGATCCGGACAACGCAAGTGTGAAAGAGACCTAAGTATGGTTACCACAGTGAGTTTGGCCATGCTGTTGTGGTCTGTAGAAAAGGTCAGCAGGGGAGAACAATCTTTTTAAAGTCCACGTGGTCCATCAATGATAATTTAGTTGACAGATCCACCACAATGTCACCACTTCCATGATAGACAGAAGCCATATTACAAGAATGAATTAAGTCCAATTTAGAATCTACAGTCCAATTAGGCATCTTCAGCTCCTAAATCAGCACGAAGTATGAATAAGAAAACACTGTTATATTCAGCACTCAGCTAATTGATTGTGGCTGGTCTCAGTCCTCTGTAGGGCACATTGATATTACAACATATTAGTACAGTAGTTTATGAAAGAATCTCGAGCTGGTGGAGGGTATCTAATAAGAAATGCCTTCATCTGCTTTCCCTCAGGTTTAGTTAACCTAATGTTCTCTTACAGATATGCAGCATTTTAGTTCAGGCTCATGGTGATGTCATTTTACTGCATGAGAGATAAGCAGGAATATCATAAAAATAACTCCAAGTGTCCGTACAAGTCCTTCCTTTTTCTCCCTCCAGTCACACTTTATAAGGGAAAGAGCTGTTATTACATATAATCCTAATACTGGAACCAGCAAAAATGTGAGATTAGTAGCCGGCTCATTCTTTAAAGTAGTGAACATAAAGTAGTTGACCTGATTTGGTCAAAATTTCAAATCAAGACGACTTCCCCTGCTTAGCAGGTCTAGATCTCATATTAGGAACAGCTGTTTAAGCTGCTGGTGTTACAACACAATGTCAGTATGCTGCCACACATAGCTGCTGTGCTGTCGTTTTCGTGCGGCAAAAAAAATGCACTTCAAAATGTTATGCTGCGTTTTTATCTAGTAAAGGGAAACACACAGCAAAACCTAATTACATTAAAAGGGTTATCCAGCTATTGATAATGATGACCTGTCCTTAGGATAGTTCATCATTATCAGATCGGTGGGGGTCCGACACCCGGCATTCCTGATCATCAGCTGTTACGGGAAGGCGTAATCTGAACTCTGGTGAGTGCAGCCGACTCTCGGCATCTCTCCCAAGCACAGTGCTGTACATTTTGTAGTCATTATGCTTGGTATTGCAGCCCAGCCCCATTCCGCTTCAATGCACTGGGCCACTTAATCGATGTACGGTGACATCACATGGCCTAAGAAGCCACAATGATCACAGCATGTCAACCTCTTCTAACAGCTAATTGGCGGGGCTCCTGGGTGTCGGACCCTGCCAATCTGAAGTTGATGACCTATCCTAAGGATAGATCATCAATATTTGCTACTTTAATTACAAAATAGAGTTACATTAAGGTAAATACAGGCATGTTGTTGCAAAAATGCATGTTTTTTTGGTGTGGTTTTTTTTAGTCACGACATGTGGCAGCACGCTAATTCTATAAATTATAATGACCACTTCCACCACTAGGTGAGGTGTCTTTCCTGAGAACTCCGCATTGTGCAGTTCCTCTGTTATCCTTCCTGGAAATGTGCGGTAAGCCATTAAGGAGCTGGAGCGGAGGATAGGAGTGGCAGTGGCTATGACTATAGGATGTGTTGCGGTGGTTTCCCTCAGGCTGTTGCCACCTTGAGCCAATGCAGTGATAGGAGGGTGCACCCTTTCCTCCCTCAAGGCACTCCCTGTAGTTGAGGCTCCTGCCTGATTGTACAGTAGTTTGAGGTGCCCTTGATGTTGGTAGTTGTATGGGTGCGTGGCATGAGGTGTAGTAGTGCAATTACCAGTGTATGGTGTGGTAGGTGTCAGGAAGCGAGGCCAAAGGTAAAAGAATAAATGCCTATTATTTGAGTGCAAAATAGAAGTTGTATTACATCCAACAGTAATCTGAAACCTGAAACACACTGCTTAATGTTGTGATTGTGTTTGCTGTACTTGTAAATGTGTTCTCATAAAGTTGCATAGGGAGGGGGAGGTTCTAACAAGCCTCCCAGGGATAACTCCGCCCCCTCACTCAGTGGACAGTGCAGGAAGAAGAAGGTCAGTGTGTGATGATGTCTGAGGACAAGCTGAACCTCAGCAGCCATTGTGGAGAGGTATCCAAACTCCATGCTTAGTTTCATGTACCAGCCCATAGAAGGGGAAAGATCACAGTATCTCCAGACAACTCAGAGAGGGGATGAGCATACTGACAAAGGAAGGTAACTGTCATTTATCAGACTCCAGACTCCTTTGCATTAGGTGGACAGATCTCAAGCTACCCACCATAATTAAAGACAAAAATACCCATTTGTCAGAGTATAGTATTCCTAGAGGAAGATACCGAAGTATAGGATTATACTGCACAGCAGACATAGTTCATCCCTCCAGCCTGGAGAAATAAGAGAGAGAAAGACTGATTGTTATAGAGGACGATTCCTTATGCAACTTCTGGGAACTAATGTGAATCACTGTGAAAGCCGCCTTTATGTAAATGACTGCTACATACCTTGATGATCTGTGGAACAGCTTCAGTAAAGTACTGGGAGTTTGTTAAAAGCGCTAGTCTCCCTTATTCTATATCATCATTTCAAATACTACCACAAACATTTGCACCTAATGGTGCTGGCATCACGAACCGGGGGCCCAGCAGCAAAAGCACCTAACACCAATTACTATCAAGGGCACCTCAACCAACATCTGGCTGGTGTTCCCTGCAACCGATAGTGCCCCAGAGGATTTTGTTCTGTCTTCCCAGCCACTGCACTGCTGGCCTCAAGGGACAACTAAACCGTGAGTACTACTATCCTCGGCACCTTATCACCAGTACACTCACGCGTGCATCCTCCATAGGGAGCCCTGGCATGCTGCATGTACACAGTGCAAATCCAATCCCAAATGGCAAGCAATAAGGCAGTGGGTGTGTCCAGAGAAACTGGTCACAAGAGAGAGCGCAAAATAGGGTAGTACGTTCTGTACACAATAAAAATTGGTTAAAAAAAAAGTGAAGGCTCACCTTTAAAGGTTGTGCTATAGATAGGCACAACCCTATTGTTGGCATGCAGAAAATCTGTGAATCAGAGGCCGGATATGCTGCCGTAGGAGTAAATCCTTGGTGCAAATAATGCCTATTCTTCAAGGCGACAATATGGGGAAAAAAACAGTACCTCCTCTTTCAGACTCAAAGGATCCAATGCCAATGGAACTTAAGATTAACAAATCTTCTTTATAACAAACAAGTCAGGTACAAAATAACGCGTTTCAGGTGTACTGGGGCCTCCTTCATCAGGTATCATACCTGATGAAGGGGGCCTCAGTAGCCCTGAAACGCATTGTCTTGTACCTGTCTTGTTTGTAATAAAATAGATTTGTTAATCTTAAGTTCCATTGGCATTGGATCATTTGCGCCTGAAAGAGGAGGTACTGTTTTTTCCAAATGGCAAGTAATAGCACTTTTGGTTTGCTTTAGCTTGCTAAAGTGTCTCTCTCTCTCTCTCTAGAATCTCTGGCTGGCAACTGTAATCTGGCAATTATGGCTGCAGTGTCCGATGCAGGATGCAGGTTTTAGAGGAATGTCTATCCAGAATGTGGTTAAGTGTGATAGGTGTCTTAACTGTAGTCCCTCACAAGCAGCAACGTCTGGATAGCTTAAGTAGCATTTTACCTTGCTGACTCCTATGCTTTAGCCATGCAGATTCCTAGGTCTGAGTACTCATTACATAGCACAGAATTACAGTAAATAAAATAAAAAACACTGCAGATAGCCCTGTTTTAGAGTATTGCAAATGTAGAATAAATTAAAGGGTACTGAGTTTTCAGAAAACTTTTGATCATAGAGATTGGGTCTGAGTGCTGAAACCCCCACCGATCACTAGAATAAGGGGAGAGAAGTGTTCACAAATCTATGAGCCTCTCTCGATTCTGTCCCCCGCAGTGAGTATTAGCGCTGCCCACTAGACTCCTCAGCATAAAAAGATTTTAAATGGATAAATCCTAAATTCAACATAATCTTTTCTCAAAAAAACATATATCAATCAAGCTCAACTCCCGCTCCTGAATGCAGAATGGACGACATGTTCCCTTTAAAGCTTTCTACAACATTTTTGTTGTCTGTTTCTAAGGGGGCGAACCTTGACACTAGCTATAAATATTAACATAGAAAACACATAAAATATTCAACTTTTTCTGTGCATTTCAACTGTTTACACTTTAAGAATTTTTCATCTGTTACTTTTAGTTCCATATAGAGATGAGCGAATCAAAGTTGGAATTCAGGAAAAATTCGATTCACACTGAATCCGAATTTCCTCACGCATCGTGGTAATGAATCATATTTGTTCCTAAAATGGCTGCTGCATGGAACAAGGACTTCTGGGAACGAGGGATCACCCACAATGCCATGCATGCAGCCAATCAGCAGCCAGCCCAGTGATGTCAAAGCCCTATAAAGCCATCTTGGATTCAGCCATTTTCCAGTCTACTTAGTGCAGGGAGAGACAGTGGTAGAAAAGACTTGAAAACTTTTATTTTGCTATATAGTAGTTCAGGGAAAGGATAGGGAGGAATCATTCCACAGTATTGCAGCAGAACAGGGTTCAGTAGGGGAGGTTACAGCCTGGGTAATAGGAACAATCCTATTACACCTTGCTGCACTGACTGCGGATCCAAATTGCCATTATACAGCTCTGTAATTCCAGCAAACCTTTTTGTTATTGGGGTGTAAGTGCTGTTTGATACAGCCATTAACAGGGTTTATTACAAGGAAATATTTCATCTTATTTACCCTTGTGTGGTGCAGTTATTTGTTCTAAAGCCCTTTTTGGCTTGTATTAGTGGCAAAAAAAATTATATATTTGCCGTTCAGCGGTGTAGTTATATGTTCTAAAGCCTTCCGTGGTGTGTATAAGTGGGGGAAAAAAGGGCTTATTAGGCGTTGTGTGGTGAAGTGAGAAAATTACAGACTTTTTATTTATTTATTTGATTTAACAGTATGTCAGACAGAGAAGTGCCAGGCCCTCCACAGGGGAGTGGCAGAGGCCTAAATGTTTCTGGAGCAAGCACAGGTCGCAGCAGGGTAAGGGGGCGTGGCAGCAGGAGTCGCAGCGAGAGGCCTGAGCTCCCGGTGTCATCTAGCGGTCGTGTCTTGACCAGCAACCCAGTGGTTCTTGAATGGTTGACTCATCCCAAGTGACATCAGACACCCCCAGCAAAGAGTCGGTGGGTTCGTCAGACACAACCCTTAGTTGGCATGGCCCGGGAGCAGGCCCTGTGCTCTCACCTGTCCTTAACCTGCCTCTGTCCTTTTCTGTTCCCTCAGCCAGACAAGTATTATATGCTCAGCTCCACTATACAGCAAGGACGAGCTACTAGAGGACAGTCAGCAGCTACTGGTCAGCCAAGATGTGGAGCTGACATCCGCTGGGCAAGTAGTGATAAGGAGAGTGGCGTGGGAGCTGGTGTTGCGAGCGGTCAGGCTCCTGACCAAAAGACCTTTGAGGAGGACATCAGTGACATGCAGACAGTACTCGATGATTATGATGTAGCTGATTGCACTTGGGAGCCTGGTGAAGTAGGGGCTTCATCATAATCGGGAGAAGAGGGTGGCAGCTTGCCCGTGAGGCAGCGGCGGAGCCAGCAAGTCGCTAGTGTGGCCGGGAGTCAGCAGGGTGGCAGCAGTGGGAGGTCGGGACCAAAATGTGCCCGGGTTAGACCACCCACTTCGCAGGAGCCTACCTGCGAAGTGGGTAAAATCACAGAAACAGCGGCGGTAGCAGTCAGTCAGTGTGGTGTGTTCGGGGTAAAATCACCTACTCGGTGGCGTGGCAGTTTTTTGTTAAGCTGCCGGAGGAGGTTAACATGGCCATTTGTAAAATCTATGGGCATAAGGTGAAGCGTGGCCAGGGTGCCATGTTGGCACCACAGTCCTGCATCAACATATACAGCATCACCATAAAGTGGCCTGGGAGAACTGTGGCTCTGATGTGGTGGTCCAGCTTGCCGCAGCTACCGCTGCATCACCCAGTGGCACGCACCTGATTCCAGGCAGTCAAGGCTCCACCACCTCAGCCGAAGGGAGCTGTCTGTCCTTCCCATCATCTGCTGGTCCTGATGCTCCTGCTCCTGCTCCAACTCCCCATCAGTCATTCCGTCAGCAATCAATCACAGAAGCGATTGCCAAGAGACAACCGTATGAGTGCACTCATCCAACGGCGCAGAAGCTGAATGTGCTCCTGACAGAGTTGCTGGTGTTGCAGTCCCTTCCTTTCCAAGTTGTGGACTCTGCACCTTTCAGAGAACTAATGATTTGTGCCGAGCCGAGGTGGAGAGTCCCAAGCTGTCATTTCTTTTCCAAAAAGGCAGTACCAGCCCTGCACCCACATGTAGAACAGAAGGTGGGCCAGTACTTGAGCCTGTCAGTGTCTGCCAAAGTGCATGGCAGTGGAGCTGTAACTACGGTCAGGGACAATCCATGTCCTTTACGGCCCACTGGGTAAATGTGGTTCCTGCACAGCTACACCAGCAGCTTGGCCAGGTGTTGCCGCTCCTGCCTCCACGTTCTCACACCGTTGGTCCTGGGACAAATCCGACTCTGCCTCCTCATCCTCCACCGTGTTCTCAGCTTCCACTGCAGGGACAATTCACAATGCCTTTCCAGCATACCACATATGCAGGGCAGGGCAATTCACGCTGTTCTGCACCTCGTTTGCCTGTGCAAACTGAGTCACACAGGGGCGGAACTGTTCATCAAGAAATCGAATCCTGGCTTTCTCCATGACAATTCAAAAATCGGAACTATGGTGACCGACAACGGGAAGAACATGGTGTTGGCGCTGCGTCAGGGAGGGCTGAGCCATGCGTCCTGCGTGGCTCAAATGTTCAATCTGGTTGTCAAGCGGTTCCTGAAGTCTTCCACCCATCTGCAAGACATCCTTAAAATGGCTAGTAAACTTTGCATGCACTTCAGCCACTCGTACACCGCAAAGCACACCCTCCTTAAGCTGCAGCGGCAGAATGGCATCTCTCAAGATAGGCTGATATGCGACGTTTCCACCCGTTAGAATTCCACCCACTATATATTGGACCTACTATACGAACAGAGAAAGGCCATAAACGATTTCTTGACGATCCAAACGGACAGGAGTACTCCCCTGTGTAACTTTGATGTCAGCCAGTGGCAGCTCATGCGTGACACCTGTCGTTTGCTCAGGCCCTTTGAGGAGGCCACGTTATTTGTCAATCGCCAGGACTATGGGATTAACGTCATTCCACTGCTTTATGTCCTGGAACAGATGCCGGTAAATCTGGCTGGTCAGAGTACTGGAAACAAGGCGCCTAGATCCCATGGGCAACATGAGCCCTGTGGGGGCTGAACTGGAGGAGGAGGAGGAGGACGACATTGGAGCACAAGACAGGAGAGGAGGAGCAGCCAGAGGAGCTACAGGGCTATTAGGAAGACGATGCAGAGGACCCAGACACACCATGGCACCTTGAAGCCTCGCTACCAATCCAAAATGGGGGCCTTTTTTTACACCCTCTGAGAGGGAGGACAAACTTAACTACTGTAGAGACATCCTATGTAGTCAGTTGGCTGCTGCCTATCTGCGCCATCGTCCATCCTCTCGTAGGTCTGACTGGGGGGGGGGCCTATGTGCTCACGTTCCTCTGCCATGGCTGCTGTGGAAGGGTGGGGGGTAGGAGCAGTTCCAGCTCCATCAGCAGCAACTTGAGTCTAGAGTCGCTGATGAGCAGCTTTGTTCACCAGCCTAGTAAAGAAACTACTCACGAGCAGCAGCAGCAAAACCTGGAGCAGGACCTGGACCAGCAGGTGGTGGCATACTTAGACAGCACCCTGCCACTCCACACTGACGATCCGCTGGACTACCTGGGCAGCCAAACTGGATTTGTTCCCGCAACTGGCAGAGTTTGCCCTGGAAAAGCTGTCCTGCCCAGCCAGTAGTGTGGCATCAGAGTGGGTGTTTAGTGCGGCGGGGGCCATAGTTAGTCCAAGGAGAACTCGCCTGTCCATCCAAAATGTGGTGAGACTGACCTTTGTCAGGAAGAATCAGGCGTGGATCAGTCAGGATTTCCACCCACCAATGCCTGATGCATCAGACTAGATCATGTATAGTGCCACCCCAACACTTTGACAAAAGAGACCGGTTTCTTCTGGCTACCTGCCTCAGCTACTATTCTGATGCTGCCACCCACCTGATGCCACACATCTGATGCCAAGTGCTCCTTCTTTCACGCACCATCTTTAGCTGGTACTGGTATTGCCACCTACCTCCCCA
This sequence comes from Bufo gargarizans, assembly GCF_014858855.1. NCBI lineage: Eukaryota > Metazoa > Chordata > Amphibia > Anura > Bufonidae > Bufo > Bufo gargarizans. Next base: position 17,340,168 of record NC_058087.1, on the reverse strand, counting down.
CTTTGTCCCCGGGTCACTCTGTGGTCTCCTGATGCTGCTGCCACCTCCACACTATGTCACCTTGCCACTCTGTGGTCTTATGATGCTGCTGCCACCTCCACACTATGTCACCTTGCCACTCTGTGGTCTTATGATGCTGCTGCCACCTCCAAACTATGTCACCTTGCCACTCTGTGGTCTCCTGATGTTGCTGCCACCTCCACACTATGTCACTTTGCTACTCTGTGGTCTACTGATGCTGCAGCCACCTCCATATTATGTCACCCTGCCACTCTGTGGCCTCCTGATGCTGCTGCTACCGCAACACTATGTCACCTTGCCACTCTCTGGCCTCCTGATGATGATGCTGCTGCCACCTCCACACTCTGTCATTGTGCCACTGTGGCCTCCTGATGCTGCTGCCACCTCCACACTGTCATTGTGCCACCCTGTGGCCTCCTCCTGATGCTACTGCTGCTGCCACCTACACACTTTGTCATTGTGCCACTCTGTGGCCTCCTCTTGATGCTGCTGCTGTCGCCACCTCTGCACTCTGTCATTGTGCCACTCTAGCCTCCTGATGCTGATGCCACCTCCACACTGTCATTGTACCACCCTGTGGCCTCCTCCTGATGCTACTGCTGCCACCACCTCCACACTCTGTCATTGTGCCACTCTGTGGTCTCCTCATGCTGCTGCTGCCATCTCCACACTGTCATTGTGCCACCCTGTGGCCTCCTCCTGATGCTGCTGCTGCCACCTCCACACTCTGTCATTGTGCCACTCTGTGGACTCCTGATGCTGCTGCCACCTCCACACCATCATTGTGCCTTCCTGTGGCCTCCTCCTGATGTTGCTGCCACCACCTCCACACTCTGTCATTGTGCCACTCTGTGGCCTCCGGATGCTGCTGCCACCTCTACACTGTCATTGCGCCATCCTGTGGCCTCTTCCTGATGCTGCTGCTGCCACTACCTCCACAATCTGTCAGTGTGCCATTGTGTGGCCTCTGTCACAACCAGACAGCTGAGAAGCTCTGACAGAGGCCTTTCAGAACCTCCCCCTTGAGTTCTGTGTTGTGGTATTCAGCTCCTCCTCTCATTAGCGTCTCTCAGCTGTTATGTGTTGGACTAATTGTTTCCCTTTAAATTCTTCCCCAGAATGCTTTTCTGGGCGGCTTATATTTCTTCCTGGAGTATGTGTGCTTGCCCATCTGGTTCTCCTCTCCTCCACAAAGTTAAGTGTTACACTGTTATCTGTTATTTTCTGTTTGCTGGATCCCAGGTGACCCTGACTCCCTCCGTGTCTGGTGTAGGGAGCCGGTGGTCGTGTCCCCTCACTATTGTAGGGTGCTCAGGGATTTATAGTCAAGGTTCGTGGATATGCATACCTCCACCATTCGGATCTATGCATAGGCTGAGCAGCCAGGGAAAGTGCCAGGTCTTCTACAGGGGTCTCCCTTTCGTTCCTTAGCTTTTGGATCCAGCGAGACATTTATGCATGTTGTTTTGCCTTGTTACCTGTACACATTCCGTGACATTATAAGCCGCCAAAACCGTCTTAAGCATGGATCCGGTTTCACTTTTGGCTGAACGCTTCCAGGGTCTTTCATTGGAGGTAGCTGACCTCCGTAAGACTTTTTCTCAGCTTCAAGTGACCGGTTCAGCTTGCGTTCATGGAGCTTGTTCTGAGCCTAAGATCTCGCTCCCGGATACGTTCTCCGGGGGTAGTGAGAATTTTGTGCGTTTTAGAGAGGCTTGCAAACTCCATTTTCGCCTTCTTCCCCATTCGTCTGGTGATGAGGAACGGAGGGTGGGGATCATTATATCGCTGCTCAGGGGTAACGCTCAGTCCTGGGCCTTTTCGCTGCCGGAGGGGGCACGGCCCCTCCGTTCAGTGGATGAATTCTTTTTAGCCCTGGGTCAGATATATGATGATCCGGATCGTATTGCTCTGGCGGAGTCTAGACTACGTCTCCTATGCCAGGGTAAACAATCCGCAGAAATATACTGCTCAGAATTTCGGAGTTGGGCAGCTGATACTGGTTGGAATGATGCTGCACTCCGAAGTCAATTTTGCCATGGTCTTTCAGAGGGATTGAAAGATGCATTTGCCTTTCATGAAAGGCCTATTTCTTTGGACTCTGCTATGTCTCAGGCCGTTCGTATTGACAGGCGTCTTAGAGAGAGAGGAGAGATCTCTCCTTCCTGTCATACTCGGTCCCAGGACTGTGCAGCGGTCCCATTCTCTGCGCAGGGGTCTCAGTCGCTGTCAGCCCCTTCTGAGCAGGAGCCCATGCAGCTGGGGTTGATTGCTTCTGACAATAGAAGATTCAGCCCGCATGGGAGGGTTTGTTTTTGTTGTGGAGGTATTAATCATTTGGCAAATATTTGTCCCTCTAGGAGATTCAGGCAGTTCTCTGGGTATAATAAAGAAACAAAGAGGAAAAAATCTTTGAAAAATGTTCCGTCTGTTACTATTGGCAGGATTGAGGCGGAGATTGAAGATTTTCCGTTTGCTTGTAGTTCCCGTTTTGTCCTGCCGGCTAGGGTGGCGCTAGAGAGCAAGAACATTTTTTGTGAGATTTTTGTGGATAGTGGAGCAGCGGTCAATCTCATTGATAATCACTTTGCGATAACTCATGGTTTCCAGGTGTGCGCTTTGAGAAAGGATATTCCTGTATTTGCTATCGATTCCGCTCCACTTTCTCAGAAATCATTAAAGGGCATAGTTCACAATATCCGTTTAATTGTGAGTGATGCTCATGTTGAGGATGTGTCATGTTTCGTCCTTAGCGGTTTGCCCACCCCGCTGGTGTTGGGGCTGCCCTGGCTCACTAAGCATAACCCCACCATTGATTGGCAAGCGAAGCAAATAAATGGTTGGAGTGACTTTTGCAGAGAGAATTGCCTCATGACATCTGTTTCTGAGGTTGCTACTAAGACTGTACCATCTTTTCTCTCTGAATTTTCGGATGTCTTCTCTGAGAGTGGAGTCCAGGATTTGCCCCCGCACAGGGAGTACGATTGCCCTATTAATCTCATCCCAGACGCCAAGCTGCCTAAATCTCGTTTATACAATCTTTCTCAACCTGAGAGGATCGCTATGCGTGCTTATATCTCTGAGAGTCTGAGAAAGGGACACATACGACCCTCGAAGTCACCTGTTGCCGCTGGTTTTTTCTTTGTTAAGAAAAAAGATGGTTCTTTAAGACCTTGTCTGGATTTCAGGGAGCTGAACAATATCACAATTCGTGACCCTTATCCGCTTCCTCTGATCCCGGACCTATTTAACCAGGTTGTTGGGGCTAAAGTCTTTTCCAAATTAGATTTAAGAGGGGCATACAACCTGGTCAGGGTCAGAGAAGGGGACGAATGGAAGACGGCCTTCAATACCCCTGAGGGCCATTTTGAAAACTTGGTTATGCCTTTTGGTTTGATGAATGCCCCAGCCGTTTTCCAGCATTTCGTGAACAGCATTTTTTATCATTTGATGGGAAAATTTGTATTGGTGTATTTGGATGACATTTTGATTTTTTCTCCCGATTTCAAAACTCATAAGGAACATTTACGTCAGGTCTTGCTCATCCTGCGGGAGAATAAATTATATGCGAAACTGGAAAAATGTGTGTTTGCGGTTCCAGAAATTCAATTTCTGGGGTTTCTTCTCTCCGCTTCTGGTTTTCGCATGGACCCAGAGAAGGTCCGCGCTGTGCTTGAGTGGGAGCTTCCTGAGAATCAAAAGGCGCTGATGCGTTTTTTGGGCTTTGCCAATTATTACAGGAAGTTCATCTTGAATTATTCTTCTATTGTTAAACCACTCACTGATATGACCAGAAAGGGGGTAGATTTTTCTTCTTGGTCAGTAGAGGCGCGTAAGGCTTTTTCTGATATCAAGGAGAGTTTTGCTTCCGCTCCCATCTTGGTGCAACCTGATGTTTCGTTACCCTTCATAGTTGAGGTTGATGCTTCTGAGGTGGGTGTGGGGGCGGTCTTGTCTCAGGGTTCCTCTCCTGCCAATTGGCGACCGTGTGCCTTTTTCTCAAGAAAACTCTCCTCCGCAGAGAGAAATTACGATGTGGGAGATAGGGAATTGTTGGCCATCAAGTTGGCTTTTGAGGAATGGCGCCATTGGCTAGAGGGAGCCAGACACCCTATTACCGTATTTACTGACCATAAAAATCTGGCCTACTTGGAGTCAGCCAAGCGTCTGAACCCGAGACAGGCCAGATGGTCGTTGTTCTTTTCTAGGTTTAATTTTGTTGTCACGTTCCGCCCTGGAGTTAAGAATGTGAAGGCAGATGCCCTGTCACGTTGTTTTCCGGGAGGCGGGAATTTTGAAGACCCGGGTCCCATTTTGGCTGAAGGTGTGGTGGTCTCTGCTCTTTTTCCTGAATTGGAGGCAGAGGTGCAGGCAGCCCAGTCAGAGGCTCCTGATCTTTGTCCTCCTGGGAGGTTGTTTGTGCCTCTCGCTTTAAGACACAAGATTTTTAAAGAACACCACGATACGGTCCTTGCTGGGCACCCGGGGGTAAGAGCCACACTGGATCTCATCGCTCGGAGATTCTGGTGGCCTGCGCTTCGTAAGTCGGTTGAGGGTTTTGTGGCAGCCTGCGAGACTTGCGCTCGTGCCAAAGTCCCTCATTCACGGCCATCAGGTCCTCTCCTTCCCTTACCCATTCCTTCCCGTCCTTGGACACATCTGTCCATGGACTTTATCACGGACCTGCCTCGTTCCTCGGGGAAGACTGTGATTCTGGTGGTGGTGGACCGTTTTAGCAAAATGGTGCATTTCATCCCTTTTCCTGGTTTGCCCAATGCTAAGACGCTGGCGCAGGCATTTGTTGATCACATTGTCAAATTGCACGGTATTCCTTCAGACATAGTCTCTGATAGGGGCACGCAGTTTGTTTCCAGATTCTGGAAGGCTTTCTGTTCTCGCTTGGGGGTTCGGTTGTCATTCTCTTCTGCTTTCCACCCGCAGTCGAATGGCCAGACAGAGCGCGTCAATCAGAATCTGGAGACATATCTGCGCTGTTTTGTGGCGGAGAATCAAGAGGATTGGTGTTCTTTTTTGTCCCTTGCTGAGTTTGCTTTAAATAACCGTCGTCAGGAGTCCTCTGATAAGTCACCATTTTTTGGTGCATATGGGTTTCATCCACAGTTTGGGACTTTCTCGGGAGAGGGGTCTTCTGGTTTACCTGATGAGGACAGATTCTCCTCGTCTTTGTCATCTATTTGGCAAAAGATTCAAGATAATCTAAAGAGCATGACTGAGAGATATAAGCGTGTGGCTGATAAGAGACGTGTGCTTGGTCCGGACCTGAATGTTGGTGATCTGGTGTGGTTGTCTACCAAGAATATCAAATTGAAGGTTCCCTCCTGGAAGTTGGGTCCTAGGTTTATTGGGCCTTACAAAATCCTGTCTGTCATCAATCCTGTTGCATACCGTCTTGATCTTCCTCAGACTTGGAAGATCCATAATGTTTTTCATAAGTCCTTATTGAAACCTTATGTTCAACCCATTGTACCCTCGCCTTTGCCTCCTCCTCCGATTATGGTTGATGGGAATCTTGAATTTCAGGTCTCTAGGATTGTGGATTCTCGTCTTGTCCGCGGTTCTCTTCAGTACCTTGTTCACTGGGAGGGGTATGGTCCTGAGGAGAGGATGTGGGTCTCAGTGACTGACATTAAAGCCTCTCGTCTCATCAAGGCTTTCCATAGGTCCCATCCTGAGAAGGTGGGTTCTGAGTGTCCGGAGTCCACTCGTAGAGGGAGGGGTACTGTCACAACCAGACAGCTGAGAAGCTCTGACAGAGGCCTTTCAGAACCTCCCCCTTGAGTTCTGTGTTGTGGTATTCAGCTCCTCCTCTCATTAGCGTCTCTCAGCTGTTATGTGTTGGACTAATTGTTTCCCTTTAAATTCTTCCCCAGAATGCTTTTCTGGGCGGCTTATATTTCTTCCTGGAGTATGTGTGCTTGCCCATCTGGTTCTCCTCTCCTCCACAAAGTTAAGTGTTACACTGTTATCTGTTATTTTCTGTTTGCTGGATCCCAGGTGACCCTGACTCCCTCCGTGTCTGGTGTAGGGAGCCGGTGGTCGTGTCCCCTCACTATTGTAGGGTGCTCAGGGCTTTATAGTCAAGGTTCGTGGATATGCATACCTCCACCATTCGGATCTATGCATAGGCTGAGCAGCCAGGGAAAGTGCCAGGTCTTCTACAGGGGTCTCCCTTTCGTTCCTTAGCTTTTGAATCCAGCGAGACATTTATGCATGTTGTTTTGCCTTGTTACCTGTACACATTCCGTGACAGCCTCCTCCTGATGCTGCTGCTGCCGCCACCTCCACGCTCTGTAATTGTGCCGCTCTTTGGCCTCCTGATGCTGCTGCCTCCTCCACACTGTCATTGTACCACCCTGCGGCCTCCTGGGCAAAATAATCAGTAACATCAACACAAACTTACTGCTGTCACCCTCTCCACTCTGTCTAATGGGCTCTACTTGTATAAGCCTTTTAATAGAACAGGTTCTGTAGACATCTATGTGGAATCAGCTGCCAACGGTGTAAAAGGAGTGCGCTTCTTCTTGGCGCTAACATTGACCTTTAAGGCTGAGTTCACACTTGAGTTATTAGTTCAGTTTTGGCCCTGTAAGGCTGAGTTCACAAGGGTGAGATTTCTGCGCGGGTGCAATGCGTGAGGTGAACACATTGCACCCGCACTGAATCCGGACCCATTCACTTCTATGGGGCTGTGCACGTGAGCGGTGATTTTCACGCATCACTTGTGCGTTGCATTAAAATCGCAGCATGCTCTATATTGTGCGTTTATCACACAATGCAGGCCCCATAGAAGTGAATGGGGCTGCGTGAAAATCGCAAGCAAGTGCGGATGCGGTGCGATTTTCACGCATGGTTGCTAAGATGAAAGTCTATTCACTGTATTATTTTCCCTTATAACATGGTTATAAGGGAAAATAATAGCATTCTTTAATACAAAATGCTTAGTAGAAGGTCAATTGAGGGTTAAAAAATAAAAATAAAAATTAACTCACCTCCTCCTCTTGATCGCGTAGTTGCCGATCTCTTCTTACTTCTTTAATTATGAGCTGCCGGCTAAAGGACCTGTGGTGATGTCAAATCACATGGTCCATCACTGGGTGTGTTCAGTGAAACTCGCACCAATTTGCAAGCAAGTTCAGACAGTTTTGTCTGGGATTGCGTTCAGTTGTTCAGTTTTTTCAGCGTGGGTGCAATGCGTTTTGATGCGTTTTTCACAAGTGTGATAAAAAACTGAAGGTTTACAAACAACATCTCTTAGCAACCATCAGTAAAAAACGTATTGCATCCGCACTTGCTTCCGGAAGCAATGTAATTTTCACTGAAGACCTATTCACTTCTATGGGGCCAGGGCTGCGTGAAAAACGCAGAATATGGCTACATGCACACGACTGTTCCGTTTTTGCGGTCCGCAAAAACGGACAGCCTTTAATATAACTGCCTATTCTTGTCCGCAAAGCGCGGACAAGAATAGGACATGTTATATTTTTTTTTGCGGGGCCACGGAACGGAGCAACGGATGCAGACAGCACACGGAGTGCTGTCCACATCTTTTGCTACCCCATTGAAGTGAATGGGTCCGCATCCGAGCTGCCAAAACTGCGTCTTGGATGCGGACCAAAACAACGGCCGTGTGCATGAGGCCTATAGAACATGCTGTGTTTTTCACGCAACGCAGAACTGATGCGTGAAAAAAACGATCATGTACACAGACCCATTTAAATGAATGGGTCAGGATTCAGTGCGGGTGCTGTGCGTTCACGTCACGCATTGCACCCACGCAGAAAGGTCATTCGTGTGAAAGGGGCCTAAATGCCCAAATAAGTGAAGTGGGCTGTGATTCTAAGGCCTCTTTCACACAAGTGTGTCGGATTGCCTCCGGATGCGTTCAGGGTGCGTTCATGAAACTTGCACCATTTTGCAAGCAAGTTCAGTCAGTTCTGTCTGAGATTGCGTTCAGTTTCTTCACTTCTATGGGGCCAGGGCTGCGTGAAAATGAATATAGAACATGCTGCGTTTTTCACGCAACGCAGAACTGATGCGTGAAAATATTTTTTTATGTACACAGCCCTATTGAAATGAAAGGGTCATGATTTAGTGCGGTTGCTGTGTATTCATGTCACGTATTGCACCCGCATGGAAAACTCGCTTGTGAGAAAGGGGCCTAAGAGTGTCGCCTGTGATATGCATGTCATACTGACTCGTGTTACTGCAAGGCACAGTGTTCTACACCACTATAAAGGCTCTCTGCAGCCAGGAAATAGCAGTTTTTTAACACGATTGGCCACAAATAAATTCGGATCGAGCCACATTTTTTCAAAAAATTCGCTGAACCGGCTGAATTTTTTAGAAATTTGCTCATCTCTATCCATATACCATTCAGCCAATAGATAAAGATGCTATGACACAAGAATTTGTATTTCCCTCAATAGAACTTTTTTCGGTCTGCCCTTTACCATAGGTACGTAACAAATCTTCTAAAACAAGTCTGAGCTCTATGCCCTCATTGATTTGTGTCTCTGCTTCCATTGTTTGCGGCAATCTCAGAGGGCCAGCTCCTCTCCAGCTGTCCTGTTATCTCTTTACACTGTGTATGTGTTTGTATTGTCAGTTAAGTACATGGTAACAGGTTAGGAAACCCCTTCTGTGTAGGAAAAGAATTGATGTTGTCTCTGTATCTGTCAGCATTTAGCTGTCTGGGTGCTTAGAAAACGGAGAAAAAGAAGTCTGATTGCACAGGTTGAATACATATACTTGTTCCTTATAACTGGTCCATAAAGGCACCGCCGATCGCTCCACACTTATTTGTCGGGTGACCACAACTTTTATGTGGTGCCCAAATCGTTGATTGTCAACAGCATTTTGTTCTGTATAGCCAAGGATATGCTGCTAACAGACAATAAATCTGTTTGGGGAAGAATACAGTTTTAATAAATTTTTTGCAGATCGCGCGCGAAACCAATCATTTCTATTGGTACACAAAAAACGTAGATAGCAGGTGAATGCAGCATCCACATGGCCGGTATAGGTATTGTGGGCATCCGTGGTTTGTGGACTGCAAAATGGATTTGGTCGTGTACAAGATGCCTAAGTGCTAAATTCTGGCATCTCTGTACTTCCTCTGCCAACTCTTCCTGGTGACCAATCACTCTTGGTTTTGGCTTCCAAAACTGCATGAAGAAACCTGACCGTGCGGTCGTACCCTTAGAAAACTTGCCTATGTTTGTAGAACGTGGGGTGGTGCGCTATCACTGCGCAGTTAACATCAGACACATCGAAGAATAATTTTTAGCACTGATGAGATCAGTTACATCAGAGCTGCAGGGGGTGGTCATTACCTAACTGTACAATACAACTAAATCTACAATTCGTAGTATTGCCCATGTTAGGAATATTTTACATATTCTTTATCTGCTAATATAATTGCCTGTCCTTGATGTCTGCCGGCCTCTAACTGGCAAAATAACACAACGCTAATATAAAGTATTTCACAATACTTTGGGGTGGGGGGAAGGTATTTATCAGATATCATTCTCCCTACACCACTTTTCTGGTGGAAAAAAGTTGCAAAACTTTTTAAATGCCCATTGCAACAAATCTTTTCACAAATGGCGTTTCTATGTTACCCTCACCACTTTAAGAAAAAGTAGCATGGTGAAGGTGAGGAAGAGTGCGGCCAGAAGCCCTGACACATTTATCTTCATTTACGCCAGTTTTCTAGCGTGAATGAAGATAGGAATGTACGACAGCTCGAAACTGTCCTAGATTTCTGTCTAGGCGCATAGACTGCTAGAGGATGCATCTAATTTATAATGAGTCTATCGCATGGCTATGCGCAAGGAAAAAATGAAAAATGATGGCTCCTGGTGGGGAGGAAAAAAACTGAAGTAATGAAAATTGTCCTAATCCTCAAAGGCTATGTGCACCTTTGGAGGCAATTTTTTTCTATTATAGCATTGTATTTATTTTTAGCTAAAAATATTTTTTTTTCCGAATTGATCTTTTTTTAAAATATGAAGTTTTTTTCTGTACAGAGCTGACGGACTCCTGATCTCTGACCTCCTAAACACTCATTGTAGCTAATTTCTTTCTTACTGATAAGAATGTGGCTTAAATAAGTGTTTAAGACCTTTTAGTAGTTTAGAGATAAGGTTTATTAGATGGCACAAAGTGAAACTGAAAATACCAGTCACACAGCTAGAAAAACAGTTAACCCTTTGTGACAGAATGGCACAATATTTTTAATAAAGGCCAATTGAAAATATAATTTTTTGCCAAAAATGAGTAAAATGTTATCATAAGAAAAAATTGCCTCTGAAAGTGTACATAGCCTTTAGGGTCCATTCACACGTCCGTTGTTTCTTTCCTGATCTGTTCCGTTTTTTGCGGAACAGATCTGGACCAGTTGCGTACCCATTCATTTTCAAAGGGTCCTGAAAAAAATCGGACAGCACAATGTCCGATTTTTTTCAGGACCCATTGAAAATGAATGGGTACGCAACTGGTCCAGATCTGTTCCGCAAAAAAACGGAACAGATCAGGAAAGTAACAACGGACGTGTGAATGGATCCTAAAGGGGATTTGGAGCTTTGTATTAGTAAAGTGAATCTCTTAGCAATATAAACATAATTTACTAAACTAAATTCATCATATTTTTTTTACTTATGAAAGGGACTCTGTAACCCCGATTTTAGACCATTATCTACAGTTATCCATGAGTAGTACTACAGATATGGAGTCCAGATCACTGTTTTATTTTTCTACTGCCCCCATTTCCCCGCTGTCAGCGCTCATAGCTGCATTGAAATACATTGTCAGGACTGTTAGAGCAGCACAGCAGTCCAGACTTTCTATTTCAGTGCAGCTTTGAGTGCTGACAGCGGGGGAATGGGGGCCGTAAGAACATAAAAAATATTTTCCTGGACTTTTTATCTGCAGTACTACTCAATTTATTACTATAGATAAATTGTCCAAAATCAGGGTCTTCATGCACACGGTCGTGTCTGTATTTCAGTCTGCAAAAAAAAAGAACGCAAAATATGGACACCTTCCATGTGCATTCCGTATTTTTCTCACTGCCATCAATAGAAAGGGCTATTCCTTCCACAATATGGACAGTATTAGGAAACTTTCTATAATCTGTGGAACATCCACATGTATTCGCAGAACATACGCCTATGTGCACGGCCCAAGTGTGCTAAATGAAAAATGAGGATGATGGACAAATGAAGAATATGGTTGTGTGCGTAAAGCCTTAGACTAAAAAAATAAATAAAATAAAATGAAAAAAATAATGGCGGCCAAGGTTGGACTCTCTATTTTTCGACTAAACAACTGTCATATTTGTGTCACATATATCCAACCCATATGAAGAGAACAAACACACGTTTAACCAGACCTACAGAAACCGTCTCCTTGAGTTATGCTGTGAGGCAGCGTCTTGTGAAATGTAAAGCCTGGCTATTAATATCACAAGCTCAGCGTTGCGTTGATGACTTTCAAAGTCCTCTACATGGCAGAATAACTGATGATCCTAGGGGCCCATCACTGCTTTAAATTTTTAAAGCGTCCAGATAGAAATTCAATATGACCTTATTATAATACACTTCATTATTCACATATACGGTTGGGGTATTAGGGTCTTCACTGTCAATTTAAATTTATAAAGGCGTCATGATTCCAGTTACCATCATTCCTTACTGTAATTTGGATCGCGCCGTCTACGATGGCCGGTGCTGACACAGGGCAATTGCTCCCTTGGCTTGAACGTAATGACAGAATGTAATGACAGAGTCAGGACAGAGTTGCGGGGCTGGTTTTGTAAGGGCAGCCTCAGGGGATGCCGATCAGTACATCCGCAGAGGTCATTAGTCACCATTAGAGATGAGTTAAGTTTTGAAAAATTCGTTTCGGCAGCTTCGTCGAAGTTTGACAAGGAATTCAATTTTTTACGAATGAATTTGTCACAAATCGCTATGTTAAAACTCCATTCAGCCTATCAGTCAATGGAACCGTTTTTAGCAGCTGCTCAGACAGAAGTGCATAACGGCCCTTAAAAACTAATACGCTAGTGCAATATGGCCATTTGGGTTTAAAACAAAAAGTACTCACCTGATCCACTTGCTAGCACAGAATTTGTCCGCTCCTCTCTTGATTGAAAAAGACCTGCTGAAGGACCTGCGCTGCGTGTGATCACCATGTGCTCCCAGTCATCATCCCCACGTGATCACGCTCAGAGTGTGAGGTGATGTCATCATGCTCGGCGCGGGTCCTTTGGCAGGTCTTTTTCAATCAAGAGAGGAGAGGACTGCCTCTGCGTGAGCAAGTGGATGAGGTGAGTATTTTTTTTTCTGTTCTTTTTTTTACCACTCCAGCCGCCATTTTAGGAAAAATTATCGGTTACTTAACACGAATTGCACGGAAATTCATCTTTGTGGCGAGGCGAATTCCACTTCAGATGCTTCGCTTTGCTCGACACCAGTCACCGTCTCTGACTGTAACATATATGTTTTTTACTTTCTAGATAAACTACCATATTCTTGCCTCATGGGTTAAATCTTCCAAAAATGTGTTTTCCTTCTGTTGCGATCATTAGAATAATTGTGTCTTGAAAATCCAGTTTGGAAGAAGCGACTGATGGTCTCTATATGGCGCCCAGCGGTAATCCTATAATCTGGCTATATGTATTACTTCCTATTTAAATCGATAGCTGTTACTGTAGCAACTTCTGCTGTTTTCAGTGAATGAATGACAGTGGAGATTTAAAATTCCCTGGGGGTGGGGGGGGGGGGAGATCAGTCTAATCAATTGCCATTTCTTTAATACATCTATGAAATATGACAATAGAAATGCTTTAAAATAAATCTAATCTGTAATGCTTCAGGTGGGAACTGCCAAAATACTGCAGACTATCAACATATCCTCTGTCCATAGGATTGGTTTCTTTCTGATCACTGGTGGTCCAACCACTGAAGCCCCCACATTTACAAGAACATGCGCCCTGGGCACCCTACAAATGGAGTAGCCGATCGAGCATATGTCCTATCGCTTCATTCATTCTCTACTAGTTAAACTCTGTATTTGGCTATCTCTCGCAGTTCCTCACAGAATGAATGGAGGGGCAGCACATGCTCAACTGACACTTCATTCATTCGGGGGCCTGCGACCCTTGTTCTCATGATTGGTGGGGGTCCAATCAATTGGACCCTCACCAAACAAATACTTATATGTTTTATCCTGGGGGTAGGAGACAAAATTTTTCATCATGGCACAACCTCTTTAAGGAACTTTTTAGACTGCTCAAATTAACATTTTGCAGTGGCCTGGCAATAAGGAATGTTGTTGACATCAGGGCCAGAATGACGGATAAATGGAGTAGATGGCCGCCTAACAGCACAATTCCTGAATTAAAAAAATGCACTGACATAAAAAAATCTCCTATTGTTTAAACAAAATTGTTGTTTTTGAGGGTGTTAATGGTCCTGTTTGGTAGTTGGGTCCAAATTGATGGAAGGCAGGGCCAGTAATACCATATTGTGGCACATTATACTAACACAACAGAGCCAAATACCACAGCCCATCACAAAATACATCTCCAAAAACTTCCTCTGGCTGGTCCCCTGTGCATCGGCCCACTGGTACATTTTCCTGTAAGGTCTATGGCCAATTCACCTCTGCCAGACCCCCACTGCTCTGATATAGGATAGGTCATCAATAACAGAATCTTGGAAATCCCCTTTAATGTTCCATAAATTCACGGCAATTTTTTAATGTTTCTATGCCAAAGGTTTTTTGCGGGCAAAATCTGCGACTAGTCCCCGCTCACACCACTTTTGCAAAGTGGTGAAAAAAGGAGCGTGGCATGGGCGGGTAAGAGGGAGGGCCGTCCGGCACATCTCATTTATCATTTTCCACTACAGTTTTTGGCAAGCAAAATTACCTTAAACTACACCAGCAAGGGAGCAGGGCCAGGGGTAGCAAGATCCAAAGTTCCACCGGCAACGCAGAGAGATTAAGACCGGTGTCTAAATTGCCGTCCTTAATAAATGTGCTTGATCTGTACTTACTGTGAATTTGCGGTAAAACGCTGCAGTCAAGTCTCTCAAATATGCACAGGATTTCTTGTGATGCCCTATATCGTTGTATCTTCGAATGCAATTTGAAATCTGCTCTGTAGGTTTTTGGTAGAAAATACAATATTCTGTTTCATTCTGAACAGAAGCATACAAAGTAGGGCGATGGCCAATGGTTGGCCAAGGCTCCAGCAGACAGCTGGGTATTATAGCTTCATTAATTACAGCTGTGTCTCAGGGGGGAAATAATGGCCCAATAGGGAACTGATTCCTCCACTATGTAAGGCTGCTAAGGAACTGAATGAACAGCCTTACTTTCTTAGAAATTACTTAAACTGCTGAGCGATGCACTAAAGTTAAGCCTCTTTTACAGAGAAGAAGCAATTTGCTTTGTTTTCTAACACTCAGGATCACATACAGATGTATCGGAGTGGAGTTTGTCACTAGGCTAGGGCTATACTATGCACTGCTGCTTCCCAAGACCCATAACTGTTTTTTTTTTTTTTTCCCTTCTATGAAGTTGTTCGAGGGCTTGTATTTTTCATTGGTATCATTTTGGAGTAACTGGCGTTTTTTGATCACTTGTTATTATGTTTTTTCGGTGGCAACTAAGAATAAATTTGCAACTCTGTATTTTTTATTTTATTTTTTACGGCATTTATCATAGAGGATAATTTACATACCGTATTTTTCGCCGTATAAGACGCACTTTTTCCCCCCCAAAAGTGGGGGGAAAATAGCAGTGCGTCTTATACGGCAAATGTCGCTTATTTTGCCCAGTTTTCAATGATACACCCGCCGCGATGCCGTGCGGCGGGTGTATCAGCTGTGAGGGAGGAGGGGCTGGGGGCGGCATCTGCTTTAATAATGGCAGCGGGGCCCGTGCAGTGACTATTCTACTACACGGGCCCCGCTTACTGTATAATCATATCCCTAATAGTTAATCGTTGTATGCATGTAAAAGCATAATGAGCGATAATGATGAGCGCTGTGTATTACTTACAATTAGAAGCGCTCGCCGTTCGGAGCAGAGAGGAGGGAGGAGGCAGGCCGGGAGGACGGGCGCTGGCAGTGTGAGTCATACGTCACGCGCCTGCGCAGCCCACTTTATGAATGAAGCAGGCGGCGTGGGCGCATGACGGATGACTCACACTGCCAGCGCCCGTCCTCCCGGCCTGCCTCCTGCCTCCTCCCTCCTCTCTGCTCCGAACGGCGAGCGCTTCTAGTTGTAAGTAATAGACAGCGCTCATCATTATCGCTCATTATGCTTTTACATGCAGTGCACACAACAATTAACTATTAGGGATATGATTATACAGTAAGCAGGGCCCGTGTAGTAGAATACAGTCACTGCACGGGCCCCGCTGTCATTATAAATGCAGATGCGACCCCCACCCCCATTATAAAAGCAAATGCGACCCCCACACTTATGGAGGGGATCTGTGGATGACACATAGCATAAGATGCTATATATGTGTCATCCACAGATCCCCCCATAACGGTCATACACAGATCCTCATAACAGTGCCATCCAGAGAGGATCCCCCATAAGTGTCACCCACAGATCCCCCATAACAGTGCGTCACCCACAGATCCCCCATAACAGTGCGTCACCCACAGATCCCCCATAACAGTGCGTCACCCACAGATCCCCCATAACAGTGCGTCACCCACAGATCCCCCATAACAGTGCGTCACCCACAGATCCCCCATAACAACAGATCCCCCATAACAGTGTGTCATCCACAGATCCTCCATAACAGTGCGTCACCCACAGACCACAATTAGTTCAAAAGCGCACCTTTTGGTTCAAAATATTTTTTTGCTTATTTTCCTCCTCAAAAACCTAGGTGCGTCTTATGGGCCGGTGCGTCTTATAGGGCGAAAAATACGGTAATATTTATGTAGTCCGGGTCATTACAGATGTGGAAATAGCAAACATATGGGGAAGATTTCTTTTTTTGCATTTTTTTTTATTGAAAAGCGCAAAAAAATAAATGTACAGGATTTTTTTTATTTTTATAAATTATTTTTTTTTCCTTTTTTTTTTACCACTTAATAGTCCCACAAGCAGACTATAACATACAGCTTTTTCAGTGCTTTTAAAATGCTATTCTGACATTTACTGAAGTCTGGTCCCTACATCAGACCCCAGGCAGCCTTCACACACATCGGACCCCACGATTGCATTTGTGGGGTGCCGATGAGAGACAGAGGGAATCTGTTCCCTCTGTCAGCACTTTACATGCGGCGGGCGCCATTACCCGTAGCATGTGAGAGCCAGGTCCCGGCTCCCCAAGGGCACCATGCAGTGCTTAGACTGGGCCGCCATAAAAAAGTAAAAACACGTATGGGTGGTCACTAAGGGGTTAATCAGTAGCGTCATCAGAAAGATTTCTCACCTCACTGTGCCACCATTCAAAGGGCTTTTCTTTCCATTTTCTGTGTCATGACGGGACTTAAAGGGACCTGCTAAGTACTGAAACATTGGCGAATAACACTTGTTTATCAGTAAGGTGAATAAGGGTAGGTTGACATGGAAGATTTTATCCTCGACAAAATCTTCCACATATCCCATGGCAGAAACTACTGTACTGTGCTGCTATGGGTTTTCATGTTAATGGACTTAAACTAGGAGCAGGCTCCCACTGCAGCTTTGCAAGGGGTCTGCGATGTAAGTGCGCCAAGAATGGACCTGTGCATTCTTGACACAATCTTATAAAACATGTGGCAAAAATCCCTGGTCGCATGAACTGCATCGAAAAGAATGTCTAGAATGTTATCAACTGTTTATCTTTTCCCCCTCCCCTTGCTAAATGCTTTGCACTTTTAAAAAGGAAAACCCTTCCAGAATGTATCAGCTCCACTGAAGTATCACATTACACATGTGAAACAAGTCCATGGAGAGGGAAGGAGTGAGGAAGTGCTGAGTAAAACAGGACTCCAGGAGTGACATTAAAGAGATTGCAGCAGCTACGTAGGAACTTTATCTCCGCCCAAGTGCTTAATTCACAACTATACTGGTCAGTCCTTCGCTGTAATGTCCTCAGTGACCCTGGACTGCTGAGTGCATAGGAGAAGGTTGGGAAGAAGATTCTCCTCTACTTTATGTGTGCAGTGGATGGCAGCTAGTCTCCACCTACCATCTTCAGAAGAACTTCAAACTAGACATTCCTGACGCACAGAAAACTATTAAGAAATGTCAGATACAAGTCATATAGTGACCAGACAGTGTTATTCCTCATGTACACACACTGTACTATTGATAAATGCAGTTTGTTGAAAGGTTAGGTACGCTTTATTTCTGTGACAGCACCAGTATATTTTGGATGTGTAATTAAGACAATAAATTTGTAGATTACTACAGGGTGGACATTATGGCACTGAATCAACCGAGACTGAACAAAGAATAAAGTACATTGCTCCCAACGCTTTACCCTTCCGTCACATTGAAGTGGATATAACATATGCCACAAGGTTACCAGTTTCACCACTATATATGAATGAGGAAGAAATGACACTGACATGATACTGGAACTGACTATGGCTACAGTAGTGTTGTGATGCAACTCCATTCCTGCTACTGCCACGTTCTTCCCTGCGGGCACAGACGTCATGCTATTAACTCTGCTTGCCACTGATCATCTCTGCCCTGCTTTTTTGTCAGCTGTGCTCCCAGCTGGGATCTATGTCTATCTGTGCCAGCTGTGGCCAGCATGCCTCCTGCCAGGACCTCTTAAAAGGCCAGCATGCAGGGTTGTAACTACCATAGCGGCAGACCATGTAACTGCTATGGGCCCCAGGGCAAGAGGGTGCCCAGTTGGGACCATCTCTTCTTCTAATGGGGGTGAATACTTGGTCAGGACTCTACCCTCTATAGAAACAACTTTTAGCAAACGAGGCAGTGGAAAAAACTGCTATGGGGCCCTTAGTTCTCTATGTACGCCACTGCCAGCATGCGTTCATCAAAATGTTTCCCCAGCCAATGGCTGGCTGGCTGTCCCTGTGTATATTTGGCACCCTCCTCAGTGGGAGAGTGCCTAATTTTAAGGGTTTCTAGCATCTAGTAACCAGTGAAGGTGCGATTATTATCAATTGTTATTATTAATAATGAATAAAGATTATTATTATAATCTGCTCTCTCGCCTCCTGTCATGAACTTTGGTATGTGTCTCACTTTGCTCCTTGCCGCCTGCCCCAACCTTAGAATTGCTATTTAGATTATACATGTACTCAGCCTGCCCAGACCTTCAACTGTATTCAGACTATGCCTTTTGCATGATCCCTTGGTGCTTCGCACCGGTATACCTGACCCCTGTGGGTCAGCGGCCAACTAGACCATGACTACTCCACGAGATAGCAACCTGATTGGCTCCCTGCTGCGAAGTCCAGATCCCTGTACAGGGGCTAAAGGGTAAATACCAGGAAGCCACCAAGACAAAGCCCTTAGGTTTAGCCCAGAGTCAAACTGGTTAGTTGGCAGAATAGGTCCACACCCACTGTTTGTTACAAGTACATTAAGAATGGAAGCCATGATGGTCACGTTAAAGTGACTTGTTAAAGGGTAATGTTGCTGTTGACATTCCCTTTAACATTAACATATTAACATATTCTTAACATAATCATGGTTGGTGTGATGGAACAGTTCATAAAAGGATGCTCATGAATCCAGGTTGAATTATATTGGAGTCCTGAAATTATTATTTTTTATCATTTTCGTACAATTAGCATCAATCTAAGTTCCCTATCAATATGTCTTTGGAGGCTGGTAGGAAACTAGAGAACCCGGAGGAAACCCACGCAAACTTGGGGAGAACATACAAACTCCATGCAGATGTTGTCCTTGGTCGAATTCGAACCTAGGACCCCAGCACTGCAAGCCACCATGCTGCCCAAAAAAAGCAAAAAGAAAATTATTATGAGAGTGTCAAATCAACTACTGGCTTATTAATTTCTTAGCAGTCAACTGATTTAAATTTTTTATTTTTTGCATCTGCATTTATTTATTCCGCGTACATGTATTTATAGTAAAACATGCAAATTTTTGCTATTTATACTCCTAATTAACAACTGCATTTGGCAAGGAACTCCTCCTAATATTCTGTATACCGCAAAATATTTTCCTCCCAGCGACATAATTCTAATACAACGATTTAAACATGGAAATTTTATTCTAATATTACGGCTCTGATCCCCTTCGTTTAACAAGGCAACGCTGTTAATCTGTTTCTGCTGTGGGGAAGTAGAACGATTTGCATTATTATGCAGCGGAGCTGATGAACGTCTCTTCGAGAAGACACGTCTACCAGTGCATTCTTTCGGTGCGTTAGAAGAAATGAGCTCTACATCCATGTTAATGGACAAATTACATTTTCCAACAATGTTTATTCCTCGAGGAGGATAATATCATTAAAGAGATATGCAGCCGAACCCTTTATAATTGTGTAATCTTATAAACCATGTGAAGCTTTCGAACACGGGACCTGACTCATGTCATGATCTATGTCAGACATATAATATGACAAGTAGGGCTACAAAGATGTCTCTGAGCACCTCCAGTCTGAGAAGATGTGTGTGTTAAAATTCAGCCCAGGAGCAATGCATGATTTGTGACATTAGCCAAGGGCCTCTGTCCCAGTCAGTATTAATAGGCCCCGGGCCTATAAGGGTATTTGGTATCAGACAGCTCCGACAGTTTACTATTTTATATATCACAACATTTGGGGTCACCACAGAAAAGGACAATGTCACATTTGGATGTATAATTCGTAGTCAAAGAGGTTGACCAGTGTTTTAAAAAAAATTGTTTTATTTGAAATGAATGAGGCTGAACTGCAATACCAGTCTCAGCCTATATACAGAAGTGGCGGGGTTTCTGAAAGCAAACCTTTTTTTCTAATTCTAGACAACCCCTTTAAGGCCCAATCATAAGCTAAATCTGATATTAAAGAGGTTTTCTGATATGAAAATCGGGTGAATGGTTTTACAACTGTGATTAATAAAATGACCGTCTGCGGTGAAATAGTCTCTTTAAGGGCTCATGCCCACGACCGTTGCCGGTCCGCAATACACGGGGCACCGGCTGTGTGCAATCCACATCACGGATGCGGACCCATTCACTTCAATGGGTCCGCAAATCCAGAGAGGTGCGGTGCAGAACGGAACCACAGAACGGAAGCACTACAGAGTGCTTCCGTGGAGTTTCGTGCTTCCGTGAGGTTTCGTGCATGCACTACTTTTTTGCGGTGCGGAATGGGTCCGCGATCCGCATGTGGCTGCCCCAAGGTCGTACCCGTGCATTGCGGACAGCAGCACGGGCAATGAGCATTTACGCATGAGCTCTAAGGCTACATGCACACGTTCAGGATTCATGTGCGGAGAATCCGCACTGAAATCCGCAGGTGTTCACAGGCAAATCCGTGCGGTCAATCCGCATTAATTGGTGCGGATTTGCATGCGGATTTGCGTGCGGATTTGGTGCGGATTCGGTGCGGATTTTCTGCATGCGGATTTCACTAAGTGACTTAAGAAAATCCGGTCAGGAAAAAAAAAATTTATTGACATGTCGCGGATTTTAAAATCCGCACCGCAGGTCAAAATCCGCACGGAAAAAATCTGCATCGTGTGCATTGAGAATTTCAAATTCTCATAGAATACAATGTACATGACCTACGGTGCGGATTTTCCGCACGCAAATCCGCGCGGAATATCCGCACGCAATCCTGATCGTGTGCAGGGGGCCTTAAGGAGAACTCCGGTGACAACCAACATTTCCCATTTTAAACATTTATTATGACATCTTCCCCTGTTTAAGTTTTTTTAGTAGCCTGTGGGGTATCTGCAATACCATCCCAGTACTGAAAAGTGCACAGAGATGATGTCAGTAGTTTGCAACAAATTATTAAACCATGTAGCCAAGATCTCAAACTAAAATCCCATGTGGAATGGCTCTTACAAAATTCAATACATACAAACTGGCAAAAAAAAAACTTTCTAGCCCTATTATGATCTTCTATTGCTGTGTCCAGCCAATCTATCATCAGCTTTAACAGCTTTTTTTTTTTTTTTGTAAGACTGCTTCATTAAAACAGCTACCTGCGCGGTTGCCATGGGTTACTGCCATTGTTACCATGTTATCAATATATCAATATTGATGTTTAGAGTTCTATTAGCCAAACATACGACCTCTGAAGTCAGTTAATTAGGGCAATTTTACTAGATGTCAGCAATAAAATGATTGGTACTCTCAACTACTTTTTATTGACTTCTACTGGTTCTCGAGACATTAATCCACACAAGGCCAGGAACAGCAATTCTTCACTTAGTTTCTACTGTCCCCCCTCCTTCCCCAAAAGATAAATATAATATATGGCACACTGAGTAGTTAGGTAAAAAATGGAGACATATATTCAATGTGCTGTCTCTAATTGCAGAATCCATCCAAAACAGTCATTTTTCACAAATTGATATTTGGCCCTGACAATGTACAGAGGAGCAAGACTATAAATCCACTGCAGACACTATCGCTCAGATCCCCAAATAGTATTTTTTCTTAGCAAAATGGTGGTTGCTAGTGTTGGGCGAGCATGCTCGGCCGAACACTATTTTCGAGTCTCCTCCCTGCGCATTTGTTGGCTGCCTCACTGTAAGACTTCATTCACACGTCCGCAATTCCGTTCTGCATTTTTTCCGGAATTGCGGACCCATTTATTTCTATGGGGCCGCACTATGTGCTGCCTGGATCCGGAATTGCGGATATGCACTTCCGGGTCCGCAATTCCGTTCCCGAAAAAAATAGAACATGTCCTATTCTTGTCAAGATTAGGCATTTTCTATTATAGTGCCGGCGATGTGCGGTCAGCAAAATGCAGAACGCACATTGCCGGTGTCTGTGTTTTGCGGATACGTGGATCCACAAAACACACACGGATGTGTGAATGGACCCTAATGCCATAGCCATGTTGGTTACTGGCATTACAGTGATTGACTGGCCGGAACGCGTCATCGGGTGCTATATAGCACCCGATGACACGTGGTTCGGCTCAGTCTTAGTCAGGGAGAGCTGCAGCAGAAGGAACAGATAGTGTAGGGACAGGCATTGTTTAGTGTTAAAAAGGTGTTATAGAACCAAAAGTCCTTTTAAGGACTATTGTTTTATCTGGCTGCAATATATATTATTAGTACAACCTGCGCTAAATTGCATGCAATTGTTTGGCCGCTGCTGACAGTGACACAACCTCTGCTACATTTGTTGTGTTACATTGGCGCATCCTAAATATCTGTGACATTCAGCGCAATTGTTTGGCCGCTGGTGACAGCGGCATTACTTGCGCAACATCTACTGTATAACGTTTGCGCATCCTAAATATCTGTGACATTCAGTCTAATTTATTTACGCATACACTTATAAAACCTGCGCTACTGTACATGTGACATACTTACAAGCATATATACCATTTAATATGCCGTGCTGCTGATGGTGCACGCAGAGGCCGTGGCCCTGGGCGCGGTGAAACTGTGCCTGCTGCCAGAGCGCAAGAAACACACTCATCCACGATACCTAGCTTCATGTCCAAGTTTGCAGGGAGGCTTTGGACACCAATCTCGAAGTCAGACCAGTGCGACCAGGTGGTCGGTTGGATTGCAGCAGATAATGCTTCCAGTCGGTTAAGCACCAGCCTGTCTTCCACAAAGTCCAGTCTCAGTAGCCAAGAGTCTGGTCAACAGAATCCTCACCCTGATCCTCCTTCCTGCCACCATGGAGAGTCTTGGCAAACAAGTGATCCCACACTCGGATATTCAGCACCATTCATTGATTTGGGCCTCTTGCCAAGCCCGCTTGAAGAGGGACATGAGGAGATCTTGTGCAATGATTCGCAAACTCTTGAGCATCCACAGTCAGAAGACGATGATGGCAAATAGTGTTTCACAAGTTGGATGATGATGATGAGACACAGTTGCCAATATGTCAACGGCAATTAGTGTCTCAAGAGTTTGATGATGAGGATGAGACACAGTTGTCAATAAGTGAGGTTGTTGTTAAGTCAACAAGTCAGGAGGATGACCAGGGTGAGGAAGTGGAAGAGGAGGTGGTGGACGGTGAAATCACTGACCCAACCTGGGAAGGTGGCAAGCTGAGCGAGGACAGCAGTACAGAGGGGGAGGGATCCACAGCACCGCAACAGGCTGGAAGAGGCAGGGGGTTGGCAAAAGGGAGAAGGCGGGCCACACCAAACAGGCCAGCAACTGTTCCCCGTCATTTGCAACCTGTGCCGTACTAAAATAAGCAGGGACATGAACACTAGTAACCTCACCACCACCAGTATGATCTGGCACATGGCATCAAAGCACCCTAATAGGTGGGCCGAACGCCTGGGTCCATAATCAGTGTCTGCGAGTCACACCACTGCCTCCTCTTCCCCTGTGTTACGTGCTGGCCAATCCCCTGTCCAAGGAGCAGGCCCGGATGCCTCCCGCCCTGCACCTGGACCTTTGCAAGCACCATCAGCTATAAAAATCCACTTCTGTGTCCCAGCGCAGCGTACAGATGTCCATATCCAAGGCCTTTGAACGAAAGCGCAAATACCCAGTCACCCACCCACAGGCTATAGCACTAAATGAGCACCTTTCCAAATTGATGGCCCTGAAAATGTTGCCATTTAGGCTTGTGGACACTGAGGCTTTCCGCTGCCTGATGGCGGCGGCCGTCCCTCGTTACTCAGTCCACAGCCGCCACTATTTTTCTGGGTGTGTTGCCCCTGCCTTACACCAGCATGTGTTCCGTAAAATCACCTGTGCCCTGACCAACGCAGTTATTGGGAAGGTCCACTTAACTACTGACACATGGACAAGTGCTTGTGGCCAGGGACGCTACATTTCCCTGACGGCACACTGGGTGAACTTTGTGGAGGCCGGGAGCGAGTCGTACCCTGGGATGGCACAGGTGGTACCGACGGAAAGGATTGCAGGCCTTACTTCCATCAGGATTTATGCCACCACCTACATTAGTGGCTACAACCCCCCCCCCCTTCACCTCCTCCACTTCTATATCTGAATTGTCATCTTGCAGCACCAGTCAGCCATCAGTCAGTAGCTGGAAGCAGTGTAGCACTGCAGTGGAGAAGCGGCAACAGGCCGTGCTGAAACTAATTTGCTTAGGTGACAAACAGCACACCGCAGGGTATAAGGGCTCTCGCCACTCAACCGAGAACTAGGCATGGTTGTGTCTGATAATGGCCGTAATTGGTGGTGGCTTTGGAGCTCGGCAAGCTCACACACATCCCATGCCTAGCCCACGTGTACAACTTA
Source organism: Bufo gargarizans (assembly GCF_014858855.1). Lineage (NCBI taxonomy): Eukaryota > Metazoa > Chordata > Amphibia > Anura > Bufonidae > Bufo > Bufo gargarizans. The sequence continues at coordinate 17,315,752 of NC_058087.1, read as the reverse complement.
GTGGTTCAGCGGTTTCTCAAAACCTACCCCAATTTGCCTGAGCTACTGGTGAAGGAGCGCCGCATGTGTGCCCATTTCCGAAAGTCATCTACAGCTGCCACCGGTCTGGCAACACTGCAGCAGGGCTTGCAATTGTCAGCTCACAATTGTGCGACGTGAACACGTTCTGGAACTCGACGTTCCACATGTTGGCCAGGCTTTGTGAGCAGCAGAGGGCAGTAGTGGAATACCAGCTGCAACATGGTTGTTGCCTTTCCAGTCAGCTTCCGCTCTTCACAAGCGACGAGTGAGCATTGATGTCTGACCTCTGTGAGGTTTTACACAACTTTGAGGAATCAACACAGATGGTGAGCGGCGATAACGCTATTATCAGCGTAACCATCCCACTTCTGTGTCTACTGAAACGCTCGCTGCTCACAATTAAGGCGGACGCTTTTCATGGGGAAGAGGTGGAAATGGGGGAAGACAGTACACAGGGTGATAGGCAGACCACCCTCAGTTCTTCTTCTCAGTGCAAATTGGATGATGATGAGGAGGAGGAGGAGCAGGAGACAGTTTCCTTTGCTACAGAGGGTAGTACCCATAGCAGGTTTATTCCATCTGTTCAGCGTGGATGGGCCAAAGAGGAGGAAGAGGATGAGGAGATTAAGAGTCATTCCCCTGATGAGGACAGCAAAGTCTTGCCTGTTGGGGCACACATGGCTGACTTTATTTTAGGCTGCCTTTCCCGTGACCCTCGCGTTATATGCATTTTGGCCAACATCGATTACTGGTTGTTCACCATTCTCGACCCCCGCTACAAAGAGAACTTCTCATCTCTCATTCCTGTGGTGGAGAGGACTAGCAAAATGGTGCAATACCAGAAGGTCCTTGTGGAAAAATTGCTCCAAAAATTTCCAGCTGACGACGCTGTCGGCAGAGTACGTAGTTGGGCAACCGAGGAGGGGAGACGAGGAGAACACACAGCAATTCCAACAGAGGCAGGGCAACACTCTCCAAGGCCTGGGACAGTTTCATGACACCCGCCAGCACCCTCACCCTGATGCGCAGCCTAGTGTCACAAGGAGGGAAAAGTTTTTGAAGATGGTGAAGGAGTACATAGCAGACCGTGTCAGTGTCCTCAATGATCCCTCTGTGCCTTACAACTATTGGGTGTCCAAGCTGGACACGTGGCACGAACTGGTGCTCTATGCCTTGGAGGTGCTGGCCTGCTCGGCCGCCAGAGTTTTGTCTGAGCGGGTATTTAGTGCTGCTGGAGGCATAATAACTGATAAGCGCATCCTCCTGTCAACTGAAAATGCTGACAGGTTGACTCTTATCAAAATAAACAAGGCCTGGATTTCCCCTGACTTCTCTACTCCACCAGAGGAAAGCGGCTGAACATAAAGGCACTTTAAAAGTGGCTTATATGGTGTATTGAATACACTGTATTCCCATGCACCCCTTCCACCACAAAAAAGAGTATATGGTTCAATCTTCCTTTTCTCGTCCTCCTCCTCCTCCATCATATCAACATGCTTATTAGGCTGCCCTCACTCCTAATGTTTTAGAGGGTCAGCTCAGGAGCAGACCCTCACCCGTAATGTTTTAGATGGTCAGATCAGCAGCAGGCCCTCGCCCCTAATGTTTTAGAGGGTCAGATTAGCAGCAGGCCCTCACCCCTAATGCTTTAGAGCAGGGGTGCACAACCTTTTTTGGCCTGGGGGCCGCATTGTCACATTGAGGGGCCGCAAATAAAACAAAATGTTGATCGGCGCTCATCTGCTTATTACACAAGCCAGTGCAAAGTGACTGGGGAGGAATGATCACTGCCACAGTCATTGCACCTTTATTTAGATTACATGGTAAGTTGTGCTGCAGATAATCGTACATGTTTCATCCTGATAAAATATGCAAATCAGCCGACAAATAAGCAATTCCTTGTTTATCGACTGATCAGCTGCACGATTATGGCGGCCAGATACATACATACATATGAGCGTTCCTATGAACATTTTTTCCCAGTAATTGTCTCAAATATCGTGCTGCAGCATAGCCCCTGAAACTGAAGAATTATACTTACCTGTTCCTCACCGCTCCAGTTCTTCGCACTGCCCCCGCCGTTTACACCTGGCAGTGCATGGACATGGTCATACACCACTCAAGCAAATGGCTGGCTTAGGCTACTTTCACACTAGCATTTTAGTTTTCCGGTATTGAGATCCGTCATAGGGGCTCAATACCAGAAAAAAACGTTTCAGTTTTGTCCCCATTCATTGTCAATGGGGACAAAACTGAACTGAACGGAATGCTCCAAAATTCATCCCGTTCCGTTTAGTTGCATTCCCATACCGGAGAGCAAACCGCAACATGTTGTAGTTTGCTTTCCGTCCTGGGATGCGGAGCAAGACGGATCCAGCATGACCCCCAATGCAAGTCAATGAGGATGGATCAGTTTTCTCTGCCACAATCTGCCACAATAAAAAACGTATCCTCAATTGACTTTCAATGGAGTTCATGACGAATCTGTCTTGGCTATGTTACAGATAATACAACCGGATCTATTCATAACGGAAGCAGATGGTTATATTATCAGTAACGGAAGCATTTTTGCTGAACCCTGCCAGATCTAGTAAAAACGCTAGTGTGAAAGTAGCGGTGATGTGGCCACAAGCATCATATCACTTCTGAAGCCAGTTATTGACTGGAGCCGTGCAAGTGACCATCGCCATGCACTGCCAGGTGTAAACAGCACGGGGACCGGAAGATGGAGGCAGCGGGGGCAGCGCACAGGACCGGAGCAGCTGGAGCAGGTAATTATGAATCTTTTATTTTAGAGGCCATGCTGCAGGAACTTTAAAAAAATAACATTTTTACCAGAAAAGTGGCAACATTTACTTCCATCCTGCCTCCTATTCATAAATCAGTGCTTTCCTTCACTGCAGAGGACTGAGCTCACTGGTTATTACCCTCTCCTGCCAATCCAGTTATAGGCGCCATGCAGTAACCAGTAAGCACTTTACATTGCTAGTGGGGAAGGCGCCTATTGTTAAACACTTTAATGACCAGGCCCGAAAAGGCCTTATAAACCAGACACTTTATTGTGATTTAGTGCTCATGGTGGTTCAAACGGTTGTAACTATGTATTATCTATTATTTGTTGGACTACCAAAATAATTTTTGAAGCATTTTTTATTTGGGGGAAACTGTGCAAATAGTTTTTAAAAAGTATTTTTTTTTTTCAAACTATAGCTCCTTATTTTTAAAATATGCAAACTGATACCAAAATAAATGATTATAATTAGTTCCATATTTTGTGTAGGCCGTTTTGTTATATAATATATATAGCTTCATCTGAATAGGGCGGTAACGGTGACGGTTTTGGCTGGTGTAGGTGTTTTTTCATTTATGTATTAAATTTTTTCATTATTTTTTTTTTAACTTAATTTTTTATATTTTTCTGCTACATAATATGTCCCCCAAGAGGTCATAAAAAGACCTTGGGGACACTGTCACTTTTTAAAATTTTGCAATTTTTCCTTTTTAGTTTTTACTTTTATTTGTATTTTATTGTATTATTTTTTTTCTAAATGGTTTATTACTTATTTTTTTAAGTATATTTTTGCCACATAATAATAATAAAATACAAATAAAATAAAAAGAAATAAAAAAACTGTTGGAGGACAATGAACACTTTTCCTTTTTTCTTTTATTTGTATTTTATTATTATTTTTCTTCTAAATATATTTTTGCCACATAATATGTCCCCCAAGGGGTCCTAAAAAGACTGTTGCGGGACAGTGAACTTTAGCACTTTTTCCATTTTAATGTATTTTATTTTTTCATTTTTTAATAATTTTCATTTTTTTTGTGCCACATATTTAATTTATCTTTTCTTTTATTTATATTTTATTGTATTTTTTTTTCAGTTTTCAAATTCTTTTAAATAATTTTTTTACCAATTATTTATTTATTTTTTACATATTATTACCACATAATTTGTCCCCAAGAGGTCACTGAACGACCTTTGGGAGACAATAAGTGACTTTTTTTGTACTATTTTCTCTGTAACTGGAGCATCCAAAGGAGCCCTAGTTACAGGGAAACTAGCCTGCTGGAGGGGGGCTTTGTACCAGGGCAGAGCTGATCAGGGTCAGGGTCTACTGACCCTGCAGCTCTGCTCTCCTCTGCCCCCAAGACACCCAGCGATCACGTGATCGCCGGGTCCACACTGCAGAGCTCTCATAGGGGTGAAGGCAGAAGCTCTGATAAAGCGCTTCTGTCTTCTCCTCGGCTTCCCCGCTCTCACTACTAGCCAGGGACCCTTTCGGCTCCTGCTACAGTGCAGGAGCAAAACCTGTGATCCATCTGCTGTGAGGCGCTTCGGGCAGAAACACAGCTGATCGCAGGATCAGCTGTGTTTCTGTCCAGCAGGACGGGGGCCGCAAACCATGGCTCTGGGGGCCGCATGGGCCGCAGGTTGTGCACCCCTGCTTTAGAGGGTCAGATCAGCAGCAGGCCCTTGCCCATGTTTTAGATCAGGCATCCTCAAACTGTGGCCCTCCAGCTGTTGCAAAACTACAACTCCCAGCATGCCCGAACTGCCTACAGGTATCCCCCTACAGCAGGGCATTGTGGGAGTTGTAGTTTTACAACAGCTGGAGGGCCGCAGTTTGAGGATGCCTGTTTTAGATGGTCAGATCAGCAGCAGGCCCTCGCCCATAATGTTTTAGATGGTCAGATCAGCAGCAGGCCCTCGCCCATAATGTTTTAAATGGTCAGATCAGATTCACTAGCAGTCCCTCGCCCCTAATGTTTTAGAGGGTCAGCTCAGCAGCATACCCTCACCCCTAATGTTTTAGAGGGTCAGATCAGCAGCAGGCCCTTGCCCCTAATGTTTTAGAGGGTCAGCAGCAGTCCCACACCCATAATGTTTTAGATGGTCAGATCAGAAGCAGGCCCTCGCCCCTAATGTTTTAGAGGGTCACCAGCAGGCCCTTGCTCCTAATGTTTTAGAGGGTCACCAGCAGGCAATCAATCATAATTTTTCAAGGGTCTGTATGATGCCCTCTTTTATGTGTAATAAAGGGTATATTGGAGTGCCAGTTCCTTGTAATTTTGGAAGCCCTTTCACTTAGTGCATAGGCTTTATGAGTGTAGGAGTCCCACTACCTGAACAATTGTACCACAATGTGAATGAGGCCCTCCATTATGTGATATACAGGTTATATCGGAGTGCCTCTTCCTTGTTATTTTTGGCAGCACTTGTACTTTATATACAAGTAAATATACAGGAAAGAATGTTTCCTAACAATGTTTCCTCTAAAATCTATTTTATCTTCGGTTTTGTGCGTATTATTGTCAGTCTGTAAAAGTGGCGTACTACTCAGACAACACCAGCAGCGACCTGGGAGTCCAAGATGCATCCATACATCCTCCCCATGCTGTTCCCAAACCATTTCAGTGGTGTTTCCATTCATTTCTGACCTTTTCCTGTGAACCAGACACCCTCCCCTCTTCAGAGCAGGAGCTGCCTGGTTTAATGCTCGGGTTCTCCAATTGACTTCCATTGTGCTCGGGTGATCTGTAGAGCACCCGAGCATCCCAAAGTGTTCTACTCGAGCACCCTGCTCAGGCAACACTAGTGGTTGCAGCTATTAATATTAAAATGAAATGGAAATAAGATCTCTCTCTTTATAGAGGCAGCTGTGTTCAGACTTACCTTAAGGGCTTATGTAATACCCCAGAGTGGTATTACCATTCCTTCACCCTGTTACTGTCTCTAATGGTCTAACATTATGCCATCTGTGTATGTATTTCCAGGTCCTTTACACTGTGCATTTCTATTATTGTTATGAAACTGTTATGTTCATGTAATACGCCTGGTTCACCAGCAGGTGGCTCTATTTATCTGGCAGAGAGAGGCAGATTCTTAGATAGAATAGAACTTACCATTCCATTTTCCCCCTTTTGGGTAGTCTTGTTTCTTACCAAAGTGAGGGGTTGCAGTTCTAGTTAATTTCAGTTTAGTCTAGATAGTGGAGCTGAGAAGACATGAAAGATGTAGCAGTGAGGGAAAAGTTCCACCTCCTGCAGCAGAAGTCTCAAAAGGGAAGTAGCTCATAGAGCACCATGACTCCTTGCAGATTTACCAACAGAATGTCACAAGGGGGCCAACAGCCAAAGGCACCACAGGGAGAGAACAGGCAGAAAGTCCATGCTGCAGACCTCAATTTGCGGTCTGCAACGCACAGGCCCAAAACATGTGCCCACCGTCTGCGGACGCGGACCTGTTTACTTGAATGGGATCCACAATCTGCATCCGATGGTCTGCACTGCAAAAAGTAGTGCATGCACTACTCCGTAGTGCCTCCGGTCCATGCCTCTGTTTCGCACTGCACTGTACCATTGGGATTGCAGACCCATTCAAGCCACAGCACGGGCCCAGCTGGCACACATTTGTGTGCATGAGCCCTAACTTGAATTTGACTAACGACTCTTAATTTCTCACCAAGCAAATTTAATACAAAATCGCAACATGCTAGCAAAACCCTTCACAGACCGCAGCTCACAACACAACCACTGGGTGGCTACAGAGAGACACACACTGGATACACATCTTGTGGCTGAGTACTGAAAAATCATGTTTTTTTTTTATAAAGTTGGTTTAAAAATATTTTGTATTATTGTTGTGTCTGTGGTTTTTGTTTGTCACTCTTGGAGCTGCCCCTCCTTTTTAAGGGTTGGTGGGTTGGGTTTTGTGTCTTTTTATGCAACTTTTTTTGTATTTTCTTGAAAATAAATTTAAAAAATCTGAAAAAAAAATATAAAGTTAGTTGATCTCACACCACACATATCTGATATGTTAAGAAAAGAGGAAAGGGGAGGAGGGACACCTGTAGTTGATGCCCTAGTGGTTCATTATGGCTTCACAGCTACTTTTGTTTGGGTGACAAACTCAGGCTAGCATGACTGTTGGGCAACACTAATGTCTCCCAATTGAGGAAACCATTGCTGCTAGCAAGCTGCTGAACATTTTTCCTTTATAGAGGTTACACAATTTTATCACAAAAAATACTTGCTGTGGGCTCCTAGCTTTACAAGCATACATTCTCCCATTTTGGCACATTAATATGACCCAATTGCATTCTGCTCATATATAATCCATTTCCATTAAAATTACCCAGATCAGTTTACTAACAATATAATAAATGTAACTAATAGAGGATACAAAACTATAAAACAAGTAGGATTGCATGTACTGTAGGAATATACGTAGAGGGCAATGGGGCAACATGGTGGATCAGTTCATGCCCTGCAATGCTGTGGTCCCAGGCTTGTATCTTTTCTCAACGTGAAAGCACAGCATTTTCATGCAGCAGTGACTAGTGGGAGCCCAGTACAAATATATTTTTGTACAGCTTCCATTCTATCCTCTCCTACTTAAATAACAAGGCCAGGTTCCTGCAAAGTCATCTCTCCTGGCCCTATCAGCTAAGGAGAGGAAGGGGCTGGCACAGGAAGTAGGAGGAGCACTGGTGCACAGAGTGGCTCGGTGCACTTAACTGCTCATTTGCATATGGATTCTGGAGTACTTCTCCAGAATGAAGCAAGGGATCACTAGGTGAAAGGTATCAGCTGAGGTAGCCCTACATGTTATAGTGTCTGGTGCAACAGTGAATTTCCTGGTGACACATTGCCTTTAAATAAACCACAGAGCTACATTTTTAAGCTGGTTGTATGATATCTGTTCATTGTGTATTGTTCCCTTGCCTTAACTGGAGCAATCTTGTATCACTGTGTATTTCCACCGCTGATTAATCCTCGTTCACCTGTACAGTACGTGGTGTGGGTGTGATTAATGATATACTATACTTGAATGGTATCCATAGTAACAAAGCTTTGTGTTCCGCTCCGTGAATTTGGGTTACAGGGTTTTGTGATTGATAGGGGCAGAGCGTTGAGCAACCTTACTAAGCAACTTCTATTTTAGTGTATGTTATTATCCTACGTGGCTTCGTAGATGACGTGGGACTATATATCACAGCACGTCTTACGATCTGTGCTAATCGGTACCGATGGATTGAGTGGTGGACTTATGAAAACTGTCTAAAGGACTTATAGTCTCTAGTCTTTAGTCGCTATCATCTACATCACAGGCTCCGCTAATTTTTCCCATCACTGATAGACATCTTGGCGTTACCCAATAGACTCCATAATACGTCAGTAGGGTCCACTAGTGCCTGCCGCATGAAGGTTTGTCCTGGCATTGTGGCATCTATTGTTAAAGGAAGCCATTTGTGAACACAGCCTTAGATACAGAGTGTTAAATGGGTTATGTGAACCTGAAAGGGTTAAAAGAGTATGTATACTGCTCCAACTATACTAATATATAGTATGTTCCAATTTGGTCCCCAAACATTTTCTGTAGGACAAGGGGTGCAGGGCCCGGGCTTTGTTCATCTGCAGGCCCCACAGGATCAATTATCCAGTCTGAACTGTAAGAACAGGATACCTACAGGAAAAGCAGCGCTGGATGCATCGTCTACACAGAGCGGCCATTGCCAAGAGATCCGGTAGGGAACGAAGGTACTGTAAGCAATGCCTGTTCCATCCTTTGCATCCCTGGTCGCCAAGAACAGCCCCGGAAGGGCCAAATTTGGAGGCATAAACCAGATTTAATATAAATCATATTTAAAGAAACCCAGACAGAACCCTATAGACAGCCCTGATTTATCATAGCCTGTATAGTATTTGCAAAAATAATAAAATAGTGTAAAACTATCATAAAATATTATGACAATATAACTAGTGCAATAGAAGTCAAGGCAATAGAAATAGACTTAGAGGGAATGCCCAGCTATGAACACATTTTGTTACTAAATAAATCCAAAATTAGAATGCCTAAAGGCTATGGGGGCATTCTTATATTATTATTGTATTCTGCTTACCTTGGATTAAAAATCATTTTTCCTATTGGTCTTCATTAAAAAAATTCAAATGTTTGGCTCCTACGGCTTTTAGTTTCACTGCATCAGTAGAATGATGCTTCTCCTTCTCAGTAAACCTGTCAGACAGCTGCTCTGATGGCTCGATCTGTAGCCATTATCTTTACTTTCCCAAAAGCTCAATAACACTCATTTAAACTGAATTATGATCAAACGTTTAAAGCTAATGGCTTTAATTAGGGTTGATGAGGAACGCACACATAACAGCTATCATTCCAGCTTTCAGTGCAGCTCTCTGATGGGTTCCCATAGTCTGCAAATGCAGTGAAACTAAAGCCTGTGGAAGAAAAACTGTTGAAAATCTTTAAAAAAGACCAGTTGAGAAAATGATTTATAGTCCAAGATAAGTAGAATGCAACAATAAAATGTAGTCCCGAAGGTGTCCTTTAATGTCTTAATAAATCGTTAGCGTGCTCGTACACTGTGATTGTGCGGTCTACTAGTTTCAGGGCCACACCTGTACTTGACAGGCTGCACCTGCACTTTCTGCTGTTTCAAATGACAAGTACAGGTGAAGCCTGGTAATTACCGGTAACTTGCAAGAGCATCCTACCACACCGTAAACAGGCACTCTTAGGCTGGGGCTACACTTTTCATAGATTTTTAGCTATTGAGTGATTGCTGCAGTGCACAAGATTGCATACAAGTGCCAGTACCTCAGAATAGGGTACTTGCAAATTGTTTCTGGTTATTTAAATGTTATGTAATGTTATTTAATGCTTTGTACAACCTGGCCTAGTTTTGTATAGATACGTCAGGGTTAACAAACCTGACTTTGCCCCTGTGGGAAGCTGGGAAATGGACTTGGGTACGTGCATAGTTTAGGTGGTAGTGTGTTAGCTACAGAGGTGAGAGAAGCTACATGTACTCAATACTCAGAGGACTAGGCCTACATTCCACTCATTACCTCGGAGAGAACCACAGAGAGAAAGCCATTTCTACTTCACAGTACTCTAGAGAGAGATAGGAAAGAACAAAAAGGTCCAGAATCTGCATGGCCAAGCAATGGAGCCAGTCAGTAAGGTATTCGCTGTTTAAGGCTGATAGAGACTTTACTGCAGTGAGAGACATTGCTAATACACCCTTCACACTTGGACAGGGTCCTGGCCAGCTGTATCTTAACCCTGTATTCCTCAGCTGGGAATTACAAACAAGTCTTCCTAGAAACATATTGTCAGCCTTAGAGTCTGCAGAGAGATACGGGAAAGATACAGGAAAGGAGTACCACAACCCCCATCCATGCTTCTATCCATACATCATTATCTGGGAAGATTTGCACTTTGAATTGTTTGGAACTGTTTTTTGATACAGTTGGATGTACTACAACTCCCATTCTGAACTTTAGTAAAGGGAGACTTATTTATTTTCTATAACTGACCTGGTTACTGACTGTAGCATCAGCCACAGCAAGTGCATCTGCTGCCTTGCACCCGTGCAACACTCATAACACCATGGGAACCTCAACTACCACGAGGCAGGAGCCCCAACATCAGGGTTTTACCCTGAGGGAAGAAAGAGTGCAGCCTTCTGTCATTGCCTGGTGTAAGGATTGCCACTGTGAGTTATGTGAATAACTGTTTCAGCCAGAGCCACCACCACTCCCATCATCAGTTACCCTCCTCCCAGGCTGGAGCACAAGTGAATTTACTGCTTTGGACTATAGCTGTCATGCCCTATTTAAAATAATTTAAAAGTGCTACAAAAATATGTAGTCTCAGCCTTACAGCCCTTAGTGTTGTACAAAATTTCTACTTTCCTAATAAAGAACTCCATATACCTTGCGTTGAATTAAATTCTGCGGCTACCACCAGGGGGAGCTTAGGAGTCTGCTGCATACGATTTACCAATTGTGCTAGAGCTCCACTTGTTAATGCTACAAGTAGCCATACATCTATCATTTAAAGGTGTAGTCCTATCTACAGGATAGGGGTTAAGTATCTACTGGGACTGCTGGACTGTTCACAAAAAAAGGGTAATGTTCCCCCAACAGAATGGAGCAGCAAGTCCGGCATGCATGCTTCCCCTCCTTTTACTCTCTGTGCTAGAGTTATCTAAGTACAGATATAGCTGATGGTTGGACCAGCATTTAGCGGACATCTATAGTTAGTATTAGTTATACCCCTACGGTATGTCAGCATCGTTCTAATGTGAAATGGTCACTTTTTGCATCTTGATACAATCACAAATAGAAATTTAGATGAAGAAAATGTCTGTATCTGATCTTATCATCAACACTTTATAGGGGCCAATGATAGGGTGGGTGAGTGATTTTCACCATAAACTGGCAGAGATTAGCAAAACCGATTTGTTGGCTGATCAGATCTTCTATCGGGGCATAAAAATGTTGGGTTGTCAGTAGCGCATCTCCAAATGTAAACAGGGGGTGTACTGCCGCCATAATGTAAATTGCATAGTTTCTACCCCATGCAGTTTCCCTCGGTTGGTGTGAAGGCTTTTTAAATGAGAGCCGATTAACTTGTTTTATCATTGATCGGCGATTGTTATAACCCAACATTGGGCCGACTAAAAGGACTCTAAGCGTCAAAAGGTTTAGATCTGGCAAATTTCCATAATACCTGACCACATAGTAACGTAGTAACATAGTATATAAAGGCTGGAAAAAGACATCTGTCCATCTAGTTCAGCCTGTTATCCTGCAAGTTGATCCAGAGGAAGGCATCCGGTTAAATATTCTGTGCATTTAAGATAAAATGAACCAATATCCTTCTGGTACCGAACACAACGACAGAAGAGAATTATGAGCTAAGTTATAATGTTGCATCTGACTTTTAAATCAAGCATTTCACTTTCTTCTAAATTTGAGACAGCTTCCAGACGCCAGCTGGAGCCACAGTTTGGTAGCTGATGTATGAGTTATTCTCCTCTGCAAATCCCTAATTTCTTTAATCGTGTTCATTACTTGAAGAGGTTGTCTGACTTCAGCAAATGGCATTTATCATGTAGAGAAAGTTAATACAAGGCACTTACTAATGTATTGTGATTGTCCATATTGCCTCCTTTGCTGGCTGGATTATTGTTCCACCACATTACACACTGCTCGCTTCCAGAGGTTATGACCACCCTGCAATCCAGCAGCGGTGGCCATGCTAGCACACTATAGGAAAAAGTGCCCTCCTCTCTGGTGGCCGGGACCTTGGGAGTGCCATAGGCAGGCATGTCAGTCAGACCCCCTTGTATCTGATCTGCAGTGGTGGACATAATCCCTGGAAAACCCTTTAGAGACAAGGCAGCCAAGTGATCAGCAAAATACAGCTTTAAAGATGCTGCTGCAAGGTGAGGGGTGACAATTCAGACATCACCACCTACCTAAACCATCACTAGGCCTGAATAACTTCAAGCGACACCTAAATCCACAAGGGCTTGCTAGTGCCAACGTATTGCCATCAAAACAGCCACCATACCCCCTCATCTTTTGTGAGAATCTGCACTTTGTACTTTATACTTCTGGATGTGCCGGAAGTTATATAGGTAAGTTAGCCATGGGGGGGGGTGCAGGCAACCAGAACTGCTGCCAAAACTAGACCCTAAAAGGTAAGCAGCTCTGTAGTAAGCAGCCGTGTAGTTCCAAAGCCTGGTTCCAAAGCATGTGAAAACAGCTGATTGGTGGGGGTGCTAGGAGTCAGAGCCACGCCAATCTGATATTGAGGACTTATCCTAAGGATAACTATGTCCTGGAAAACACGTTTCACAAGACAAACAGTCCTGTCACTATCTTATCACTTTACTGCATTCCCATTATCCACGTGGTATCCTCCCAAAACTCCTTTCCAATGACTCTCACCCAGCCTTCAAATAGTCCCACCCAAATGAAACCTGTACTACTTGCATTTGGACATTTTGCATTTAGTTTTTCAAGGAAGAAAATCAACAGACTCTCAATACGCAAAATCATTCCTTTCCCTACTGCTGGAAAATGAAGTTTGTTTTGGAACTTGGTGCATCCCAGGGGGTAATGTAGCTTAGCGTATTATGCCTGTATCAGCAAAGTACTTTTAAATGGCATCAACCAATCACACAATGTATTTCCAGAAATCCTCATTAAAATGGAAAACAAAGTTCTAGTCATTCATTACATTACACCAGAGTTCCAGTAATTGCTTTTATAATACAGAAATTCCCTTTTATGTAGGTTAACTATTTCAGCGGAATATTTCCTTTCTATTAGATGGAACATACACTGCTGGCAGAATACCCTTTTTCTGTTGGCTCACAGCCAAACCCGACACTTGAAGGGGTTTTCCAGATATTTACTGGCAACAGATTAGAAATCCACTTATTCGAACAGTACCTTGGGTATCATGCAGAGTTTGTCTTCTTGGTGGATCCTGATGTATAGCCTATCATCCACTGCCAGTGGGTGGGCTGTCAATTTAAAACACCCATTCACTGCCCCTGAGGAGCAGGCTGGGAGCATCAATCATTGTCAGAATTAGGTTGGTTTGACATAGTCTTAAAACAGTTGCATCTTAAGGGGAACCTGTCACCAGTTTAATGGTGTCCTAACTAAGGGCAACATAAATGACTGATTCTCTTAGCAAAATGCTGGGTCACTTTCTTTAACCACCTCCGGACCGCCTAACGCACATGTGCGTTCCGGAGGTGGCAGGTTGGCGCACAGTCACGCATCGGCGCGTCATCTCGCGAGACGCGAGATTTCCTGTGAACGCGCGCACACAGGCGCGCGCGCTCACAGGAACGGAAGGTAAGCGAGTGGATCTCCAGCCTGCCAGCGGCGATCGTTCGCTGGCAGGCTGGAGATCCGAATTTTTTAACCCCTAACAGGTATATTAGACGCTGTTTTCATAACAGCGTCTAATATACCTCCTACCTGGTCCTCTGATGGTCCCTTTTGTTAGGATCGACCACCAGAGGACTCAGGTAGGTCAGTACAGTCCCACCAAACACTACACTACACTACACTACACCCCCCCGTCACTTATTAACCCCTTATAAACCCCTGATCACCCATGATCACCCCATATAAACTCCCTGATCACCCCCCTGTCATTGATCACCGCCCTGTCATTGATCACCCCCCTGTCAGGCTCCGTTCAGACGTCCGTATGATTTTTACGGATCCACGGATACATGGATCGGATCCGCAAAAAGCATACGGACGTCTGAATGGAGCCTTACAGGGGGGTGATCAATGACAGGCGGGTGATCACCCATATACACTCCCTGATCACCCCCTGTCATTGATCACCCCCATGTCATTGATCACCCCCCTGTAAGGCTCCATTCAGACGTCCGCATGATTTTTACGGATCCGATCCATGTATCCATGGATCCGTAAAAATCATGCGGACGTCTGAATGGAGCCTTACAGGGGGGGTGATCAGTGACAGGGGGGTGATCACCCTGATCATCCCCTGTCATTGATAAGCCCCCTGTAAGGCTCCATTCAGACGTCCGCATGCGTTTTGTGGATCCGATCCATGTATCCATGGATCCGTAAAAAATCATGCGGACGTCTGAATGGAGCCTTACAGGGGGGGTGATCAGTGACAGGGGGGTGATCACCCTGATTACCCTGATCACCCCCTGTCATTGATAACCCCCCTGTAAGGCTCCATTCAGACGTCCGCATGCGTTCTGTGGATCCGATACATGTATCCATGGATCCGTAAAAAATCATGCGGATGTCTGAATGGAGCCTTACAGGGGGGGTGATCAGTGACAGGGGGGTGATCACCCTGATTACCCTGATCACCCCCTGTCATTGATAACCCCCCTGTAAGGCTCCATTCAGACGTCCGCATGCGTTCTGTGGATCCGATCCATGTATCCATGGATCCGTAAAAAATCATGCGGATGTCTGAATGGAGCCTTACAGGGGGGGTGATCAGTGACAGGGGGGTGATCACCCTGATTACCCTGATCACCCCCTGCCATTGATAACCCCCCTGTAAGGCTCCATTCAGACGTCCGCATGCGTTCTGTGGATCCGATCCATGTATCCATGGATCCGTAAAAAATCATGCGGATTTCTGAATGGAGCCTTACAGGGGGGGTGATCAGTGACAGGGGGGTGATCACCCTGATTACCCTGATCACCCCCTGTCATTGATAACCCCCCTGTAAGGCTCCATTCAGACGTCCGCATGCGTTCTGTGGATCCGATCCATGTATCCATGGATCCGTAAAAAATCATGCGGATGTCTGAATGGAGCCTTACAGGGGGGGTGATCAGTGACAGGGGGGTGATCACCCTGATTACCCTGATCACCCCCTGTCATTGATAACCCCCCTGTAAGGCTCCATTCAGACGTCCGCATGTGTTCTGTGGATCCGATCCATGTATCCATGGATCCGTAAAAAATCATGCGGATTTCTGAATGGAGCCTTACAGGGGGGGTGATCAGTGACAGGGGGGTGATCACCCTGATTACCCTGATCACCCCCTGTCATTGATAACCCCCCTGTAAGGCTCCATTCAGACGTCCGCATGCGTTCTGTGGATCCGATCCATGTATCCATGGATCCGTAAAAAATCATGCGGATGTCTGAATGGAGCCTTACAGGGGGGGGTGATCAGTGACAGGGGGGTGATCACCCTGATTACCCTGATCACCCCCTGTCATTGATAACCCCCCTGTAAGGCTCCATTCAGACGTCCGCATGCGTTCTGTGGATCCGATCCATGTATCCATGGATCCGTAAAAAATCATGCGGATTTCTGAATGGAGCCTTACAGGGGGGGTGATCAGTGACAGGGGGGTGATCACCCTGATTACCCTGATCACCCCCTGTCATTGATAACCCCCCTGTAAGGCTCCATTCAGACGTCCGCATGCGTTCTGTGGATCCGATCCATGGATCCGTAAAAAATCATGCGGATGTCTGAATGGAGCCTTACAGGGGGGGTGATCAGTGACAGGGGGGTGATCAGGGAGTCTATATGGGTGATCACCCCCCTGTCATTGATCACCCCCCCTGTCATTGATCACCCCCCCCCCCCCCCCCCCTGGTAAGGCTCCATTCAGACATTTTTTTTGGCACAAGTTAGCGGAAATTTTTTGTTTGTTTTTGTTTTTTCTTACTAAGTCTCATATTCTACTAACTTGTGTCAAAAAATAAAATCTCACATGGACGCACCATACCCCTCACGGAATCCAAATGCGTAAACATTTTTAGACATTTATATTCCAGACTTCTTCTCACGCTTTAGGGCCCCTAAAAAGCCAGGGCAGTATAAATACCCCACATGTGACCCCATTTCGGAAAGAAGACACCCCAAGGTATTCCGTGAGGGGCATATTGAGTCCATGAAAGATTGAAATTTTTGTCCTAAGTTAGCGGAAAGTGAGACTTTGTGAGAAAAAAACAAAATAAAATCAATATCCGCTAACTTATGCAAAAAAAAAATAATTCTAGGAACTCGCCAGGCCCCTCATTGAATACCTTGGGTCTTCTTTCCAAAGTGGGGTCACATGTGGGATATTTATACTGCCCTGGCTTTTTAGGGGCCCAAAAGTGTGAGAAGAAGTCTGGGATCCAAATGTCTAAAAATGCCCTCCTAAAAGGAATTTGGGCCCCTTTGCGCATCTAGGCTGCAAAAAAGTGTCACACATCTGGTATCGCCGTACTCAGGAGAAGTTGGGCAATGTGTTTTGGGGTGTCATTTTACATATACCCATGCTGGGTGAGAGAAATATCTTGGTCAAATGCCAACTTTGTATAAAAAAATGGGAAAAGTTGTCTTTTGCCAAGATATTTCTCTCACCCAGCATGGGTATATGTAAAATGACCCCCCAAAACACATTGCCCAACTTCTCCTGAGTACGGCGATACCAGATGTGTGACACTTTTTTGCAGCCAAGGTGGGCAAAGGGGCACATATTCCAAAGTGCACCTTTCGGATTTCGCAGGCCATTTTTTACACATTTTGATTGCAAGGTACTTCTTACACATTTGGGCCCCTAAATTGCCAGGGCAGTATAACTACGCCACAAGTGACCCCATTTTGGAAAGAAGACACCCCAAGGTATTCCGTGGGGGGCACGGCGAGTTCCTAGAATTTTTTATTTTTTGTCACAATTTAGCGGAAAATGATGATTTTCCTTTTTTTTTCTTTTTTCCTTACAAAGTCTCATATTCCACTAACTTGCGACAAAAAATAAAAAATTCTAGGAACTCGCCATGCCCCTCACGGAATACCTTGGGGTGTCTTCTTTCCAAAATGGGGTCACTTGTGGGGTAGTTATACTGCCCTGGCAATTTAGGGGCCCAAATGTGTGAGAAGAACTTTGCAATCAAAATGTGTAAAAAATGCCCTGCAAAATCCGAAAGGTGCACTTTGGAATATGTGCCCCTTTGCCCACCTTGGCAGCAAAAAAGTGTGACACATCTGGTATCGCCGTACTCAGGAGAAGTTGGGCAATGTGTTTTGGGGTGTCATTTTACATATACCCATGCTGGGTGAGAAAAATATCTTGGTCAAATGCCAACTTTGTATAAAAAAATGGGAAAAGTTGTCTTTTGCCAAGATATTTCTCTCACCCAGCATGGGTATATGTAAAATGACACCCCAAAACACATTTCCCAACTTCTCCTGAGTACGGCGATACCAGATGTGTCACACTTTTTTGCTGCCAAGGTGGGCAAAGGGGCGCATATTCCAAAGTGCACCTTTTGGATTTCACCGGTCATTTTTTACACATTTTGATTGCAAAGTTCTTCTCACACATTTGGGCCCCTAAATTGCCAGGGCAGTATAACTACCCCACAAGTGACCCCATTTTGGAAAGAAGACACCCCAAGGTATTCTGTGAGGGGCATGGCGAGTTCCTAGAATTTTTTATTTTTTGTCGCAAGTTAGTGGAATATGAGACTTTGTAAGAAAAAAAAATAAAAAAAAAATCATCATCATTTTCCGCTAACTTGTGACAAAAAATAAAAAGTTCTATGAACTCACTATGCCCATCAGCGAATACCTTAGGGTGTCTACTTTCCGAAATGGGGTCATTTGTGGGGTTTTTCTACTGTTTGGGCATTGTAGAACCTCAGGAAACATGACAGGTGCTCAGAAAGTCAGAGCTGTTTCAAAAAGCGGAAATTCACATTTTTGTACCATAGTGTGTAAACGCTATAACTTTTACCCAAACCATTTTTTTTTGCCCAAACATTTTTTTTTATCAAAGACATGTAGAACAATAAATTTGGCGAAAAATTTATATATGGATGTCGTTTTTTTTGCAAAATTTTACAGCTGAAAGTGAAAAATGTCATTTTTTTGCAAAAAAATCGTTACATTTTGATTAATAACAAAAAAAGTAAAAATGCCAGCAGCAATGAAATACCACCAAATGAAAGCTCTATTAGTGAGAAGAAAAGGAGGTAAAATTCATTTGGGTGGTAAGTTGCATGACCGAGCGATAAACGGTGAAAGGAGTGTAGTGCCGAAGTGTAAAAAGTGCTCTGGTCATGAAGGGGGTTTCACCTAGCGGGGCTGAAGTGGTTAATTGACCCAGTCAATCTGCCAACATCTTGTATTGAAAAGCTCCAGCTGATAATGATGAGTCCTGAATATTTATGAGCTCCTGACTCTCCGCGCCTACCTGCTGCTGATTGACAGTCTTTTTCCATATGAATCAGCAGCAGGTGGGCAGGGGAGTGGCTATATCTCTGTATTAAATAAACGCTGGACTCACTGACATCATGCTGGACTCAAATCAGCTCATTAGCATGCGGCATGAGGCATCTTTGTGTGTATATTATGAGGTAACCATCTGTCACACCAGTAAGTGAATACATCTAAGGTACTTTTTAGTAGTTAATGATTGTATATAATTAGTTAGATTATAATCAAATATCCACATGATAGGTTCCCTTTAAGGTCTGAGTTATGATCACAACCACTGTCATTCATTAACCATAAAACCCTATGGTCATCAAAATTCTGTTAATTTGGGGGCCCAAATGTTGGGTCTATAATGTTGATCCTAAGATTACTCGGTATTATGGACACGCAAAATTGGGTTTACGCTGAACTTACACCACAAGCCCCAAAAAGTGGTTGTCTCCTTTAACAAAACCATATCAAGTGGCTAACTTACATAATATTATATTAACGTATTATTATTATTGATATCAATAATAATATTATTATTATTTAGTTAGTACTGATTACAATAGTCCTGTTTTAGCTGGAATATCCCCTTATCCAAACTACAATCTGTTACTTTCACCGTACTCAAGAACTAGAAGACATAGCAAACTGCTGCTGGCGATCATTACCTTGCAGGGCCTGGACCACAGAGGGACTTTTACATCCATGCAGTTTCCTAATAAGTGTGTTTGGATAGCTCTGGTTCCGAAACCAGGATTTCCTAATAATTAATGAAACATAAACTCCAAAACAAAAAAACAAACAAAAAACTATACTTCAAAGGGATTGTCTCTCAGAGAAGTTGTTGCTTTTCAACCAACCCCTAGTAAACACTTGATATTGCCAGGGCAAGTTGCGGTTCACCATCCATTCCCATTGCAGTCGTTTTAGTTTGCAACCATATACAGTAAGTGAATGGTCGTCCATATCCGGGCAAGTCTCTCAGTGCAAGATCTGCTCTTTGTAATTTAGGTAATAGAATAAGGTCTTGACCTGGGGACCCCCACAAATGTCTGGTGCCCATTATCTCCTCAGGACACCATGCCATCGTCTTTTGTACACATCTTTTTGCCTCTAATATTCGAGGGAAGCATCTCCAATAAGCTGCGTACCTTTGCAGCGGCATGTTCCGTGACTGCAACAGTGTTTTCTTTTTCTTGTAGCCTCTCATGATCGGCTGCTATCAGTGCCGTTAGCTTCGGTACCCAGTAGCAGTAAACTGTAAGGTGGGAAGATCCCAGTTCTGACACCTAGCAGCCGAATAGGAGAGGCTACAAGAAAAAGAAAATCACTGCCAGACTGATGGAAGATGTGGCTGAAGAGGTATGTGGACTCTTGGAGCTCTATAAGGATGTGACAGTTCATCTTCACATTACATCACCTCCAAAATCAGTTTCAACGTAAGCATATCACCACGTTGGGTAGATGCCGCAAAAAAACACCTTCCTTGTGAAAATCTAGTCCTTAGGGTCCATTCAGACGTCTGCAATTTTTGTCCAATCTGTTCCGGATTTTGCGGACCCATTCATTTTCAATGGGGCCGGAATGGATGCTATGTGCTGTCCGCATTTCTGGATCCGCAATTCCGTACTCGAATTATTTTTTTTGAACATGTACTATTCTTGTTCGCAACTGCGCACAAGAAAAGGCATTTTCTATTATAGTGCCGGCAATGTGCGGTCCGCGAAATGCGGAACGCACATTGCCGGTGTCCGTGTTTTGAGGCTCTGCAATTTGCGGATCTGCAAAGCACTTACTGACGTGTGAATGGACCCTAAAAGGGGTTGTCCCACGAAAAATATTCTACAGTTTTCAAACCAGCATCTGGATCTGAATACTTGTGTAATTACACGTAATTAAAATTTTTGCATAGCCACTGAGTTATTCAATAAACTGTATCTGTTTAGCGCCAAATGCTGTTTGTTTTTTTCTTATTTCTTTGACCTGTTCACTGAGATGGACGCACATGCTCAGTTTCATCCTTCAACTGCCCCATGAGCTGTGATAGGGAGAGCATGGACACGCCCCCTGAGCTGTGATAGGGAGAGCATGGACACGCCCCCTGAGCTGTGATAGGGAGAGCATGGATACACCCCTTTGCTGCATCAGAAAAGACACGCCCCCTCGAGCTGCCAGCCTGATATAAATCTAGCAGAGCAATGACTGGGGAGATCTCTGGATCCATGTGAGATACAGGGCTGGTTCTAGCTTTGTTAGAAAGAGATTGTCATGTACTATATGATGCCATTAGTCATGGGATAATCCCTTTAACTCCATGAAATTCTTTTTATTTAAATAAGTTTTTTTTCTTTTATTTAAATACGTTTTTTTGTGCTCTGTGGGCAGGCCGCTCTGACCCTGATATCTCCTGCACCATCACTACCAGCTCTGAAATCTCGGGGAGAGTGTGTGAATAACACAGGGAACCCCTACGGAATGCATGCACATAAGTGCTCAACCAGAAGTAAAGAAATAAACTTTACTGTTTCCAACACATAATGCATTTTGGGGATACTGTCCCTTCTGCTGATGCAAATGGACTATTTTGTGCCCAAAATTGCTTTTTCTTTTATTCCATAGCGCACACAATCAAAGAAAAGGGGGGCTGGACAGCGATACTGGCAGAGAAATGGTGCACAAAACACAGTGGCCCTGCCCATGGGGCACCGAAAGTCTTGTTTACATAAAAATAAACAGAAGCATTTCTTAGGATTAAAACAGGGGTGGGGAACCTTCGGCCTGCAGGCCACAAACGGCCCACAGGATCTTTTCATATGGCTTCCGCTTCCCCGTCCCCGTGCTGAAGCATACTGTGTTTTTCAAGCCCTGCTGCTTCCAGGCCCTGCTCTGTGTCCTGACGCGTACAGTGTCAGGATGTAGTGCACATAGGCGCGCACTATGATCTGAGACTGTGCGTCATCAGGTCACAGTACACAGCGGGATCCACAAGAAGCAATGCAGGGAGCGGAGAGTCCTGGATCCGGAGGATCTGGGGGTCCGATCTGAGGCTGATTTGGGCTGGGGGGGATGTCCGATCTGAGACTGATGGGGGCTAGGGCGGTCTGATCCCCCAGTTGATCTGAGGCTGATTGGGACTGGGGGGTCTGATCTGAAGCTGATTGGGGGTCTGATCTAAGTCTGATAGGGCTGGCGGGTCTGATCTGAGGCTGATGTAGGCTAGGGAGGGTCTGATGGGAGGCTGATCTGAGGCTGAGGGAGGTTGGGGGTCTGACCTACTGTAATTGTATGTTTGACCAAATATAGCCATCTAATTTTGAAGTTGAGAATTTTATATGACCCTTAAACAATGCTACAAATATCCAAATGCCTTACATGGCGGTATGATAACTTTAAAACCAGTTTTGTTGGTGAGAGACTCCCTTTAACAGACTCAGGTTCAAGAAGAAGGAGAAGGAATGAATGACAGATCTGTTTGGCAAACAGTAGCGCATCTGATGTAGGCTTTACAACACCAGCCGCTACAGTGGAAAAGCAAATTCCCACTGTGGCCTAAATAATTCAAAACATATCAACCCAAGTGACAAATGCTGCTGACGTTCTAGCCGTATAAGGCTTATAGACATGATACGTTATTATGGAGGATATACCGTATAAGAAGGCATCCACTGTGCATGATTTGGAGGCTAGTTCTTGAGTAATACATATGTACAGGTGTGACTCTTCAGGTGTGTGACCAGTGCAGGGATACACAGAACCTCCCTTGGGCTTGTTATGGAGAGATGGGATCTGTCTACATTCCCTAAGGGCGGCTGTATGGTCATGTTATTTGGGCACTGCGTGGTAAGGTTATTTGTGCAAGATATTCTTGTATTATTTAGGCAGTATATGGGGAGGGGGCATCAATAGAAGGCACTGCACAGGACTGCATCCAACCTAAGGCTCACCCTGCTTGTACAGTATATGCTTAGATGTAATGATCAGCAAAATGAGACCTGCGAGTGTCAGTTGCCTCCCCAACTGGTAACACCTTTATTGAAGACTGCAGGCAATTCATTCATGAACTTTTAATAAGAATAATAGAAGAATGACAAAACATAGATACAACATAGAGAGTAGCTGCTTAGTCCAGAATTTTTATTACATGGAGAATGCAAGTTGATATGTCAGGAGAGGTGACAGGTCCCCAACCTGCAGTATGCGTACCCCAAGAGGTGCACACCACAGGGTAAAGGGGTACATGGGACTACACTAGCACCTAGTAATAATTGCTAGGGCCTCTTGGTAATCAACTGTATTGCCATCCTCAGGACAGCGATATAGTTGATTGCTGCAGTCGGGCATGGGAGCTGACGTCTCCCTGCCCCGCTGCCTTCTCTCATACACTACAGGCACTGGGCAGGTGCAGGAGGTGCAATGTCATCATCAGGCCGGAAGAGACCTTGTGTCCTGCTGCACAGCGCAGACAGCGGCATGGAGGTATTTGCATTTGTTATTTTCATTTGCTACCGTGGGGCAGCACTATTGGGCCACTATGGGGGGAGGGGGGCTTTATTATAACTGGGGTAGCACTTCTGGGGTGCTGTAAGGGGGTCATTGTTATAAATGGGACAGCACTATTAGGCCACTATGGGGGGAGGGAGGCTTTATTATAACTGGAGCACCACTATAGGGGCACTTTAGTGGGATCATTATTATACGTGGGGCAACACTATCAAGGCACTATGGTGAAAGTCATTATTATACCTCAGTAAGCACTATTGGGGTACTATAGGGAGAGTCATTATTATAACTGTGGCAGCACTATTGGGGCACTATAGAGGGGGTCATTATTATAACTGGGGGAGCACAATGGGGACATTAATACTACAGGTGAAACTATAAGTATGGAGTTTTAATTACTATTGGGGGACACTAATACTACTGCAGGGGATATTTTTTTCTACTAGAACAAATTATGGGGACTTTATTAATACTTGGGGCACTATAGGGGGAATTCATATTTATACTACTGGGGCCACTATAGGTGGGCATTATTACTTCTAGGGCATCTGGGGGCTATAATACTACTGGGAGGCACTGTGGTGAGCTTTGTTACTGCTTGGGCACTATACGGGCATTAGAATTACTGAAGGCACTATAGGCAGGCATTATTACTTATGGGTGCATAATTACTACTAGAGGCATTATCGTGGGCTTTATTACTACTTGAGGACTACGGGGAACATAATTACTAGTATGTGCAATATAGGGGAATTATTACTTCTGGGCCACAGTGAGGGATATTATTACTATTGAGGACCACTGTAGGGGCAATATAGGAGAGAACTATGACTATTGGTGGGACTTTAGAAAGCACTATTGCTGTGAGCACTCTAGGACATTATCAGCTTAGCACTATTATTTTTTGGGGAGACTATGTTTATGGCCCAATTATTGTAAGGTTGCAATAATTATTGAAGGGGGGGGGGGGGCACTGTCTGTGTTGCACTAGTATTGTCAGGGAGACTATCTGTTTCCGATTATAGTATTGGGGAGCACAGTGGGCACAGTATTAAGGGTGGCAGGATGGGGGGGTTCAGAAGGTTGGAGAGGATGATGGAAAATTTAGAAACGAAGAAGTCTGTGTGACAAACTCTGCAGAGATGAGACATGCCTGAAAGAAGTCATCATGGTGGTCTGGGCAGAATGGAGAAGATAAGGAAAGATCTATATCAGAGGAGATGTTACTGGATGTAATAGGCAGGTGGTGCTGTATTCTCCTGTATGGTAGCCCTGAATGTAATTTAAAAAGTAATGGTTATCTCTCATGGGTCCTAATGTGATGTCATATTGACAGGAAGGTTAATGCTGCATGCTGTGCTATTCTTTATGTCAAATCTGACGGAACCGCTGACAGAGGCTTCGAACAGTGGCTGTGACGGTGGTCTGGGAACAGCCTTATTTGGTTAACATTTATCACTGTTCGCTTCCTTGGGGGTACCCGGTTCAAAATTCTTGTCACTAGTGGGTACTCAGCTTGAAAAAGTTGAGAATCACTGCACTAGACAATCTGTGCAAACAAGCTCCTGAGAGCCGCTAGTGGTTAGACCCCATTCACATGCATTGCACTGTACATCCGGTACTGAAATTCTGCAATTAGGCCTCAGTGAGTATCTGAATATTAATACACACTGTCTTATATGTAGTACCTTTATGTCCATCAATTTTACAGGAAGAGATAATTGATTAGACGTCTTCTAAAATGAGCAAATCAAATGCCTAATGAAAGCGTTAAAATAAAACAGAAAAATATTTATTAGTATAATAAGTAAAAGGGAAAAAATAAATCGGGATAAACCCTATCAAACACCAAATAGGCAGATATCCCGATGTGAATGAAATAAGGGAAGAATTAACTGACTGACTTGACAAAAATCTGTGTGTCTATAAATAAGATGCAAAACCCAAGAACGTCAGATGTGATCCCTAAGGCTACTTTCACACAAGGTTTTTGCTGGATCGGCAGGGTTCAGCAAAAACACTTCAGTTACTGATAATACAACGCTCTGCATTCATTATGAATGATCTGATCCGGTTGTATTATCTTTAACATACCCAAGACGGATTCGTCATGAACTCCATTGAAAGTCAATGGAGGACGGATCCGTTTTCTATTGTGTCAGATTGTGTCAGAGAAAACGGATCCATCCCCGTTGACTTACATTGTGGGTCATGACCGATCCGTCTTGCTCCTCATCCCAGGACGGAAAGCAAACCGCAGCATGCTTTCTCTCCGGTATGAGAACGGAACGCAATGCATTTTGGAGCACTCCGTTCTGTTCAGTTACGTTTTGTCCCCATTGACAATGAATGGGGACAAAACAGAAGCGTTTTCTTTTTTTCAGTATTGAGACCTTATGACGGATCTCAATACTGGAAAATATTAACGCTAGTGTGAAAGTAGCCTAAGGGTATGGCTACATGGTCAGGTTTCTGCATGCAGTTTTGGAACACAAAATCAGGAGTAAAAGGCGATAAAAGGAGAGAAAGTATAAAGGACAGATACAAGTCTCCTCTTTTTTCAATTCTCACCTGGTTTTGGCTTTCAGAACTGAATGCAGAAACCTGACCCAGTGGACGTGCCATAAGATGATAAAATGTCCTACAGCCCTGACACTACAGATTGTATACACAAAGGCTGAACTTTATGTAATGCCTGTGTATTGGGTGAAATAGGATGCACAGCGGCTACAGACGAAGAAAACCTGGTCAAAAATGTTGGTATATAACAACTTATTCTTCCAATAAACATTTTTTTATTTTAACATCTTCAGTAGGCAGTAAGTTGCTCATTATGTCCATCAACCCAACAACCATATGAAGATCTCCTTCCTCTGCTCTAATATTACAAGTATCAGCTAATTCTCTAACCACCGATAACTTCACACTGTTAAATAAAATCCTCCCAGCTTTTAGCAATCCTTCCAAAATCTGCAACCTTCAGTGTGACTCAGCTTTTTTGAAGCCAATCTGATGCTTGCCGAAGCCTACACCGCTTCCCTGCGCTTTCACTGCCGATGTGCTCACTATTAGAAATGTCAAATGGAAATTAGTTAGACGGAGCCCTTCAAAGTATACAGGTCTTCTGCAGTCATATTATTATTAACTCTGGTGCCCTCTCACATGACGCTTGAAGATATCATCTCCAGTAAGCATCTACCCATACTTTGTAGGCTGTATTCAATAGGGAGCATTGCAAGATGACTGTATGTATTGTACCACAAAAAACCTCAAATGTCAACTCAAATATCTGAGGATATTAAGGGTGGTAGTGCTGAGCGACAACATCATTTTTTAAAATAATATACTCCAAGTAAGGCCTCATGCACACGACTAGAGATGAGCGAAGCGAGCTTCAGATGTTACCAGTTGGGACCGAAGCTAAGTTCGGTTTTAAGCTTTCAAGTACCGAAGTTATTCAACGAAGTCACGCGCGACTTCACGAATGACTAACTTTGGCTTATGCCTTCTAATACTGTACGGATACGAATCTCCATACAGTATTAGGTCTCTTTCACACAACCGTTTTTTTTTTCCATTTACAGGCTGTTTTTTTGCGTTCCATATGTGGTCCGTATACAGAACCATTAATTTCAATGGTTCCGCCCCCAAAAAAACTGAATGTACTCCGTATGCATTCCATTTCCGTATTTCCATTTTTCCGTTCCGTTGAAAAATAGAACATGTCCTATTATTGCCCACAAATCACGTTCCATGGCTCCATTTAAGTCAGTGGGTCCGCAAAAAAAAAAAAACGGAACACATACGGAGATGCATCCGTAAGTCTTCCCTATCCGTTCCATTTTTGTGGAACCATCTATTGGAAATGTTATGCCCAGCCCAATTTTTTCTATGTAATTACTGTATACTGTATATGCCATACGGAAAAACAGAACGGAAACACAACGGAAACAAAAGACGGAAGAAACGGATCCATTTAAAAAATGGACCGCAAAACACTGAAAAAGCCATACGGTTGTGTGCAGGAGGCCTTAATCCGAAGTTTTGAATGATGCTAGCTCTGTGGTCCCCCAAAAAAAAAAAAATATAGAACATGTCCTATTGTTTTGCAGGCATTTCTATTATGTGTGGCGTGTTCTGTTTTGCAAATTACAGAACGCACATGGCCGGCATCCGTGTTTTGGGAATCCGCAATTCGCCAACCGCAAAAAACACGGCACGGTCAGGTGCATGAGGCCTAACTGCCTGCCTTTTTGTAAATGAAAACTAGTGAGATTCATCAGTACTGCACAAATATTATCATAATTCTTAGGTTATGACCACATGATAAGGCCTCTTGCACACGAACGTGTGCGCCCCCTGGCTGTGTTGCAATGCATGAACACCGACCGTGGGGCAGCCGCAGCGGATCGCGGACCCATTCACTTTAATGGGTCCACGATCCGGCTGTTCTGCAAAAAGATAGGACATATTCTATCTTTTTGGGGAACGGAAGTACGGGACGAAACCCCACAGAAGCACTCCGCAGTGCTTCCGTAAGGGTTCCGTTCCATGCTTCCGTTCCACACCATTCCGCATCTCCAGATTTGCGGACCCATTAAAGTGAATGCACACTGAACGGTGCCCGTGTATTGCAGATCCGCAAATGCAGTCCGCAATACTACCACGAAGCGCACACGTTCATGTGCAATAAGCCTAACTTGTGGACGTGCAACATAACCTTAGTGGTGATTTTAGAAGTGTCGTTATGTAGTCGTATAACCCTAGCTATACAAATGATATTCAGAGTTCAAAGTCTTTGCTCATACATGGAAGTGCACAGACTAAAGTCTCATGCACGCGACCGTATGCATTTTGCGGTCCGCAAAAAATACGGATGACGCCCACGTGCATTCCGTATTTTGCGGAACGGAACAGCTGGCCCCTAATAGAACAGTCCTATCCTTGTCCGTAATGTGGACAATCATAGGACATGTTCTCTTTATTTGCAGAACGGACATACAGAAACGGAATGCACACGGAGTAACCTCCATTTTTTTTCCCGGACCCATTGAAATTAATGGTTCCGTATACGATCTGCAAAAAAAAACGAAAGGGACACGGAAAGAAAATACGTATGTGTGCATGAGCCCTAGGGGTGCATTCACATGACTGTGTGTATTTTGCGGTCTGAAAAACGCAGTCCGTGTTGCATCCATTTTTTTTTTTTTTTGTGGACCCATTGTAACAATGTCTATTCTTGTGCAAGGCTGCGGAACGGACATACATTTTTTGCAGCCCCATTGAATGGTTTCGCATCAAATCTGCAAAAAATTGGGATCGAATGCGGAGAAAAATACAGTTGTGTGAATGGGGCCTAATATAAAGAGGCAAAAAAGAAAAGATAATGCTGCGTGCTTAAATATGTGCAGAGAACAAGAACACTGTAACCCACACCGTACATCTGCATTGACACTGTGTGCAATAATATGACACATTTAAGTGCAGCGCACGTCTTCCTACTGATTCAGAAATTACTGCCTAAACGTACATTACTATTTCACATCTGCAGACTTGAAACTACCATAGTTATCCCAAAAAGAAAAGATAAATATACAGCCACTTTATATGGGTCAATTAACTTAAAGGGAACCTGACAGGGGCGTTAGCTACAGTGGAAGCTGCTGCTACAGGGCCCAAACTCAGAAGGGGCCCACCCAGGAGCAGGACTAAAAGATGCTATTGTCAGGGACCATTCAACACCAACAGTATTCTACAGTGACATTATATACAGTGACATGACATACAGTATATACGTGTAAGAAATGGACAGAACGGCTGCCGGGCCTGGTCTGAGAGAGCGATCTTAAATAGCCACAGGAGTGGGGTTTGCATGAGAGGAGGAGGTTACAAATAAGTTGCGGGGGGGGGGGGGGCTTTCAAAAAGTTGCTTTGTGACCCATTGTCACGGATGTAGTAGGGGAGAACACCAAAGGACAACAAGAAATAAGGGGAAAGACACTAGGCCTCACCGCTAGGGAAAGAAAAGGGTCACCACCTATAAAACCCTGCTCCTAGGCCTAACTCCTATCCGTATGGGTACCTCTCGATGGTAGAGATACCCATACACAGGAACCTAGAAAACCCTGGTGACCCTCAGATGCCCTAAAGATAATGACAGGGCAGAGACCACCCGTTCCTTCCCTGGTGAAGGAACTAGCGTCTCACTGAGGCCTAGTAAACAACCGGGGGGAAAAGATACAAAACACAACAAGCGGAACACTTAACTTCAGAGGATGATGGATGAACAGGACTTCCACACGAACCACACTGCAGCTCTTCCAAGACCAAATGAAGCTATCCCAAGCAAGGAGTGATGGGAAAAGTCAGACTAAATAGGGCGAGGTAAAGGTCACATGATCCACACCTGAACAGGAGGTGTGGACATACCAGCAACACACAGAAGAAGTGAAACCGAAAGAGGCTGTCAGATCACTAATGCGTAGATAGTCTTTCAGACCTTCTGAGACCATTCATTTCTAGTAACGCCACTGGAAACTGCCACATTGCACAGGCAGTGTGATGTACCAGAAGCGCGTTATCAAACGGATTGAGCTGAACAAATTGATACATAGTTTTGTGGGAGAAGATTCTATTTAACTTGTAATCTATTGAATAAAATCTCTGATCTTTCTACGCATAGGAGTCCAGTGGGTGGAGTCAGTGATGGACTGCTATCTCTCTAGGCATATTCATACAGGAAAGGCTGTCAGTCACTGAGTAGGACAACCCACTGGACTCCTAAGCCCACAATGAGCAGGGATTTCAAACAATAAGAAACAAGTTATACAGGATCTGTTTACACAAAATAATATATCAATCGGCTCAGCTCCTCCTGCTCTGTACCATGATGATAGTAATGTAAATGTTTGAAATCTCTCTTCTCCCTCTTCTCTACCTGCCACAATACATCTGAAGAGTGCCATGTCAGCTGTAAGACTAGATTCTATAGATATTTCAAGAGAAATGAAGACTGCAATAATGAAATTAGATGTCTCTCAAAATTTCAGGCCACAATTCCGTTGAAGCTTTCTTCACTGACAGTTAATGGGGTTGTCTCACAAAGATTTAGAAGGGCACAGGGATATCATAGAGGGGGCTCCTGCTCCTTCTTGCTTCCTTAGTTCCTGAAAAGTCTCAAAGGCCTGGCTGTCAAATAAGAAGAACCCAGTATTATTAAGGGAGCATGGTAGGTGGGGGCCTAGTACAAATTTTGGGACTCAGGGGCTTTGAATTTGCCTTTGTGCTATAATGTGTGTACTGACACATCTGATGATTTCTCTGGATCATTAGTTTTACCACCGAGAATGACACCGTCATGCAGCGTAGGAACTGCCATTAGTTTTACAGCCGATTAGTCAAAGGCTTCTCTTGAAGCTCTTGAGACATATAAAAGCCGTACTTGGGCACACCAACGAGTGACAAGCTAATATTTTGACTCATGTGATTATATTACATTGGTTATTACCGATAGCCTGCAGAATATTACACCTGCTATTAATTTGCACAGTAGCAAAGCTCTGTACATCTGGATGATATCACAGTACACAGCAGGACCCGGAAGAAGTGGTGCAGCGAGTCCTGCACACGTAGCGCCGTCCAGAGCATGCAACAAATTTATTTAGAAAAGTGATATTTATTTTTTTATTTTATTTTTTAATGTCTGATGTGAGGTCTGATGGGGGCTGTGGGGTGCGATCTGAGGCTGAGTGCGGCTGGGGAGGTCCAATCAGAGACTGATAGGATCCGATTGGGGGTCTGATCTGAGCTTGATGGGGGCTGGGGGGGCTGATGGGGACTGATCTGAGGCTGATGGGGGCTTCGGGGGCTGATGGGGACTGATCTGAGGCTGATGGGGGCTGGGGCATCCAATCTGAGGCTGACAGGGGCGGGGGGGGGGGGGTCTGATCTGAGCCTGATAGGGTCTGATCTGAGGTTGATGGGGGGATGATCTGAGTGCTGATAAAGAATGGTGGTCTGATTTGGAGGTCTGCTTTTAGGTCTGATAGAAAATATTTATTTTCTTATTTTCTTCCTCCAAATCCTAGGTGCATCTTATAGTCCGATGCATCTTATAGTCCCAAAAATATGGTACTTTATGAAATATAGAAAATAGTGCTGAATATCAACAAAGGCTATATTAGTCATATAGTCCTCTTACAAACACATTGGTAAACAGTAACCAGAAACCGGCCAGTCCCTTATTAAATCAGAGGAGAAAAACCCTTTCATTTATATGATATTTAATCAAAAAGTCTTCACAAAGTTGGTTGGTGTCAAGAATTTTTCCGATCTCTTCCTCTAGCACAACTCCTGAATGTGTTACATTAATTTAAATAGTTATTGACAGTGTTTATTTTTTACAATGGTTGTCTAGGCAACCAAGATATATTTCTATTTTCAGCAGTGTTTTCATCCATCCACAGACATGAGTGGTTTGCAAAAAAATGCAGTGTAAGGCTACAATCATTTCCTTTTCAAGTGGCAAGGATTTTTATCAGGTAATTCTCTTTGGTGTTAAAGTATTTAGTGGCAGCCCACAAGATATGCTATGAATGTCTGGGAATCTCTGAATTGAAACACAGGGAACCACACCTATGTGGAGAAGAGATCTCCCTGTCTGGTGAGGTGGCTGCCGGCCACCTGCAGAGGTGGGACCCACATCTATAAGAAATGTGAAGTATTCTGCATGTTGATTTCGCAGCAATTTATAATCATATACATGTGGTTAGAAATGGTTGGCATAGCAGTAACAGCCAGAGGACCCACCATAAGAGTGACAAAAGAAAGAGCAGTATAACCATACCTTTTGCAGAGCTTTTATTATCAGGAGTAGTGTAAATATGAACTTTTATTCTGTAAGATTCTGCTCCTACAAGTGCCCTGAAGACAGAGCTTCATTGTCAAGCACACTCTGCTCTTTCTACTGAACTGTTTCACAGCCCCTCCCCTCTGCTTTGATTGACAGCTGAAGCGCCCAACCAGGAGACCACTACAGCTGTCATTCAGAGAGGCTGCCACATCCTTTGAGCTAAAAGAGTGGCCATTCCTGGACCTACAGACCAGCAATGAAAACCACAACAGTTAGTTTGTTCAGTTTATTGGAGAAGGATAATGATGGCAGTAGCTTACCAGCACTTGGTGTGACTCTTCTTCTAAAGCACTAGATTTATATATTGGTGAACATTGTATAAATTAGTATTCCATTCTGGTCTTGATTCACTTGAATATCCTACAATGACAGAGTCCAAGTGCAGAGAAAGGTGAAAATGTTGGTGCATTGTTACAGACAAGAACGAGTAGGATCATGTGCCCCCCTAAAGAGGCTGGATATACAGGTCCTTCTAAAAAAAATTACCATATTGTGATAAAGTTCATTATTTTCTGTAATGTACTGATAAACATTGGACTTTCATATATTTTAGATTCATTACACACAACTGAAGTAGTTCAAGCCTTTTATTGTTTTAATATTGATGATTTTGGCATACAGCTCATGAAAACCCAAAATTACTATCTAAAAAAATTAGCATATCATGAAAAGGTTCTCTAAACGAGCTATTAACCTAATCATCTGAATCAACTAATTAACTCTAAACACCTGCAAAAGATTCCTGAGGCCTTTAAAAACTCCCAGCCTGGTTCATTACTCAAAACCGCAATCATGGGTAAGACTGCCGACCTGACTGCTGTCCAGAAGGCCATCATTGACACCCTCAAGCAAGAGGGTAAGACACAGAAAGAAATTTCTGAAGGAATAGGCTGTTCCCAGAGTGCTGTATCAAGGCACCTCAGTGGGAAGTCTGTGGGAAGGAAAAAGTGTGGCAGAAAACGCTGCACAACGAGAAGAGGTGACCGGACCCTGAGGAAGATTGTGGAGAAGGACCGATTCCAGACCTTGGGGGACCTGCGGAAGCAGTGGACTGAGTCTGGAGTAGAAACATCCAGAGCCCCCGTGTACAGGCGTGTGCAGGAAATGGGCTACAGGTGCCGCATTCCCCAGGTCAAGCCACTTTTGAACCAGAAACAGCGGCAGAAGCGCCTGACCTGGGCTACAGAGAAGCAGCACTGGACTGTTGCATGTCATTCGGAAATCAAGGTGCCAGAGTCTGGAGGAAGACTGGGGAGAGGGAAATGCCAAAATGCCTGAAGTCCAGTGTCAAGTACCCACAGTCAGTGATGGTCTGGGGTGCCATGTCAGCTGCTGGTGTTGGTCCACTGTTTTTTTATCAAGGGCAGGGTCAATGCAGCTAGCTATCAGGAGATTTTGGAGCACCTCATGCTTCCATCTGCTGAAAAGCTTTATGGAGATGAAGATTTCATTTTTCAGCACGACCTGGCACCTGCTCACAGTGCCAAAACCACTGGTAAATGGTTTACTGACCATGGTATTACTGTGCTCAATTGGCCTGCCAACTCTCCTGACCTGAACCCCATAGAGAATCTGTGGGATATTGGGAAGAGAAAGTTGAGAGACGCAAGACCCAACACTCTGGATGAGCTTAAGGCCGCTATCGAAGCATCCTGGGCCTCCATAACACCTCAGCAGTGCCACAGGCTGATTGCCTCCATGCCACGCCGCATTGAAGCAGTCATTTCTGCAAAAGGATTCCCGACCAAGTATTGAGTGCAGAACTGAACATAATTATTTGAAGGTTGACTTTTTTTGTATTAAAAACACTTTTCTTTTATTGGTCGGATGAAATATGCAAATTTTTTTAGATAGGAATTTTGGGTTTTCATGAGCTGTATGCCAAAATCATCAATATTAAAACAATAAAAGGCTTGAACTACTTCAGTTGTGTGTAATGAATCTAAAATATATGAAAGTCTAATGTTTATCAGTACATTACAGAAAGTAATGAACTTTATCACAATATGCTAATTTTTTTAGAAGGACCTGTACACTTATACTTGATAATGTTACAAAAGTCAACTACAGAGCCGTGTGTAACATAAAATACAATAAAAGCTAATCCAGAAGAAACTAGAACCAAGATAACCATAGACACATATAAATCCAGTGTGCACTAGCCTATACACACTGTGTTATGTTATGTTACAAGAATCTGCTCTGTCACAATGAGTGGATTATGGTTGCTAATGCAGAAAGAGAAATGCCTTTTATTGAGTCATTGGAAATAATGATATTGCTTTTCATTCCATCTTGCTTGCATCTAGCTCTAGTAGGCTCTTTGCATCAGAAAATCAATACACACAACAGTTGTTAAACTTTCCTAAAGGATAACTGTCATTTTTTAAAATTTGCTAGTTTATTAGAGCTAGGCATGTATACCTGAGTTAGTCTGTCAATGATTGCCAAAAGATCTGTAATTACCTTACAATAACAGCTTTCAATAATGTCCTCTGTCCCTTTCCACTGCTGCCTTAAAAGACCGTTGCTATGGCTCATCTGTCTCCGGCTAGGAAGACAGAGGAGGTCCTTAACACTGCATGCCTGCATTAGGCTTCAGTGTGAGGAGGCGTGTCTC
This sequence comes from Bufo gargarizans, assembly GCF_014858855.1. Classification (NCBI taxonomy): domain Eukaryota; kingdom Metazoa; phylum Chordata; class Amphibia; order Anura; family Bufonidae; genus Bufo; species Bufo gargarizans. The sequence continues at coordinate 17,281,142 of NC_058087.1, read as the reverse complement.
TCAGTAATCCAATCTGATTGGCTGGCAGGGAGCTGCAGGCTACAGCAAGTTTGTATATGACCTGAGGGAATGCAGTTTTGGCCTCAGAGAACTGGCAGAGGAGCCATCTTGAGAAGATCCTCGTAATGTAGGATTCAAAACAGCCGTAACTAAGGGGAAAACTCGAGGAAAACAGTTGTAAGTGAAGAAACTAAAAGATTGCTTTATGCATAATGCTGCTGCAGATGTTTTAATGAAAATATGAAAGTTATCCTTTAAGTACAGGACATCAATACTGTGAACAGGAATGTAATTTTCAGGATACAATTGACATCTGTTTACCAACCAACAAAGCACTGGGCTGCTCTGTGTCTTCTTAACGATAGCTGAAAGCACATTTTCAGAGATCTGAGCCAACAAAAAAACATTTTGGTTATGTGCCTAAGGATTTAGGAGCACAGTCACATTTCCAGTTTTAACTGGATGTGCAGTGCCCCAGAGGACCACTGCAAAGGGTTAATATGCCATTTAGCATTAATATATTTTCCATGCTTTGAGTGTGATGGTTGCACAGCTTAGTTACTGCTCTAAGCAGAGAGGAGGTTGGATTTTCCCCCTTTGAAATGTGTAGACTGATTGCATCAGCCATTGAGTCTCGCGTAAGCAGCCCAAGTTTGAGGAGCTGCATGGGTCTGTGAAGTGTGAGAGCTACTACAAGAAGTTCTCCATCCCTACATGCTGAGGACAAGTCCCAAACTCCTGGAAGAAAAAGGACAGATGCCTGCAGAGTTTTTAGGACCACAGGGCATTGTGCATGATAGTAAAGGTGACATTAATTTATGGCTTTGAATTTTGCTGCTTATGGAGAGGGTATATTGCCTCCAGTACACACCACACATATAACGGACTGGCTGTCCGTTTGAGGATCTGCGCCCCACTGTGGGAACTGCAGTACTGATTGTGAGAGTTTTGCACACCTGTGATCAATTTGGAAGGATTGCAAAGTATTTAGAGAAAGACACAGGGACTGCTGCTGCATCACCCATCATCTACTGTAAAGAGACTATTCTTTGTTATGACTAAACTGAGTCTGGTCATCGTCTGCACCATTCGCCAGCCCTCGACCTGACCTCCTGCCTTGAACCCTGCCAACTGTTCATCCTCAAGGCCACCCAACTACAACCAGGCAGGAGCCCCAATCCCAGGTTGTCTCACAAAGGAAGAAAGGGTGGGCCCTCCTACAACTTCATTGCCCCGGAAGAGCCAGGGTGAGCGCCGTGAACTGTGAGTACTACTACCACCCTTATAGCCACTACCACTCCTTCAGGTTGCTGCAGATGCACACTACAAAAGCAGATGGACTTTACAGAGCTCTCATTCTGGTAAACTAGGAATGTTAATTTATTATATGAACAGCCAATTATCTTTAAAGGGAATGTCCCCAGCAAGACAACCGCTGACAATTCTCTATGTCCCCTATACTGCACTGGACCCAACCCTAGGGCTAGTGTCTGCACCAGCCATACCAGGGCAAATGCCTGGGCCCAGTGGGCATTGAGAGCCCAGGGTGATCTGAATAAACATGCTCTACTCTTGTTGAGGGTGTGATAGGCATACACAACGAGACCATGTTGCCCAAGTTTTCACATATACTGTGAGCTAATCCTCCACCCTTGATCTGTCAGAGGACAAAGTTGTTTAGGAGGAGGGGCTCCCACTTGAAAGATCTCAACCAAGCCATGAATCAAATGGTTACCTACTCCTACTTTGATTGGGCACCATGTGGGTGGAAGTGGGTAAAACCTGCAGTAACTGCATATACAGTATCTGTAGTGTATATATGATCTTTTTTTAAGTCCACATTGATATCAAGTGTATTCTGAAGGATGCGGTGCTATTAAACCAATTGTCATCTGGTGCAAGCAGAGTGGTCTACCACGACAATTACACTGTAGCATCCATCTACTGGGACAATAACACTCTAACTACACTGCCTCAGTCAATCAGGAGAGGAAGTTGCACTGAACTGTAGGGTAAGCTGCAGTCCCTATCCTGGGAATACCCCATCATAGGGTATGAAATCAGCTGGCCTTAGACATACAGTAGCAGAGGAGTAAGAACCTTGAACGGTACGGTCTGGTATCTGCCAGGTCCAACCCTTTTCCCTGAAAGAAGTGCTCCCTTATTGAGGATAAAATAGATGAAGTGGTCCCCCCAGCATGAAAAGGAGCTAGTGGAGTAGGTGGAGCAGGCTCTGCTACATACAGGGTGCAGATTAAGAAATGTCTCAAAGGTCAGGGGGACCTCTATTGCAAATGCAAGGTGGATGAGACACTAGAATTGGCCAAGGAGCTGGTTACCCACTGCCTGATGCAGCGTCATGAATCCATGGACTATAGGCTACAGACCCCACGCTATAGAAGCACCTGTCCTCCAATATGGGAGATACCAATTGGGCACATGTATTAAAATGTTCTGTTAGTTATGCCATGCACTGCCTCTTTGTGCAATACATACTTCATTTAAATCAAGCAAAAATCTGCAGAAAGCAAATCAAAACTTCTTGCATTTCTGAACTGGAAAAGTGAAGCATGAATAGGTTGTTATGGACAAGTCGTTTTTTATTTCCCAAAGACAGTTTGATACATGAGACCCACTATGTGTAACGAAACAATTCTGTGGTATAATTGCTTGCGTATTCTGGAGTGTTGCCGTGACCTAAATAGTAAACTCTCGGGACAGTGATTCATCTTCTAGTATTTTGGACTTTTATTTCCAGCTCTTCCCAGTGATGATGTATAATATTTGTTGAAGTGTCAGTAAAGTGCTATATCCCATATACAACACAAGGAAGCTATTAGAATCCCCATGGCACAGCTGCTGACAACACTGAGGGATGCATGATGTGCTTATTGTAGTGTTCACAGGTAGAGATGACCTTGTGGTTCACCCGGTGGTCATTTTGCGGCGAGCTTTGCGCGTTTGCGATTCTCCGAACGTGCAAACATATGGCGCCATATTCTTTTGCATTGCGCCAAACTTTGACCCATAACACATCCATCAGGTGGGACAGGACAGCCAATTGAGACGTTTCAGCACATGGACATACCCCCACCCTATCGGCAGCCATTTTACATTCTGTGTTTTGCCAGTGTAGGGAGAGGTTGCTTTGTGGAGCAGGGACAGGCTGTTAGGGACACCAAAAGCTAGCTAATAGAGCCACAAAAGTCATTTTAAAACTAATATACGTGTGCTATTGATAGGTGTGATATACTGAGGGGTGTGATATACTTATAATATACTTTCTAATATAGAAAGTATATTATAGTGCATTTGTATTGTGCAGCAGTTGTGTGCGGTTCTGCTGCGATACCGCATCTTTATAGAGGGACAAGAACTATTGGAACAACTATTTGCAACCGGTGTGATAGACCTGTTGCCCCCCAAAAAACTGATTGAGGGGTGTGATATACCTTCTTACACAAAATACTTATTGAGGGCTGCGATATACCTGTTGCTCCAAATATTGATTGATGGGTGCGATATACCTGCTTCCACAAAATATTGATTAAGGCGATTGATATACCTGCTTCCACCAAGAATTGATTGAGGCCTGCTTGATACCTGCTTCCACAAAATACTGATTAAGGGGTTTGATATACCTGCTTCCACAAAACATTGATTGAGGCCTGTGACATACCTGCTTCCACAAAATACTGATTAAGGGGATTGATATACCTGCTTCCACAAAATACTGATTGAGGGCTGCGATATACCTGCTTCCACAAAATACTGATTAAGGGGTTTGATGTACCTGCTTCCAAGAAATATTGATTGAGGCCTGCGATATACCTGCTTCCACAAAATACTGATTAAGGGGATTGATATTCCTGTTTCCACAAAATACCGATTGAGGTCGGCGACATACCTGCTTCCACAAAATACTGATTAGGGGTTTGATATACCTGTTTCCACCCAATATTGATTGAGGCCTGCAATATACCTGCTTCCACAAATACTGCTCTTCTCTAAGGACCTAGGCACAGGGTCATTTTAAAATTGACAGGCAGAGGAAGAGGCAGGCCTTTCTGCAGGGGTGGTAGGTGTCGGGCAGGTGCACCAGACCGGAGCCTAAGTGGGAAGTTGGAGAAGGCACGTGTGATTACTTTAAAGGACACACCAGAGTTGGTTGAGTGGCTCATTCAGCCTTCTGCTTCTGCACCCTCCTCATCCTCTGTATCTGCACCCTCCTCTCTGCTGTGTGCACCCCCAAAGACACCACCACCACCACCATAGCCCCTCCACTTGAGTCAGAGGAATTATTTTCCCATCCATTCCCAGACCTTACCGATGTGCAGCCATTCTTGACATCGGATGAGGAAGAGGAGGTAGCAACGGCCGCCACCCAGCGGTCTGACGACAGTACCCAGATCATCCCAAGGAGGGAGGTCCCCGCTGTTGCTGCCTACTCCAAGATCTCAAATGTCAGTAGTGGTGAAGGTGGCGATGATGACGTGTCGATGGATGTCACTTGGGTGCCCACAAGAGAGGAAGAGGAGGGGAGTTCAGTGGGAGAGACGGAGCAGCAGAGAGGGAGGAGAAGCAGGAAGAGCTCGCAGGGCACAGGAGGCAAAAAGCAGACTTCAAATGTATCTGGAGCGAGCCATCCACCATGCATGTTCACTTCTGGTGCTCCCAGGAGGCCGGCACATGGCTCAACAGTGTGGACTTTTTTTAACGTGTCAGCTGCTGACAACAGTGTTGCCATCTGCAGCCTGTGCAGTCAAAGCATAAGTTGAGGTAAGCCCAACACTCAACTAGGGATGACCGCCTTAAGAAGGCACCTGGCCTCCCATCACCGAGCCCAGTGGGAGCAACGCGGTCAGAACCTAGAAAGCCACACTCCCGGCGCTCCACGTCCTGCCTCTTCTCCTCTCTCCTCCCATTTGTTCTCTACTCCACCTTCCACCATGCCGTTGTCGCGTTCCTCTGGCAGAAGGCCCAAATGTTCGAGCGTAAAAAGTTGATGATGCCGGACAACCCTCTTGCTCAACGGCTGACTGCTGGCTTGTCGGAACTGCTAGCCCGCCAACTACTGCCATATAAACTGGTGGACTCGCAGGTCTTTAGAAAATTTGTGGCTATTAGCACATCGCAATGGAAGGTCCCTGGAAGGAAATATTTTTCCCAGAAGGGCATCCCAGAGCTACGGATGTAGTAGAGTTAAAACGTGTTATCTAAACTAAATGTGTTAAGCAAACACCTTCAATTGATTTTCAATGGCTTTTGTCTAAAGATTAGTTAAGAAATTTGAGTTAAGAGCTTGAGTGCAAACCCTGCTACATCTGTAATTATATGGTCACGTTCAGCGGCAAGTGAATATATCTCTGGCACACAGAGTCGGTGCCAAGATACATCTGACCAAAGACACGTGGTCTAGAAAACACAGGCAAGGGAGGTACATAACTTTTACTGCCCAATGGGTGAACCTTCTGACGGCCGTCAAGCATGTAACCCGTGGCTCCCGTGTGGATTTGGTGTTACCGCCACGGATTTCATGCAGACCTGCCTCTTCTTCTCCTCCTTCTACTCCATCCTCCGTCTCCTCCTCGGCTGACTCTTCCTTTTCCACTGCTACTGCCTCTTCTGCTGCGCCCACCAAGCTCCCCAGAACCTATTCTATGTGCCAGGTGAGACGTTGCCATGCTGTGCTGCGGCTATTGTTCCTAGAAGCCAAGAGACACCCTCTGCGGTCACAGGCCGATCAGTGGCTAACCCCGCTCAATTTGACAGTTGGTAAAGTGGTGTGTGACAACGGTGCTAATCTACTGAGCGTGCTGAAACAGGGCAAAATGACACACGTGATGTGGCTAAGGGTACAGGACCCAAAAATTAGGGATTCACCTGACAGAAAAAGGTCTTTTATGCCGCTGTATATACATCGAGTGTCCTGTCTCAAAGGACGCTCAGCGCAGCAGGGGCGATCATCACTGATAAGAGCACTCGCCTAGCTCAAGACAGTGTGGACTACCTCACATTTCTAAAAATGAATGAGGCATGAATCTCTGAGGAATTCAACACCTGTGACGACCATGTGTAATTGAATTTCCTCATGCCAGCCCACACATATCCGCCACCACAAAGAATGGTCCTTGTCTTATGTATATACAGCGGCATAAAAGACCTTTTTCTGTCCGGTGAATGCCTAATTTTTGGGTCCTGTACCTCTAGCCACATCATCACAAGTTCTTTTCTGTCAGATGAATGCCTAATTTTTGGGGCCTGAACTCCAGTGGCCTACAGTAAAAATTTGTATCCAGTGACCGCTTAATGTACCTCCAGCCATATCATTACAAGTTCTTTTCTGTAAGGTGAATGCCTAATTTTTGGGGCCTGTACTCCCGTAGTCGACAGTAAAATTTGCATCCAGTGACCGCCTAATGTACCTCCAGCCACATCATCACAAGTTATTTTCTGTCAGGTGAATGCCTAATTTTTGGGGCCTGTACTGGCTGACAGTAATATTTGTATCCAGTGACCGCCTAATGTACCTCCAGCCACATCATCACAAGTTCTTTTCTGTCATGTGAATGCCTAATTTTCGGGGCCTGTACTCCCGTGGCCTAAAATAATTTTTTCTAGGCTCCAGAAGGGCACATTTTTGAGAGTTTCCCTTTAAGATGCTTAAAAATGGCCCCTGATTAAAATACATATTTTTTGTGGGAATTTTTGCCATTGATCCCCCTCTGGTATGTCATTGTCCATGTTGTGGGACCATTTCTAGTAAGTATTTGGTGGCTGCAAATATGACCTGAAGGTTTTTCAGGTTCGCCTGCCATTAAAGTCAATGGGGCCCATTGCGAACGCGCAGATCGCGAACACGCGTTCGCGAAGCGTCCCAGAAGATGTTCGCCCATCACTATTCACATGCCAGCTGCTGCTCAACTTTAATATATATGTGCAGTACCCCAGAGCAGAGGATAGTTGTAAATGGTTTGTCATTTAATGTTTTGTAATGTTATTTTTTATGCTATGTAATGTATATTCAGCATATCAAGGTATGGTTGGCAAAGCCAAGGTTAACCATCATGGCTCAGCGCTTGCAGGGGGCTAGATGGTGGCTGGCTCTACCCACAACTTGAGAAAGTGTAGATTGGAGAAAGTTGTCAGGTGAATGCCTATGCTCCTTGTACTTAGGCCACAAACTACAGACTCACCTATCTCTGCAAGATTAAGAGAAAGAGGAGAACTTAGAATCTGCATAGCCAGGCCAATCATAGGAGTCAGCAAAGTAACCTGCTACTTCAGCTATTCAGACTTTGCTGCAGTGAGGGACACCATTAAGACACCATTTACATTTGGACACGTCCTGGCCAGATGTGCCTTCAAAACCCTGTATCCCCTCAGCGGACACTACAGCCATTATTGCCAAGGTACTGTTGCCAGCTGTAGATTCTACTGAGAGGAACTTTAGCAAGATAGTGTACAAAGAGTGCCATAACTCCCAGCTTTGTCAGTCTCCATACCTCCGCGCTATCTGAGAAAAGGATTTGGAGTGTGTACAGACGGAACTATGTTTTATTGTTTTTTGGATGTACTACATTCAGATTTTTCACTTTTTTTCTTTTATATCTGGCCTGGTTTTCTGAATCTTACACAATGCACTGCTTATTGCACGCTACATAATCTGCCTTGCACCCATACAAGCATCTAAAATCACAGGCACCCAATCTATCATCAGACAGGAACCCCAGAATCCCGGTGTGCCCCAAGGGAAGAAAGGGTGTCCCTACTTTCACTACATGGATCTAGGGAGCAACGCTGTAAGGACACTGTGATTAACAGCCACAGCCACTACCGCTCTCATCCTCCACTCTGGCTTCTCCTGAGCCCCTGCATATGGAGTATATCGATTGCCCACAAGAAGGCCCCAAGATTAGGCTTTGCATGCAGTATGTTCACATACCGTTTCCTAACTACATTCAGGTTAGATGGTAGGAAAACTCTCAAACCATAAGCCGAACACATCCATAGAGTCTAATATACCTGCCACACACCAAAAGTGTATGGCACGGCATGCCTATAGAGTGGCATACAGTACATTGCAGAAGGACAAAACTGATATATGAACAAGTTCATGTGCATGAACAAAAATATTAGAATGATTTATTTCCTTTCTTTCCACAATTGTATGTGTCCCACGAGCTGGATGCTAAGGGGAGCCAAAAAAACAATCTGTCCTGACTAAGATAATTATAAACAGGGCTATGAAAGCAAACCAAACCTTTTGACCGGGTGAAGGTATAGCTAGCTACAAAGCTTTGATTTTTGTTCCCCCAATAATTCCTGCTACACTGCTTACTTAATTCCTTTTCCTGCTTGAAGTTTCAAATCTAGAATCCCCTGCCATTATGAGCCTATGGAGGGGTAAGTAAGAGTGGTCCTCAGCTGTTCTTCTTTCAAAGAGTATACTCAAGAATCAGTGCTGAAGGTGTCTACAGTACCTTTTAACATCCCGATGTCCAAAATTCATTGTGAATTTCTTAATATATATGTTAGCTCCATTTTTCGGAAACACAGCTCCAAATCCCCAGCCTAGGCAAACAGTTAATACGCATTATTCCAACTGCTAGAATCACCACTAGAAGGAGCTAAGGAGCTTACTGCACCTACTGTGTATACAATAAACGTAAATCGTTTTATCGTGAAACAAAAATGGTTTGCAGGGTGGACAGAGTGTTTTTAGAACATGAAAGAACGGATACCAGCACAGATCTGCTGCGACTGCCGTTCAGAGGCTGCCCAGGTCATTTTGAGGCTTGAGACTGGGGTAGGAGCCAGAAGTAGAAAGCAGTTGGAATCCAGGCAGCAGGGCAGGGGATCAGTTGGGGTGAGCATGGATTCTTTTATATTTTAAGCCTCTCTGACCCTACTGCAAACTTTGTTGTTTTACTGAAAAACCCCTTTAACAGTGTGTAGCATTGTTTCCTCTAGTGGAACCAGAGTCTATCATTTAAAGGAGTATTCCTATCTCATAAAGTGATGGCATATCATTATGATGTTGGTGTGAGTTTGATCTCTGGAACCTCCTCAGATCCTGAAGATGTAGAGGGTGCAGCTTTGATTCAGGGGAACTACAGCATAGCTGCATCTTCATTCAGTTCCCTAAGTGCACCTCCGCAGTAAAAACAGTGAAGGAGCAACAGCACTGAATTAATGCTGCAGCTCCATCATCCTCAGGATCGGTACGGGTCCCAGAGGTTGGACCTCCAATGATCATAGTGATGTCATGTCCTAGAGATCTGTCATCACGTTATGAGATGGGAATAACGCTTGTAACTCTAGGTCCATGGAGATCATTTGGCACTCTTAGGAATGGTCCTAAAAAGTAATCAGCACATCACTGTGGACCTGTTTAGGGAGGAACATTATTCTAACCATTTTTTGCACTAACTGCGTTTCTGCAGCCAATCTTCAAAATCACCATCTCATTCATATTCTTGTCTCTTCTCTCCACTAAGTAAAAGCATAAAATGCTTAAAAGACTTTAGCAACAAACCAGTTAACAAAATCCAAAACCTTTATGATTGCTTCGCCTCCTCGGATCTTTTCCCCACTGCCCTATTCACTTCATACCGTAATAACTCCACCATCGCCTGAGGCCCAGTACTCCATAATGTTCTGCACATTTTCCTTGCGCTGGAGAACCTTCACACTAGGGACACTTTTACACTTGGGGCAATTTGTTATTTTGCTACATGGTGAAACCTAATTTGTAATATCGCCATTCTTAACTAGAAAATTCAGTTTAATCCAAAATGTATGAAGTCTCTGGGACTGAGAAAGGCTGCAGAACTGTTCACCTGTGATAATACGGCCTGCTAGAGAAAGCGCCAAAGTTATGTACAAGCCTACGCCTCCACCTGACTTTAGCACCTCCTCCAGCAGTGAAGAGACAATTAAGACCTGCATGGAAATCGCTAATCTAAATGAGCTTCTAGTTACTAATGTACGCTGAATACTCTGTCCAATCTACGAGTAGCATGCTATCGAGTAGGAAGGGTTTAGGAGTCCAGTGGGTGGTCCTACTTACTGACTGACAGATATTTCTGTATGCCCACAGGGAAGGCTATTAACTATGCCCGCCCAATGGACTCTCAAGATCAGAATCTTTTCCTACAAGACTATATACCAATCTGCTCAGCTCCTCCTGCATCTCCAGCATTATAACATGATGTTCAAACAACTCAACAGGCTCCCTTTAATGTATGATCAATGGGCCTCACAGGTGAATTGCTAGGATAAAAAAATATAAAGTAGAAAAACAAAATTATTCAGCAATTTGTTTCTTAATTGGTGTTGTCTACTCTGTCTCTTTTTTTATCAGTTCTATGAAATTACAAATTATATTAAAAGTCATTACCGGATTATCAGAGTTTCTGGATTATTTGATAATAGATAAAAGGAATTTACTACGATATGTAGTTTTGTATCTGTATAATCAGTGATGGATTGAATAACCCATAGGCCCTGAGCTGTTCAAAAATCTCAGGGCCCATCATTCTGTGCTTTACCCTACAGGGAGGGCCACTCGAGCCCTCTTGATGGCCATAGGCCAGGTACACAATGATCCGATGCTCAACGGCCGTAGGTGGCCTCTTGAACTCAACTGTATTACTGTCCTCAAGGTGGTGATACAGTTGAATACTGTGGTTGGGGCAGCAGTATTTTGTGCTGTCCTGTGGATTTGGTTCTGCTGGGGCAGTATTCTGCACTGCACTACGGTATTTCAGGCCCCACCTACTTGTTTTTGTCCATCTTCTGTCAGTTTGAACCCACCAACAACATGGGGCCATTTTTTGTAAAATGTAAAATGCTATTATGCAACAGCGTGGATAAACCCGTCTTGGCGGACACGTCACCACTGTGGCAAATCATAGGGATAAGTGATTGATAAGGGTTAGACTTAAGGGAGCCACACAGATCATGAGAACAGGGGTCCGCAAGTGCTGCCAAACTTCTCAATGAGAATGGAGTGGTGGTACGTATGCTTTCTATGGGAATGTTGAGAACAGCACTTGCGGCAGTCCATAGAAGTGAATGGAGCGACGATGCAGACCACCGTTCTCCTGGGATCACAGTGTCCAAACACTTATGTGGATAGTGGATAAGTGTTATTACTGGAACAACCCCTTTAACAAATACAAACCCAGGAACAACGCTCTAACCAGACCCTCTTACTAGATACAGCTCAATTTTGATCACAAACTGGCAACAGTATCATCTGCTATTGTGTATAATATATATTTAATATTTATTTCATTTATTTATTCAGCGCAACTTATACAGAATCAGAAGGGATAATATCATGTCACTTTGCATTCCATGGAGACCCTAGTTTATGTGGATATTAGAAGTAGTTGATGACTCAATGGAAATATCTCCAGATCTTGTTCTTCTGGTGCTTTCCTCAAGAATGACTCATTGAGTCTCAGTACAATGACAGCACCTTGTATTTTCCTTGAAGTTCCCCCCCCCCCCTCCTTGCAGGGAGGTGTACATACATCTCACATCCACTCTAGCAGCCGTTTCATCTTAGGCCTGAACAGTAGATGTATAAATCACTTAGGGAATATCAAGGCGGCAGCAGGTTTTGTAAATTCCACATGTTACACTGACAAAGGAAACCTAAGCCACTGAATAAGACTTAGGCCTCATGCACACGACCGTTGTTGTGTCCCGTGTCCGTTGTTCCGTTTTCCGTGATTTTCTGCGGACCCATTGACTTTCAATGGGTCCGTGGAAAACTCAGCTAATGCACCGTTTGTCATCCGTGTCCATTATCCGTGTTTCCAGTCCGTGAAAAAAATACCTGTCCTATTTTTTTCACGGACAACGATTTGCGGACCCATTCAAGTCAATGGGTCCGTGAAAAAACACAGAGGCACACAAGATTGTCGTCCGCGTCCGTTTTTTTCCTATCATTTGCATGGCAAACTTTTTCTTAGATTTTTTTTTGACTTTCCTTCATGTCTGGAGATCCTCAAAAAATAAAGGAAGACACACGAAAACAAAAACGGACACAGATCACGGAACAACGGAACCCCTTTTTGCGGACTGCAAAAAAATACTGTTGTGTGCATGAGGCATAAAAATCTGTTAAATGAAGCTCAGGTCAGAAGAGGGATCGCAGATCGTGCCAGCGCTCAAGTAACAACTTGTTGTGCCTGCGCCAGATTACAGTGCAGGATCTGCTTGACGTCAGAGGAGCAGGGAGGGGAGGTGCGAGGCTCAGCCAGAATCGCCGTGGCTGGGCTCCACTAACGCTAGGACAGCCCCTTGGGCTCTTTTCACAGGTAATTAGCATAAATATAACATATTTTTTTTAAGGCCTCATGCACACTACCGTTGTTTGTCTCCACGTCCATTCCGCCGATTTTAGCGTTTCAGATGCGGACCCATTCATTTCTATGGAGCCGTTGAAAATGCGAATAGTGCACCGTTTGCCATCCGCAGCCGTGATCCATGGTTCCAGTCCGTCCAAAAAATATAACCTGTCCTATTCTTGTCCGCGGAAAATGGTTCGCGGACCCATTCAAGTCAATGGGACCGCTAAAAAAAACGCGGAGGCACACAAGATTGTCATCCGCGTCCGCGTCCCTTTTTTTTCCTATCATTTGCATGGCAAACCTGTCTTAGACTTTCTTTTTTACCTTCCTTTATGTCTGGTGGTACTCCAAAAATAAAGGAAGACACACGGAAACAAAAACGGAAACGGATCACGGAACAACGGAACCCCATTTTACAGAACGGAACACCACAACGGTCGTGTGCATGAGGCCTAAGGCAAACCATAGCATTCATATGTGAGACACAGGTATATTTCTAAGATACTCAAGGAGACCTCAGTGAACCTGTTAGCAGCTTAGGGCGGGTTTACATCACCTTTATGGATTCCGTTTTTGTTTTCTGGTATAACATGGTTATAACGGAAAATAACGGAATCCATAAGACGGAAATTAAAATGGAAGCCTTTAAGAGGCATTCCGTTTTGATCCGCCATAATAGAAGTCTATGGGAATCATAACGGATCCGTCTGGTTCCCGTTATGCAAGACGGAAAACAAAGTCCTGTCGACAGGACTTTTTTCCTGTACTGCATAACGGAAACCAGGCGGATCCGTTATGATTCCCATAGACTTCTATTATGATGGAAATTTTGGATGGAGTTGAAAGGGAAACAAACAGAAAATCCACCATTGTTTTTTGGGTTCACCATGCTCCGTTATATTTCCATCTGCAGAGCTTTATGAGCCCTTTTTTTGTGGTATGAGTTGTAGTTTTTATTGATACCATTCTAGGGTAGATAAGACTTTTTGATTGCTGATTTTTGGATGGTGGCAATGGGGGAGAATACGGGAACACTATCCCTCTGAAACCGCCTAGATGCCACAGTTACTATTGACTAAGTGGTTCCCCGCTGGTCTCTGGTGACCTGATGACACGCTGCACCGGCAAATGACTGCTCCAGCCAACCACTGCAGCATGGGATTTAAAAGGTAAGTACATGCCTCTTCACTTATTTTATCACATTTACAGCTGTCAGACTTGCTTTGTGATAGGCCAGAAAACCATGTTTTTTATTCTCTAAAAACCTTTAGTCCTTCTACAGACTGCACATTCCAGGAGTCATGAGCAGAGAAGGCACAGCGTATAATTTCCTGCCAAAGTGAAACCATGACTAGTAACACAACAACAAAAATAGTAAGTTATCTACATACTGAGTCAACATCTGAAAATACCGCTGTATCCAACGCTATAAAAACACCTCAAAGGTGGCACTGATGAATACACCCCAACATTACATGCAGGAAGGTGGGATGCTTGAACAATGCTCTAAAAAGATATTCATTTATGAACAGACATGATTTAGAAGACTTAAAGGAGCTGTCCAACCTAGGAGCCGACCCTTGGCAGTATCGTGTGTCAATAAAAAAAATTTAAATACTAGTGGCTAACTGTTCTAGCACAGGTGACCGCAGAGGTCAGTGACTGGCCACAGCAGTCAAGGGATAAAGTCTATTCCAGCCTGGAAGGAACCCACTGGGCTTCAGTGGAAAGGCAGTTTGACAAATTAGGCCTGAAGTAAAAGTATAAAAGTCTCTCTTTACTTAGTGCCCCAAAAAAAAATTGTGGCACATCCAGCATTATAAAGTACAAAGTGCAGTTTCTGGCACCAGATGAGGAGGTATGGTGGCTGGTTAGATGACAATTTAATAGCACTTGCAGGATATAGTTGTCCACTGTGATACATGTTTGTATGGCCTAGTCGTTAGGTAGGTGATGGGTGACTGAGCCGTAGTCCCTTACCTTGCAGCAGTGTCTGTAAAGCCGAAACTATCATTAATCACTCTACTGCCTTGTTGCACTGATGTTTTCTGGATGCAGTCTTCTGGTTTCTGAGGATCTCACAGGTGTTGGTCTCACAGGAGAATTTGATACGGTCCCTAGAAGTAGGAGCGCTGACATGTGCTTCCTCTCTCTTTTCTTTCTAGACTGGAACTCCCCCTCCTGGCAGGAAGTAGGACCACTCCTACCAAGAGGGAATGAACAGGATGGTTAGCCCTATTCCTGCCAACCATTGGCCAACCATTCCTCCTCTAGCTGCAATAAACAGCTAATAAACATTAAAATACATAACAATATATAAGAAAACATTAACAAATGCAGATACCCTCAGGTCTGGGGTACCTCAATGGCCCATCCTGATGCGACTGGTAGAGGGCAGACACAATTATGGTCAGAAATGTGCACATACAGCTTCTAATTTTTACATAGTAAGTATAGCAGTAATGAAATTCAGACGTATCTATGTTTCCAGTGTTTGCTTGTGTCTTTGCGCATGGAACAGTGTGCTGTGGCATATAGTGTTTGTTTGCTTTTGTACAGCCGCTGTAGTAGCGTGCATCTGTACTTTGTTCCATATTGTTTGGAGTTGCCTGTCTAATTTTGTTTTTTTGCACTATCCAAAGGCTAAGCCAGTGGTGGCGAACCTATAGCACGGGTGCCCGCACCCTGGAAAAAGTCTATGGTGTACAAATATGCCTTAGACTTTTCCTGCCATTCATCAGCGCAGGCGCACTATGAACGGCACAGGCAGGGTACTGAATGTAGGCAGGCTATTATAGCTAAATGATAAAGTACATGGAAGATATACTATATTGGACGGTAGTATTCAGAATAAATTGCTGTGTTGGCACGTTGAGATAAATAAGTGGGTTGTACGGTTGCAGTTTTGGCACTCGGCCTCTATACAGTTCGCCAAAACACTGGGCTAGGCAATCACTTAAAAAAGGCTGGACAACCCCTTGAACTTCTAAATCTGCTGGTAACCTGGCACATCACTGAGGGGAGCAGCCTGGATTTTGCTTGGAGATGTCCACACTTGCAAATAACAGATTGTCAAGTTGTTGTTTTTTTCTCCCTTGCAACATCACAAACACAATCAGCAAAGCAGAAGCTTCTGTCGGAAATGGCTGTTAAACCACAAACCACCTATTCTGATACAGCAGAATCTAACACAACATCGTATCGCCATGTGGTTTCAAAGCAACCTCACATCAGTTTGAGTTCATGCATATTTCTAAGCTGTCCATCTCAATTCTGCATAACTACATCAGAGATTATGAAACAAGCAGACTATGTCAGTCCAATGAAGTAATGATATACATATACCGGGTATGTTCACATCTCTGTCAGAGGCTACGCTAACAGATTCCATCATAGTTGATGGAAAAAACAGATCTGCCCTTTTTTTGTGTGTGTGTCAAATTGGCAGACACTGCTATGGACCTCTACCCTTTAATGGGGTGCATCAATTGCTAGTGGTCTTTGCCACTGGACGGATCTGATTAACTGTCATGGTTTCCTCAAGATGAGCCATCAGTATCAGACTGATGAGGGTCCGACACCATGTACCCCAACTACACAGCTTCGTCCATTGTGTAGTGGACTGAGCTGGTCACTGCAGTCCTGCTCCCATTTGCTTCAGTGACCATTGCTTTGTGGTGGTGCAGGGAGTCAGACCAGTGCAAATCTGATATTGATGGCCTATTCTGAGGATAGACCATGAATATCAAAATCCTGGACAACCCCTTTCAATACAAATCATGACACCGTTTTGAACATATCTTTAACCACTTCAGCCCCGCTAGGTGAAACCCCCTTCATGACCAGGCCACTTTTTACACTTCGGCACTACACTACTTTCACCGTTTATCGCTCGGTCATGCAACTTACCACCCAAATGAATTTTACCTCCTTTTCTTCTCACTAATGGAGCTTTCATTTGGTGGTATTTTATTGCTGCTGACATTTTTACTTTTTTTGTTATTAATCAAAATGTAACGATTTTTTTGCAAAAAAATGACATTTTTCACTTTCAGCTGTGAAATTTTGCAAAAAAAACGACATCCATATATAAATTTTTCGCTAAATTTATAGTTCTACATGTCTTTGATAAAAAAAAAATGTTTGAGCAAAAAAAAAATGGTTTGGGTAAAAGTTATAGCATTTACAAACTATGGTACAAAAATGTGAATTTCCGCTTTTTGAAACGGCTCAGATTTTCTGAGCACCTGTCATGTTTCCTGAGGTTCTACAATGCCCAAACAGTAGAAAAACCCCACAAATGACCCCATTTCGGAAAGTAGACACCCTAAGGTATTCGCTGATGGGCATAGTGAGTTCATAGAACTTTTTATTTTTTGTCACAAGTTAGCGGAAAATGATGATGATTTTTTTATTTTTTTTTTTTTCTTACAAAGTCTCATATTCCACTAACTTGCGACAAAAAATAAAAAATTCTAGGAACTCACCATGCCCCTCACAGAATACCTTGGGGTGTCTTCTTTCCAAAATGGGGTCACTTGTGGGGTAGTTATACTGCCCTGGCAATTTAGGGGCCCAAATGTGTGAGAAGAACTTTGCAATCAAAATGTGTAAGAAATGACCGGTGAAATCCGAAAGGTGCACTTTGGAATATGCGCCCCTTTGCCCACCTTGGCAGCAAAAAAGTGTCACACATGTGGTATCGCCGTACTCAGGAGAAGTTGGGGAATGTGTTTTGGGGTGTCATTTTACATATACCCATGCTGGGTGAGAGAAATATCTTGGCAAAAGACAACTTTTCCCATTTTTTTATACAAAGTTGGCATTTGACCAAGATATTTTTCTCACCCAGCATGGGTATATGTAAAATGACACCCCAAAACACATTGCCCAACTTCTCCTGAGTACGGCGATACCAGATGTGTCACACTTTTTTGCTGCCAAGGTGGGCAAAGGGGCACATATTCCAAAGTGCACCTTTCGGATTTTGCAGGGCATTTTTTACACATTTTGATTGCAAAGTTCTTCTCACACATTTGGGCCCCTAAATTGCCAGGGCAGTATAACTACCCCACAAGTGACCCCATTTTGGAAAGAAGACACCCCAAGGTATTCCGTGAGGGGCATGGCGAGTTCCTAGAATTTTTTATTTTTTGTCACAAGTTAGCGGAAAATGATGATTTTTTTTTTTTCTCTTTTTTCCTTACAAAGTCTCATATTCCACTAACTTGCGACAAAAAATAAAAAATTCTAGGAACTCGCCATGCCCCTCACGGAATACCATGGGGTGTCTTCTTTCCAAAATGGGGTCACTTGTGGCGTAGTTATACTGCCCTGGCAATTTAGGGGCCCAAATGTGTGAGAAGTACTTTGCAATCAAAATCTGTAAAAAATGACCTGCGAAATCCGAAAGGTGCACTTTGGAATATGTGCCCCTTTGCCCACCTTGGCATCAAAAAAGTGTCACACATCTGGTATCGCCGTACTCAGGAGAAGTTGGGGAATGTGTTTTGGGCTGTCATTTTACATATACCCATGCTGGGTGAGAGAAATATCTTGGCAAAAGACAACTTTTCCAATTTTTTTATACAAAGTTGGCATTTGACCAAGATATTTTTCTCACCCAGCATGGGTATATGTAAAATGACACCCCAAAACACATTGCCCAACTTCTCCTGAGTACGGCGATACCAGATGTGTCACACTTTTTTGCTGCCAAGGTGGGCAAAGGGGCACATATTCCAAAGTGCACCTTTCGGATTTTGCAGGGCATTTTTTACACATTTTGATTGCAAAGTTCTTCTCACACATTTGGGCCCCTAAATTGCCAGGGCAGTATAACTACCCCACAAGTGACCCCATTTTGGAAAGAAGACACCCCAAGGTATTCCGTGAGGGGCATGGCGAGTTCCTAGAATTTTTTATTTTTTGTCGCAAGTTAGTGGAATATGAGACTTTGTAAGGAAAAAAGAAAAAAAAAAGAAAAATCATCATTTTCCGCTAAATTGTGACAAAAAATAAAAAATTCTAGGAACTCGCCGTGCCCCCCACGGAATACCTTGGGGTGTCTTCTTTCCAAAATGGGGTCACTTGTGGCGTAGTTATACTGCCCTGGCAATTTAGGGGCCCAAATGTGTAAGAAGTACCTTGAAATCAAAATGTGTAAAAAATGGCCTGCGAAATCTGAAAGGTGCCCCTTTGCCCACCTTGGCTGCAAAAAAGTGTCACACATCTGGTATCGCCGTACTCAGGAGAAGTTGGGGAATGTGTTTTGGGGGGTCATTTTACATATACCCATGCTGGGTGAGAGAAATATCTTGGCAAAAGACAACTTTTCCCATTTTTTTTATACAAAGTTGGCATTTGACCAAGATATTTCTCTCACCCAGCATGGGTATATGTAAAATGACACCCCAAAACACATTGCCCAACTTCTCCTGAGTACGGCGATACCAGATGTGTGACACTTTTTTGCAGCCTAGATGCGCAAAGGGGCCCAAATTCCTTTTAGGAGGGCATTTTTAGACATTTGGATCCCAGACTTCTTCTCACACTTTCGGGCCCCTAAAAAGCCAGGGCAGTATAAATACCCCACATGTGACCCCACTTTGGAAAGAAGACACCCCGAGGTATTCAATGAGGGGCCTGGCGAGTTCCTAGAATTTTTTTTTTTTTGCATAAGTTAGCGGATATTGATTTTTTTTGTTTTTTTTCTCACAAAGTCTCACTTTCCGCTAACTTAGGACAAAAATTTCAATCTTTCATGGACTCAATATGCCCCTCACGGAATACCTTGGGGTGTCTTCTTTCCGAAATGGGGTCACATGTGGGGTATTTATACTGCCCTGGCTTTTTAGGGGCCCTAAAGCGTGAGAAGTCTGGAATATAAATGTCTAAAAATGTTTACGCATTTGGATTCCGTGAGGGGTATGGTGCGTCCATGTGAGATTTTATTTTTTGACACAAGTTAGTGGAATATGAGACTTTGTAAGAAAAAACGAAAACAAAAACAAACAAAAAATTTCCGCTAACTTGTGCCAAAAAAAATGGCTGAATGGAGCCTTACCAGGGGGGGAGTGATCAATGACAGGGGGGTGATCACCCATATAGACTCCCTGATCACCCCCCTGTCACTGATCACCCCCCCTGTAAGGCTCCATTCAGACATCCGCATGATTTTTTACGGATCCATGGATACATGGATCGGATCCACAGAACGCATGCGGACGTCTGAATGGAGCCTTACAGGGGGGTTATCAATGACAGGGGGTGATCAGGGTAATCACCCCCCTGTCACTGATCACCCCCCCTGTAAGGCTCCATTCAGACGTCCGCATGATTTTTACGGATCCATGGATACATGGATCGGATCCACAGAACGCATGCAGACGTCTGAATGGAGCCTTACAGGGGGGTTATCAATGACAGGGGGTGATCAGGGTGATCACCCCCCTGTCACTGATCACCCCCCCTGTAAGGCTCCATTCAGACATCCGCATGATTTTTTACGGATCCATGGATACATGTATCGGATCCACAAAACGCATGCGGACGTCTGAATGGAGCCTTACAGGGGGGTTATCAATGACAGGGGGTGATCAGGGTAATCACCCCCCTGTCACTGATCACCCCCCCTGTAAGGCTCCATTCAGACGTCCGCATGATTTTTACGGATCCATGGATACATGGATCGGATCCACAGAACGCATGCAGACGTCTGAATGGAGCCTTACAGGGGGGTTATCAATGACAGGGGGTGATCAGGGTAATCAGGGTGATCACCCCCCTGTCACTGATCACCCCCCCCTGTAAGGCTCCATTCAGACATCCGCATGATTTTTTACGGATCCATGGATACATGGATCGGATCCACAAAACGCATGCGGACGTCTGAATGGAGCCTTACAGGGGGGTTATCAATGACAGGGGGTGATCAGGGTGATCACCCCCCTGTCACTGATCACCCCCCTGTAAGGCTCCATTCAGACATCCGCATGATTTTTTACGGATCCATGGATACATGGATCGGATCCACAGAACGCATGCGGACGTCTGAATGGAGCCTTACAGGGGGGTTATCAATGACAGGGGGTGATCAGGGTAATCAGGGTGATCACCCCCCTGTCACTGATCACCCCCCCTGTAAGGCTCCATTCAGACGTCTGCATGATTTTTACGGATCCATGGATACATGGATCGGATCCGTAAAAATCATGCGGACGTCTGAATGGAGCCTGACAGGGGGGTGATCAATGACAGGGGGTGATCAGGGAGTGTATATGGGTGATCACCCCCCTGTAAGGCTCCATTCAGACGTCCGCATGATTTTTACGGATCCATGGATACATGGATCGGATCCGTAAAAATCATGCGGACGTCTGAATGGAGCCTGACAGGGCGGTGATCAATGACAGGGGGTGATCAGGGAGTGTATATGGGTGATCACCCGCCTGTCATTGATCACCCCCCTGTAAGGCTCCATTCAGACGTCCGCATGATTTTTACGGATCCATGGATACATGGATCGGATCCGTAAAAATCATGCGGACGTCTGAACGGAGCCTGACAGGGGGGTGATCAATGACAGGGCGGTGATCAATGACAGGGGGGTGATCAGGGAGTTTATATGGGGTGATCAGGGGTTTATAAGGGGTTAATAAGTGACGGGGGGGGGGGTGTAGTGTGGTGTTTGGTGGGACTGTACTGACCTACCTGAGTCCTCTGGTGGTCGATCCTAACAAAAGGGACCACCAGAGGACCAGGTAGGAGGTATATTAGACGCTGTTATGAAAACAGCGTCTAATATACCTGTTAGGGGTTAAAAAATTCGGATCTCCAGCCTGCCAGCGAGCGATCGCCGCTGGCAGGCTGGAGATCCACTCGCTTACCTTCTGTTCCTGTGAGCGCGCGCGCCTGTGTGCGCGCGTTCACAGGAAATCTCGCGTCTCGCGAGATGACGCGCCGATGCGTCCAGGAGGAATAAATCAACCACCTCCCGGACGCATCGGCGCGTTAGGCGGTCGGGAGGTGGTTAAAGGGGTTTTCAAAGACCAGCATATTGATGGTCATCAATATCAGCTTTGCGGGGGTCTGACTCTCTGTAAGCTCCTTAGCTCCCTCTAGTGGTAGCCAGCATATTACCATTTAAAGACGACCTGTCACCTCTCCTAACATGCCTGTTTTAATAGCTACATGCATCCCCTGTGTAATAACAATTCTGGAGCATCTATTCTTATGGCTCTATGTTGTGCCATTCCTTTATTGTTCCTGCTAGAAGTTATGAATGAATTGCTAGCAGTCTGCAGTAAGGGTACAGAGGGGCGGTAACCAGTCGGGGGCGTGTCCCTGCACAGATTCCCTCTATCCAATCAATGCTGCCATATTCAGACTGTGCAGGTACACCCCCCAAACTGGTTACCGCCCCTCTGTCTTCTTACTGCAGACTGTTAGCAATTCATTCAACTTCTAGTAGAAATAATAAAAGAATGGCACAACATAGAGCCATAAGAATAAATGATCCAGAATTGTTATTTAACTCTTTAACTCTATGGTAAGTGGGTGGATTACAGGTGAAACTCGAAAAATTAGAATATTGTGCAAAGTTCATTTATTTCAGTAATGCAACTTAAAAGGTGAAACTAACATATGAGACTCATTACAGGCAAAGCGAGATTTTTCAAGCCTTTATTTGTTATAATTTGGATGATTATGGCTTACAGCTTATGAAACCCCAAAGTCACAATCTCAGGTTCCCTTTGCTCAGGGGGTATGGGTTAATTAGCTGACTACAGTGTGACACTTTGAGCCTAGAATATTGAACCTTTTCACACAATTCTAATTTTAAGCCACATTAATGCAATTCCTTTTAATTTGCATTACTGAAATAAACGGACTTTTGCACAATATTCTAATTTTTGGAGTTTCACCTGTATGTGCAGATAAAGTAAGAAATTAATCTGTGCTCAATATTAAATCTAAAAATGACAGGATGTTAAAAGGTGGATGTTCACTTTAATGTCGATCCTCAATTTTGTTTTGTATCCATCTAGTAATTACGTTTTGGCACCTAATGGAATGCTTGAATGTCAGATTAAAGGAACTTCATTCTCTTTGAAATACCTTGCAAGTTTCCACACGATTGTGCACAACCCATGGAAGTGGTATTTGTACATCAAAAAAATAATGATGTACGTCTGAACATGATAAGAACCACGATTCCAGTTAATCACATTGCTATATACCAAGTCATGTTCCTATTTACCAAGATCACTTCCTATATGGCAGGACACATTGACTCTGTATTCTATAATAAGAAAATACCCATAGGTATGGATTTCCTGCGGCCCTATTTCTTTATGGCTAGCTAATATTAGATTTACACTAATAAAAGTCTATTACTGAAGATATATCCACCACTTGTCCCATTTACTTCTCTTTACCCCCAGGCCATGAGTTGCTACTCTGCCAGAACCAGCAATAATTCTCTTTCTATTAAGGAACAAAATAGGATCAGATACTGGATATGACAAGAGGTATAAAGCAAGTATGACGAAAGATATTTCTGCAATACCTGGAGACCATGTGGCAGGTGGCAAAATACCATTCAAAGCAAAAAAATGACTATCTGCTATAGTAATATCCTTACCGTTCTGCAAGCTGTTGAAATGACAACATATATACAGTCGGGACAAAGGCCATATATAACATAGAGAGAGCCCTGGTGGAGAGGTAAAGTCCAGTGTAAGTGTTCCCCGTCTTAGGGTGGTGTGAACTTGTGCAAGGTCTCCCCAACATTAGCAAGCAAGGGAAGGGAAACCTGTCATAAGTCAATGCACCAATTTTCTCCTGCATAAAGGAGGCGCATTGGACATGTCTACTACAAGATTATGGGGTATGGTGGTATGACCCAATCATACCGTAGCTATATGTATATAGCTATATTTCAATATATATTTATGCAAGTATATGTGATATTGGTGTAACTAAGATTCCAATGCAATATCAGTAGCATTTCTCTATCCATTTGTAATACTAGAGTCTTACTTTATGTGGCAGAGAACCCTATGGTGTTCCTCAGGTACCAGGGCCCAGGGGGAGATTTAATAGCATGATATCTGTAGTTGTGTGTCTAACAAGAATGTACAAGCTAGTTGAGGGCTCCTGGTCAGCACCTTGTTGATGTTCTTCAGGCCTTGCTCCGAAGTCGTACAGCACTCTAGGAGACCCGATATACAGCATTTCCACATGCTTCACATCACCCTCTTCCCGACCTACAGTCCATCAGCACCTCCACAAAGGACATGCATGGCCAAACTGTCTCATAGGTTCAAGCGCAGGTTCTCCAGGACCTTCATGTGGACAAACTGCATTCAGTCTCTTGGCACCAAACCACGCCCTTTAATCTCCTCCTCTCCACCCCTCCTATGAGCACTGTGGTGCAGCCTTCCAGCCTCACAATGCACACAGCCACATCAATGTGAAGCTTCTCCTTTGCCTATCCATGTTAGCCGGCAGCTAAGAAACCAGAATTTTCACTGCCAGTTACCATGACATGACATGGCAGTTCCACCATGTACCCATGTACCATGGCCTGGCAGTCCTTGCAACCCAGGACCTCAAGGTGCACAGACAGTGCAGGGAACACCACATATCCCACAAGCAACACAGGATGACCCTCTACAGCCATCAAGAGGGAACAAGAAGAATAGACTGGCAGGGGATCTAGGAAGCATCAGAAACAGAGTTAAAGGGGATCAGTAAGGAGAGTGTTACTTCTTTTGTTATTTTAGAACATTCCAAGATGTCTTTTTAATATTTTTTTACTGGCTGGACAACTCCTTTAACCGCTTCCAGACCGGGCTATTTGCCCCCTTCCTGACCTGGCCTTATTTTACAAATCTTAGATATGTCAATTTATGTGGTAATAACTTTGGAATGCTTTTACTTATCCAAGCCGTTCAGAGACAGTTTTCTCGTGACACATTGTACATGTAAATGGTAAATTTGAGTCAATATATTTCATATTTATTTATAAAAAAAATCTAAAAGTTAACAAAAATTTGTTTTCTAAATTTGAATCTCTCTGCTTTTAAAACAGATAGTGATACCTCATAAAATACTCATTAATTAGCATTCTCCATATGCCTACTTTATGTTGGCATCATTTTAGTAATGTCATTTAATTTTTTAGGACGTTAGAAGGTTTAGAATTTTAGAAGCAATTTTTGAAATTTTTAAGAAAATTTCCAAAATCAATTTTTTTTAAGGACCAGTACAGTTTTGAAGTCATTTGAGGAGCTCACATAATAGAAAGCTCACATAAATGTCCCATTTTAGAAACTACACCCCTCAAACTATTCAAAACTAGTTTTAAAAATGTTGTTTACCCTTTAAGTATCCCACAGGAATTAAAGCAAAATAGAGGTAAAATTTTAAAATTTCACTTTTTTTTTAAACATTTCCTAATTTTATCATTTTTTTTCCTGTAACATATCAAGGGTTAACAACAAAACAAACCTCAATATTTATTACCCTGATTGTGCAGTTTACACAAACACCCCATATGTGGTCATATACTATGTTGGGTTGCATTTGAAGAGACCCCGAGGTTCCCCCACAGATCCCCCACAGTTAAACCACCCAAGGAATTTTCTAAGGGGTGTAGCGAGCACTTTGAGCAACAGGCATTTCATAGCATTTATAACCCTTGGCTGTGAATTTTTTATGTTTTTTTTTCAAGAAAATGGTGCTTTAGGCCTAAACTTTCTTTTACACAAAAGATAACAGGAGAATATCCCCCAACAATTTGCTACCCATTTTCTCCTGAATACAGTAACAGCCCAGTTGTAGTCGTAAAGTGTTATTTTGGGATACTCCAGGGCTTAGAAGGGAAGGAGCAGCATCGGGATTTTCTAACATGGAATTTTCTGTCATGATTTTTAAGAGCGATAACTTTTTAATTTTTTTGTTGACTGAGGGCTTATTTTTTGTGGGACAAGCTCACTTTTTATTGGCTCTTCTTTGGGGTACATTTGTCTTTCTGGTAGCTTTTTATCTCTGTAACGTGGTGCCAAAGGCGCACTCGGTCTCCCATCAGCCGCAGACCTGCTGCTTAGCTTCGGGAGCAAGGATCTGTGTTTGACCTCGTTCCCAGGGCGGCTTTGATAGCTGGGAGGCTCCCTGCTCCTAGGTCTGCCTTGAGCGCCGAGCTGATTACTCGGTGCTCGACTGGTCGGTCATGTGACGCTGGCCACGTCACATGACCCTCACTCCCCACTATAAATACAGGCAGCCTGCTGGCCACAGGTTGCCTGTTAATTTAGGTTCCTGGCAGTTGTTGGATACCTGTGTACTTACTTGATCCTGTTCCCTGACGATCCTTTGCCTGCTCCTCCTGTACTGCGCATCCTTCCTTGTATATTGACCTCGGCTTCCACCTGACTATTCTTTGCGGACTCCTTTGGTGCTTCTCAACTCTCCTGGTATTTATGACCCTGGCTTCTCCTGACCTTTCTTTGCTTATCCCTCTGTACTGCGTTGTCCTCTTGGTTTTGACCCGGTCCGTTCACTATCCGTTATTTGTTTTGTCTGTCCTTCCCACACGTATCCTAAGTTAGGGACTGCCGTCCAGTTGTCCCCTGTCATCAGGACTCGTGAGGCAAGTAGGCAGGGCCAGGGGTGAGGGTGGAGCTCAGTGGTAACTATCCTCCCCCCTGTGTGTGTGTGTGTGTGTGTGTGTGTACGTGACCGTTACAATCTCATTTTTGTAAATATATTTTTTTACACCCTTTACTTGATAGGGTAGATCATGTGATATTTTTGTAGATATGGTCGTTACGGACACAACGATACCAAATGTGTCTATTTTTTTATTTTTTACGCTTTACGCAAGAACATTGTTAGAAAAAAACATGTTTTTGTGTTGCCATTTTCTTAGAGCCATATTTTTTTTATTTTTCTTGCTATGGTTTTGTGTGAGGGCTTTTTTTTTTGCAGGATGAAGTGATGTTTTTATTGCTACCATTTTGGGCTACATATAACTTTCTGTTTGATTAATATTATGTTTTTGGCAGGTGCGGTGACTAAACAAAGCTGTTTTGGCATAATTGTTATTTGTTTTTTTTACGCTGTTCACTTGATGGGGTAGATCATGTGATATTTTTGTAGAGCCAGTTTTTACGGATGCGGAAATACCAAATAGATTTTTATTTTTTTTTAACGTTTTACACAATGAGTTTTTGTGTTGCAATTTTCTAACAGGAGAACTACACCCCTCAGACAGGCTGTACAGCATAATACAGCACTGTAAATCCTCAGTGCAGGGCTAATCGAGGTCTGTGGAAGACCCGGCAGCTCCTGCACTCACCTGGCCCCGGCGGTCACATGACCACTGGGCGGGGACAGGAAGTGCAAATTGCTTCCTGATCTGTATACACAGCGCTCGTTGAGCACTGTGTATACAGCGATCTAGAAGGCAGGGTCACCGAGGAACGGTCCCTGCCTTATCCCTGAGCAGCCCTGCTGTCACTGACAGCGAACAACCCACTCAGCATCTGCACGATTAGCGTGCAGCTGCCATCTCTGAAAAGACATTCCAGAACGTCCATTCAGAGATAAACTCGACTGCCCAGGACGTTTATAGTCAATAAGCGGACGGCAAGTGGTTAAGGAGATATAGAAGGATGCATCTTGTTAAATTGTACGCATAACAACATGCATGCAGAATTACATAAACCTAGAGAGCTTGACTGCATTACTGAACCCTTTCCCAAGAGCTACCCATACCAAGGGAACCCACAAGATGACAACTGCATCTATGACAATGACAAACATTTGTAATGCGCTTTTCTCACAGGGACTCAAAGCGCAGGGATGGTTGTGCGGCTGGGGTGATTCCCTGGGAAGTCCGTGGCAGCCGGAGAGTTAGCATCTAGTGCTGATATAAACATGATAAGAAATCAGACCCCATTAATAACAATGGACTAGCACAGATGAGGAACCACCATTGTTTTACCAAATTCCAATTTTACAAATTTGCCAAAAATAGAACCTCCGTATGTCATTAGATAAAGGAATATCATCTCTCAGATGTCATCAGAACAATTTCTATAAAGCTGAAAACAGCAATCACATTCGGGTAAAGCTTCTATCTGTCTGGGACTTGTCAACAGATACTGACAGGTATATAACGGCATAATGGATGGTGTTTGCATTGTTAATGTGTAGGAACATGACAAATGCTTATGTTATGTAAACAAGGTATTACTTTGTGTATGTATTTATCCCCTTCAACATCGAGTCATTTACCCAGCCCCACCCCGACCAGGCACATCTTCGAAAGCTGTAAAAAAAATTCCATTTGGTTATTTAAATATATGTTGCATCGTTTTACAGTGATACAAAGATTTTTATTTTTATGACATATTTATTATAGTATTTTTGTCTTGTTTATTCTTTATACCTGGAAAAAAAGTTAAACAAATTGTCACTTTCCAATTATTTTTTTAAATAGCACAAAGTGCAACTAAAATATATTTCTAAATTGGTTTCCCTTTCCATTATAGCCAGTTTTATATAGGGGATATATATATATATATATATATATATATATATATATATATATAAGTTTACATTGAACAAGGGTGGGCATAGAAGTTGTGGTGTGTGTTAGTGGTGAGCATCACTGCAGAACTGGCATGGGTCTGCTAAGACCCCACAAATAGTGCAGTTACCTAGACGATATTATGATCGATAATAACAAAGCGGGAAGCACCACTGCCATCACCAGATCTATATACACATCGTTCATTGGGAACTGTTTATGCAACGACCTGCAGGAGAAGAGCTGGGAGGAAGGGAGTGGTAGCTATTGCACTGATAGGGGTGGTGGTGGTTCACAGTGGTGTCCTCACTCCAACAATTGGAAGGGCCAGGAAGCGAATGGAGGGGCACAATCATTTTTCCCCACTGGGCACTCCCTGGTATTATGGGCTCATGCCTGATGGTGGCTGGGGTGACCTTGTTATTAGATATGTGTGGTGATGGGGTGCAAGGCAGGAGGCCTGAGCTGGATAATTGCCGATAGTGTTGCAAGGCAATAACCAGGCTGTAAATGGGAGTAAAAAATACAAGGCACTTTACTGAAGTAGCTTTGGCAGTTCATAAGCGCATTCACTGGTAGTAATAATTTCTTTCCAGAGTGCCCTTGTTGCTTCACTGCAACTGGCATCACGAAAACAAGTACTTTTTTCTCTTAAAGGGCCCTGGGCGGAGGTGGCATATCCACATTAAAATTGGATGAAGGGTTTAGGAGTTTCAGCTATTTTACATGTGGCACCCTGTTTTTAAAAGGGACCAAAAGTAATTGGACCATTGACTCAAAGGCTGTTTCATGGGCAGGTGTGGGCAATTCCTTCATTATTTTATTCTCAATTAAGCACATTAAGACCTGGAGTTGATTTGAGGTGTGCTGCTTGTATTTTGAAGATTTTGCTGAGAAGTAAACATGCAGTCAAAAGAGCTCTCCATGCAGGTGAAACAAGCCATCCTTCATCTGCGAAAACAGAAAAAAAACATCCGAGAAGTTGCTACACTATTAGGAGTGGCAAAATCTACAGTTTGGTACATCCTGAGAAAGAAAGAAAGCCCTGGTGACCTCAACAATACAAAAAGACCTGGACGCCCACGGAAGACAACAGTGGTGGATGATCACAGAATAATTACTATGGTGAAGAGAAACCCCTTCACAACAGCCAACCAAGTGAACAACACTCTCCAGGATATAGACGTATCAATATCCAAATCTACCATAAAGAGAAGACTGCATTAAAGTAACTACAGAGGGTTCACTGCATGGTGCAAGCCACTCATAAGCCTCAAGGATAAGAAGGCTAGATTGGACTTTGCTAAAAACATCTTAAAAAACCAGCACACTTCTGGAGGAATATTATTTGGACAGATGAAACCAAGATCAACCTTTACCAGAATGATGGAAAGAAAAACGCATGGTGAAGGCATGGTACAGCTCATGATCCAAAGCATATCACATCATCTGTAAAACGCGGCGGAGGCAGTGTGATGGCTTGGGCATGCATGGCTGCCAGTGGCACTGGGTCCCTAGTGTTTATTGATGATGTGACACAGGACATAAGCAGCTGGATAATTTCTGGGGTTTTCAGAGACATACTGTGCGCTCAAATGCAGCCAAACTGATTGGTCAGCGTTTCATAATACAGATGGACAATGACCCGAAACATAAAGTCAAAGCAACCCAGGAGTTTATTAAAGCAAAAAAGTGGAATAATCTTGAATGGCCGAGTCAGTCACCGGATCTGAACCCAACAGAGCAATTCACTTGTTAAAGACTAAACTTCAGACAGAAAGGCCCAGAGACAAACAGCAACTGAAAACCGCTGCAGTAAAGGCCCGGCCGAGCATTAAAAAGGAGGAAACACAGTGTCTGGTGATGTCCATGAGTTCAAGACTTCAGGCAGTCATTGCCAACAAAGGGTTTTCAACCAAGTATTAGAAATTAACATTTTAGTTACAAATTATTTAATTTGTCCAATTACTTTTAATCCCCTAAAATGAAGGGATGGAGTTTAAACAAATGCTTTAGTTCCTCACATTTTTATGAAATCATTTTGTTCAACCCACCGAATTAAAGCTGAAAGTCTGAACTTCAACTGCATCTGAATTGTTCTGTTCAAAATCCATTGTGGTAATGTACAGAACAAAAATTAGAAAAATGTTGTCTCTGTCCAAATATATATGGACCTAACTGTATATCAGGACAAGGGGTCAATTGCTCTTACCATTGTCTTTACACACAGGCAGTTTCACTAAGTACATAGCTTTGTTACTTTCACCAGATTACAAATTATTATAACAGGAATAAACATCAGCCTGGTTTTATGCTGATGATGACGTGTTAGGGCGCTTTCACACGCGGCAGATTTTGTGGCAGAAGTGCCTCACAGTATAAATATTTCCCCAGATAGTGCCCTCCATTCTGTTGGGTCAGCCCATGACAACAGCCAAAAATAGGACATGTTATATTTTTTAACGAGTGCTATTCACTGGCCACAAAAAAAAACGCCCTGTTAACAACCCCATAGACTTCTATTGGTTCTGAAAACTGCATTTTGATGGCCGTTACAAAAATGCCGTCACACAGTCGTTTTTCATGTTTGTGTGAATGTAGCCTTAATCTTCATGCCTTGTAATAAAAGTCTGAAGAAAAGAGTCTCTGTGTATGTCTATACAATATATGTTTTTGCATATGTATGTATGTAGTTTCTAGTTAAAGTACCCCAATAAACAATGGCTTTGTGCCCCCTAAAACAGTATCACTGGAACGCACATGGATAAAGACTGCCATGAGTATCCCCGCTAATCCCCTGAAGTGTGATCAGAGGGATCATTGAGCAGAGCACACCCTATGGCCCTTCAGCTAACATCTGGAGCTGGTGGCCCCCTACCTCCCCAAAAAAAGCACAAAAAATGAAGGTACAAAATATGTAAAATAGCTCCCCTAAAAGGGCTTTTCCAGATCAGAAAACATTAATACTAGGTTTACATTAGCAATGGCATCTGTCTGGCCAAAAGCCTGCACTCATGATGGAAAGTGGCAGGATGCCCCTTGGATTCCATTGTAGTAAATTCGGATCTAGTGGTTTCTGGCTATTCTGGATACTGTGAACTCCGGCAGGGGGTTCCTCTGTCAGAGCAATCTTACAGATATCATAACACTTCTGTGAACATAGCCTTACTTCAATGCCATGCCAGCTTCGGTGCTCCCCACTGGGTTCCATTAACTCTGCTGCAGTGGCCTTCTCTCTGCTCACCAAGCACAGTGCCGTACATTGTATATCGACTGTGCTTGGTATGGCAGCTCAGCCCCATTCACTGCAATAGGCCGGAGCTGCGCCTAGGTCACGTGACAGATGAATGTGATGTCAAATGGCCTAGAAAAAACTGGAGAAGGCAACAGCGCTATTACGAGCACTGGTGTCTTCTCAAACTGCTGATTGGTGGGGTTCCCGGGTGTCAGACCCCTACCGATCAGATACTGACGACCTATCCTAAGCATAGGTCATCAGTAAAAAAAAACATTTGGAAAACCCCTTTAAATATAGTTATAACCCATGGATAATGAACTAATGCCAAAGTACAGGAAACATTTCATAGTAATGTTACAGTAGCGATGATGCTCACAGTGATGTCACAGTACGGGGATGGTACACAAAGTGCTGTCACAGTAAAGGCACACAATGATGTCACAATACATATACATAGAGGTCACATTGCAATGATGCACAAAAACTTCCATAGAGGTGAATTGAGAAGTTGTGGCGCTTGCACATTGCGTTCTCCATTCCCTTCTATGGAAGCCCCGGAAATAGTGGAGTGCTCTTCCTCAGCTCTTTCTAGAACTTCCATAGAAGTGAAGGTAGAACATGCCACACATGTGTCGTGGGCTCTTCTTCACTCTTGGGGCCCCATTCTAAAAACAGCTGTGGGTCCCAGAGGTGGGACCCGCACCTATCCTAGCAATATGCCATTAATGTATGAGATGAGCAAACCCCATTAAAATTTACTTGCCTACGACGAGTACTTGCAAAGTTTCCAAAATGTCATTAATTCTGTGAAAAATATTAACTGTTATACAGCTCAGGAAGCGGTTTCTTGCGGTTTAATTAAGAGCTGTAACTTGATGCCGTGGACTCTACAAAGTGTGATTGCTCCGAAGCTTTGAAATAACATTCATAAAATACAGAACGTTCTTATTCCTTGTAACAACATTAAGGAAATACGTCTCAGCAGATAAAACTCAGAAGATTTTATGAACTTGAAATTCACTTGATGGAGCTATTACCAATAGTGCATCCATTAGCGCCAGACGGAGATGAAGTTACTTGGAAATCTATAGACGAAACGTGATTATTCCTGATCACTTATGATGCTGTATTGGCTTATGATTAGTTTTACTGCATAAAGTCATTTTAGATGCACTCTAACAACTGACAAATCTCATATCTGGAAGTGAGTTATTGTAGGTGAATACACAGCCAATCATGGTCGTATACAGGGCCTTCAGTATTTTTATGGAAGGAAGGAACCCTATTAAAGGGTATGTTCGGCAGAAGGACATTTTTGTGTATACAGTATAGGGCAGAATGGGTTGGAAAAAAAAATAAAAAGAAGCATTACACCCCTGCCACTGCCATTCTGAGGCTTAAACAGGGTTGTCCCAAAAAAAATATTCAACGGTTTTCAAACCAGCACCTGGATCTGAATACATTTGGAAGTGCATGTAATTAAATATTTTGTATAGCTGTATAGTCTGTATAGCACCACCTGCTGTTTGTTTGTTTCTTATTTCTTTGTCCTATTTACTTAGAAGGCTGCACATGCTCAGTTTGATCCTTCAACTGCTTTCTGAGCTGTCATAGGGAGAGAGCTGCAGCAGAATGGATACGCCCCCTGAGAAAGGACACTCCCCTGGAGCTGCCAGCTTGATATAAATCTAGCAGAGCAATCGGGACCATGAATGCGGAGATCTCTGGATACATGTGATTTCCAGGGCTGGTTTTGGTTTTGTCAATTTTTACATTAATCATGGGATTAATCATGACCAGGCATCTCCTGCCATTGCCTGTATGTTGGAACAGAACCAGAAAGTGGAGACCAGCAAGGACCCAGTAAGTGTTGGAATGGCTGTGGTGGGGAATTGTTGAGGTCAGTAATTACCTTATTTTTTATTTACCCATTCGGCCCCATATATAAAAACCATAATCCCACCAGACAACCCCTTTAATAAGACCCCGCTCTAATTCTAATATGCATAGAGCTCTGCTATCATTGCTACAGCTGCTGCTTTACTTGTTTACATGAAGTCCTTTTATGAAACCTCACAAAAGAACCACCCCTTTGAGAAGACCAGTCAGTCTGGACAAATAATTCCTTTGAAGCTAAAACACCAGGTTACAAGTGGGGCCACACAATCAGTTACAAGCCTACAAGAAAGTGAAAAAGTGTTTTTATCTCTTTTGTAGGTAAGACTTTCTTTTATACCTTTCCAAATCTCTTATACCTATGTATACTGTGTCATGTCCTCGGAATAGGACGTTACCTGATCAGCGGGGCTCCAACACCCAGTATTCCTGACGCTTAGCTGTTCTGCAGCAGCTCCAGAACTACACAGCTCTGTCCATTGTACCAGTGCACCGCTGCTCCGACTGAAGTGAACGGGAGCAGAGCTGCAGTAACCAGATCCATCCACTGCACAACGGATAGCACTGTATAATACCAGCACTTGCTTCTGTTGCTGAAGCTATTTTGAAACTGCTAATCAGTGGGATTGCAGGGTGTCAGGCACACCTATTCTCAGGATAAACCACTGGTCTTAAAATCCCATAAAACCACTGTAATCCTTTACCTACTAGAGAAACGTTGTGCCAATTAAAAAAAAAAAATGCATCATCAGAAAGTGTTTAAATAAAGTTTTATGTAACATATTTTTAAACATCTTATAAACATTTTGTGATTTTTTTTTCACTTTCCTTGTCACTGTATGAAAAAAGAATATAAAATAATATATATATATATATATATATATATATATATATATGAAATATACTGGCCAGATAATAAACTGACACTTCCTGTTCTGTAGAGACCACTTCCTGACAGACAACTCTCAGACAGGATTACAATGAAAGGTAACACCTCTAATATAAAGCTGGAGGCTTATAACACAGGATCCACCATTGACACCACAGCTTAACCCCTTCAGGACACAGCCATTTTTCACCTTCAGGACGCAGACTAATTTAGAAAATCTGACAAGTGTCACTTTATGCGGTAATAACTTTAAAAGCCTTTTACTTATCCAAGCCATTCTGAGATTGTTTTCGCGTCACATATTGTACTTTATGACAGTGGCAAAACTGAGTCAAAATATTTCATTTTTATTTATAAAAAAATACCAAATTTACCAAAGATTTGGAAAAATTTGCAACTTTCCAAAATCCTATTTCTCTACTTTTTAAAATAGATAGTAATACCTCCTAAAATAGTTATTACTTTACATTCCCATGTCTACTTCATGTTTGGATCATTTTTAAAATAAAATTTTATTTTTTTGGGAAGTTAGAAGGCTTAGAAGTTTACAAGCAAATCTGAAATTTTTTAAGAAAATTTCCAAAACCCAAGTTTTTCAGGACTAGTTTAGTTATGAAGTCAATTTGTGGGGCTTACATAATAGAAACCACCCATAAATGGCTATTTTTTAGAAACTACATCCCTCAAGGTATTCAAAACTGATTTTACAAACTTTGTTAACCCTTCAGGCGTTCCACAAGAATTAAAAGAAAATGTAGATGAAATTTCCGAATTTCACTTTTTGGGCAGATTTTCCATTTTAATAATTTTTTTTCCAGTAACAAAGCAATGGTTAACAGCCAAACAAAACTCAATATTTATTGCCTTGATTCTGTAATTTACGACCACATATGGGGTGTTTCTGTAAACTGCTGTACGGGCACACGGCATTGCGCAGAAGGAAAGGAGCGCCATATGGTTTTTGGAAGGCAGATTTCACTGGGATAATTTTAAGTTGCCATGTCACATTTGAAGACCCCCTGATGCACCCCTAGAGTGCAAACTCCAAAAAAGGGACCCCATTTTGGAAACTACGGGATAAAGTGCCAGTTTTGTTGGTACTATTATAAGGTACATATGATTATTGGTTGCTCTATATTACACTTTTTGTGAGTCATGGTAACAAAAAATAGCTGTTTTGGCACCATTTTTATTATGTTCATCTGACAGGTTAGATCATGTGGTATTTTTTATACAGCAGGAGGTTACGGACACGACAATACCAAATATGACTACTGTTTTTGGTTGGTTGTTTCAGTTTAACATAATAAAGCATTTTTGAAAAATATGTGTCTCCATATTCTGAAAGCCATAGTTTTTATTTTATGGGCGACTGTCTTATGTAGGGGCTATTTTTTTTTGGTATGAGATGAAGGTTTGATTAGTACTATTTTAGGGTGCATATGACTTTTTGATCGCTTGGTATTACACTTTTTGTGATGTAAGGTGACAAAAAATGGCTTTTTGACACACTTTTTTATTTTTACTTTTTTACGGTGTTCATCTGAGGGGTTAGTTCATGTGATATTGTTATAGAGCAGGTTGTTACAGATGTGGCAATGCCTAATATGTATACTTTTTTTTTTTTTTTAAGTTTTACACAATAATATCATTTTTGAAACAAAAAAAATCATGTTTAATGTCTCCATAGTCTGAGAACCCTATTTTTTTTTATTTATAGACGATTGTTTTAGGTAGGGGCTAATTTTTTGCGTGATGAGGTGACAGTTATATTGGTACTGGTCTGGGGGGCATATGCCTTTTTTTTTGCTTGGTGTTGCACTTTTCATGATGTAAGGTGACAAAAAATTTGTTTTTTTAGCATAGATTTTATTTTAGTTTTTTGATGGTGTACACCTGAGGGGTTAGGTCATGTGATATTTTTATAGAGCCGGTCCTTATGGACATGGCAATATCTAATATGTATACT
Source organism: Bufo gargarizans (assembly GCF_014858855.1). Classification (NCBI taxonomy): domain Eukaryota; kingdom Metazoa; phylum Chordata; class Amphibia; order Anura; family Bufonidae; genus Bufo; species Bufo gargarizans. The sequence continues at coordinate 17,245,181 of NC_058087.1, read as the reverse complement.
TTTTGTTATTTATTTAAGTTTTACACAATAACATCATTTTTTAAACAAAAAAAATCGTGGCATCCGAGTGTAAAAACTGCGTAAAATTAACAATAACACTATTTTTTTAATCAAACTTACCTCCTCCATTTGCTTGCGACGGGCCAGCCACCATCTTGCTTAAAGATCTGGAGCGAAATCTCGTGCGGCGCGAGATTACGTCATCACACAGGCTGGCATGGTCAAGTCACGTCATACGTCACCACGCACGGGGTTTCGGCCGAGATCTTCAATCAAGATGAAGGCTCGCTGCCCGCCGTGAGCAAATGGAGGAGGTAAGTTTGAATTTTTTAGCTTTTTACACTATTTCAGGTTAAATTGATTCGCTGACACGAAACATGAGGAAATTCAGCTTCGAGGCGAATCAAATTTATCCTGAAATTCTGATCGAATTCCACTTTGTGGGATTCGATTCGCTCATCTCTAGTCACCACACCGGCCGGCGTGATTACGTAATCTTGCGCCACACGATATTTCACTCAAGATCTTGCCGGCCCGTCGTGAGCAAATGGGTGCGGTACAGGGTCCTATGGTCCATGGGACTGCTGTAAAACATATCTCTGAAGGTTGTTAACAGCAGTTTAGACTCATAATCTTATACAGAACATAAAATCTACCATCAAAAACTAAAAACAGTTTAGAAAACAAAATATTTATCAGAATGTGGTTACAATTAGTATACAACAAAGATGATACATTCCTTTTAAAGGAAATAAAAAAGAGAACCTAAAACAGTAACTGATACAATGAATACTAGACACCCCCCAGCTCAGAACCTCTCCTACTGTATGAGTTGCTCTCATTCTGGCAGATTCAAGCAGTCCTGGTATTGCATGGAAGGCCATTCAGCTGAATGGTCACCACATAATACTACATTTCCCTTGTGCTATTGTCCTGGTGTGACGGGATTGGTATCCAGAACCCCAGCGGACACATTTTGAAGGCGTTGCCAATGCCATCAAATGCAAAGTAACTTTCCAGCCTTTCCAGTTACTTTTCTAGGAGGATCCCCAAAGCTGCTGAGCCACAGAGCCCGCTGCCCTGAGTGCATCCTAGATCTTTTAGATTTTCATTAAACTTCATTGGCTATGCAAAAGCGATTAGTAGCAGCTGGAGAGAAACAATACAGTCTATATGAATATCTATCACTATTGTGTAAGACAGTCCTCCTATTTACTCACCTGACTGTATGTTTCTTTCTGATTGGTGCAGTCTACCTTTGTAAGTGTTGTGTCTGTAAAGCAGATAGCACCAGAAACAAGTTTTTTGACTACATATGTCTGACTGGATCATCCTGGATTTTATATGCTTCAATAAAGACGGATTTGTTTTAGAATTTGCTGGAATATCTTTTTCTTTTCTGCCGTTCTTCTATCCTCCCATGTCTTTCTGCTCTATGCAATATCCTGCACGACTGTATGAATGACTCACATACCGTATGCAATAAATAGCGTTCCCAGCAGCAGCCGCTATAAATGTATTCATCTATTATATCAAGTTATATGTACTTACAAACAAGGCAAACAAAACTGATTAAACAGAAAGCATTTAGCGCAGGAAAGATAATTAGCGCGTGAGTTAGATAAACAGACAGGGAAATTATTTTCCAAACCCAGTTCATATTCGCAATGAAAACACCGTTTGTCACAGTAGGACGCTGTAACTACTGCGACACATCCAAATCTGCATAATTATGCTGCAAAAATGCAATTACATAGCTTTCTGTTTTCGGATTTATATCAACATTGGTCAATTCCTAGGATATCCTGCAGATCAGGGCTTGTCGTTTTTAGTCTTTTACTATAGAACATTCTCAGATTTCTTCCTTTACTGCCAGTATAAAGCACTAGAAAGGCATGCTTTTAGTCTTTCCAAAGGCAGAGGTGAAGCTTCAAGGCTCTTATGCAATGGGGATCTCTAACTGACACCTCAATGTCAGTGTAGGTGTTCCCTTTTGGGGCCAAAGGACCGTTGAGACACAGGGTTTAGGAACAGCGTCAAAAAACTGCTCCTTCTATAGTTAAAGGGGTTGTCCATTTATAAAATTATTCATGTCTGCTGTGATGTCATTGGTGAAGCAGGAAAAACAGAGAAAGGCATCAGAACAGGAACCACGGGGATTAGGTAAGTGAGCATGGGGTATTTTATTATAACATTCTAAACAGTTTTCAATAAGGGCTTATTCACACGAGAGCGATTGGCCCAGGAAACACGGTCAGAGTGTCGGATGAATCTACTAGGCCAATAGCGTCTCCCCTGACCTGACTGTGTCAAAGTGTTTTATGATACAGTTAGTTTATATGTGATGGTGGGTCTATTGTACTGTATTCACAGGTCAGGGGAGCCATGGTTCACTTTTTACATTTAGTCCTAGACTACTGATTGCCTCATCTTGCCATGTGTTTTTTATACAAATGAACTAAAACTTAACTTTTATTAATTCTTTTCTTTAACTAATCTTATCTAACCTACATTCTTTAAAACTTTTATCAGGTGTTCCCTTTTTGCAATGCTATATTTTTATTATTAGTCACTGTTCTGGTAGCTGCGCGCTAGCTCCAGTTACTGCCTAACATCTATTTGTGCCTGCTTTATATTGCTCTTGTTGGGTTCACCTAGTGCTTAAAATCTTCTCGTGCACTGCCCCCAGACATGTTTCGCCAGCTATCTGGCGTCTTCAGGGGATTGGGCAGTAGGGAGGCCCAGGTGATGCATCTGACACATGGAACAAGTTTCCTGGGCCGATCACAGGCGTGTGAATCAACCCTTAATGTTGTATGGATGGCTATCCTCTTTAACTGCAGAGGGTGCATAGGTTGCAGTGGTTTCTTGGTCTAGGTCCTAGGATCTCAACTGTCCATCTACCAGTCCCCTGCAGCTCAAGTTCCAATGCTTCCCACTACCCCACTCTGTATTTTCCCGCTCCAGCAATGACGTTCAGACATGTACAAGAGATTATTGGAGGACCCCAAAAAGTCAGAACGAGAGCGACAAAGGATTGGTAAGGTAAGTATCACTTCTTTTATTAAATTATAACATTCTAAACAATTTTCAAGAAATATGGACCTTTTACTATAGAGCGCACAGAGCTCGTTCATTGGCATTGGGTCAAAACTGTCCATCTACCAGTCAAATGCCATCACTGTTAAGACTCTTCCAGTCATATGTCGATCTCTGTATTCCCTGCTCCAGCAATGATGTCCCAACTCCCCAAGTTATACAAGCAATCATTGGAGGACCCTCAGGAGTCAGAAAGGGACCAACAGGGGAATCGGTAAGAGGAATGTGACTTCTGTTATTTTATAGCATTCTTTCCAAAAGATTTTCAAGGCTGGACAATTCCTTATAACGGGACGCTCCTTTTATTGAGCCATTTTAGTATACTGTATTAGGTATTTGCATCTTAAGAAACTCCCAAACATGCATTACTTGAACTGCTCCCTTTATAAATTTGAATGTTAAAGGGATTCTGTCACCTCCCCTAAGCCAAAAAACGATTTTAAAGCAGCCATGAAGCACAGTTTACCTGGATTAGGCTGTGCTCTTTTATCTTGCAATCCGTCCAGCAGTTACTGCAAAAAACGACTTTTATTCATATGCAAATGTGTCCTGAAGGTGCCCAGAGGGGCGTTTTGTTCTTCTTAGAGAGCCCAGTACCGCCCCTCTTACAGTGCCCAGCCTGCCTTCCTTGCACTGTCTAACCGCCCCCAGCCTGCCACAGCCTCTCCTCCCCCTCCCTCACGCCGAACGAACTTTCGCACAGGCGCAGTACCCACTGAGGGCTGCGCCTGTGCGATCAGCAGGAGACTGAGGGCAGCAGCTTCATCTTCGTCACTGGGCATGCGCCGAGCCCAGTGACGTCCGATGCTCGCTCTTCCCTCAGTCAGCAGGGAAGAGCGAGCATCGGACGTCACTGTGCTCGGCGCATGCCCAGTGACGAGGATGAAGCTCCTGCCCTCAGTCTCCTGCTGATCGCACAGGCGCAGCCCTCAGTGGGTACTGCGCCTGTGCGAAAGTTCGTTCGGCGTGAGGGAGGGGGGAGGAGAGGGAGGAGAGGCTGTGGCAGGCTGGGGGCGGTTAGACAGTGCAAGGAAGGCGGGCTGGGCACTGTAAGAGGGGCGGTACTGGGCTCTCTAAGAGGAACAAAACGCCCCTCTGGGCACATTCAGGACACATTTGCATATGAATAAAAGTCGTTTTTTGCAGTAACTGCTGGACGGATTGCAAGATAAAAGAGCACAGCCTAATCCAGGTAAGCTGTGCTTCATGGCTGCTTTAAAATCGTTTTTTGGCTTAGGGGAGGTGACAGAATCCCTTTAAATGTTAGAATGGGGCAGCTCCACAAGTTAAATTAAACCATGACTGGAGGATGATGGCCTTGAAAGAGCAAAACAATTCAATAACGTCATATCGACCCACTCCAAAATCATTACTGATGCAGACTCTTATGCAATGAGAACTCATTCTGAATGCATTAGACTGGGATCCGGCACCTTGCGTTTTAACAGCCTTTTATTGTAATTGTTAAATGTTTTCCGACTAATAGAAACAGTAAATACAGGAAACCCCGTAACGGATGCTTATTGAAATAATTGGATTCTTCACGTTCCACCACAATAAATACTTAAGTGGCTAATTTACAGGTATTGGCAACATTGAAGACAGATGGAAGACAAGTGAAGGGCAAGTCATTTAAAGGGGATGTCCAAGATGAAAATTGACTCCCAAGGTTGATCTCTACAGCTCCTTTCATTCAGTGAATCCTTTACAGCACTAATGTATTCAGACATCTCAGACATTTCAGACTTGTCGTAAAGATATTGTATAGATAAAAATCACTATTTGTGTCAAGGTCCACATAACACCAGGAATACTAAAGGTTAGAATACAGACAGCGATGTAAAAAATGCTATCATGGGCTTTCTAGTCTATCACTGCAATGGTTGACATCTCAATACAAGGTGAAATGCAATGAAGAAGTATTTGTCAGAATGAGCACAATCTCAATGGACAGGACCCAAGATAATGAAGGAAGATAATGATAATGATGGAAGAAGAAAAGATGTCTGAAAGTAGTTTTATTAGGTTTTATTTTATCTTCAGATTATTCCAATCTTGGTGGTATATCAAGTTTCTCATACTTTCCTGGGTCCCATTCACTGGGATTGTGCTCTTCAAAATAAGGACAGCTCGAGTTCACCAGAGCTGAAGTCACTCTTATAGAGTCTCTCTCTTTTCTCAGAGAGGGGTCCTTAGCTGAGATGTCCAACCCTATTTTGTCTATGTTGACAGGTATGATGTTTCCATGTAAATTGGGGCTGGGGCGTAGAATCTCCAAGAAATGGGAATTAAGTTTTGGGAGGTATGACATAGTTATGTACTCTACATTCAAGGCAAAAATACCTTTTCCTTTAGGTGATACATATAGCTGAGTCTTCCTCTCTTCGGAAGCTTGATGGCACATGGAGGTAACAAGTAGCAAACTAGTACATGTGTAGGTTTTACTCTCTTGAATTTACATGCCCATAAAGAATAGACATAGGCATTAAGCAGAGTTGGTTCCTGCCTAGATTGAGGTCACCTTGCCGGGGTAGGTGGGTTCAGATATCTTTGGATTAAAATGTATTTGCTAAGAACCTCATAATTATTTATCAAATCAATGCGGTATTAGTATATATATAATACATTTGAGAGTGCTGGTATGTCCTGTTTTTATTTTACAAACTTTCTCTACAGATAAATTATGTAGAACGGCACCTGTCAGCAGATTTGCACCTATGACACTGTCTGACCTGTTACATGTGCTCTTGGCAGCTGAAGACATCTGTGTTGGTCCTATGTTCATATGTGCCCTCATTGCTGAGAAAAATAATGTTTTAATATATGCAAATGAGCCTCTAGGAGCAACGGGGGCGTTACAATTTCACCTAGAAGTGCACTTTGATTGACAGGACCAGGCAGTGTAAACGTGATCACACCTGGCCCTGACTTATCTTAAAGTCAATCAAAGTGCAAAGGGCCCTGCAGTTGTAGAGAGAGCAGAGCCTCTAGGTGTAATGGCAACGCCCTTGTTGCTCCTGGAGGCTCATTTGCATATATTCAAACTTCATTTTTCTCAGCAATGCAGACACATATGAACATGGGACCAACACAGAGGCCTTCAGCTGCCAAGCGCACATGTAACAGATCAGCCAGTGTCATAGGTACAAATCTGCTGACCGATGCCCTTTAATGTGGGTTCATGGAACACTCTGGTCATAGAAAAAAAGTTTAATTTCAACTTTGTACGTTTTCTGTCAGTTACATTGCTAAACATCTTATCTAAGTTTACATTTCCTCCAAGATAGCCGTACATACTTGTTAGATAGCAGAGAGCTGTGTTCATGTGTGATAACATCATAAGCCTTTGGTACAACAGTTATCATTAAGTGGAGAAATGATCCGGGGAAATATATATTGCACACGTTATTCTAAACCAAAAACGTTTAAAACAAGTTCATTTTCTCATTTAAATAGCACCAATATATACCACAGAGCTGCATATAGATTGTCATCACTCCCCTTGTGCCTTATTGGGGCTCACAATCTAAATTAAGCTATCTATATTTTTGATATGTGAGAGGAAACAGGAATACCTGGAGGAAACTCTTGCAAACTTGGGGAGAACATACAAACTTCAGATGTTGTCCATGCTCAGATTAAAACCCAGGTCTTCAAGGCAACAGTACCAAGCCCTTTAATTTAAAAGGACAATATCTAGCACTTAGAGGGATCGGAATACTTTTGTAATTGCATGTGATTAAACATTTAGTATAGCCAGTGAGATTCAATAAAATGTATCTGTATAGCGCCACCTGCTGTTTGTTTTTCTCCGTATTTTTTGTCCGTCTCACTGAGCAGGTCGAACATGTTCAGTTTAAATCTTCGCCAGCCACCAGCCATATGTTCTGTTAGAAGCTGTGGCAGTTGCAGGGAGAGAGCTGCAGCAAAAAGGACACGTCCCCTGAGCTGCCAGGCTGAAGATAATCTAGCAGAATAATTGGAGCAGTGAATGTGGAGATCTCTGGATCCATGTGAGGTACAGAGCTGGTTCAAGCTTTGTTAGAGATTAGCACATACTATATGACTTCTGATTTTGATTCTTTACACCAGTGGTGTACATAGAGAAGTAAGGGCGCCATAGCAAGGATCAAACCAGGCCCCCCACATAGGACAGAAGGGTTTGCGCCTAAACATCTTTCACTGACCCTTAGGCCATTTTTTCCACTGCCTCATTTGCTAAAAGTTGTTCCTTTAGAGGGTAGAGTCCTGACCAAGTTTCCACCCCCCAGTAGAAGAAGAGATAATCCCAACTAAGACTGGGCCCCCTCTTGCTAATGGGCCCCATAGCAGTCTCATGGTCTGCCGCTATGGTAGTTACGCCCCTGCTTTACATCAATCATGGTACAACCCCTTTAACAGAAAAACAGATACAGAACACATGGCAGAAACAGAACGGTCCAGTTCCATGTCAGTGATAGAGATAGTGATCACATGGTAGGCAAGGGACACATTGGGGGACATTTACTAAGCATGTTGTGACAGAATTATGGCGTAAAATGCGCGAAAAAGAATGGAGTTTTTATTTGTGCCAAGTCTATCAACAGTTTTCTCCAGAATTTTCACCATAAAGACTGCATCACACCAGAAATGAGTGGGGGGGCTATCAAATTGGCGCATATTACGTCTCATTTATCATTCTCTTATCAGCAGAAATGGCTCCAATTCTTACGGACAATTAAGCCAGCTTTTGTGGCGGTGTTTTATGTAGAAAGTCGCATTTATTTCATAAAGATGCAACTTTTTGTCAAAAAGTCGCATTTGTGAAAAGAAAACTCGTGGTGGGAACAAGTGATAGGTAAGTATTAAAACAGAAGGCTTTTATCTAATACAAATGAGATAAACAACAGGGTTTTGTCAGTAAATTGACATTCAACAAAAACTAAATAATAACAAAAACATCCAGAGTCTGAGACAAAAGTGGTAATTTACCAACGGAAATGTCGCAAATATGCTTCAAAAGTTGCAATTGTGATCTGGCAGGGTTGGCTGAAATGGCGCATTTTGGTTTAAAAAAGTCACATTTTAGTGCTATTGGTGTTCAAATGTCACAAATCGAGAGAAATAGGCAGACAATCAAGTTTATATTTTAAAGTCACATTTTAAAAGTTGCGTGTGCCTTTTGATAAATGTGGTGAAACAAATCACCACTTTTGATTTGTAATGTTACTATTTTCTTGGTGCAAATTACGCCATTATTGATAAATGTCTCCCATTCAGTTGCAATGACCTGAGATCACTTTTATTTACTACTAGTTTTTAGAAATTGGATAGAATGGGACACATTTTTTTAAGTCTAGCTGTGCTCAGAATATCCAGAGTGGCATACGCATATACCTCAAACCACCGCACCTGTCTGGAACAAAGTACTGAAAATGTCAAGTAGTACACAAATATAATGAAAGTTTTCCGAAATTATATGCATAAGGCTACATGCACACGACCGTTGTGTGTTTTGCGGTTCACAAATCCGCAAAAACACGGATAGCGTCCGTGTGCGTTCCGCAGTTTGCAGAACGTCACGGACAGCCTTTAATATAACTGCCTATTCTTGTCCGCAAAGCGCGGACAAGAATAGGACAGGTTATATATTTTTTGTGGACGACGGAACAGAGCAACGGATGCGGACAGAACACAGAGTGCTGTCCGCATCTTATGCGGCCCCATTGAAGTGAATGGGTCCGCATCCGAGTCGCCAAAACTGCGGCTCGGATGCGGACCAAAAAGACTGCCGTGTGCATGAGGCCTACGATGCATATAAAAAAAAATGTTGTATCAGTAAAAATAACAGTAGGTGTCCATAAATATGACACATATATGAATGAACCATATTTATTAATGCAGCTAAGGGCTCATGCTCGCAAAAGTATTTTCTTTCTGTGTCAGTTCCTTTTTTTTTTTGCGGACCCATTGGAATGAATGGTTCTGTTTACTGTTCACAAAAAATTCATTTCAATGGGTCCGCAAAAAAAAAAGGAACTGACACAGAAAGAAAATACTTTTGCGAGCATGAGCCCTTAGCTGCATTAATAAATATGGTTCATTCATATATGTTTCATATTTATGGACACCTACTGTTATTTTTACTGATACAACATTGTTTTTATATGCATCGTAGGCCTCATGCACACGGCCGTTGTCTTGGTCCGCATCCGTGTGCCTTCCGCTTCCATATGTCTGTATTTCCGTTCCACAAAAAAATAGAACATGCCCTATTTTTGGCTGCATTACAGACAAGGATAGGACTGTTCTGTTAGGGGCCAGCTGTTCCGTTCCGCAAAATACGGAATGCACATGGACGTCATCCGTATTTTTTGCGGATGCGTTTTTTGCACATGCCTGCCCTATATACCCTGTAATTGCCCTGGATCATGATGATCATATGATGATACAAGATTAAAATTTACCAAGCAAAGGAAAATACTGTGTGCTGCAAACTACTTGATCACGACTAAACAAGTCCTCGCTGGCACCAGCAATCAACGGTGTGCGGTACTCCAAATTTAACAGATAATACTGTTTTCTAGTGGTTTTTTTCCATGGTCATTAATGCCAACTTTAAATGTCATCCAATCAGAATACACCAATTTTTAATCTAAAGGGATATTCATTGACGACCTATCCTTAAAGGGGTTTTCCTGGGAGTTTTATCACTGGCGTAATTAGAAATGACTGGGCCCCCCAGCAACTTATATACTGTCACTGTATATAATGTCATTGTATAATACTGTGGATACTTTTATTTCTCCTCCTGGGTGGTCCCCTTCTGAGTTTAGGCCGCAAAGCATTCTCCCCTGCTTCCCCTATAGCTATGCCCCTGAGTTTTATACTCATGATCTATCCTAAGTTTATAAATGCAGTTCATTTCTTTCCCATCAAGAGTGATGGAATCTGTGACTGAGCCTCCGGAGGTGAGCACATCCTCAGCAAGAAGACCCATTGAATGCACAACTGAATCTAATTTCCAAGTCAATCCTGTGGCGGCATACTGTTGTTACCTGGTGCTCCATGGCTCTCAATTCTGTAGACTTGTGCTTCTTACTTTAAACAGATTAAATCCCAGCCAGTGTAACATATTTCCATAGAAATAACATTAATCTACCATGAAGTTATACTCTAATAGAAATAGATTACTTCTTCCCAAAGAGAACCGAATGGTAACAGCAGTCGCCGCCTAACCTTAGGTGAACTAGCATGCTCTCAATGATCTAATATTATTCCCTGTCAGATCCTTCTTTACAGCTTGGCAATTCACAATTGCCGTCACATTGAAAATGAAATGTTATTGCTCATTTTTGCTCATTTGAATGTATGGCATTGAACATAATTTAAGCATTTAGTATTATTATATTTGAAAAGGTCAATAAGGCTTCATTAACATGGAATCAATACTTGGATCTGGTACAAATGTAGAAAGAAAACTGGTCAGTAGATGCTGAAAATAATTATTAGATGAAGATTCTGGTGCGGAAATGAACAGAAATATAATCAGCCGTTTCATCAGCAAGGCCTCTTTTCCACATCTATGATGACATCCATGATAAGGTGGTCATCTGTAAAGGATCCATGTTTGGTCCGTGTGTCCGTTTTTTGCTTTACGTGTGTCTTCCCTGTTCCACGTACACTGCAAGGCTGAGAATTCGTTTCCAGAGCAACCAATGGTCCATGAAAATCACTGACAGAGAATGGATACCATCTGTGTTGTGTCACAGTGGTTTTCACAGACCCATAGATGCATGTGTTTGGCCAGCATCACGGACCAAAATAGTCCATGTCTCTATGGTTTTTCCACTGATCCAAGGTCAATTGAAAATCTCTGATGTGTAAACGTGTTCTGTTCTTGGAGAACATGTACAGCACACGTCCGTGACTCATTGACATGTGAAAGAGGTCCCCCGGGATCCTAGTAACAAGCCTAAAAATAAATCTCCTGTTTTCTTCATGTCTCAGATGGTACTTGGTCTTGTATACACCTGATGTTCATGAGATGTATTGCTAGTAAGGAGGTATTGTACTAATTTCCTGAAGACAACTGTCTTGGCATATGGACATTTTAGAGGGGAGTCCTCCATTTAGGACCCTCTCAATGAACCAAAATGGAGAGTTTGTCTTTATGAATGTCTGGGGTTCTGGCTGTCCTTTTATTATATGGATGTCCATTCAGTCTGAGTGACCACCGTCTGATGCTACATGCCTCCTTCTGTGGATAATGTAAGGGGAATGCATGGCTGGCTTTGACTCCACTGGCAAAACCAGCTTTTTCTGCTGAGAGCAGGACCTGGGGTGATCAGCTGTTTGCTGTGGAGGGCCATATTTTAAATATGACTGTCTCTGTTGAGCTGGAGAACTATCATGAGAAAAACCCTTTAATCAAATATATGTTGTCAAGTATTAGATCTATATTGGCCCAAGCCACCTTTTTCATAGGATTTGGTTGTACTTCTTCTGTCTATGTGTCTTCCTGACTCCAAAAGGAATAAGCTGCCAGAGGTGTACACATGGCCAGATCCCTATATAGGGTTCATGCTCCTATAGGCTATGATTGGATTTTACTAATTTTGGGCTAAAAATTATTTCTTAAATTAATCTTTATAAAAAAAACTGACCAGGGGTTAAAAATAAGCACTTGTCAGTCCTGTCAGCTGACAGCTCATGAAAAGGGAGATATGAGATCTGCACACCCTATGTAGTGGGTGCTCGTAGAGGACATGCGTCAATTGATTCCTAGGAGAAATCCACGGCACACCATTTGTTCTTCATCAGATAGTGTTTTTAATACATAGTAGTTTTTACATCATTTTTGTTCCATCCAAAGCAAGTAATAATGCAATAGAATTGGCCAAAAAGTACAACCCCAACGTTTCGGTCGGTTGTCGACCTTTATCAAGGGATCTGTGGCCTAAGTCATTTCAGGAGCGCAACTTGAAATGACTTAGGCCACAGATCCCTTGATAAAGGTCGACAACCAACCGAAACGTTGGGGTTGTACTTTTTGGCCAATTCTATTGCATTATTACTTGCTTTGGATGGAACAAAAATGATGTAAAAACTACTATGTACTAAAAACACTATCTGATGAAGAACAAATGGTGTGCCGTGGATTTCCCCTAGGAATCAGCTGACAGCTTATGTGAATCCTTATCTCTGATCTCCTGACTTCATAAACACTCATTAAAGCCATATTCTTATCAGTTTGATAAAAAACAATTTGCTATAGTTACTGTTTACGAAGTCAGGAGGTTAGAGATAAGGCTTCACACGAGCCGTCAGCTGATGGGACTAAAAAAGGATACTCTGCAAATAGACCCCTTTAATTTAAGCCCTGTATCTCACAAACAGCTGAACATTTCAATACATTCCAATTGAAAAATAATGCTTTTTAGCCCAAATGCTTTTTAGCCCAAAATGAGTAAATACAATCATACAAAACATTGCATCACATTGCATTCTAAAACATATTGAATCAAAAGGCAAAATGCAGCAACAGAGAGTAAAAAGAACGGTATCATTTTATTACACTCTGCAGGCCCTATCAGGCATTATGCTTGGTTTAATAGAGAACTTTGTGATGACTGACCCTCCTTTAAAGAGGAGTTATCGCCTCTCCTGACATGCCTGTTTTTGCCACTACTTGCTTCCCTCTAGTAATATCAATTCTGGATTATCTATTATAGATAATTAGCTTGCAAGTCCTAGTGAAGGTGTGCTTTTCAGTTTGTCTGCCTGAGTACTAAACTCTGCCTGTTTTCTGACTCTGAGCCTCAGCTGCCTGCCCTGACTTCTGCCTGTTTCCTGACTATGAATATTGCCTGTTCCCTTAGTGCTTTTCCCTGGTGTCCTATAACTACCATAGGTCAACTACACCTAGACTATTCCAAGAGGTAACCTGGTGGCTCCTCCTCTAAAGCAAAAGCCAGATCCCTGTACAGAGGTTCAAGGGAAAAAAACTGGGGATAGCAGACATATTGCCCTTGGGTCTAGCCCGACATCAAACGGGTTAGTTGGTACAGTGGATACACATCCACTGCCTGGTAGAGTTACCAAAATAGACATTTAGGAGAGGTGACAGAACCTCTTCAAGGGTCATAAAGGTGTCTATAGACCAATGCAGCCCTTAATGAAGGTATCCAGAAATTCATCCCAACTTTCACTTACTCTATTGCAGTATGCAAAACCTTCTCCAGGTGCATACAATGCTAATAGCTTTACTCTCTACTACTGTTTCAATCTAGGTAAAATACCAGCACTTTTGTTGTATGTGGAGACTAAATCTGAGAGCAGTAAAATGAGTTGCAAATCTAGCTCACCTTGTGCAATAATACTCCGCGTGCACGGAAGGACCAGGGAATCCAAGACGTGATAAGAAGAAGAGAAATCCGGCACAATGGATGCTTTGCAGTAAAATCTTCCGTTTATTTCAGCAGCATAACTCCATGTGCAGACATTGCAAAAACACAAGCAGTATTCTGATTGACGCATTTCGGACTAAGTCCTTAGTCGTAACCAACTAAGGACTTCGTCAATCAGAATACCGCTTGTGTTTGCAATGTCTGTATATGGAGTTATGTTGCTGAAATAAACAGAAGATCTTACTGCAAAGCATCCATTGTGCCGGATTTCTCTTCTTCTTAGCAGTTAATTTACTTTATAAACACTGGGTGTAAATTCAATTTCTTCCCATATTTTCACGGTGAACAATATTTACAATGTAGCAAAGATTGGTTAGATAATATATGCAAATATGTGATCCCACAGAAAAAAATCACTCAATATAATAACCTCCCCCCTTAGTGTGATTTGGTCATACGGTTTACATTAGTCACATAGGAAACAGCAATAGAGAAGATACAAGTGACACATAGCCTCTACTTTGTACACATAGTAAAACGCGCCATGTTCTCATTTGCCTGAGATCAATCTTTCACTGCATTTCCATAATACACAGCGTTGCCTGCTTTGCATAAGATGTTGGGTAATACAAGGCAAATGAGTGATGACACAGGCAAAGTTAAACTTCCATTATGGATGCTTGAATGACTCCGGCAGAAAAATCACATTTTGAAGGAAAGAAAAAAGTGGCCAAAATCCTATCCCAGCGTACAATGTGGTCATAACAAATGCACAATTGCTCTATCTTCATGCAGCAGGCAAGGCGACTACTGCTGTGCAGCTGTCTATGGAGCTTTTAAATTGGAAGGAGTTATCTGTATGCATCCACAGCGGAGCTAATAGAAGCTCAGATACTGTAGGAAATTGTTCCATTGAGTCCTGAATTGAATTCCTATTTCAAACATGGATTCTGATGGAAGGCTTTCATGACATGTCACTTACAAATTTAACAAAAAAAACTACATCCAAGGGTAGGGGCTCAGCACCAGGGGCCACCAACAACATGAGAACGAATACGTTCCAGCACTGGTTTTCATAAAGAGTTTATCTATGCTCTACAATCAATGGGAGTTATGTAAACCCGTAGACATAGGTTCTCATCAATATACAATTTATGACAGGTCTATGGCAGGAACACATCAGAAACAAGGGAAAAAAGGAACAAAAACAAAAAATTGCAGCAGGACATCCAGTCAGGGGTGTTGCTTTGGATGGCTCAGTGGTTAGCACTGGTGCCTTGCAGCGCTGAGGTCCTAGGTTCAAATCCGACCAAAGACAACATCTGCATGGAGTTTGTATGTTCTCCTTGTGTTTGTGTGGGGTAACTCTGGTTTCCTCACACATTTCATAGACATACTGATTGGGAATTTAGATTGTGAGCCCCATTGGGGACAGCGTGATGCTAATATCTGTATAGTGCTGAGGAATATAGTAGTGTTATATAAGTGAGTATAGTAAATAAATGATGCATATGTAATGGTCACGCCTGGACCTTATTGTCTCAAAGGGGTTTCTAGCCTTTCAGTTTTTTTTTTAACCGTCACTAGCATCTTGTTTTACCTGCTCTCTACTGCTCTGTCCCAGCTCCCTGGGTCCTTGGCTCCCTTCTGTGGTCTTCTGGTCCCCACCCTATCAACTTTGGGATGGAGAGGGTCATATGTACCATTTTAGTCAAGGACTGGCCTCAGTGGCAACATGTCCTTGAGCAACACGTCACTGCTGGGTCATGTGAGGCTTGGGGACACATCACTGCAGAGGTGCAAGTTTGTCCAAAAGTTTACAGGATGATGAAGGAAACTTAGGAGCTGGAGTGGAATGGTGGAGAGCAGGTGAGTATGATTGCTCGTGACAGTTAAAAACATAAAAAAAAGGGGCCCAAAATTCACAAGTTTGTTTCCAATCATTGTCTTGTGTAAATATCCTGTTTGACGGCTGATCATGCACTTTTATCATTAGTATGATTAGGTTACATGTAATCTAAAATCTAATCTGAATTTGCCTCTAAATCCTGCAGTTCAGACTATACTCATCAAAAGAGTGGATTTAGGCTTAGAAGAGCTCTAGGTACTCTTTGACCCATAACTTCTATAAGCTGGAGCGAGCAGTACCACCACCAACACATCCCATTGTTCATCTCGTATCAGACATTTCTGCCATATCTGGTGGCTATACCATAAAAGTCCAAGACAAGAAAACGCCTTTAAAAGTATTGTACTAAGATATTAACTTATCCTTTATCCACAGGGAAGAGGATACGCCTCTGATTTGTGGGGGTCCGACTGCTGGGTTCCATATCAGTACCAAGAACAAGGGTTCCATGTGTCGAAAAGAGTGGAGCGGCAGTTGAAGCATGCGTGCTTTCACTCCATTCCTTTTCTATGGGACTGCTGGAGCTAGTCGAGCGCTGTACTCGGCTGTCCCATGGAGAATGGATTAGGAGGAAAGTTCTATGTCTTGGTACAAGCCTACAAGAAGCAGACACAATGATCAATCTGTTTCTATTATTTCCTGCTGTGAACGTCTGGACGTCAAATAGAATCCGCTTTCTGATAATTCAGCTCCACTGACAAACAATAGCCTAGCTACCAACAGCTAATAAAGTAGTCGAGCGCCTGGGAAACATATCCCCGAACAGTCTTCAGTGAAGCAGAGCAAGAAAAAATATTGCTGGTCCTCCGGGAAATCCTACACACATCATAGGAAGATCACGTGACCAGATCCACTGGGAAACACCACCTGAAATCCAGTGCACGGCAAGCCTTGATGTACACAGGAAACAATCTACGGCCACTTCTAAATGCAGGAAGCATCCATCATGTTCTAGAGGGAGATGGTTCTGCAGAAACTGCAGAGTAAGCTTCAAGGCGTCAGATATCAGATACTGGAGGCTGCCACATATATCTCTTCTCAAACTCAACCCCCAAGGTATTAAGATAAAGGATTTCATATAGAACTATGTAAAATAAAAGCAGGCTAACGTAAAGGGGTTATTCTATGATTAACGTAAAAAAAAACTTAAATCTGCCATCATATAGTACATGACAACTTAACAAAGCTACAACCAGTGCCTCACCGGAGCTCATATATTTGAATGCTGTACAGAGAGGAATCTCCGTAGAGCATTAAAATAAAGTTTCGATCTAGGATCCGAATTTCGCTTCGCTCATCCCTAGCAATTACATATCCACTAAGGGTACAAGCCACAACCAGGAGTGAATTCACAAAAGAGGAGAAGTCGTATCTGTCCTTTATACTTTCTCTCCTTTTATGATCCACTCCTGATATTGGCTTCCAAAACCACTTCAGGAAACCTGACCGCGTGGCCGTACCCTAAGCTCACACTTTATGCTTTTCCTTTTTGCCTTTGCTAATAATTAGTGTTGATCACGAATATTCGAATTGCGAATATCGGCATTTCGAGAATTCGCGAATATTTAGAATATCACAAAATATATTCGTAATTGCGAATATTCGATTTTTTTTAAATACCAGTTCATGCGAATTTTATGCAAATTTTCGGAATCAAGAGAATAATGCCTGGAGATCACAAGTTCGCGAATTTCCGAATATATGGCGAATATTCGCCCAAATATTCGCGAAATATCGCGAATTCGAATACTGCCCCTGCCGCTCATCACTACTAATAATGTATCCATGTTACCTTTTTTATCTGGTAGTAATTTTAGGCCTTATTATTACACAGAAACCTGATCTTATAAAGTAGAAATGTTAGCATGACCCTAATGTATTCTGTTTACACTTAGGCAAAATACAAACACAGATAAAGCAAAATTGTAACCTTCAGAAGAAACAAGTTGTTTGGAAAGGTAAGTTGCCAATTTTTCGAATACTCAATTTTTTTTTCATCATGTACAATCCTTTGCTATCTAGTAAGATTTCAATTGTGTGTTGTAACACAGCGGGACTTATTACTGCATTGCAATCACTATACAATGTTACATTTCTATTTACATACAGTCTGCGCTGACATGATTTACTGGCTTATGGTCATTCTTCTGCCAATGTTATGGTATAAGAATGACCTGAAGTATCTACAGCAGGGGTGCACAACCTGCGGCCCTTGATACCATTCTGTGCGGCCCCCAACCATCTGGTACCAGACACGTATTTTTATGTCTTGTGGCTGCTGACATGTATTGTTCATGTATTATTTCATTAGATGGGAGTTCTGGAAGTGAAACTAGACATTAATGGTACATACTGTATGTTCAATATGCCATGAATACAGTATTTCAGTTGTTAATACCCCTTAAAATTTTATTTTTGGCCCTTGACCTTGGTTCAATCTGACAATGTGGCCCCCACCCAGAAAATGTTGTGTTCGTATTAGCTGTTCCTAGCTTCATAGTCTTCAGCTTCTTGTCTATTAGTAAAAGCCCTGCATCTGTCTTGGCATTAAGTCTCACCTAGAAGTTCACGTCTATGTATTGATTTACAAAGAATGATGACATTAGCAGCTTGGATGCAGAAGTTCCTTATTAGCTACTAAACTGGCAGCTTCCCATATAACCTCTGACCAGTCTCCAGGCAAGGCCGTGAATCTACTACTGACTGCTAGTGGATGGGAGTGCCAGTGACAGGTGAGAATGTGTTTTTTTTTTTTTTTTTTTTTTTTTTAACTCCTGCATCTTGTTTGGCCATCTGAAAGTGGGTTTCTGGTCTTGGGGTACTTCTTTAAAGGGTCTGTCTCATCTCAAACACTGATGTCATAATGCTAGGATATGCCATTAATGTTAGATAGGTGGGGGTCCTATATCTGGGATCCACTCTTATATCCACAACAGCCCCCCCAAAATGAAGGACAGCGCACCACACATGCGCACTTGCTCTTCATTAGCTTCAGAAAAAGAGAGCACAGAGCACATGCATGGCCACCTCTCCATTCATCATGGGACTGCCAAAAATAGCCAAGCCAGAACCCGACTATTTTCTGAATTAGAACTCCAACAGTCGTGAATGGAGGGTGGCTGAGCTTTCGCGGTGTGCACTCCTTTACTTTGGGTGGCCTGTTCTAGGGATTGGAGTTTGTCCCAGAGGTGGGACACCCGTACCTATCTGACATCGGTGACATATCCTAGCGATATGCCACCAATGTATAAGAAGCGACAACCCTTTAACTATGCATTTAAAAGAACCAAACTTGGGAAAAAAAGTTTGCTAGTTTTACATAAATTAAGCTTAAGGGAACTTCACTCACTGTTTGATTGACGGATTTTAAGATGGATTACTCTCTGGCATCACTATTTTGAGTGAAGGTCATCTGCAAAGTTTGAGACATCTTACATATAACAATGGGGATTTAGATTTTTTTCAAATTCTGTATTGTAAAAATCCATCTGTAAGCTATGTACTTATGTACATATTCATCCACCATTTCTACATCTATGGGAGGGAGACTCGAGACTCATAGGCCTTCTCTGTGTTTAGGTGAGGAAAGCAAGGCTCTCAGACTTTCTCTATGTGTGAGGGATGCAGGACTCTCAGGTTTTCTCTTCATGTAGAGGAAGCAGGACTCACACGGATTTCTATATGCGTGAGGGATGGCAGGACTCACAGCCTCTCTGTGTGCGATCAGGGAAAACAAAGATTCATAGGCTTTATTTATGTGTGGGTGAAGGAAGCAGGACTCTCAGACTTTCTCTGTGTGTGGGTGGTAGGACTCACAGGCTTTCTGGTGACAGCGACATTACCTGCGCTACATCTCCTGTATAACGTTTACCCATCTTAAATATCTGTGACATTCAGTCTAATTTATTTGCACATACACTTACAAAACCTGCGCTGCTGTACGTGTGACTTGCAAGCATATATACCATTTAATATGCTCAAGGCGAGCAGAAAGGGACGGGGAAGTGGCCTGTGCTGCTGATGGTGCATGCAGAGGCCGTGGCCCTGGGAGCGGTGAAACTGTGCCTGCTGCCAGAGCACAAGAAACACAGTCATCCACGATACCTAGCTTCATGTCCCAGTTTCCAGGGCGGTGCAGGACAACGCTTTCGAAGTCAGACCAGTGTGCGACCAGGTGGTCGGATGGATTGCAGCAGATAATGCTTCCAGTCGGTTAAGCACCACCTTGTCTTCCACAAAGTCCAGTCTCAGAAGCCAGGAGTCTGGTCAACAGAATCCTCACCCTGATCCTCCTTCCGCCCACCATGGAGAGTCTTGGCAAACAACTGATCCCACATTTGGATATTCCGAGGAGCTCTTTTCAGCGCCATTCCTTCATTTGGGCCTCTCGCAAAACCCGCTTGAAGAGGGACATGAGAAGATCTTGTGCACTGATTCCCAAACTCTTAGGGCTGTTTCACACGAGCGGATGCCTGTGCGTGACATTCGCTCCTGTGAATGACAGCCAAGACCCGATGCAGACTGCAGAGGCACAGAGCATTAACATGACTGATAATGCTCCGTGCCTCTCTGTGATCTCTTTACTACGAAATCACAGTGAGATAAAGTTGTCACTGTGATTTCATAGTAATGAGATCACAGAGAGGCACGGAGCATTATCAGTCATGTTAATGCTCCGTGCCTCTGCAGTCTGCATCGGGTCTTGGCTGTCATTCACGGAGCGGATGTCACGCACGGCATCCTGCTCGTGTGAAACAGCCCTTAAGCATCCACAGTCAGTGAAAGATGACGGTGGGGAACGGCAATTAGTGTTTCACAAGATGGATGATGATGATGAAACAAAGTTGCCAATAAATCAACGGCAATTAGTATTTCACGAGGATGAAGAGGATGAGACACAGTTGTCAATAAGTGAGGTTGTTGTTAGGTCAACAAGTGAAGAGGCTGACCAGAGTGAGAAAGTGAAGAGGAGGTGGTGGACGATGAAGTCACTGACCCAACCTGGGAAGGTGGCAAGCCGAGCGAGGACAGCAGTATAGAGGGGGAGAGATCTGCAGCACTGCAACAGGCTGGAAGAGGCAGTGGGGTGGCAAAAGGGAGCAGGTGGGCCACAGCAAACATGCCTGCAACTGTTCCCCGTAACACCCCCTGTGGCAATCTCCCTTGCCAAAGGGGTAGGTGTGCCGTAATCTGGCGCTTTTTGAGGAAAGTGCGAACGATAAAAGAATAGTTATTTGCTGTACTAAAATGAGCAGGGGTGTAAACAAGAGCAACCTAACCACCACCAGCATGATCCGCCACATGGCATCAAAGCACCCTAATAGGTGGGCCAAATGCCTGGGTCCACCCTGCGGGTCACACCACTGCCTCCTCTTCCCCTGTGTTACGTGCTGGCCAATCCCCTGTCCAAGATGCAGGCCTGGATGCCTCCTGCTCTCCACCTGGACCTTCGCAAGCACCATCAGCTACCATATCCACTTCTGTATCCAAGCACAGCGTACAGATGTCCATACCCCAGGCCTTTGAACGAAAGCGCAAATACTCAGCCACCCACCCACAGGCCATAGCACTAGATTCGCACCTTTCCAAATTGCTGGCCCTGGAAATGTTGCCCTTTAGGCTTGTTGACACTGAGGCTTTCTGCAGCCTGATGGCGATGGCCAGACCACGTTACTCAGTAGCCAGCCGCCACTATTTTTCCCGGTGTGCCGTTCCTGCCTTACACCAGCATGTGTCCCATAACATCACACGTGCCCTGACCAACGCAGTTATTGGGAAGGTCCACTTAACGACTGACATATGGACAAATGCTTTTGGCCAGGGATGCTACATTTTCCTGACGGAACACTGGGTGAATGTTGTGGAGGCCGGGATCGAGTCATACCCTGGGATGGCACAGGTGCTACCGACGCCAAGGATTGCGGGCCCTAATTCCATCAGGATTTCCACCACCACCGACATTAGTGGCTGCCCCCTTCTCCTCCTCCACCCCCTCCTCCACCTCTACCTCTGAATTGTCATCTTGCAGCACCAGTACTGATGCCCTCCTTTATGTGTAATAAAGCGTGTATTGGAGTGACGGGTTCCATGTAATTTTTGGTAGCCCTTTCACTTAGTGCATAGGCTTTATGAGTGTAGGAGTCCCACTACCTGAACATATGTACCACAATGTGAATGAAGCCCTCCTTTATGTAATATGCAGGTTGTATCGGAGTGCCTCTTCCTTCTCGAACTCTTTCAGTGGTGTTTCCATCAATTTCTGACCTTTTCCTGTGAACCAGACACCCTCCCCTCTTCAGAGCAGGGGGTGTCTGGTTTAATGCTCGGGTTCTCCCATTGACTTCTATTGTGCTCGGGTGCTCTTTAGAGCACCTGAGCATCCCAAAGTGTTCTACTCGAGCACCCGCGCACTTTGGTGCTCGATCAACACTAATCATTTTATTTGTTGGACATTTTTTCATGAGCAATGCAGATTTTTTTTTCATCAGCACCTAGTCTCTTCCTCATGCTGGTTCTCAGATATGTGTGAACCTTCTGTGGTTTACTGTGTTTACCAATCAAGAGATATCAATATTGAAAACGATGCATTAAGAGTCCTAAGATGATGAATGCACAATCTTGAGGGAGCACTTTAGAAGCACTCCTCTATTTCTAATAAAAATGTAATCACTTTATGTGTACATACTTTTCAGCCCAAATTGTGTTCTGTTAACAAGGGTAATGTCACAGATGAGATCAGAAATTCTCTCTCCTACTCACACCAGAACCATACAAGCTACTGCAATGCAGTAGCATCTGTCATTTATCTAAGGTTTCCAAACCAACTGACAACCACTGGTTTACAAAGACTAAAGAAGGCCTCAAAGTAAAGATGTCTCAGTATGGTTTAGTTTTTTGCCATCCAAGACAGAACTGGTAGGCCTGTGGGGCTTGTTTCCTCCTGTGCACTCTTTTCATGACTCTTTGAGACCCCATGTTTGCTAACCAAGTAGTTCCTCTTTAGAGGGGGATCCAAAACAGTTATCAAAATAATTTTGGAGTCAAGATTATTATTTTTTTAAATATTCCATTGGTTTTCATATAACACAAATACATACAAGAAAATAAACACAGGTAACAAAAAATAAAAAAAAGTGTAATTTTAAAGAGGAAAAAAGGTTTACAGTTAAATTTTATTTATTTTTTTGCCACACATCATTAATCGTCAAAACCAAGTGTATTTAGATTTTCTTGTGTGTTTTTTTCCAGCAGAACCTTTGCTATATCAATTTCTTTAATGGTGACTACTAAGTGAGTGATATGATAGCTATGAGAGTTCTATGTAGTATTGAAGAAGTCCTGTTGTTTCTATAGAATTTGAAGCTTTGAACATTGAAATTTCCCTGTGGTTGTACCATTCGCTTCTCCATGGGAAGTCAGAACCTATATAGGACCATTCTGAGAACGCCTAGGCTCCTGCCTAATGCAGTTTTCTTCCTACCTCTTCCCTATAGAAAATATGGGAGGTTCTAACAAGCTTTTTTTGCATCCATATGTCTTACATTTCCTTTTTTGAACATATTAGTCTCATGTTTTTTTCCTCATTTCGGAGGAACAACTGGTCAGAGGGTTATGCTGCCCTTCTCTTACACTGCATGAAAGAGTCATGAATGATCCATTGTCCATGAAAGAGTCGTGATCCATTGACTTTTGTTTACCAAAAATACAAATATATGGTGTTCAAGGTTGCACTGGCTCACTAGGGTACCATACCAGAGGATCCTCTGGTGGGCCAGGGCTCTGCCAATAACAGGTCTCTAATACATCAGGTCTCCAAAATGACAACCACTTTTGAATTTAATTTTGGAGTAAAAGTTATCTCCTGTTAACTGATATATGAATATTAAATCAGTTGGCTTCTATTGCTGATATGTACTGTGTGTGCAATCATAAATACAGTATACAGTTAATATTGCAATTCATAGGGAACATGCCCATATTCTGTATAGAGGGATGATGGCCCTCAGAATCATTTCCTCTGGTGGTCACCTCACACTTTTTTCACATTCTTGGAACTTGGTTAGTGATAGCAGATGTGTACTTCCCAAATATCAGGTTTACTTATTTGTCTTATATGGTATATATCCTTCTTTCTATGTAAACTCTTGATTTGTTATGACAGCTAAATCCTCTCTCTGCATTAGTGGCTCCTCTATGTGCAAAATACCAAAATGACTCCACATACCTCATCATAGATGCATTTATGCAGAAAAATATGGCATGTGGCACAAGCTCATAGACACAAGGTCTTATAGCAAAATTCAAAGAGCTTTGTTGTGATGGAGCCTTCCATCATATTCCATTTTACAATTAAAGAGGTTTTCCAGGTGTAAAATGATGTGTGTGTGTATATATATATATATATATATATATATATATATTTACTAGCAGGCTTCGCTCGGGTATATTTAATCTATTTCATTTAATGTTTGTGTGTGTCGTTAAGATATCAACAGTATCCCCCATAACAGTGACCTCTACAGTACCCCGCTCCATTAACAGTAAACTCCATAGCCCCTCACCCCTTAACACTGACCCCCCACAGTGCCCCGTCTCTTTAAAATGGGACCTCCACTGCAGCCTATCCCCTTAACTTTGAGCTTCACAGCATCCCGCCCCTTTAACAGTAAGTTTCACAGCACCCCACTCCCTTGACATTGACCTCCTCAGGGGACCTCCCCCTTAACAGTAACCTATATAGCACCCCTTAACACTGACCTCCATAGGGGAACGTCCCATTATCTGTGATCTCCACTTAACAGCACCCCGCCCCTTAACAGAGACCTCCACAGCACCTGTCCCTTTAACAGTGACTGCCACAGTACCCCGTTCCCTTAAAAGTGACCTCCACAGTACCCCGCTCCCTTAACAGTGACCTCACAATACCCTGCTGCCTTAACAGTGACCTCATATACAAAACAGATGTCTGGCACTCCACAACTTAGAGAATTATTTCTTCTCTTGGTGCTCAGTGAAGAAATGATATCCAAATGTTGTAGAATAAAATTCACGGCACTCATAAATAATTAGGAAAATAGAAATTGAGTGTTTATTCAAGCCACCATTGGTTTTATATGGCCAACGTTTCGGTCCCTTTCGGACCTTGTTCACGGCCTCCAATGTGATACTGACCGGAAGAGAGGTGGCGCCACCTTTCTTCCGGTCAGTATCACATTGGAGGCCATGAACAAGGTCCAGGAGGGACCGAAACGTTGGCCATATAAAACGGAAAACCAATGGTGGCTTGAATAACCACTCAATTTCTATTTTGCTAATTATTTAACAGTGACTTCCACAGCAGCTGCCCCTTTAATAGTGGCCCCTGCCTCCTTAATAGTGACCTCCACAGCGCCCTACCCCTTTAAGGCTAGGGCTACATGACAACATGCGTCACAAGACATTTTGTTGCACCAATGTCGCACAACAATTTTTATAACGATAGGCTATGGTGTCGCACTGCGACATGCTGCGACTGTGACACGACAGTTGCAAAAAATCCATTCATGATGGATGCATGTAGCAGCATAGTTGTGCCCTATGTGTCGTCGTGTAGTCCTAGCCTAATACTGACCTACAGCAGTGAAGAAAAATGGCTGGGTTGTTATGGAAACCTGGAGTAAAACTGTGCGTATGTAGAGACTAAGGGCCTGCAAGCTTCTATTGGCTGATAAGGGACATGTGACTGTGTGTATGGCAGTTGGGATATGAAGAGAAAGACTTGCAGGCTTGTATTGGCTAATGCAGGTCATTTTTTGGGAATATCTCAGGAACGGTACGTCCTAGAGAGCTGAGACCCAGTCTAAAACCTTTCCGGACAACCTGATGTAATTTTGTGCCAAATTTAGTTAAGATCGCTCCAGTGGTTTGGTCGCGTATAAAAAACAGACAGACAGACGTTGGGACAGACGGACAGAAACTAATTTTTATTATATAAGATATATATATATATATATACACTGTATATACACTCACTTAAAGAATTATTAGGAACACCATACTAATACGGTGTTGGACTCCCTTTTGCCTTCAGAACTGCCTTAATTCTACGTGGCATTGATTCAACAAGATGCTGATAGCATTCTTTAGAAATGTTGGCCCATATTGATAGGATAGCATCTTGCAGTTGATGGAGATTTGAGGGATGCACATCCAGGGCACGAAGCTCCCATTCCACCACATCCCAAAGATGCTCTATTGGGTTGAGATCTGGTGACTGTGGGGGCCATTTTAGTACAGTGAACTCATTGTCATGTTCAAGAAACCAATTTGAAATGATTCGAGCTTTGTGACATGGTGCATTATCCTGCTGGAAGTAGCCATCAGAGGATGGGTACATGGTGGTCATGACGGGATGGACATGGTCAGAAACAATGCTCAGGTAGCCCGTGGCATTTGAACGATTGCCAATTGGCACTAAGGGGCCTAAAGTGTGCCCAGAAAAAATCCCCCACACCATTACACCACCACCACCAGCCCTCACAGTGGTAACAAGGCATGATGGATACATGTTCTCATTCTGTTTACGCCAAATTCGGACTCTACCATTTGAATGTCTCAACAGAAATCGAGACT
This sequence comes from Bufo gargarizans, assembly GCF_014858855.1. Lineage (NCBI taxonomy): Eukaryota > Metazoa > Chordata > Amphibia > Anura > Bufonidae > Bufo > Bufo gargarizans. The sequence goes on along the minus strand of NC_058087.1, from coordinate 17,219,174 downwards.
CATCAGACCAGGCAACATTTTTCCAGTCTTCAACAGTCCAATTTTGGTGAGCTCGTGCAAATTGTAGCCTCATTTTCCTATTTGTAGTGGAGATGAGTGGCACCCGGTGGGGTCTTCTGCTGTTGTAGCCCACCTTTCTTTCCCATTCTGACATTCAGTTTGGAGTTCAGGAGATTGTCTTGACCAGGACCACAACCCTACATGCATTGAAGCAACTGCCATGTGATTGGTTGACTAGATAATCGCATCAATGAGAAATAGAACAGGTGTTCCTAATAATTCTTTAGGTGAGTATATGTATATGTATATATGTATATATATATATATATATATATATATATATATATATATATACAGTTGCAAGAAAAAGTATGTGAACCCTTTGGAATGATATGGATTTCTGCACAAATTGGTCATAAAATATGATCTGATCTTCATCTAAGTCACAACAATAGACAATCACAGTCTGCTTAAACTAACAACACACAAATAATTACATGTTACCATGTTTTTAGTGAACACACCATGTAAACATTCACAGTGCAGGTGGAAAAAGTATGTGAACCCCTAGACTAATGACATCTCCAAAAGCTAATTGGAGTGAGGTGTCAGCCAACTGGAGTCCAATCAATGAGATGAGATTGGAGGTGTTGGTTACAGCTGCCCTGCCCTATAAAAAACAGCAGTTCTAGGTTTGCTTTTCACAAGAAGCATTGCCTGATGTGAATGATGCCTCGCACAAAAGAGCTCTCAGAAGACCTACGATTAAAATTTGTTGACTTGCATTAAGCTGGAAAGGGTTATAAAAGTATCTCCAAAAGCCTTGCTGTTCATCAGCCCACGTTAAGACAATTTGTCTATAAATGGAGAACGTTCAGCACTGCTGCTACTCTCCCTAGGAGTGGCTGTCCTGTAAAGATGACTGCAAGAACACAGCGCAGACTGCTCAATGAGGTGAAGAAGAATCCTAGAGTGTCAGCTAAAGACTTACAAAAGTCTCTGGCATATGCTAACATCCATGTAAGCGAATCTACGATACGTAAAACACTAAACAAGAATGGATTTCATGGGAAGATACCACAGAGGAAGCCACTGCTGTCCAAATAAAAAAAAAATGCTGCACATTTACAGTTTGCACAAGAGCACCTGGATGTTCCACAGCAGTACTGGCAACATATTCTGTGGACATATGAAACCAAAGTTGAGTTGTTTGGAAGAAACACACAACATTATGTGTGGAAAAAAAGAGGCACAGCACACCAACATCAAAACCTCATCCCAACTGTGAAGTATGTGGTGGGGGCATCATGGTTTGGGGCTGCTTTGCTGCGTCAGGGCCTTGACGGATTGCTATCATAAAAAGAAAAATAAATTCCCAAGTTTATCAAGATATTTTGCAGGAGAACTTAAGGACATCTGTCCACCAGCTGAAGCTCAACAGAAGATGGGTGTTGCAACAGGACAACGACCCAAAGCATAGAAGTAAATCAACAACAGAATGGCTTAAACAGAAGAAAATGCGCCTTCTGGAGTGGCCCAGTCAGAGTCCTGACCTCAACCCGATTGAGATGCTGTGGCATGACCTCAAGAAAGCGATTCACACCAGACATCCCAAGAATATTGCTGAACTGAAACAGTTCTGGTCAAGAATTACTCCTGACCGTTGTGCACGTCTGATCTGCAACTACAGGAAACGTTTGGTTGAAGTTATTGCTGCCAAAGGAGGTTCAACCAGTTATTAAATCCAAGGGTTCACATACTTTTTCCACCTGCACTGTGAATATTTACATGGTGTGTTCAATAAAAACATGGTAACATTTAATTCTTTGTGTGTTATTAGTTTGAGCCGACTGTGATTGTCTATTGTTGTGACTTAGATGAAGATCAGATCACATTTTATGACCAATTTGTACAGAAATCCATATCATTCCAAAGGGTTCACATACTTTTTCTTGCAACTGTATGTGTATATATATATATATATATATATATATATATATCATCAGGATATGTCATCAACATCTGATCGGTAGGGGCGGACTCCCAGTACTCCCTGCTGATCGGCTGTATGAAGAGGTCTCTGATGAGTGGTGAGACCCCTTTGAAGGCTAGAAATGTCACATTTGTCAGTCACGTAGCCTATTTGAAACTCAATCTAATTCAAGTGGATGGGCCTATGCTACAGTACCAAGCACAGCCCCTTTACAATTTACAGGACTGTTCTTGATATGCTGTGAGGGGCCCACTGGAGCCCCATGGTCATCTATATCAGAGCATAGGTTCTCAGTGGTAGTTCCAGTGGTTTGAGGCTGTTGAGAACAGCAGATCATTAAGAGGTTCCAGGTATCAGAATCCCACTGATCTGATGTTGATGACCTATCCTGAGGTTAGCCATCAATATCTGGAGTCTGGAAAACCCCTTTAATTTGTAATTCAGTGTCCAGTTAAATAGAACTGATATAAAGGAGCACTTGATATCAAACTGGAGTGTAAAAATGTAATAATTTTAATGGTTGTAATATATATAGAAAGGGGAAGGAAAAAAGAATGTCAGATCTTGAGTAATTAGGTAGCCAGTAAATCTTGACAGGGCAAGCTGTGCACACCGGCTTTCAGTTTCCTGACTGAAAGTTTTGAACAAAAGTATTTTTCTTTCTTCGAATACTATATAAAACCCCTGAAATTGAAAAGAAGCAATTTCAGTCAGTAGGGTACCGAGTTACAAAAACTCACACTTGCTGTCTACACACTATGGAAGTATCCATTTTGATAATACAGGCAATCAATTTTGTTATAAACATGGAGCTATAGTACATCTCATACTCTTTTTGAAAGCTCACCTGGCCAGAAGGGAACGTTTAAGGACAAAGCCTTGATTTTCAAACAGGAAATTAGGTCGGAAGGAATTTTAAGAACTATGGAAGTCACCCAAAGGCTACTGAAGATTTAGTATGAATATTATTTAGTTGTATTTCAGTAAAAAAAAAAAAAAAAAAGCACTTTTAGAAAAGCGACACCACCTATGACTATTTGCCATCTGATTCTTCTATTCATCTTCCCCTGGGTACCATTTAATAGGTGGTCTCTAGTTCAACAGGAATAGGCATTCCTTAAGATCTCCAGGGACTTTCTGGGGACAAATGTGCCTAAAGGTGCGATGTTCTGCCTAAATTAAAAGAAGACTTTCTAAAGTATGGTAACCATTCGTAAAAAAAAATAAATAAATAAATATATATATATGTATAATCTTTGCAGCTGTTGTATGAACAGATCTGTGACCAGACACTGAATAAGGAAGTGCACTCTTCCTCTCCCCCAGCTATGAATCCTAGCATGGATCTCCAGCATCAGTTACATATTTCCAAATAGAGACATGAAAGAAGATATAATTTCTCTGAAACTGAGACATCCCGTCCCCTGACCAGCTATTATCTTCTTCACTAAACAATCTCCCCCTGAAGATGCTTTAGTTCTTTTTGTCAGAGGAAACTTCCAATAATTAGCAAACATAAAATGGCCTACAGTATTGGACTGGGGTTCCTTTGGCTTAAATGAGTTTTTTTTTTTGTATTCCCACCCCCTCATTTTAAACTTTGTTAATATTGCACATGGAGGAAATATCATCCATTATTTTACTAATTATAGATTATTTTGGGAAAATACCTTAGTGGCAAGTGATTTTTTCCAATGAAAGGAATCTTCAAAAAAGGCTCTCGTGTTGGAACTTTGGGGCTTACTATTGTGTCAGAACCTAGACCCACCAAAGGATTTAATGATTAACGACACTCTGTTGGGCCAGTACAACCCTAATGGTATCTAAAATGCAGGTGCAGTAAAAATTTCACATCACCAGACCGCTAACAGACTACGATATCCAAACGATATACAGGGATGGCCTTAGTGGTTGGAGACCTGTGAAGCTTTTCCATTGGGCAATGTTATTTGGAGACTGTATGTTATATCTATGTGTGTACTATATGATTGTATTATTTGGGCAATACATAGTATACCTTGAAATGGGAGTAACAATGGAAGGTATGACACAGGGCACCATCCTAAGTGTGGCTCATTATATTGGGTTTACACCTAAAACCTCATTGAAACTGCAAAGACTAGGAAAGAATAAGACAAGAATAAGATCATTTACTTTCCATTAGTCGTTTATTTTACTGTTTTTCTCAAGACCATCACCTAATGCAATTTAAGTCCATATTTTACACGTCATAAAACAAGTGCCGATTAGTAGGCGATGAGCGGCGGGGACATATCATAATTGCAACAGAACATTATTTTAATTTTGCGCTTCGTCCATATTGTAGATGCGTCTGGTTGTAGCGATGAGTCACTCACATTGGCAGTAATTTTCAAAGTATATAAATGGCAGGATACATTATCAGAGTAATATACAGTGTAAAATATTATGACAGCTCAAACAATAAAAGTAGATTTACTGTGTGCACAAAGGAGGCAGCCATTAATGTGGGCTCTAGCAGCATTCATTAGGTAGCTGCTTATCAGCACATTGTGAATCAGTGCATTATAATTATTAGTCGTGACATTTTCAGGGACTGTAGATCTCAATATATCAACAGTCTATTTAATAACCGTTCTTTTTGCTAGTGAAATGTAATAGATACTGATTAAAATTGGAGGTTCCCATTATAACCATTTAAGCCTCATTCAGGTTAACAAATTGCAACCGTATCCAAGATGTAACATCCAGACCCCCAAAGCTTTTCTTTATATTATGTGCTTAGTGCCAAGTAGATGTCTTCACCCAGCTACTCCTCGTCACTGCCCATCATATTTCAACAATACTTAAAATTGGCAGCTGCATCCCCCTCCTCCCCTCTCCTTTTTGTGTAGTATTAGCTGCTTTGCTCTAGCTTATAGTTTGAGTAGTAAGCATGTTTCTGAGCATTCACAGAGAACATGCAGAGGGAGAAATCTGTACATATTTAAAAGCATACCATCAATTCAAAAAATCCACAGCTTTCTCTATTCTGCCAAAGGCAAAACATGATTGCAATTCCGTGTTAAAATCTGCATGTTTATCCCTGCAGATTTGCTGCCAATTTACTGTGAGAGCTAATTCACATGGCCGTTTTTCATATCTGTGTGGGAACCTAGCCTATAACAACCACAATACTGTCCACACACCGACCCCATAGTAATAAATGGTAAAAGTCACTTGAACCTTGTCCTGAATGGGCACACACAGAGTCGGACCATAAAAATTAAAAAAGCTCAGCCTGCATCATCAGCTCCCATCATGATCCAAATGTAATCACAAAATATGGCAGTTGTTGCTGGATACAAAAATACTTTTTTTTCATATGTCCTTGTAAATTAAGGCCTCTTCACGCGGCCGTTGTGCTCCCGTGGCTGTATTGCAGGTCGCATATGGCGGTTCCGCAATACACAGGGCACCGGCCGTGTGCATTCTGCATCATGGATGCGGACCCATTCACTTGGAGATGCAGTGCGGAACGGAAGCACTACAGAGTTCCAATCTGTAATCCTGACCTGCTTTCATTCCACTTCCAAAAGGGGGGAAATGTTGCAAACTTTGACCTTGTGTGCCCAAAATATGCATAAAATGCCGCACAAAGGCATAAGTTGCAATGTTTTTATGCACAAAACTGGCATAAGCAGACTTAATAAATGACCCCCCATGTGTGCATATATTGTCATATGCTACTATGAACTAATGGTCTCTAAACTGTGGCTCTTCAGGCTATGGTAAAACTACTACTCCCATCTTACCCTGACCAGCACAATTCAAGTCATGTTGGGAGTTGTCGCTCTGGTACAGCTACACAGCCACAAGTCTTGGAACACCGAGGTTTCTGCAGGCAGTTTTGGAAGTCAAAATCAGGAGTGGATCATAAAATGAAAAAGGACAGATACAAATTCTCCTCTATTTTTTTTAATTCACTCTTGGTTTTAGCCTCCAAAACTGCATCATGAAAACCTGACCGCGTGGCTGCACCCTCATATAAACTATCAGCAGATACTTGGCTCTGAATTTTTGGCTTCAAATGTACAAACTCCTGAACCCACCTCATGCGATAGGGAGGAATAATTCTGGCCCTGTCCACAGAAGAAGTGACGTCCTGTCCCAAAAATCTGGTAAAGGACATGACATCTACGGAAGCTGGGTTTTCAGTCGTGCCACGTGGCCTGGTGATGGTCAGTTCCCAGTGTTCGCCAGCGAACACATGCGGGCTGCCATCTTTAGTAAGGTTAGACTCACCCATCCGGCGATGCACAGGTAAACCCTTACCTGTGCCGGGAGCTGGTCTGAAATCAAATGCAGTCACCGGGAGCAGGCCGTTCCGAGAACGGCCCCCGGGGGCCTTCATCGGGCTGTTCTCGGTACTGCCTGCTCCCGGTGACCGCATTTGATTTCAGATTGGCACAGGTAAGGGCTTACCTGTGCATCGCCGGACGGGTGAGTCTACCTTACTAAAGATGGCAGCCCGCATGTGTTCGCTGGCGAACACTGGGAACTGACCATCACTGCTGGTTTCCAACAGTATATATATTGACAGTGTATAATAAGTATATTACAAACGTTCTCTTTCAAACATGTCATTAAGGAATTAGAGGGGTGGGGGGTTGTGAGACTTGCATCATCCCAGGAAATGGCTCCGGTCATCACCTGCCATCAGAATATAAGTTTATGTTCTTTATGTTTCTTATTATTATTGCATTTAGGGAAATGTTTTTAAGTTGGTGGTAATTTTTTGTTTTCCGGAGATGCTTCTCGTGATGTATTTTGTCAGGGCAATATTGAGTCTAGAGAATCAGGTAAAATGAATGATGCAGCCGCGCCGAAGCCTCACAACCTTTGATGAATTGCTCTCACTATGTGATTATGTGTAGTCTGACTCACTTGAAACTACCGGTAGTTTTACAGATCGCTGAAAAGCATGATCCGTATCAATCTGAAGGGAACGTCGCGTTCTCTCCTCAGATGCAATCCAAGGTATATTACTGGAGGCACCGGGGAGAGATGGATACTTGCCGGAAACGGATGATTTGTAGACATCATCAGCTTGGTCATTTAATAGCCTCGTTCACTTATAGGCTAAACAAATATGCTTCTCGAACAGCTCGTTAGCAAAACACACAATTAACTGCTATGTTTTCTGTGACACACATGATACTTGGTAAATAAGCTTCCATCTGTTCTGAAATACTCCTACATCATGAAGCGAGCACATTCTGCCTGTCACACCATGTAAATACCAGCTACGGAGTTTGGATAGCCTATTTTTAAAAACACAAATGTTGGCAAAGATATGACGTGTCTGGAAGCCGGGAAAGAAAGAGGCACCTGCTGGGGACTGAGCCTTGGGAACAGCGGAGAGACACGAGACGTGAGGGATCACCCCGGGGATGCTGAAGAATATAGGACAAGGCATCCAGGTAGAAATGTATACATCCTTTATCCATCCAATCCAACTGATTAAACAACAAACTTTGGAGTCATACCGGAGACCTGATGAAGAACCCTTTAAAGGGGTCGTCTCACGTCAGTTAATGGCATTTATCATGTAGAGAACGTTAACACAAGGCACTTACTAATGTATTGTGTATTGTCCATATTGCCTCATTTGCTGGCTTCAATAATTTTTCCATCACATTATACAATGCTCGTTTCCATGGTTATGACCACCCTGCAGTCAATGAGTGGTGGTCGTGCTTGTACACTATAGGAAAAAGTGCCAGCCTCTCTGGTGGCCAGGACTGTGGGAGTGCACATAGGCTGGTGCTTTTTCCTATAGTGTGCCAGCATGACCGCCACTGCTGGATTGCAGGGTGGTCATAACCATGGAAACAAGCAGCGTATGATGTGATGGGAAAATGAATCAAGTCAGCAAAGGAAGCAATATGGACAATCACAATACCTGAAGTCGGCCATTTTGAATCCAACTTTTGTTTTTTCAATAGGAAGTGGGTCATGTGACACATCAAACTTATTGGGAATTTCACGAGAAAAACAACGGTGTGCTTGGTTTTAACACAACTTTATTCTTTCATGAGTTATTTACAAGTTTCTGACCACTTATAAAATGTGTTTGCTGTGAAGATACGAGATGTACAGCACCTGAAACTACGGATACTGGAAGCCTGTGCTAGCATTTCTCCTGCGGTGTTGCTATCAGTGTGTGAAGAGTGGGAGAAGAGGGTTGCATTGACAATCCAACACAATGGGCAGCACATTGAACACATTTTATAAGTTGTCAGAAACTTGTAAATAACTCATGAAAGAATAAAGTTACGTTAAAACCAAGCACACCATTGTTTTTCTTGTGAAATTCCCAATAAGTTTCATGTGTCACATGACCCTCTTTCTATTTAAAAAAAAAAGTTGGATTCAAAATGGCCGACTTCAAAATGGCCGCCATGGTCACCACACATCTTGAAAAGTTTCCCCCCTCACATATACTAATGTGCCACAAACAGGAAGTTAATATCACCAACCATTCCCATTTTATTAAGGTGTATCCATATAAATGGCCCACCCTGTATATATATATATATATATATATATATACAGTACAGACCAAAAGTTTGGACACAACTTCTCATTCAAAGAGTTTCTTTATTTTCATGACTATGAAAATTGTAGATTCACACTGAAGGCATCAAAACTATGAATTAACACATGTGGAATTATATACATAACAAAAAAGTGTGAAACAACTGAAAATATGTCATATTCTAGGTTCTTCAAAGTAGCCACCTTTTGCTTTGATTACTGCTTTGCACACTCTTGGCATTCTCTTGATGAGCTTCAAGAGGTAGTCACCTGAAATGGTCTTCCAACAGTCTTGAAGGAGTTCCCAGAGATGCTTAGCACTTGTTGGCCCTTTTGCCTTCACTCTGCGGTCCAGCTCACCCCAAACCATCTCGATTGGGTTCAGGTCTGGTGACTGTGGAGGCCAGGTCATCTGGGGCAGCACCCCATCACTCTCCTTCATGGTCAAATAGCCCTTACACAGCCTGGAGGTGTGTTTGGGGTCATTGTCCTGTTGAAAAATAAATGATGGTCCAACTAAACGCAAACCGGATGGAATAGCATGCCACTGCAAGATGCTGTGGTAGTCATGCTGGTTCAGTATGCCTTCAATTTTGAATAAATCCCCAATAGTGTCACTAACAAAGCACCCCCACACCATCACACCTCCTCCTCCATGCTTTACGGTGGGAACCAGGCATGTAGAGTCCATCCGTTCACCTTTTCTGCGTCGCACAAAGACACGGTGGTTGGAACCAAAGATCTCAAATTTGGACTCATCAGACCAAAGCACAGATTTCCAATGGTCGAATGTCCATTCCTTGTGTTCTTTAGCCCAAACAAGTCTCTTCTGCTTGTTGCCTGTCCTTAGCAGTGGTTTCCTAGCAGATATTCTACCATGAAGGCCTGATTCACACAGTCTCCTCTGAACAGTTGTTCTAGAGATGTGTCTGCTGCTAGAACTCTGTGTGGCATTGACCTGGTCTCTAATCTGAGCTGCTGTTAACCTGTGATTTCTGAGGCTGGTGACTCGGATGAACTTATCCTCCACAGCAGAGGTGACTCTTGGTCTTCCTTTCCTGGGGCGGTCCGCACGTGAGCCAGTTTCTTTGTAGCGCTTGATGGTTTTTGTGACTGCACTTGGGGACACTTTCAAAGTTTTCCCAATTTTTCGGACTGACTGACCTTTATTTCTTAAAGTAATGATGGCCACTAGTTTTTCTTTACTTAGCTGCTTTTTTCTTGCCATAATACAAATTCTAACAGTCTATTCAGTAGGACTATCAGCTGTGTATCCACCTGACTTCTCTACAATGCAACTGATGGTCCCAACCCCATTTATAAGGCAAGAAATCCCACTTATTAAACCTGACAGGGCACACCTGTGAAGTGAAAAGCATTTCAGTTGACTACCTCTTGAAGCTCATCAAGAGAATGCCAAGAGTGTGCAAAGCAGTAATCAAAGCAAAAGGTGGCTACTTTGAAGAACCTAGAATATGACATATTTTCAGTTGTTTCACACTTTTTTGTTATGTATATAATTCCACATGTGTTAATTCATAGTTTTGATGCCTTCAGTGTGAATCTACAATTTTCATAGTCATGAACATAAAGAAAACTCTTTGAATGAGAAGGTGTGTCCAAACTTTAGGTCTGTACTGTATATATATATATATTTAGTACTGCCACTTCATTGGTCCCCCTCCAGTCTCTGCTCACCGGGCTCTAGCAATAATGTGTCGACATGACATGTGACTGCTGGAGCCAATCACTGGCCTTAGCAGATACTACCGAGGTCATCACTACAGCACATCATCGTTGGAGTCCACTGAGCAGAGACCGGTGGGGGATCCAGGAGTGGTGGGGAAATTGGTGAGCATCACTCAGTTTGTTATTTTATATCATTTTAAGCTTTTGGGGTTAGGAAATTTCAAGCAGGTGCACAACCCTATTTAAAGATGAAATAAAACATCAGCTGTTTTTACTAATAAATAATGAAGTAAAGACAATTTGATAAGTCAATTGATATCTACTTTAATGTGGAATAAAGTTCAGGACAAAAATGTGCTCACATTAACATATACCCTGGGGAAGAAGAAACTGAAACGGCTGAATTACACCGGTACAGAGATGGGATATTTCCAATTAACTGTTAAACCTTCTGTTACTCGGGGTCATACAGCAAATTGAAGCCATTTAGCCCCTGTCAACTGTGACTTAGTGGGGTAAATGTGATTAGATACAAGCGTTCAGATATACAGAAAATGTAAAGGTGACACAGGAGAAGACTATTTCTAGGAGGCGAGTAATGTAAGAACACGTGGCTGAACGTCCAGATACAAGGGTGATGTAACATGAAACTTTGCCGACAGAGTTCTGGGCTTGTGGAGCTGCCAGTCATGAGTGGTAACAACAAGATGTTGCACAATTCAAACTATATCCTGGATAATCTTGCTAGCTGTAACCAGAAAATCCAATAAGGATCTGCAAATTATATTTGAACTGATACCATGCTAGGCAGGAGGACTTACTGTACTTGAAGGGTTATTGTAAAAAAAAAACCTAAGACTTCAGCACTCACCACCGATGACAATGACATTTCTTACCAGCCAGAGTTCCGTGCAATGCAACCCAAATGTTCTATCAAGACTGATCCTATATTACTGTTCAGCTGTCACGCCCATGGTTATGGTCGTGACTCCTTGGAAGCCACATGCAGTTGCCCACGGTCTGGGTGTTGTGTCAACCGCAGCTAGGGGCACTTAGTTGTTTGCCTCAAGTGCGGTTGCCGCGGACAACAGGTATGCGTGCGGTTGCCTCTGGCTTTGTGTGTGTGTTTGTGTGCACTTTCCTTGTCTGGTGTGCACGAGATTTATGTAGGTGTGCACTGTGACAATTCCCTTCACTTGTGGCTGCCCGTGGCAACGTTTTGTATTGTGTACATGTGGTGGCAGTGTCTTGGCCTCCTGGCTGACTCCCAGGACATGGTTGCCATGCATTTCGTTGCCTGCGGTAACAGCTGCAGTGTAATTGTTTATGGATGGCTGTCTTCCCTTCCCTGGTGTGAGAAGGGTTAATTCCCTTCCTAGTCTGTGAGCACTGGGTGTGTCTGCATGGGTGTGGCTACATGGGCAATTTAGCCTCAGTTGAGACCTGATGTCTGAGGGGTACTCCAGGCATGTTGCTGGAGTCATCCTCCTGGTCTTCTACCATCTGCCAGTGAGGGCCACCCTTGTGGTCATAAACTTTATGTCTGGTGTTAGATGATTTCTTTATGGTCTATCTGTTTATTGCAACTATGGATGTCCTGGTAACCTGTGTGATATGTGTTGTCTGCTGTGTCCCTTAGTGTTTTGTGGTCATCAGTTCATGCACGGGTTCCAGTCAGCGTGGCTGTGGCAGGTAGGTTTGGAACTGCTTTGGTTCTCCTGCCATATCCATATGTTGTATTTGTTCCCCTTTCATTGCAGCTTGCAGGTCGTCTTACCCTGCTCCTAGTTCAGGGCCACCCTGAGGGCTAGTAGGGACCCCAAGGTTTCCGGTGTATGAGCCCTCCCACCATCAGGGTTGGCTCATACGCCTAGGAGTAAGGGTCAGTATTAGGGATGTGTTAGGAGGTGACCTGCTCCCTGATCCTGTGGTCCTGGCCAAGCAGCGACCAAACATCTTCTGGCACCGCACGACTGAGAGTTTCCCCCATCCTCAGCCATGACATCAGCCTAGTATAAGGTTGTGTGGACTCCATACATTCTCCATTTACATAACTCATGAAGCCTAAACCTGCAATACATTAAGAGGGTCTTCAGAGCAACAGTAGATAATTAAAATGGGTTGTCCGTCAGGGCAAAGTTTGCAGATAAGTTCACAGACTGGTTAAAAAAATGAAAATATCAATCCCTCATTGTTCCCCTGTTGCTGCTGGTCTAATACTTACTAGATCCCTGCTGGTCTCCACTTCTTGGTCCAAGCTTTACCCACAGGACTGGCAGAAGATGACCACAAAGCCAATCAATGAACTGTTTTGGTCAGTGATTAGCTGAGCAGGCCTTCCATGGCATTTCTTGTGTGTTGAGGCCAGACAAAGAAGAGGAGACAGTAAGCATCAGAATGGCATCAGACCTCACTGGATCCCCACTGTTCTCCACTTCCTGATCTGATCTCGATATACTTGAAATGCTAAGAAAGCCCACCAATCAATGGCTGATGGGTCACTGCTGCGTCCAGTGATTGGCAGAGTGATCATCTCCTGCCATTTTCTGTGTTCCCAACCCAGACCAATGGAGACAAGCAGGAACCCTTTAAGGAACCCTTTAAGCATCACAACATCATCAATGAGAAATCAATGAGGCAGAGAATTGATTCTAATATTTCCTTTAAGCCACTCAAAAATTGTCACAATGGATAACCCCTTTAAATTCCTTACTGTTACTCTGAAGACCCTATCAGTGCATAGTTTGCTTAAGCCTCATGAACATGGTCCATCAAGTCATTTGGATTTTGTAATGTGATGTGAGTTTACATGTATGGGATCTGGGGTAATTGTGGTCAATACTAGCTAAAGGGAATGAATATTTATCCAATTCCCTCTATGACCTAAGTGGTCCTTTAGGTGGACTTTAACAGTACTATAGTGCATGATGGAGCAATTTTGAGTTTATAACAGTGTTCCTATGGTCAAAGTCATACCAATTATTCAGCAATATTACTTGGAAATGGAATGTATAAATTCTGTCTTATCTGATATTATAGTAAAAAATGAGAAAAATCACCTGCACGTGACATGTAGCCACCATAAATCAACGTGGCGTATTAGTATTGGGCTAATGCCTTAAGTAGCCGACGTTGACAAGTCAAGTTGCAAAATTTGACATCTGCACCATCTGCCAGGAGAAGAGCCACGAGTCGTCTAGGAACAAAAATAGCCGGGTAGAATTTTTTTGCCTTTAGCGCTGATGCATTTGTGGCAATATTTGTTAATTAAAGATTAGCTTAACAGATTTCCCAGCTGGCTTTGACATATTTAATTAAAAATAGATCCAGCATGCCATGCCAAAGATTGTTCTGCCGGAGCTATATATAGAGCAAGGATGGGATAAGAAAATGGAGTTTTCCTTTTTTTTAATAAAATGTCAAGCAGCTCACATGTCCAAACTGTTGCCAAGCTTTCATCTACCATCAATGCTAAACAACTTGCATGAAATTAGAATTTTGCTTTTCCATGACAACTTATAAAAAGAGAATTCGCAAAACACGGATGCCGTCTGTGTGCCTTCCTCAATTAGCAGAACGGAACGGATGGCCCATTATAGATGTATAATCTTTGAGGGGACACGGAACGCATCTTTTTCAACCAAACCACGTTCATGTGAATGCGATCGTAGCCTCACTGCCGACATACATTTAACGTGCCCTTCAACATCCACGTGTAGGAGTAAGTCCTCCTCCTGTGTTATTGTGGAGAGTCAGTTTAGGTTGTCTGACATGTTACAAGTGTAATGTGTATTTTCTCCCTAAAGAATATGGACATTGGCTAGGTTTGAGTTGTTAAAGTTTACCAGCTAACATGATGTGCACTTGAAGTGGTTCTCCAGGATTTTTAAAAGGGTTTTCCAAGAGTATCTGATCGGTGTGGATCCGACACCCAGAACCTCAGCCGATCAGCTGTTTGAGAAGGCAGAGGCACTCAGAGTAGCTCAGTGGCTTTCTCTCTGCGAACCAAGCCCAGCGCCGTACATTGTATAGTGACTGTGCTTGGTATCGCAGCTCAGCCGCATCCACTAGGTCATGTGACCAATGAACATGGCCTAGGCAAAGCTGGAGAAGGCCTTAGCGCTACTGCAAATGCCAATGCGTTCTCAAACAGCTGATAGGCGCCGGTTCAGAGGATAGGACATCAGTAAAGAAAACTCTCGGAAAAACCTTTTAATTCGCATTCCAATCTGTTCTCAAATGCTTTCCACTGCTCCATTCTGGTTCCCTGACACTCTTCACTAGTCTTCTGGTCCCTATCTGTCAACTTTCACATGAACAGGGTCAATGGAGCCAATGCAGCCAATGACTGCCCTCAGTGGTGATGTGTTCCCTAGGGGCGCTGGGCAGTGAGCTATTGAGGAGCAGAGGATGTGAGGGGTAGTCACTATGTCTGTCATGATCAGTCATGGTGGATTTCTTCACACTATTGCTACTTGGGGCCTTTCAGTGAATGGAGGGAGCACCTTTCATCCTCCTGTGCACACCGTGGTTCTGGGTTTCTGTCTGATGGTAGCTGGGGTGCCCGTGATGTTAAGTGTCTTATAGGGAGTGTAGTCAATAACCAGTCCAGAAATAGAATAAGTGTCTCTCTTTACTGTAGTGCAAAATGGGAGTTGTAGTACATCCAATTATAGCAGTCACAGTTCCAACTGTACAATGTATAGATTTAGGCAATAATGGGGGTTATGGTCCTCTTCCCTCTTTGTCTTGCTAAAGTCATTTTAAGTAGAACATAAGGCAGGCAACAGTAACTTGGTAATAATGATTGTAGGGTCCACTACAGGATACAGGGTCTTGAAGGCATGTCTGGCCAGGATGAGTCCAGATGTGAAGGGTGTTTTAACAGTGCCCCTCAGAGCAGCAAAGTCAGACTGGCTGTAGTAGCATATTACCTTGCTGACTCATATGCTTGGCCATACAGATTCCAAGTTCCCCGATTCTCTCCTTCTCTTTCTCTTAATCTTGCAGTAATTCGCACAGAGCTCTGTTAGTCTCTGAAGCTTTCTGGGCCTGTGGAGAGGAAGCATAAACCAACAGCTTCCTCTCTCACTGAACTCTCACGTAAAAGCCTCACTAACTGAACTGGGGCGGATCTTGGATCCCCATTCAAACTCTTGCAAAGGGGCAGAACCAGGAGAATTAACCGTTGCTGTGCAATCCATACAGTTATGCTGAGTATAATGTATAACATAACAATACATGATTTAACATTATATTACATTGCATTAAATAACAAAACCGTTTGCAGATAACCCCTGCTCTAAGTTACTACACATAACCCAGCAGTGAATTGCTGCTTAGGGACATGTCACTGCCGAGGCTAATCACTGACTGCAACACAGCATGTTACCCCATTTATAAGGAAGTTGACAGACTGGGACCGGAGGACAAGATAGGCAGCAAATCAGAACAGAGCAGTGGGGAGAAGGTGTGTATGGATATCTCCTTAGGTATTCCAGGCTGGGATGCCAATTAAAAGTTTTTTTCCGAGAGTTTTTTTTTTACTGATGTCCTATTCCTCTGGACCCCCGCATGTGCAACCTCTTTCATTTGTACTTTCTCTCCTTTACTTGGATGGACCCATTGGGGGAAAAGGGTTCCTACGTTTTATTATATTGTTTTTGTACTTTTGTACCAAAACTGTATATAGGTGGTTCATCCCCGAGGCCATGGACCACTGTGTGGTGAAAAAATACTCTCAGTGCCTAGAGAGCTGGAAAACAAACTGATAAGAAATAGATATTATCGCCCATCTAAGCGTAATTTGTCTATTAAAAGAAGACATTTTGGAATACTATTCTAAAAACTAAATAATATATATATCAGTAGACAAAGCGAATGCGTCTGGTCGCTCTATTTACGGTCGGGACAGATTTGCGCTATTACTACCACTTGAATAGATAGGCAATTCTGTTTTAAGCATACCTTTTCAATATAATAGGAAATATTAAAGTGACACAAAGTGCTCCATTTATTTCCATGCCGTGAACTGCGCGTTTGGCAGCACAATTTATTTTATGTAAGAATTATTATAATAATGCGCTTATAAAGGATAGCCACAGAGGAAAATGAAATCCTGAGCGCAGCGGCGGCATGGCAAACCCGAGCGACACACAAGTCCACTGTGTCAAATTTTGTTACGTGATTAGTCAGCAAAACTAGATTACCATTGAGGTCTCTGGAGGAGAAGGCTGCCTGGGGCTCACATTATAACAGCTCTTGATTTAAGATGTGATTTTTCCTACAGTCCAGTTATAAATTACCATCATTTTCCAAATATATATGGTAAATCATTTAGCAAATTATTTATTTTAAAGCTTTTGGAGAAACGTAATGAGCAAGTCTAAATTTCACATATAGCAGTTAAAGGGTTTTTCGGGGAAGAATATATATATTTTTAAATGTTCCGGTTAGGTTAAAAAAAAGTCATTACATATCTTGCAAATTGCCCTGGTGGCGCCATTCCATCACTGTTCCAGTCCTGCTGTTCTCCACTTTCTGGCTCCAGCTGAACACAGGAAGTAGACAGAAATGCCGCTTAGTCATCCACTGGCCGCAGTAGTGACTATCCTCAGCCAGTGATTGGCTGAGTCGACATTTCTAGCCATTTCTTGTGTATCCAGCCAGGAGTAGAAAATGAAAAGCAGCAGGAACTGGAGCAGAGTTGGAACCGCAGTGGTGGGGGATCGGTGAATAATGATTGCTTTTTAAATTTTTCAGCAGAGCAGGGGCTGTATAATATAAAATTTTCAAAAAATATAATTTAGTCTATTAAATGTCCCACTATTCCTCAGCCGTTCCTGCACACATGACCGCTGAGTGATTGGCTGAAGCGGCCACAAGAATGATGAACAGCATATGACTGCGCCATCTTAGGGCCACTTCAAAGTTTCCAATCTTAGGCACAAACATACGCACTGCGGTTAAGTTCATAGCACATCAATGAAAGGGGTTTCCAGGTGTACAATATTGATGGCCTATCCTCAGGATAGGTCATCAATATCTGATTGGTGGGGGCCCAACTCCGAGCAACTCCCCCAATCAGCTGTTTGAGGAGGCTGCACCATTCTGGTGAGCGCCTCTGCCTTTTCCAAGGCCAGTGATTTCACGTTCATCGGTCCCATGGCCTATTCGCAGCAACTGATGAACTGATGTAACTGCTAAAAAGATAATATCCAAAATGAGCAATTAAGAGTGCGTCCATTAGTAGCATAAAAACAGCAGATACCATAACTCATAATACATCATGAATAGTCCCGTATACTTGAGCAAAGTAACAATTATTCCAACTTTGAGGATAACTTCCCCAATATAAGAACAAACAAAAAACAACAACATAATTAAAGGAACACTTTGAGGGTCCGACATGTCTCTGAAGATTGCACAGACAAACCAATGATATCAATAGATGCAATGTAATACTTGTCTTCCCTAGAGGTGGAAACACACAGAAGCTGGGAACTTCAAGGAGTTGTCCAGGGGTCTTGGGTTTTTTAAATGATGGCTTATCTTAAGGATAAGCCATAGCTAGATGACTGGTGATGGTCTTAAATCCCACACCCCGCCGATCAGCTGATCTGTGTGACTTTGTCTACAGGATTCAGTGGCAGAGCTACACAGCACTGTCGACAGTGTAGCAGCAGGAGTTCACTACTGCAGTGATGCTCCCATTAAACTCAATGGGAGAAGGCCTGAAGTAGAGAACTCCCACTGCTACATTTTTACTAGTGCTGTGTAGCTCTGGCACTGAATCCTGTAGCCAAAGCTACACAGATCAGCTGATCAGCGGGGTGCGGAATTTACGACCCTCACCAACCATCTAGCTATAGCTTATCCTGAAGATAAGCCATCACTTTAAAAAACCAAGACCCCTTGGCAACTCCATTAAACATTTTTTAAAATCTTCATAAATTGGTTGAGAAATGTAAGATGACTTAGCAGCCAAACACTGACCTCAGTTGTATTGACACCACTACTCAAATGTTTAGGTTAACACGTCATCGCTGAAGGGCATCATATAGAGACTGGCAGGGGACCAGGAAATGGAGGCATCAGGGGCTAGTCAGGTGAGTAATACTTTTTTTTATTGTTTTATACCATTTTAAATGTTTTTTTGTCGTTAACAAATCCAGGTGGTTGGACATCCTCTTTAAGTCTCACCCACAGATTATAGCTGCTAAAACTGATTGCTGGAGGTCCAACCTGTTCAGCAGAACAACCAGTGATCAAGTTATTTTCACTGGACCTTTAGAGACTGTGAAAGTAGCACAACACCTATTACAATAATAACAAAAACATGAAGTGACATAATTATGCCACAAAGGCAACTTTTCATTGCTTTTCAAAAGGAAATGTGGAACTTATGGGAATTATATGAACAATGTTATAACCCAGATCACCGTCATCAAAACTGAAGGTACAAAGTGCACCAAAATACCTTTTCTACTGATGTGTTAAGCAACAGTAATGATTTCAAAGTCATTTCATTTGACCTCTACTGAAGCACATCCCTTAAATCCTGTCCTATAGTTGGTCCCTCGGGATGAACACAACAAACATAAAAGGGAACTCAACATATTGCTGGAACGAGCCAATGACAGACATATATAGAATTAATCGATAGGACTCTAAATATGGATGCCAATTTTAGAGATCTTCTTGGCGGACCTTACCGTCTTTGTGATAATAGGTGACCTCGACTTTCCGTTCTTCTGACCCCAGCAAAGCTTGAGCTATCTGAGCAACGTCATGCCTTTTGGTCTCCGGTCCATGTAAGAAGTCACAAGTGCATGGTTTCTGCATGACATCGGGCCTTGAGAATCCTGTCATTTCGCAGAATCCGTCATTGCAGTAAATAATTGCACAGTTCTGCACCCTGGCGTTTGCAATAATGAATTTTTTATCTGTAACAGGAACATAGTTTACAGTTAGAGGTTATCTAACACATGATACATCTAGTGGCGTAGCTAGAAAAGACCCGGCCCCACAGGCAATTTTGAATGGGGCCCCTCCCAGTAATTTTTTCGCAACACCTTCCTTTCATGCCGCCCCATTCCTGTGGCTAGTAAAGATTGCTCTCTCAGACCAGGGTCGGCAGCTGTTCCATCCGTTTTCTACACTGTCCATACTGTCACTGTATATAATTGTGTAATACTGTTGAGGGAGCCATGACAAAATCTTTTAGTTCTCCTCCTCCATGAGGATCCCAAAGCAGCCGATTTCCCTATAGCTACGCCCCTGGATACATCATCTTCCATAACATAATTTCATCCAACTCGTCTTCCCAAATCTATCAAAGAATCAGCAGAAGTGCGTGTCTACTCAGGGGCGTAAACAGGGGAGGAGATTTATGCAAACTAGGCTTCCCTGAAGACCAATAGGACTGCAGGATATTGTTACAGATACATAGCCCCCAAAGAGCTGCCGATCGCATAGAAGATCCCGTAGAATAGTGGCTGTGCTCAGTTTTGATGTCACCTATCTCCAACTAGAAGACACAAATCTAATTTATGGCATACCACTGTGACTACTGCAGGACAACAGATAAAATCTGATGTCTGCCTTACAGAAACTATACAAGCATTTGGTATCATTATTATTGACCTTTATTTTTTACTTCTGGAAAACCTCTTTAAAGCCCTCTGCTGAGAAAGTATTCACATCTGTTGTCACCCAGGAGGAGCATATTACCTGACCTCAGGTACGCACACACAAGGTATAACTTCACTAGAAGACAATTAATCTTATGAGCATGTTTTGATCTGGAGTGACCAAAGAATAGACCCTCATTCGTGGGATACACACTTATGGGTATGTTTATTAAAATGGCGGCATTCTGGTATAATTTCACAGTATTATTAAGCTTAAAAGAGGAATACATACAGTATGTTATGATGATTGTATGACAATGCAATGGGTGAGAGAGTTGGATGCTACACGTAAGGATGGTAAGAGCATCAACTTTGGTCTGTGGCCTTCGATCATATGTTTCTGAGAAGAAGCTTTAAGCTAGATTAGCACATGCTTTATGGATTTTTCAAATATGCAAAACCATTGCAAATAGCCCCTTCTGAGTCTAGACAAAGGCCTAATCTGCATGGAAGACTTCCGAACAACGCTAGTGTGAAAGTACCCTTAGACGGAAACAAAAGTACTGCATGCAGGATCTCAAACAGAAATGGCTCAAACGGATGACAACTGATGCAACAGGATCCGTTTTTTACAGGATCCAGTTTTTTTTTTTTTCTCTCTCTCTCTCTCTTCAGCTCACAGATGAGAAGAACGGAAAGCTAAACAGTGTTGTAAACTCAGCCTTAGAGATTATTAGGTTGACCACAGTTCCATTTTCTTCACACCCCCCAACTTGAACTCTGTTTGAACACTGTCCCTCCTGAGTTGGAATGGCTCATGTGAAGCCTCATCTCTGATTTCCTGACCTCATAAATACTCATTTAAGCCATAGTCTTATCATTTTGATAAGAGTTTAGCTATAAGGAGTGCTTGGGGAAACTCAGGAGGGACTGTCTAAAAATAGACTAAAGGTATAACAAAACCGCTGAAATTTTTCAAAAATTATTTTTAGCCCAAAATGAGTCAAATAAAAAATTGTCCTAAAGATGATCATAGCCTTTAAGGAGAACAGCTGTGATTGGCATTTAAGTGGCAAAGCTTCAGGGGAAAATAATATGCAAATAAGTATCTCCTAGAGGAAGAGAATTGCCTGGCTAGGGCCAATCATCATAACTCCTATAAGCTGCCTCCAAGGTATCTTACTCAGCCATCCACCATCCCACTCTATATTGATAAAGGGCAAGCACCCACAAACAGTTTAGGAACTTCTGCAGAAGGGTATATGGCTTGGTTATTTTCCTTATCAAGAAAAGTTAAACATTGATTTATAGGGAGCCCCTTGCAATGGGTTCTCTGGGAGACATTTCTTTGCAACTTATTTTACCATAGGGCATTGCCAACCCGACAACATTCACTGCTGGTCTCTTTAAGGAGAACCAGTACCTCCCCTAAACTTCTATTTGTGATTTATGTACAGTACAGTATGTACTGTACATAAAAGTACATCAAGAACCATGTTTGGTCAATTAGGGGCCTGGGGCATGATATTTAGCTAATGAAGACCACACTGGTGGTCTAAATTCTTAATGGTCGTGTGGTATTATAGGTGATGCGTGTCCAATAAGAATTCAGACTGCTAATACAATGCGGTCTTCATTAGTTAAAGGGGTTCTGCACTTTCATTTAACTGATGATCTATCCTCTGGATAGATCATCAGCTTCTGATCGGCCGGGGTCCGACACCCAGGACCCCCGCCGATCAGCTGTTTGAGAAGGCAGCGGCGCTCCAGCAGCGCCGCGGCCTTCTCACTGTTTACCGCCGGGCCGCCCGCCCACTGACGTCACGACTTGTATCAACTAGAGTGGGCGCGGCTAAGCTCCATTCTAGTGAACAGAGCTTAGCCGCGCCCACTCTAGTTGATACAAGTCGTGACGTCAGTGGGCGGGCGGCCCGGCGGTAAACAGTGAGAAGGCCACGGCGCTGCTGGAGCGCCGCTGCCTTCTCAAACAGCTGATCGGCGGGGGTCCCGGGTGTCGGACCCCGGCCGATCAGAAGCTGATGATCTATCCAGAGGATAGATCATCAGTTAAATGAAAGTGAAGAACCCCTTTAAATATCAGGCAGGTGCGGCCCAATTGGCCATGTGGTTCTTGACCGCAGATAGCCACAACCTGACCAGATCATGACTACGCTGTGTGGTCTTATCCTAACTTTTCAGAAGAGGTCAATGCAAGGACTTTTCTGGGGGTTTCTGTGTTATAATTAGTAGCATATAGGTAACGGATGTTACAGTTCCATTATGCTGATAACCTCATTTGAAGTTCAGAAAGATTTTCCTGCCGCTCGTTTATGACAATAAATAGACTTTCCTCATGCATTGGGTTATAGAAAGTTAATTAGATCATCCGTCTGCATTCCTTTTACAATGTCACTTGTGCTAATCTGACTCCCTGAAAGAATTAGTGATTGTCACATCCGCCAGGTTGTGCTGGAGTACAGTCAAGGCTGAGATAAAAGTTTATACGCAAGCCAAAGCAATGTATCCATTTCCATATGAATCATTGTAATATTCTATCACAATCAGCAGGCCTGTTCTCGCTTCTTCATTGTGTCAATAGATATAAATCATTTTGGCAGTTGTTCTGTTCTGTGACGAAGGTAGGTAAAGCTACTTTTTTCTTCGAAATAAATTTAGACTCTTTCTGTATAAAAATGTGGTTGAATTTAAAGGGTTTCTGTGGGCTAGAGATACTGATTACCTATTCTCCGGACAGGTCATCAATATCAGATCGGTGGGGGTACGACACCTGATACCTTCATTGATCAGCTGTTCTGGGTGCTGGAAACTATACAGTGTATTGAGCTGGAGGCGGACAGCTTCATACCCTATGCAGTAGGACTGTGCTGGAGTCCTTCAATATGCCAAAACCAGAAAGCACACAGTGTACAGAACCCTCTGCTTCTTTTCCATTCATTATCAGTTCCCAGTGATATGACTGCCTGAAAACAAATGATTAGTGGGGGTGCTGGATGTCAGACCCCCACCTATCTGATAATCCTGACCTAGGTCATCGTTACGTCATCAATATCTGTCGTCCAGAGAACCTCTTTAAGGGCTCATTTACACTACTGTATAAGTCAAGTTGTAAAAAGCCATGATACCGCCCCCATAGAAGTCTTTGGGGACCTATGGTTCCTCCATATACCTATGATGTCAAACACACTACTATATTCCTTTGGATGCCATATTAGGCTTAGGGTGGAAGCAGAATTCAAGTTATGATGAATCTGTACATGATGGATACCAACAGGGTCCATCGAGCTCTGCCATAGCATCCATCATTTTGCCAAAAATATAGGGCTGCAAGCTGGGCTATTTCTTCCAGCAAAAATGTCACCTTCATGAGTGTATGGGTGTGTACAACTGTCTTTACTGGGTTGGACTGGATTTCTTCTTGGTTCTCCAATTTCCTCCTCTACTCTTGGCTTCCAGCAAAATCTGTCTTAGGGCTCATGCACACAAACGTATTTTCTTTCCGCGTCCGTTCCGTTTTTATGCGGACCGTATACGGAACCATTCATTTCAATGGGTCCGCAAAAAAACAAAAACGGAAGTTAGGCCTAGTTCACACGAACGTATGGCTTTTATAGTTTTTTGCGGTCCGTTTTTCACGGATCCGTTGTTCCGTTTTTGAGTTCCGTTGTGTTTCCGTTTCCTTTCTGTTTTTCCGTTCCGTTTTTCCGTATGCCATGTACAGTATACAGTAACTACATAAAAAAATTGGGCTGGGCATAACATTTTCAATAGCTGGTTCAAAAAAAACGGAACGGATACGGAAGACATACGGATGCATTTCCGTATGTGTTCCTATTTTTTTGCGGACCCATTGACTTGAATGGAGCCACGGAACGGCCAAATATAGGACATGTTCTATCTTTCAACGGAACGGAAATACGGAAATACGGAATGCATACGGAGTACATTCAGTTTTTTTTGCGGAACCATTGAAATGAATGGTTCCGTATACGGACCGTATACGGAACACAAAAAAACGGCCCGTACACTCGCAAAAAAAAATGTTCGTGTGAACTAGGCCTTACTCTGTTTGCATTCCATTTCCGTATGTCCGTATTTCTGTTCCGCAAAAAAAAATGTCCTATTATTGTCTGCATTACGGACAAGGATAGTACTGTTCTATTAGGGGCCAGCTGTTCTGTTCCGCGAAATACGGAATGCACACGGATGACATCCGTATTTTTTGCGAATCTGTTTTTTGCAGACCGCAAAACACATACAGTAATGTGCATGAGGCCTTAATGTGTTTGTCTGAGATTCTCAACGTCCAGGCATATGCCTATATATAGTCAAAGGAGCATTGCCAATACGTCTCCATACAGGACTGGTGTCTTTATGGAGATTCAGAAGCGAAGTCTAGGCACAGTAGGCCAGTTTCTAAGGGTGGCCCCGAGGATGAGCACCTGCTAAAATGAAATTTTGCCTATGAGCAGCATGTACTCATATGTACATTTTGGTTATTTTCTAATTGGATACTCACAGTTCTGTGAGAATGACAGGAGGACACCCAGAGAGGAAAAAGGGCAAGGCTGCAGAGAGCGCTAGATGAGTTGTGAAAAGTGGACCCCAATTTTCTGTTTAATTGTATGAAAGAAGATACATAAATGACTACAAGGAAAAGTTCGGTCTAAGGCGCCACACAGTCTGCTGCTAAAATGTAAATCCGGCATTGCCGCGTATAATGGTGCTGTAGGGGGGCACCATATGGCAACAAAGGAAGTGTTTACAGAGCTGACCGGACTCCTTGGACCTTCTTATCAGCTCTTGGAGACAGAGGAGAGTGTCTATCTGAATGTTCTGGGAATGGAAAACTCCTGTAGAATCCAACCAATGAAACAGGATATCCCCACACCCTCTCTATTACCCAGGACACGGGTGATGACTAGTATCAGTATCCATGAGCAGAATTTCAATCCGATACAAAGGTATTTATTGTGCACTCGTGAAGCCTGGAGCATGTATGTCTGATTGTGAACATGACATGAAGAAATCCTCCAGATAAGCCCTCTTCACATAACGTTTGGGAGAATGGCTCTTCGCTAAGTCTTTTTTCATAAAAAAAGAAGAAGAAGTCAATGTTGCTGTTTTCATCTCACAGCGTTCTATCGCTCGAAGCTTTTATTTTATTTCTATGACTACATTAGCTGTTTAGGACCTTATGGGCTGTAGATGTTTTAGAAATGAGCATGGAAGTTAATGTGTATATGAATATTGGAATTTCAGCATAGTTTTATTTTATTTTAATTTACACCATTTACCATAACTAAAGAAATAACATTATTTGATTTGCTATTACGAGGTAAGGTAAGGGATCCATGCACCCTATCCAGACTCCCATTTTGGCTTTCCTCTCGTCCCAGTGACATGTGGCTCCTCTCTTCAAGAACTTCTCTACTGGCCTGGGCAATGTACGGACATCATTACTAAACGTCACATATATCATAGGCCTGAAGAGTCTCGGGGGGGGGGGGGGGGCAATGCTGCCCTGGAGCCTGCACAGTCACAGCTATGTACTGAGCCTGCATCCTGGAACAGGCTAGAAGCTTGTACACATCGGGGCCATTGCACGGATACAGGTAACATGGGGCGCTGGACTGCACAGGAATAAAACTGTGGGAATTTGGGGGGCACTCAAATCTCTGGATACAAGCGGCAGACCATGCAACTGCAATGGGGCTCAGGGCAGGAGGGGGCCCAATTGGGATCATATCCTCTTCTACTGGGGGTGAAAACTTGGTCAGGACTCTACCCTCAAAAGCTTGACTCCATTCCACATGTTATTTTTTACTGAGACCCCCTTTGTAATTGATGCTCTACTGTAAAAGACTTCCAAGAATGTTTACTGTCGACCACCGATGAAGGAGCAGTAAGCCCCAAAACGCGTATGGTGAAAGATAGTATCCTTGATTATCAGGATATTTGATGTCACTTGCTTTTTAACTTCAATATACTGAAAGTGGAAGCGCTTCCTTACTTCACCTGACCCTCCGCATACAAGTACAATCCAAGAACACATCTAAATAGGAACCGGCCAATCTCATACCACGTGGGGCGCCACGTGAGACGCCGACAGAGTGTAATTCTCAGAGACTGCTGCCATATATCCACATGCCGACAGCATACATCTGAACCAAGCGGATGGGTAATGTAGCCAGTGTGGCACTAAATTAATATGAGCATGATGTTAACGCAACCCTCAGAAATATTGCGATACATTGTTACACTGTCAGTATACACTTGAACCCAGTGGACGGGCAACGTAGCCTAAGTGGCACTCAACATGATGTTATTGTTGGCTATATAAAAAGCAACTGCATGAGATCCTGGATACAAGATTTTGGATCTATACATTTTTTAACCAACAGCAATAATTATTTGCACACAAGTGACAGTGGACGTATATTTTATGCACTGACAGAGATCTCTTCCCCTCCAAGAACTATAAATTATTTCCCTTCGTGTATTTATGTGATATTTTGTACCTAGGGGGAAACATCAGTATTTTAAATATCAGCGTTCGAAATTTTGGGAGGAAGCGAAGAGCTGCACAAGTTATATATATATATATATTGAACGTAGTTGCGCCGCGTTAATACATCTGATTAACAGGTGTGCAGACCCCGGCCTTATCCAAATTGGGACGCATATCGGAATGTCTAATTGTGTTGTATATACATAATGAGATATCTTTGTATGTTTTTTACAGTATATAATTCTTTTTTTATATAACCCTATTTTACATCCTAAGTCTATATATTGGGATCTTGAATAAATTATCATATAAGAAACATAATGGTCTACACTTCCATATATTATCCAGAGATTTAAGTGCCCCCCAAATTCCCATTTTCGTATCTACCTATGTATGATTATTTCTGGGCTTAGGGTGTTGCCCTTGGAGGGAGCACCTTTTCCAGACTATACTTGTTGGGGAGCCACTGATACCACAATTTAGTAATAAAAAAGTATTTGGCGGACACCTACGATGTAGGGAGTGAAAAGTGTGCAGTTTAAAAAAATTGCATACGGGTATATGTAATCCCTGAGAACATCTCTGGTCAAATAAACTGTATTAGTGTTTGTAGGTCGATTCTTCCCAGTAACGACCATACCAGTAAAAACATTTGCAGTTATCACAAACTGTGTCTGGCGCTTCCTTTTACATTTAGTTGCTATTCCAAATCCAAAGATGAGTCAGTCCAAAATGTCACATATGGCAAGTTGCTGTGGGTCTACTAGTTGCCACTGACCTTCAGTACGATGGGTGTAGTCCCATGTGTATGGTCCATCAACATTAAATACATTTTCCCCCACCATGAGTGATCTGACAAACTTTTAAAGGACTGAGAACTGGGGTCCCATCAATGGGGGCCCCAACTGCTATGCCCAAATCAAATTGTTATATACACATTAAATAAACAATTGCAACAAACTTAAAACTAACCAAAAAGCCAAAGCAATGTCAAGAGGTTGTGCACTTTTTAAAATTTCAAGCCCAGAATGATCTAGCTATAAAAAAAAAAATCTACTCATCTGCCCCTGCCACTCTGTTCTGGCTCATTGACCCTCTCTTCTGTGGTCTTCTGCGGCCCCTGTTATGTAAACTTTCTGATGGACGGGAAAACGTCCATCAGTGTGCCTGCGCCGATTACGTCTTCTCTTTCGGTGATGTCATCGGTGCAGGCGCACTGAGGGAGTTCTGAATAGGCGAGCCTCCTCATCTCAAAGTGCCTGCGCCGAATGAACACAGCCGCGCGATTTATGAAATGCTGACATGGCTGGCCGGAGGAGGAGATCGCGGCTGGCCCTGTCAATCAACACGACGAGGGGGCGTTTTTTTGCATCGGCTACCAGCAAGTAGACGCCCTACTTGCTGGTAGAGACCTCATTTACATTTTATAAAAGTTTGTTTTTATAAGAAACTGCTGAAGGAAAGTAAGTAACACCATTATATTTTTATATATCGCATTATAAGGAATTTAACTAGCCCAAAAACAAAATATGACTTTAGTGGGGTGACAGAAGCCCTTTAAAGGGGTTGTCCCATCTTGGACACTGGGGGCATATCTCTAGGATATTTTCCCAATGTCTGATAGGTGGTGCTCCCACCTCTGGGACCCGCACCTATCGTTATAATGGAGCCCGCAATGTGACGGAGGACGACCCACGCATACGCGGCCGCCCTCCATTCATTTATATGGGAATGCTGAAAATAGTCGAGTGCTGGCCCAGCTATTTCCGTAAGCCCCAGAGGTGGGACCTGCACCTATGAGTCACTGGGGGCATATCCTAGTGATATATACCCTCAATGTCCAAGATAAGACAACCCCTTTAACTGGCTTGAGTGGTGATATGTGCATCAAGCAACGTGAACATCCACAAGGCCAAAAATCCACAAACAACCATTTTTTTACCTTTTAAAAATAAAAAACACCCTATACCCCCTATACCGTTCATTAAATTAAAATTATCAGGCAATCACCATGCAAGGTAAGTAATATTGGTATACAGGCATATGTTTAATACCAATCGCTATTTGACCAGATTTCACTGAGATACTTTGTATTATAACTCTCCACTGTGCTTACTGACAAACCAGGTTGTACACAGATACTGGTATTCTACTTGTCTAAATATTATGGATAATAGATATCTGTATTTGTAAACAGAATATAGAAAGGGGTATTTGTATACATGGACTAGGAGTATACTTGAATATAGAATATAGTAAAATTATGCTTCCAATAGATATATTTGGGCACCAGTTTTAGCATTATTTCCAATAAGCAACCATATATTACCATGGAGAACTCTTTAATAGTGTTGAGCGAGCATGCGCGGCCGAATACCGTGTGTGTTCGAGCGCAATGCTCGAGTCTCCTCCTTGCACGTTTGTTGGCTGCTATGCAGCCAATAAACGTGCAAGTAAGTGCTACCACTCACTGTAATGCCGTAGCCATGTTGGTTACTGGCATTACAGTGATTGGCTGGCCGGAACGCGTCTTCGGGTGCTATATAGCACCCGATGACACGTGTTCGGCTCAGTCTTAGTCAGGGAGAGCTGTGCTGTAGAAGGTAGAGATAGTGTAGGGAAGTGGATTATTATGTTTTTGTTAGGCAGGGTTGGTGTTAGAGACCCAAAAGTCCTTTTAAGGACTATTGTTGTATCTGGCAGCAATATATATTTTGCGTTAAATAGCTTGCAATTGTTTGGCCGCTGCAGACAGCGACATTATCTGCGCTACATCTCCTGTTTAACGTGTGCGCAGCCTAAAAATATCTGTGACATCCAGTGTACTTTTTCCTGATGAGGACAGCGGAGTCTTGCCTGTTGAGACTCTGGCACACATGGCTGACTTTATGTTACGCTGCCTTTTCCGTGACCCTCGCGTTATACACATTTTGGCCAACACCGATTACTGGTTGTTCACCTTTCTCGACCCCCGCTACAAAGAGATCTTCTCATCTCTCATTCCTGTTTCCTGTGGTGGAGAGGATGAGCAAAATGGCGCAATACCAGAAGGTCCTTGTTGAAAAATTGCTCCAAAAATTTCCAGCTGACAAAGCTGTCAGCAGAGTATGTAGTCCCTTGGTCAACCGAGGAGGGGAGACGAGGGGAACACACAGCAGTTCCAACAGAGGCAGGGCAACACTCTCCAAGGCCTGGGACAGTTTCATGACACCCCGCCAGCAACCTCACCCTGATGCGCGGCCTAGTGTCACAAGGAGGGAAAAGTTTTGGAAGATGGTGAAGGAGTACATAGCAGACCGTGTTTACGTCCTCAGTGATCCCTCTGTGCCTTACAACTACTGGGTGTCCAAGCTAGACACGTGGTACGAACTGGCGCTCTACGCCTTGGAGGTGCTGGCCTGCCCTGCCGCCAGCATATTGTCAGAGCGGGTATTTAGTGCTGCTGGGGGCAAAATAACTGATAAGCGCATCCGCCTGTCAACTGAAAATGTTGACATGTTGACTCTTATCAAAATGAACAAGGCCTGGATTGCTCCTGACTTCTCTACTCGACCAGAGGAAAGCGGCTGAACATAAAGGCACTTTAAATGTGTTTTTTATGGTGTATTGAATACACTGTATTCCCATACACCCCTTCCACCACAAAAAAGGGTGTATGGTTCAATCTTTCTTTTCTTGTCCTCCTCCTTCTCCTCCATCAGATCAACATGCTTATTGGGCTGCCCTCACCCCTAATGTTTTAGATGGTCAGATCAGCAGCAGGCCCTCAACCATAATTATTTCGATGGCCAGCTCAGCAGCAGGCCCTCGCCCCTAATGTTTTAGATGGTCAGCTCAGCAGCAGACCCTTGCCCATAATGTTTTAGATGGTCAGATTGGCAGCAGGCCCTCGCCCATAATGTTTTAGATGGTCAGCTCAGCAGCAGACCCTCGTCCCTAATGTTTTAGAGGGTCAGATCAGCAGCAGGCTCTTGCTCCTAATGTTTTAGAGGGTCACCAGCAGGCTCTTGCTCCTAATGTTTTAGAGGGTCATTAGCAGGCTATCAATCATAATTTTTCAAGGGTCTGTATGATGCCCCCCTCTTTTATGTGTAATAAAGGGTATATTGGAGTGCCAGTTCCTTGTAATTTTTGGCAGCCCTTTTACTTAGTGCATAGGCTTTATGAGTGTAGGAGTCCCACTACCTGAACAATTGAACCACAATGTGAATGAGGCCCTCCTTTATGTGATATACAGGTTGTATCGGAGTACCTCTTCCTTGTAATTTTTGGCAGCACTTGCACTTTATATACAAGTAAATATACAGGAAAGAATGTTTCCTAACAATTTTTCCTTTAAAATCGATTTTATCTGGTTTTCTGCATATTAGTGTCAGTCTGTAAAAGTGGCATACTACTCGGACAACACCAGCAGCGACCTGGGAGTCCAAGATGCATCCAGACATCCTCCCCATGCTGTTCCCGAACCATTTCGGTGGTGTTTCCATCAATGTCTGACATTTTCATGTGAACCAGACACCCTCCCCTCTTCAGAGCAGGGGGTGCCTGGTTTAATGCTCGGGTTCTCCCATTGACTTCTACCGAGCACCCAAGCATCCCGAGGAGCACTTTGGTGCTCGATCAACACTACTCTCTAAATGCTACACAGCGTCCTGTGAAATCTGGCCAAACAGCAATTGGTACATATCCCTTCATACTAAAAATACTTACGGTACCTAATCTGGTGGTTGCCTGATAATTTGAATTTAATGTATGGGATAATTTATAATTTTTTTTAAGGCAAATAGAAGTTATATTTTTATAAAAGTTATTGGGTGGTCCTAAGTGGGAATTTATGGCCTTTTCATTTAGTATGTTCTTACTGATTTCCACAAGACCTCCCAAGGGATACTATAATAAGTCACTGTTGGGTCATGTGCTGCTTGGGGACATGTCATTACTGAGGCCAGTGTTTGGCTGCAGTGGTACACGTGACCCTGTCCGTCCGGAAGACCAGTGAAGAGAGGTATGGAGCTGGAAAGGAGCGGTGGGAAACAGGTAAGTATGAATGAGCTTGAAATAAAAAAAAATAAAAAAGCGCACAAAGGATTCTTACATCTGTAGAGAATGATGTGTCTGAGTGGCACGTCATAAATATACGTAGATTCTAGGTGGGGAACATACACGCTAATAGTAACTTGTGCAAAGGTAAATTTTCTCCCAAGCTTCCTAATGATATAAATGATGCAAACATCTTCATCCACGTCCATTTCATGAATTGGAAATACTTATTAGTGGATGATGTTTTGACAGCTTGATTATACAGCCGTACAGCACATTGAGCTATATCCTCCGTACGCTGGCAGTGCACTATATACTGCAAAGTCCTGCTCCTCGTGAAAATCTTCCTCTACAATCCCCCAGTACAAGGGCTCATGCACACGACACGACCGCTGGATGTTTTGCGGTCCACAAATTGCAGATCCGAAAAAACACAGATACCGGCCATGCGCATTCCGCATTTTGTGGAACGGAAGGGCCGGTCACTACCAGAACAGTCCGATCCTTGTTCGTAATGAGGAAAATAATGGGACATGTTCTATTTTTTGCGGAACGGCCATGCAGACATACGCACACGGAGTCATTTTCCGTTTTTTTGCAGCTCCATTGAAGTGAATCGTTTCACATACGAGCCGCAAAAAAACTGATATATTCGTGTGACTAAGGGACTTTACGACACGCAGGCTCTTATCATGTGTCACCAGGGCGGTGTTATCACGGCAGGCTTTGCTAGTGAAATTTCATCTTAACTTCAAAGCTAAATGTCTTTGGTTTAGTAAGACGGGCGAGATGTGCTGCATGTACGTCAGCCGCACTCCCCCTGTCTTCCCACCGCTCCGTGCACTGTAGGGCGGTGATATTGTATCACAGGGAGAGACCCTACAGTGATGGCCCTGAGGAGAACACAGGTGATAAAGGGAGTTCAGGGCGACCTTCTGCTTAGAGGTCAGTTGGGTTTCTTTCCAGAAATGGGGCAGCCTGATCTTCATCTTCAGTACCAGGACAGTCAGCAGACAGAGGGGGCTGCATCGCCCACTGACCTCTAATGGGCTCTGAAGAGTGTTTACAGGTCCGTCTTGTGAGGTGCCCCATCCTTCCCTGTGAGGCACCGTAAAAAGAATAACAACTGGCGGGACCTCGGATGCCAACCTGATGTAGGCCAATCCTCGTGTAGTGCACATTAACCCCGTACTTGTAGTATAATAGTGATAGACAAATAACTGTAGATAGATAGACGGATGGACAGACAGACAGAAAGATAGATAGATAGACAAATATGAGATATAGATACATAGATAATATATAGAGAGATTAGATAGATAGATGGATAGATAGATGATATTGATAGATAGATAGATAGATAGATAGATAGATAGATAGATAGATAGATAGATAGATAGATAATGGATGGATAGATAGACAAATATGAGATATAGATACAAAGATAATAGATAGAGAGATTAGATAGATAGATAGATAGATAGATAGATAGATAGATAGATAGATAGATAGATAGATATAGACAGAGAAATAGATAGTAAGACATAGATAGATGGATAGATATGTAGATAGATAGATAGATAGATAGATATGTGATATAGATACATTGATAATAGATAGAGAGATTAGATAGGTAGATAGATAGATATAGACAGAGAGATAGATACAGATAGTAAGAGATAGATAAATAGATAGTAGATAGATAGAGACAGATAGATATGTGATATAGATACATAGATAATAGATAAATAGATAATAGATAGAGAGATTAGATAGATAGATATAGACAGAGCGATAGATACAGATAGTAAGATATAGATAAATAGATAAATAGATAGTAGATAGATAGATATGTGATATAGATACATAGATAATAGATAAATAGATAATAGATAGAGAGATTAGATAGATAGATATAGACAGAGCGATAGATACAGATAGTAAGATATAGATAGATAGATAAATAGATAATAGATATATAGATATGTGATATAGATACATTGATAATAAATAGATAGATGTTTTCTGAAGGCCAATGTCTGCACTGTTATGTGTCCTCCCAGAATATGTTGCTGGTATACATTATACTATAAATTAGTTAAATATATAAATAATCAGATAAATATCTTGTAGATGATAGATTAGATCCGGGGTGCACAACCTGTGGCCCCCAGAGCCATGGTTTGCGGCCCCCGACTTCCTTCAATGAAACACAGCTAATCGATAGAAGTGAATGAGGGAGGAATGACTGCGGTTATGGTAGCGATCATTCCTCCCCAGTCACTTTGCATTAGCCGATGTAATAGACTGATGCAAACACGCGCTGATTAACGTTTTTTTTTGTGGCACCTTGAAATAGTGCGATGTGACAATGCGGCCCCCAGACCAAAAAAAGGTTGTGCACCCCTGGATTAGACAGACAGCGTATGAGGCAGACAGGATTTCTGGAATTCCTTTTGCTTCTTCCTTGTGGCGGTATCTCCATCCCTACAGCAAAATGTTCTCTACATTTCCACAACTTCTCAATAATCCACAGCGTCGGATAACTCGTCTCAGTGAAATGCTTATTACGGGCATTTTTCACTTTCATTAGTTGCAGTATACGGCGCTGTAATATTTCATGATATTATAACACTCAGCCTTTGAGCAATTATAAAATCTATGAAATTAATGAGACATATATAATTACCTGAAGTGTAATGAATGTAAAATGCCTGTGCTGAGTCTGCAGGGCCGCTCCTATCGGTGACTCTGCTGTCACCGCCACCTGTGTGCTATTTACATGGCATTTACAGAACATAACACATTGTAACGCACCCCCCCCCCACCCCTGAAGTTCCTGTGCTGTATATGATGTGTCTTGCTCTTTAATGACCTATGCGTGTAGAAACCATTCGATTATTATTCAGTGACTTTTCAGCGCAGCATCCAACTGGAAAAGACCACTCCTGCTTATATTTATGGGATTTGTGTGCTCACTAGAAGGACTATAATCTGCCTCATCTGGAGCTTTCATCGCAGTCGACCGGGATACTGTACATTGACCCAAAAAACACTCGTACATTCTGTAAGCACCAATGTAGCAGAGCTGAATTTGACAACAAACTCCATGAGAGATATAGATGGAGGTGGACTCCACATTGTGGATGTAATATTAGGCTTTGCCATATAGGTGCACTAACAAACTCAGCCCTGCTACATTTTACAAACTCAGCCCTGCTACATTTTACAAACCCAGCCCTGCTACATTTTACAAACCAAGCCCTGCTACATTTTACAAACCCAGCCCTGCTACATTTTACAAACCCAGCCCTGCTACATTTTACAAACTCAGCCCTGCTACATTTTACAAACTCAGCCCCGCTACATTTTACAAACTCAGCCCTGCTACATGTTACAAACTCAGCTCTGCTACATGTTACAAACTCAGCCCTGCTACATGTTACAAACTCAGCCCTGCTACATGTTACAAACTCAGCCCTACTACATTTTACAAACCCAGCCCTGCTACATTTTACAAACTCAGCCCTGCTACATTTTACAAACTCAGCCCTGCTGCATGTTACAAACTCAGCCCTGCTACATTTTACAAACTCAGCCCTGCTACATTTTACAAACTCAGCCCTGCTACATTTTACAAACCCAGCCCTGCTACATTTTACAAACCAGCCCTGCTACATTTTACAAACTCAGCCCTGCTACATTTTACAAACCCAGCCCTGCTACATGTTACAAACTCAGCCCTGCTACATTTTACAAACTCAGCCCTGCTGCATGTTACAAACTCAGCCCTGCTACATTTTACAAACTCAGACCTGCTACATTTTACAAACTCAGCCCTGCTACATTTTACAAACCCAGCCCTGCTACATTTTACAAACTCAGCCCTGCTACATTTTACAAACCCAGCCCTGCTACATGTTACAAACTCAGCCCTGCTACATTTTACAAACCCAGCCCTGCTACATGTTACAAACCCAGCCCTGCTACATTTTACAAACTCAGTCCTGCTACTGGTGCAAAACTGACAACAGTAAGTGTTACACTTTAAAAATGTAGCAGAGCTGAGTTTGTGATTGCATGATGAATACATTCCTATAGAATATAAGTAGGTGTTACAGATTGTTTTCACAGTCCCGATTGTTTTTTACATTTGGATAATGTTGTTAATGGGTTTCATCTATAGTACAGATACAGGTGAAACTGGAAAAATTAGAATATTGTGCAAAAGTCCATTTATTTCACTAATGCAACTTATAATTAGAATTTTGTGAAAAGGTGCAATATTCTAGGCTCAAAGTGTCACACTCTAGTCAGATAATTAACCCATACCCCCTGAGCAAAGGGTACCTGAGATTGTGACTTTGGGGTTTCACAAGCTGTAAGCCATAATCATCCAGATTATAACAGATAAAGGCTTGAAATATCTCGTTTTGCATGTAATGAGTCTCATATGTTAGTTTCACCTTTTAAGTTGAATTACTGAAATAAATGAACTTTGCACGATATTCTAATTTTCTAAGTTTCACCTGTATTCTAGACCAGTGATATGTGACTGATAGTAAATATGTATCCATCAGATGTCTCCTAGTGCAACATCATTACATAACCCAGGCTGCAGGGAGGCTACATTGTGTTACACCTGGAAGTATGCACAGCGCCTTCCCCTTCATTCATAGATTCCATCTATCTATGTATATGTAAATATATTGTCACGAATAAGGGTCACATTTTAAGATTTGAAATGCGTAGACGCTAATGTGGAGTGTCTGTACTGTGTCATTGGATATTTTATCGCCTTAAAGAATAAAGACTAGCACTTTTTCATAGGAAGATGAACGTCTCTCCTTGTTTTGGATATGTAAATATATATATATAAATGTATACACACAGAACATAGTGTCTCTCTCTATTAAATAGATAGATTGAAAGAGAGAGAGAGATACAGTAGATAATGGATAGGTAGATAGATAGATAGATAGATAGATAGATAGATAGATAGATACAGTAGATAATGGATAGATAGATGGGAGATAGATAGATAATAGACAGATAATAGATAGATAGATAGATAGATAATAGATAATAGATAGATAGTGTGCTAGATAGATAATAGATAGATAGATACAGTAGATAATGGATAGGTAGATAGATAATAGATAGATAGATAATAGATGGATAATAGATAATATAATAGATAGATAATAGATAGATAATAGATAGATAGATAAATAGATAGATAGATAGATAGATAGATACAGTAGATAATGGATAGGTAGATAGATAATAGATAGATAATATAATAGATGGATAAAATAGCAGCACAGTCCCTTCTTCTCCAGCCAGTCCGCAGGCAGTGGGGACCAGTCATGCAGGTTGTCACTGTGTCCTGTGTCAGTAGAAAGTTGTCACCACATCTGGAGCTCCCACTCTGAATGGTCACATTATACAATGATACAACGCACATGGATACACAGGCTTGTAATAAGCATATAATGGACAAGGGAGGATATACTCACTCTGCCCTTCAAATTTCCTGATAATGGTTCCCAGAAATGTGTTTTGTGGGGCCACATGCCCTCTTCTCACAGGCATTGTTGGAACTGGGTGGAATTCCGTCGTCTCCTTCAGAGTCCACGATGCTTCTGCTGGGCTGTCAGTGGATCAGGAGCAGCATCTCCTCTCCTTCACAGAGCATGCTGCACAATGGAGCCCAGGGATGCTGCACAAGGGGGGTCCTGGAGTGCTGGTACCCTGGTACACATGCAGGTGCAGGAGGCCCCCCTCCCCCCCGAAGCAGGGACTGTGAGGGTCTCTGTCCTTCCCCTCCTCACCTCCAAAGCCTCAGGCACAGCTTGT
Source organism: Bufo gargarizans (assembly GCF_014858855.1). Taxonomy (NCBI): domain Eukaryota; kingdom Metazoa; phylum Chordata; class Amphibia; order Anura; family Bufonidae; genus Bufo; species Bufo gargarizans. The sequence goes on along the minus strand of NC_058087.1, from coordinate 17,181,874 downwards.
GATGTTATGAGAGGAGGAGGAGGAGGAGGAGGAGGCTCAGAGCAGCCACTATAGGAGGCTCCATGGCAGCAGGAAGAGCATGGCTCCCTTATTGCAGCAGCCCCCTCCCCTCCATCACATCCCCCTGTGTGCAGCTGGCACATCTCATTCTCAGCATAGGGAGCTGTCAGGAGCATGCCATCTACAGTACAGGCCACTGCTGGGATGTGACACAGAGACGTGCAAGAAGTTACCAGTCTTAGTCAAAGATGTTCTGCAGCAGCTATCACTTTGTGACAATGATTGCGTTCCTGTAACACAGCCTACATTGAGTAAATTATGACCATATTGATGACCATCTACCAGTGTGTATTAGACAATTGCTTGACTTGCAATTCCTCAATGTGCTGTAATTATTAGAATCCATACCTTTACTGATGGGATTACATTTTGCCATCTTGGGTGGCTCTATGAATCCTTCATTGGACGCAGGTTTGGTGTAAAGTCCAGTGATTGACCAGGGGGTGAGATAAATGTTGGCATAGATGTCTGATGGGGTTCAGGGGACAGCTATCTTAGGTATAACGCCACCATTAAGGGGGTTATCCAAACTATAAAACATGCCCCCCAATGCCCGGGCCCCTCATATAGACTATACTTACGCAGCAACCACATCGCCCCTGGTCCCGGCACGGCCGTCGCTGCATCTCCCGCGATGTTAGGGAGGCTCGTCCCTGTCGTGGCCTGCTATTGGCCCCCCCCAATCGCCGTATATTTTGATCAGCGCAACGAGTAGGTGGGGACCAGGAACGACGAGAGTGCCGGGGAGCGGGGTAAGTATAATCTATATGAGGGGCCCGGGCATTGGTGGCCATGTTTTATAGTTTGGATAACCCGTTTAAAGGGGATGTCTCATCTCAAACATTCATAGTATATCGCTAGGCTATGCCATCAATGTCAGATGCCAACTCTGGGACCCGCACCTATCTCCAGAATGGAGCCCAGAAAGTAAAAAAGGAGGGCATCCTGCGCATGCGCAACCTCCTCTCCATTCATGACTATGGGAGTTCTGTATATAGTCGAGCGAGTGTGCTCAACTATTTTTGGAAGTCCAATTTTGGTAAATGGAGAGCGCACTGTGCAAGCGCCGCCACCGCTTCGTTCACCACTGTGGGACTGTTGGAAAGCGTCGATCTAGCGCTGGTTTATTTTCGGGACTCCCATAATGGTGAACGTTGGATGGCTGAGCATGCCGGCTGCTTTCCATTCACTTTGAGGACCCTGTTCTGGAGGTAGGAACAAGTCCTATCTGACATCGATGCCATATCCTGGTGATATTCCATAAATGTCTGAGATGAGAAAACCCCTTTAATCTCTTGACAGATTTCTGGGAGATCACAGGGAGTTGTCCTATTTAAGGAATGATAATAATGCTATATGATGAGAGTGAGATATAAAAGGATCGTCACATTTTTAAATAAAGCCTCTGCCCACATGATCAACCCTATTAAACCAAGCATACTGGCTGCTAGGGTTAATCATGCTGATAAAAACAATACCTTAATTATCTCTGTAGGTTGCAGCGCTCCAGAGACATGAGGGTTTTTATATTTATGCAAATCAGGCCGTTGGAGCACCAGGAATTTGGAAAATTCAGAGTAATGCCTCATTCACACGTCAGTGTTTGGTCAGTGATTTCCATTAATGATTTTGGGCCCAAACCAGTTGCGGCTCTAAACACAGAACGACGAGCAGATCTTTCCTGTATACCTTATGTCTGTGGACAGGGCCGTCTTTAATATTGATTGGACCCTGGGCAAAAATTTACTTGGACCCCCTGGATCCCGCCTTCCCACACCTTAGCAGGCAATCACGCCCTCCACCACAACACACACACACAAAAAATCCACACCACTGGTAGAGTCCAGTGAATGACTGTAAATACTTCCAGTTCTGAAGACTCCAGCGGCTCAGGATCAGTGCTCTGGGCAGCTGGGCTCAGGCTGGAAGTGGGCACCGCTCTGCAGGAAGGAGTCCAGGGATCGGCTCACCCTAGTGTTACAGTGCACCCCAGCACCCCACAGTATGCAGTATAGCACCCTATAGTATACAGCAACCCACAGTATGCAGTATAGCACCCCACACTATACAGTACCCCACAGTATATAGTAGAGCAGTATAGCAGCCCACAGTATACAGCCCCACACAGTATACAGTCCCACACAGTATACAGGCCCCACACAGTATACAGGCCCCACACAGTATATAGCCCCCACAGTATACAGGCCCCACAAAGTATACAGCCCCCCCCCACAGTATACAGGCCCCTCACAGTATACAGTCCCACACAGTATACAGTCCCACACAGTATACAGCCCTCCCACAGTATACAGGCCCCACACAGTATACAGTCCCACACAGTATACAGCCCCACCACAGTATACAGTCCCACACAGTATACAGGCCCCCCACATTATACAGTCCCACACAGTATACAGCCCTCCCACAGTATACAGGCCTCCCACAGTATACAGGCCCCCCCACAGTATACAGCTTCGCACAGTATACAGGCCCCCCACAGTATACAGGCCCCCCACAGTATAAAGTCCCACACAGTATACAGTCCCACACAGTATACAGTCCTCCCACAGTATACAGGCCCCCCCCCACAGTATACAGGCCCCCCCACAGTATACAGGCCCCCCCACAGTATACAGCCCCACACAGTATACAGCCCTCCCACAGTATACAGTCCCACACAGTATACAGTCCCACACAGTATACAGTCCCACACAGTATACAAGCCCCCCACAGTATACAGTCCCACACAGTATACAGCCCTCCCACAGTATACAGGCCCCCCACAGTATACAGGCCCCCCCACAGTATACAGTCCCACACAGTATACAGTCCCACACCGTATACAGACCCACACAGTATACAGGCCCCCCACAGTATACAGGCCCCACACAGTATACAGTCCCACACAGTATACAGTCCCACACAGTATACATGCCCCCCACAGTATACAGACCCCCCACAGTATACAGTCCCACACAGTATAATGCCCCCCACAGTATACAGACCCCCCCCCACAGTATACAGGCCCCCCACAGTATACAGTCCCACACAGTATACAGCCCTCCCACAGTATACAGGCCCCACACAGTATACAGTCCCACACAGTATACAGCCCCCCACAGTATACAGTCCCACACAGTATACAGGCCCCCCACAGTATACAGTCCCACACGGTATACAGTCCCACACGGTATACAGCCCCCCCCCACAGTATACAGGCCCCCCACAGTATACAGCCCCACACAGTATACATGCCCCTCACAGTATACAGGCCCCCCACAGTATACAGGCCCCCCACAGTATACAGGCCCCCCACAGTATACAGTCCCACACAGTATACAGCACTCCCACAGTATACAGGCCCCTCCACAGTATACAGGGCAACCCCCCACATTATACAGGCCCCCACACAGTATACAGCCCCACACAGTATACAGGCCCCCCACAGTATACAGTCCCCTACAGTATACAGTCCCACACAGTATACAGTCCCACACAGTATGCAGTCCCCACACAGTATACAGCCCTCCCACAGTATACAGGCCCCACCACAGTATACAGTCCCACACAGTATACAGCCCCACACAGTATACAGGCCCCACACAGTATACATTCCCACACAGTATACAGTCCCACACAGAATATAGCCCCACACAGTATACAGCCCTCCCACAGTATACAGTCCCACACAGTATACAGTCCCACACAGTATACAGGTCCCCCACAGTATACAGTCCCACACAGTATACAGCTTTCCCACAGTATACAGGCCCCCCACAGTATACAGGCCCCCCCCACAGTATACAGGCCCCCCCACAGTATACAGTCCCACACAGTATATAGTCCCACACAGTATACAGCCCCACACAGTATACAGGCCCCCCACAGTATACAGGCCCCCCACAGTATACAGTCCCACACAGTATACAGTCCCACACAGTATACAGGCCCCCCACAGTATACAGGCCCCCCACAGTATACAGCCCCCACAGTATACAGGCCCCCACACAGTATACCGCACCCCACTATACAGTAGTTTACAGTATATTAGCATAACAGCCCCAGTCACCTTTTTCTGATGTAATCTTCACACAAAAAAGCTCCACAGTTAACTTCTGCAACACTCCTGCTAGGACCTGTGATGACCTCATAGCCATGTGACCAGTAATATTGCTAGGTTACTGGTCACATGGTGATTATGTCATCTAAGGTCCTAGATCACATTCACAGCTCTAACACAGTACGATGCCTGGGGCAGGCATGGCATGGCAGCACCCCCTGTGTAGCTGACAGCCTGACACCTGGGGCAGTGGCTAGCAGGGCTCAAGAGGCAGCTGCCTTGGGCCCCCCAGGAGCAACTGGGCCCGGGGCAGCTGCCCCTTTTGCCCCTTGGTAAAGACGGCCCTGTCTGTGGAGGCTCCAATCCTGGTTTTGGCTCACAATCACTGATGGAAATCACTGACCGAACACCGACGTGTGAATGAGGCTTTAGTAGAGGAAGAGGAGGAGGTCCAATTTCAGGACCTTCATCTATCAACTAGAGCAGGCAGTGTCTATCACACTGGAGGCATTACATTGATTACAACGGGCACAATATAATGCTTCCGTTTCCCTGTGGTGGCGGTATTCCAACCTTGAACATTAGGGGGATATTGCGATATTGCTAGGATATGTCCCTAATGTCTTATAGGTGGTGATTTCACCACTGAAACCCCCACCTATACCTAGAACGAAGCCTGCAAAGAGCCGGAGGGCGCTCAGCACGTGCGACCACCCTCCATTTATTTCTATGGTAGTGCCAAAAATAACTGAGCGCTGGCTCAGCTATTTCCGTAAGCCCCATAGAAGTGAATGGAGCGGTGGCCGCAATTGCACGTGCATTTTAATGGGACTTCCAAAAATAGATGAGCGTGCCTTGGCTATTTTCGGTGGTCCTATAGAAATGAATGGAGGGCGGCTGCACATGCATGGTGCACCCTCTGGCACTTTGTGGGCTCCGCATCTATCAGACAATGGGGGCATATCCTAGCAATATGCCCCTAATATCCAAGATTGGATTACTCCTTTAATGCTGCGGCCCAAAATTACAGCGGAAGGTGGACACCCTGCACTTAGCTTATCATCAGACCCTTCTAACAAAAGGACATAACTCCTATTTCATGGGATTGTTCCATGGTATGGCCAGCAAAGGGACAGGACATATTGCATCAAGCCGGGACCGCAGGGGGATAACTTGTGAGGTGACGGTGTAACGAGGAATAATACCAGTTAGTTCTTTACTCATAGTTTTGGCACTCCCTGGGCCGGGCTGCAGTGAAGGGGAGAACAGCACTGGATTCTCCGGGGCACACTCTTCTACAGGGGACACCGGCAAGGTGGTGATTGAGGTGCCCTTGATGGTGTTTGGATTTTCTGGGTGCTTTTGCGGCTGGGCCCCTGAATTAGGTAATATCGTGACACCAGCACCTTGGTGGTGCAAAATGATGAGAGTGGTTGTAGTATTGAGATGGAAGAATGAGACAGGGTTCGAATCCAACTAAGAACTTTACTGTAAACAGGGTCTTAACAGCAATTTACATCCAGATATAAACAGTCTCTCATGTATATGGAGCTTGAATGCTGTAAATCCAGGTAACAGGCTGTATATGTGGCTATATCTCAGGCTATGGTAGGAGATTGTGTACTCACTGGTATTTAGCTATTTGCCTTGTTCTTAACTCAGTAAAGGTGGTTCAGGACCTTATCTTCTACACACCAATGCTACAACAGATGGCCTGTCTGTCTTTGAAATAGCGGTGAGGCTGCCGGAAGCTAATAAATCCTTCACCTTGATACGAAGGCGCCTAAAGCCTAGAATAATGGCTATTGTCCTTCCTTGGTCTTTTTACGTAGAAAATTGTAAAATCCACTTGGCCCTCCAGAAGAGTATACGGTAGAATAAGATCTCACCTCTGCCTGTTTTCCTCTCTTGACACTAAGACAAACGAATTGGCTCCTCTGGGCCGTGGAGCCAAAGAGAGAGCTGAGAGGAGAGGGGTCCTCTCCTTCCTCCCTGCTCCTCACTCCAGCTCCTCCAACCAACCAACTCTAACTAGGCCTAAACTCTGGTAAATATAGACTATGGTGCTATCCCCATCTAGTGGTGGAATATGTGTAGCGCACCTAACAGCCTGTTAACAGGGATTTTAAATAAAGGTGAAATACAGCATGATATAACATACACTCACCTAAAGAATTATTAGGAACACCATACTAATACGGTGTTGGACCTCCTTTTGCCTTCAGAACTGCCTTAATTCTACGTGGCATTGATTCAACAAGGTGCTGATAGCATTCTTTAGAAATGTTGGCCCATATTGATAGGATAGCATCTTGCAGTTGATGGAGATTTGAGGGATGCACATCCAGGGCACGAAGCTCCCGTTCCACCACATCCCAAAGATGCTCTATTGGATTGAGATCTGGTGTCTGTGGGGCCATTTTATTACAGTGAACTCATTGTCATGTTCAAAAAAACAATTTGAAATGATTCAAACTTTGTGACATGGTGCATTATCCTGCTGGAAGTAGCCATCAGAGGATGGGTACATGGTGGTCATGAAGGGATGGACATGGTCAGAAACAATACTCAGGTAGCCCGTGGCATTTAAACGATGGCAAATTGGCACTAAGGGGCCTAAAGTGTGCCCAGAAAACATCCCCCACACCATTACACCACCACCACCAGCCTGCACAGTGGTAACAAGGCATGATGGATACATGTTCTCATTCTGTTTACGCCAAATTTGGACTCTACCATTTGAATGTCTCAACAGAAATCGAGACTCATCAGACCAGGCAACATTTTTCCAGTCTTCAACAGTCCAATTTTGGTGAGCTCGTGCAAATTGTAGCCTCTTTTTCCTATTTGTAGTGGAGATGAGTGGCACCCGGTGGGGTCTTCTGCTGTTGTAGCCCATCCGCCTCAAGGTTGTGCGTGTTGTGGCTTCACAAATGCTTTGCTGCAGACCTCGGTTGTAACGAGTGGTTATTTCAGTCAACGTTGCTCTTCTATCAGCTTGAATCAGTCGGCCCATTCTCCTCTGACCTCTAGCATCAACAAGGCATTTTTGCCCACAGGACTGCCGCATACTGGATGTTTTTCCCTTTTCACACCATTCTTTGTAAACCCTAGAAATGGTTGTGCGTGAAAATCCCAGTAACTGAACAGATTGTAAAATACTCAGACCGGCCCGTCTGGCACCAACAACCATGCCACGCTCAAAATTGCTTAAATCACCTTTCTTTCCCATTCTGACATTCAGTTTGGAGTTCAGGAGATTGTCTTGACCAGGACCACAACCCTACATGCATTGAAGCAACTGCCATGTGATTGGTTGACTAGTCACTAGATAATCGCATTAATGAGAAATAGAACAGGTGTTCCTAATAATTCTTTAGGTGAGTGTATAATATAACAAGCTTTGCAATGTCCACGTACACGAGTGGGACGCCGCAATATAACCTGTTCCGGACATAGGGCGTACCGGTACACCCTGATTTCCCGATCGTTAAGGACACAGGCCTGTACGTCCTATGTATTTCCGATCACCGCTGCCGGCGGGCGCAGCGGAGGGGGGGGGGTGCGGGGAATGCGGCAGTGAGGGTGGGCGGTGCTTGGGGGGGCGGGCAGGCACGCGATCATCCATCCGCCCCCTCTCTCAGGATAACCGAGCGCTTTGCAGAGTGTCAGCACATTGGTGACACTCTGCTTGAAACGCCTGACATCTGTGCTGGCACAGATGTCAGGCATTTAACCCCTTCCATGTCGTGGTCCGTAGGGACTGCTGTATGGAAGAGGTTAAGAGGGAGGGAGCTCCCTCCCCATCACCCACTGCTCTGCTGTGGCAGCGAGTGATGGTTACCATGGCAACTGGACGCCTTATCCATGGTGCTGATCAGACTTATGCTAAAGGTCCACTGCATCTTCAGGAACCAAGTGGGTCTGGGTCAAAAAGATGTAAAAAAAAAAGTGAAAAATAGTAAAAATCAAAACACACATTTATCACTGATTAAAAATGAAAAAAATAAAATTCCCTACACGTTTGATATCACCGCGTTCGTAACAACCTGATCTATAAAACGGTCATGTTACTTTACCCGCATGGTGAACGCCATAAAAAAAATAAAAAAATATGATGAAATAGAAATTTTGCCCACCTTACTTTCAAAAAAAGGTAATAAAAGTGATCAAAAAAGTCGTATGTACGCCAAAATAGTACCAATCAAACCATCACCTCATCCCGCAAAAAATGAGACCCTACCTAAGATAATCGCCCAAAAACTGAAAAAACTATGGCTCTCAGAATATGGAGACACTAAAATATGATTTTTTTTGTTTAAAAAATGATATAATTGTGTAAAACTTACATAAATAAAAAGAAAGTATACATATTAGGTATCGCCACGTCCGTAATAACCTGCTCTATAAAAATATCACATGACCTAACCCCTCAGGTGAATTCCGTGTAAAAAAAAAAAAGGTGAAAAAAAAGCAATTGTTTTTCACCTCACATCACAAAAAGTGTAATAGAAAGCGATCAAAAAGTCATACGCACCCCAAAATAGTGCCAATTAAACCATCATCTCATCCCGCAAAAATCATACCCTACCCAAGATATTCGCCCAAAAACTATGGAGACACTAAAACATGACTTTTTTTGTTTCAAAAATGAAATCATTGTGTAAAACTTACATAAATAAAACTTACATAAATAAAAAAATTGGATACCTATTAGGTATCGCCGCGTTTGTGACAACCTGCTTTATAAAAATACCACATGATCTAACCTGTCAGATGAATGTTGTAAATAACAAAAAATAAAAACGGTGCTAAAACAGCTATTTCTTGTTATCTTGCCTCACAAAAAGTGTAATATAGAGCAACCAAAAATCATAAGTACCCTAAACTAGTACCAACAATACTGCCACCTTATTCTGTAGTTTCTAAAATGGGGTAACATTTTTGGAGTTTCTACTCTAGGGGTGCATCAGGGGGGCTTGAAATGGGACATGGTGATCCAGCAAAATCTGCCTTCCAAAAACAGTATGGCATCCCTTTCCTTCTGTGCCCTGCCATGTGCCCATACAGCGGTTTAAAACCACATATGGGGTGTTTATGTAAACTACAGAATCAGGGCCATAAATATTGAGTTTTGTTTTGGCTGTTAACCCTTGCTTTGTAACTGGAAAAAAATTATTAAAATGGAAAATCTGCCAAAAAAGTGAAATTTTGAAATTGTATCTCTATTTTTCATTAATTCTTGTGGAACACAGTTTTGAATACCATAAGGGGTGTAGTTTCTTAGATGGGGTCACTTTTATGGAGTTTCTACTCTAGGAGTGCATCAGGGGGGCTTCAAATAGTACATGGGTGTTTCTGCAAACTACAGATTTAGGGCAATAAATATAGCATTTTATTTGGCTGTTAACCCTTGATTTCTTACTGAAAAAAATGGATTAAATGGAAAATTTGCCCAGAAATTTAAATTCTCAACTTTCATCTCCATTTGCCAATAACTCTTGTGCAACACCTAAAAGGTAAACAACGTTTGCAAAATCAGTTTTGAATACCTTGAGGGGTGTAGTTTCTTAGATGGGGTCACTTTTATGGAGTTCCTACTTTAGGGGTGCATCAGGGGGGCTTCAAATGGGACATGGTGTAAATAAACCAGTCCAGCAAAATCTGCCTTCCAAAAACCATACGGCGCACCTTTCCCTCTACGCCCTACTGTGTGCCCGTACAGTAGTTTATGGCCACATATGGGGTGTTTCTGCAAACTACAGTATCGGGCAATAAATATAACATTTTGTTTGGCTGTTAGCCTGTTAACCCTTGCTTTGTTACTGGAAAAAATTGATTAAAATGGAAAATTTGCCAAAAAATCTAAATTCTGAAATGTTATTACCATTTGCCATTAACTCTTGTGGAACACCTAAAGGGTTAACGATGTTTATAAAATCAGTTTTGAATACCTTGAGGGGTGTAGTTTCTAGAATTGGGTGGTTTCTCTTATGTAAGCCTCACAAAGTGACTTCAGACCTGAACTGGTCCCTAAAAAGTGGGTTTTTGAAAATTTGTGAAAAATTTCAAGATTTGCTTCTAAACTTCTAAGCCTTGTAACATCCCCCAAAAATAAAATATCATTCCCAAATTTATCCAAACATGAAGTAGACATATAGGGAATGTAAAGTAATAACTATTTTTGTAGCTATTACTATGTATTATAGAAGTAGAGAAATAGAAATTTGGAAATTTGCAATTTTCTTTTACAAATATTGGGTACATTTTGTATTTTTTTTATAAATAAAAATGTTTTTTTTTTACTTCATTTTACCAGTGTCATGAAGTACAATATGTGATGAAAAAATTATCTCAGAATGGCCTGGATAAGTCAAAGTGTTTTAAAGTTATCACCACTTAAAGTGACACTGGTCAGATTTTAAAAAAAAATGGCCTGGTCCTTAAGGTGAAATAAGGCTGTGTCCTTAAGGGGTTAATGCGGCATGTAAGGGGTTAAACAGCGCGGATCAGCGCTCCTGTCGATCCTGGCCGTAAGAGCAGAAGAACGGCACTCAGGTCAGACCAGTGCATCGCTTAGACTGGGCAACCGTAAAAAGGTGGCAGCTCAGCCTAAGGTCTCTTAGTGACTGTTGTAAAAAGGTATATTGGTGGTCCCTAAGGGTTTCCTAAAATGAATGCTTCTGTGAAGCTTTGTGGGTGCTAAGGGTAGGGCTTAAAAGTCCTACGAACGGCGATTTAAATGTTGGTAGACATCAGAAAACATTGTCAAAGTGCACAGCCGTCTTAAGCCATTCAGAAAGCTTGTCCTGTAAGTTCACATAAGGTGAACCAACACATTAAATATAACCTGTAATATACATCTTGTGCAAACCAAAGTGAGTGACAGATGTATTCATTGCAAGAATTAGCCATGGATGGAAGGCTTCTCTTATTCAGATGAACCTTCACATATTCATTCATTACTTCCTGAAAACAGTATACACTCTACTACAGTCGTGGCCAAAAGTTTTGAGAATTACATAAATATTGGAAATTGGAAAAGTTGCTACTTACATTTTTATAATAGCAATTTGCATATACTCCAGAATGTTATGAAGAGTGATCAGATGAATTGCATAGTCCTTCTTTGCCATGAAAATTCACCAAATCACAAAAAAATACATTTCATTGCTGTCATTAAAGGACCTGATGAGATCATTTCAACAATCGTCTTGTTAACTCAGGTGAGAATGTTGACGAGCACAAGGCTGGAGATCATTATGTCAGCCTGATTGGGTTAAAATGGCAGACTTGACCTCTTAAAAGGAAGGTGATGCTTGAAATCATTGTTTTTCCATTGTTCACCATGGTGACCTGCAAAGAAACGCGTGCAGCCATCATTGCGTTGCATAAAAATGGCTTCACAGGCAAGGATATTGTGGCTACTAAGATTGCACCTCAATCAACAATTTATAGGATCATCAAGAACTTCAAGGAAAGAGGTTCAATTCTTGTTAAGAAGGCTTCAGGGCGTCCAAGAAAGTCCAGCAAGCGCCAGGATCGTCTCCTAAAGAGGATTCAGCTGCGGGATCGGAGTGCCACCAGTGCAGAGCTTGCTCAGGAATGGCAGCAGGCAGGTGTGAGCGCATCTGCACGCACAGTGAGGCAAAGACTTTTGGAAGATGGCCTGGTGTCAAGAAGGGCAGCAAATAAGCCACTTCTCTCCAAAAAAAACATCAGGGACAGATTGATCTTCTGCAGAAAATATGGTGAATGGACTGCTAAGGACTGGGGAAAAGTCATATTCTCCGATGAAGCATCTTTCCGATTGTTTGGGGCATCAGGAAAAAGACTTGTCCGGAGAAGAAAAGGTGAGCGCTACCATCAGTCCTGTGTCATGCCAACAGTAAAGCATCCTGAGACCATTCATGTGTGGGGTTGCTTCTCATCCAAGGGAGTGGGCTCACTCACAATTTTGCTCAAAAACAAACTTCTTCCAACAATCCAACAACAGTTTGGTGAAGAACAATGCATTTTCCAGCACGATGGAGCACCGTGCCATAAGGCAAAAGTGATAACTAAGTGGCTCGGGGACCAAAACATTGACATTTTGGGTCCATGGCCTGGAAACTCCCCAGATCTTAATCCCATTGAGAACTTGTGGTCAATCCTCAAGAGGCGGGTGGACAAACAAAAACCCACTAATTCTGACAAACTCCAAGAAGTGATTATGAAAGAATGGGTTGCTATCAGTCAGGAATTGGCCCAGAAGTTGATTGAGAGCATGCCCAGTCGAATTGCAGAGGTCCTGAAAAAGAAGGGCCAACACTGCAAATACTGACTCTTTGCATAAATGTCGTGTAATTGTCGATAAATGCCTTTGAAACGTATGAAGTGCGTGTAATTATATTTCACTACATCACAGAAACAACTGAAACAAAGATCTAAAAGCAGTTTAGCAGCAAACTTTGTGAAAACTAATATTTGTGTCATTCTCAAAACTTTTGGCCACGACTGTACATCCGTAGATGCAAATCCAGATACCTATGGAGTCATTTCACTGGTAGCAGAAGCCAGAATGTCCATATTTTTGAATTGTCCTTTTATGGGATATTCTCTGACCATTCTAAGACCACAACCGCTTTTATCAAAGGTCACCATAAGTCAGCATAAATAAAATATAAGTAAAGCTGGGGAATGGTGACGTCTCCCTGCTTCAACATTGCATGCAACAGTATCTGTGTCCTCAAGACGCAGATATAGCTGAAAGCGGGACATGCCGCATCCTCAAACTGTCTCGCTGAATCCGAAGGGTTGGGAGGAAGGAGTTGTTTGGTGCACTGCGCCATTCACCCCATGGTTTAAGCGGCCCTGGTTCCAAAAACAGCCAAACCAGTGTGCATGCTGGGAGTCATAGTTTCACCACAGCTGGAGGGCCGGAGAATGCTGATCTGCACTGGGAGAGCACTGCGATCCCTTCATTCTACCAATCAATGAGGCCACAGGGCACATGCTCTCTCCAATCAAAACTTTTGACAGATCAGAACCTGTTTCATAGTACATTGCACTGTATGCTTTTCCATAGGATGGTGGGTAAAACTCAGAATAGAGTCGTCTGCAAAAAGCAAACAACCTTGGACAACTGAACGAGCGGCATACAGAGATTGGGCTTATATTGTTAGCGCTAAGGTTGGAATAACAAGGGGTGAAATCAGTTTTATTGATTTTTTTATAATCAACTCAACCCTGTAACTGCTGAGTATTTGCACATTACACATGGCATGACTCGGGATGAACTCCGCCACGCACGCTTCGCTCACAACCTCGACCACTATAATGACAATGAAGGAAATCTGCAATATCATGAACAGGTCATTTCAATCTGCATAGATTACAGATTAGAATGGGGGGGGGGGGGGGTCCCACCTCTCACACCACTGGGACCCCCACCAATCTCTGAAAGGTGTCCCGTGTTCTGCTTGAATGTCAAAGTCTAGCAAGTGGAGTCTCCAGTAAGTAATCCATCATTTATCGCCAAACCTGTCGATTATGGTACATCCTCTTTAATAGGGAGCGTGTCCCTATGAGAAGCCTCACCTATTATTCGTACTGAGAACACCTAAAAAGAACATCACTCTTTGGAGTACCTGTAAACTCTATACATTACTCAAAGAGCACATTGACGTCAAAAGAACTGCGTGATACTTCATTTCACCTGTGGTGGCGCTGCAGGCTTGCTGCTGGGTTCTTCTATAGATTGATCATTGGAGGGTACCTTGTGATTAGTTTCAGGGGACCCGTCTAATAAAAATGGGTGGATAACCCAGTGTAGCCCTTTATCTCACATTGCATCTCTCCTGTCTGACATTTAAAGGCATTCTTTATAGAATACCACTTTAATGGGAAACTGTTAGCGGGCGTATGTTGCCCTGTCTGTGGGCAGCATAAGCTGGTGACAAAGACCCTGATTTGCAGGGTCACTGACGTTTTTGTACAGCCATTTTCTGAGTATTGGAGTCCACTCAGTGTTGTGCTCCAGGCCCCCTATGGTTGCTGATTGGCAGCTTTCTCTCTATACACAGTATTGAGAAAGCTGTCAATCATCTGCAGCTCATGACCACACAGGGGTATATTTATCAAACTGGCTTAGTTGCCCATAGCAACCAATCAGATTCCGCCTTTCATTTTCTAAAGGAGCTGTGAAAAGTGAAAGGTGGAATCTGATTGGTTGCTATGGGCAACTAAGCCAGTTCTACTTTACACTAGTTTGGTAAATCTCCCCCACAGACTCCAGTCCTGCTGAAACTGCTTAAAGGGGTTGTCTCACTTGAGCATATAAACAATCACAATACATTAGTAAGTGCCTTGTATTAACTTTGTCTACATAATAAATTTCATTTGCTCAAGTAAGACAATCCCTTTCAGCTCTGAACCCGGACATACCTCCATTTTCACCCAGGCAGCCCCCCTGACTTGAGCATCGGAGCAGTTCATTCTCCGATGCTCTCCTTTGCCCTGCTCTCCATGGGGCTGCCGGGAAGCTCGGTGACATCACCATCACTAATGGATGGACTTTAGCGCTGCCGTAGCCAGTAAAACAGCTAGGGCAGCGCTAAAGCACGCCCATCAGAGTCGGTGACGTCACCGAACACAATGCCGGGCGGAAGCTTCTGCCCGGCAGTGTGTTATTGTAAACAAAAGAGCCCCTGCCCTGCGCGGTCTAGCGCAGGGCAAAGGAGAGCATCGGAGCGTGAGATGCTCCGATGCCAACATCAGGGGGGCTGCTTGGGTGAAAATAAGGGTATGTCTGAACCCGGACAACCCCTTTAAGGCTGAACAAAGAAAGGTCTTCGCATCTGTGGCATCAGATCTAGCAGGCTGTTCCAGCAGAGAGCAGCCTGCCAGTTTTCGCCGGATATGGCATTGCCAGATTCTACAGTTCGCTGAAATCACATTGAGTATAATGCGGTCTGGCGGTGATGCGGCCATTCTTTGGCATAAATGCCAGATTTCAGCCAGGAAAAAATTTAATAATATATATACTGTATATATATTTGCATGTAACAGTTATTGTCCAGCTGAGTACAAAAAGGGAAAGTCGTCCCTCCGAGGGAGAATGGTGCAACCGCACCTCTCACCGGAGTACTGCTCAGAAACGTAAATATATGAAAATCTAAGGGGCAGTAATGTATTAAAATATAACATTTAATGATATAGATAAGAATATTATCCCCTTACACACATAGAGAGACAGACACAAGTGAGACCCTAAATGCGCGTATCCCGCGGGGAGGCAGGTCACGCCAGATGGAGCCCCATGGGCAGACCCTTGTTCAATATGTGTGGACCCTAGGGGTCAAGGGGAACCACGCGTGATGGTGAAGATTAACGTCAGCGTCCTGTGTAGCAATGTAAGGACCAGGACGGTGCCTTATGAGGGTAAGAAAGCAAGGAAAGATCTTACCGTCGGTGCGTGCGCCTATAGCAATCAGCAGGCGCAGAGTGGACGCACACATAATGGGCAGGTACAGCACGTCGCTCAGTTGGCAATGTGTCAGTGTCCAGCTGCTACAGAGCCACTCGCACATAAGCTTTAGGAGCGGGGGGTCATGGTCACAGACTCTCCACTGAAGGACAACATAGTGGGCATTAAAAGGCAGGGAGAACCACAGTAACTAGGGGGGACAGTGATAAGCAGTAAGTTACAGATAGGGGATAATATTCTTATCTATATCATTAAAAGTTATATTTTAATACGTTACTGCCCCTTTAAATTTCATATATTGTCCAGCTGCCAGCCGTCATTTGTACTGGATCAGGCTGCCAGATCAGGCATGCTGCAGATGAGAGGGACCCTACGCTGTAATCAGGCTTACTATCACCAGTTTATGCTGTCCACAGATAGGACAGTGACAGATTAAGGCTCCATTCACACGTCTGCAATTTTCCTTCCGCATCTGTTCCGCAATTTTGCGGAACAGGTGCGGATCCATTCATTTCAATGGGGGAGTAGTTGCTGTCCGCATCAGCACTTCTGTGATGCGGTTCCGCAAAAAAATGAAGCATGTCCTACTTTTGGCCGCAAATTGCGGTCTGCTGCCCCATTGTACTCAATGGGTCCGCAAAAAAGCGGATGACATGCGGAAAGACACCAAATGTCATCCGCATGTCATCCGCTTATCATCCGCATATCATCCGTATTAACAGCATGTATTCCTCCTTCCTTTTTTATTTCTGCGGAAACACGGAACGGATGTGGATGCACTTTTGTAAAAAACTGAAGGTTTTTACGGAAACACGGATCCGCTAAATAACGGACCGTAAGGAAAATTGCGGACGTGTGAATGGAGCCTAAGGGTCCATGGTGTCATAAACTCCATTTTACCCAATCTATTAACCCCATCTCAATAAATACAACACTCAGAATAGTATTAATCATCTTTATTCAATGGTTGGATAAAGTTGGCCCCGGTGTTACTTATGTTACTTAAATAAATATATATATATACTGAATTTAACATGAGAAATCCAATTAATCACCTTAAATTAATTAACTCCACATAGTCCACTCAAAGAGTGACTATTACACCAAAGCTAACACCGTGACATAAAGTTGCAAGGGAAATGGGGGGGAGGGGGTTTCTTCTCTGCCGCTCACCAACTGAACAATAACTGTCCGATCTTTTCTTTTATAAGTACTCACGTGTGAACAGTGGAACCATTCTCCAATCAAGAAGAAGAAGATATTCCTTGAAGTCCAGATCGCACGAGGCATCTGTTGCCAGGTAAGAAACATAACCATCAATACTTGCACATGCATTTAAAGGTGCCATGACACCATGTCACCCTTAGGCCTCATGCACACAACAGTTTTTTTTCACGGTCCGCAAAAACGGGGTCCGTGATCCGTGACCGTTTTTTCGTCCGTGGGTCTTCCTTGATTTTTGGAGGATCCACGGACATAAAAAAAAAATCGTTTTGGCGTCCGCCTGGCCGTGCGGAGCCAAACGGATCCGTCTTGAATTACAATGCAAGTCAATGGGGACGGATCCGTTTGACGTTGACACAATATGGTGCAATTGCAAACGGATCCGTCCCCATTGACTTTCAAAGTAAAGTCAGGAGTCCCTTTACTTTCACACTTGCGTTCATATAATGCAGACGGTGGCTCCGTTCAGAGCGGATCCGTCTGCATTATATTGTTAAAACATTTCTAAGTGTGAAAGTAGCCTCAGACGGATCCGTCCAGACTTTACATTGAAAGTCAATGGGGGACGGATCCGTTTGAAAATTGAGCCATACTGTGTCATCTTCAAACGGATCCGTCCCCATTGACTTACATTATAAGTCTGGACGGATCCGCTTGCCTCCGCACGGCCAGGCAGACACCCGAACATAACTTGAAGCGTCCCCATCACCATGGGAACGCCTCTACGTTAGAATATACTGTCGGATATGAGCTACATCGTGAAACTCATTTCCGACAGTATATTCTAACACAGAGGCGTTCCCATGGTGATGGGGACGCTTCAGGTTAGAATATACAGAAAAACTGTGTACATGACTGCCCCCTGCTGCCTGGCAGCACCCGATCTCTTACAGGGGGCCGTGATCAGCACAATTAACTCCTCAGGTGCCGCACCTGAAGGGGTTAATTGTACTATCATATCCCCCTGTAAGAGATCAGGGCTGCCAGGCAGCAGGGGGCAGACCCCCCCCCCCCAGTTTGAATATCGTTGGTGGCACAGTGTGCGCCCACCATCGGGCCCCCCCTCCCTCCCTCTATTGTTATAAATCGTTGGTGGCACAGTGTGCGCCCACCATCGCCCCCCCCCTTCCTCCCTCTATAGTTAAAAATCGTTGGTGGCACAGTGTGCGCCCACCATCGGCCCCCCCTCTCTCTATAGTAGTAACAACCATTGGTGGCAGTGTGCGGCCTCCCATTCCCCCCCCCCCATCATTGGTGGCAGCAGAGTTCCGAACGGAGTCCCAGTTTAATCGCTGGGGCTCCGATCGGTAACCATGGCAACCAGGAAGCTACTGCATCCCTGGTTGCCATGGTTACTTAGCAATAGTACAATTGTAGAAGATTCATAGTTACCTGCTGGCTGCTGCGATGTCTGTGTCCGGCCGGGAGCTCCACCTACTGGTAAGTGAAAGGTCTCTGCAGCGCATTGCTAAAGAACTGTCACTTACCAGTAGGAGGAGCTCCCGGCCGGTCACAGACATCGCAGCAGCAAGCAGGTAAGTATGAATCTTCTACTGTTGTACTATTGCTAAGTAACCATGGCAACCAGGGCTGCAGTAGCTTCCTGGTTGCCATGGTTACCGATCGGAGCCCCAGCGATTAAACTGGGACTCCGATCGGAACTCCGCTGCCACCCCGGATGGGGGGGGGGGGAAATGGGAGGCCGCACACTGCCACCAATGGTTGTTACTACTATAGAGAGAGGGGGGGCCGATGGTAGGCGCACACTGTGCCACCAACGATTTTTAACTATAGAGGGAGGAAGGGGGGGGGCGATGGTAGGCGCACACTGTGCCACCAACGATATTCAAACTGGGGAGGGGGGGGGGGTCTGCCCCCTGCTGCCTGGCAGCCCTGATCTCTTACAGGGGAATATGATAGTACAATTAACCCCTTTAGGTGCCGCACCTGAAGGGGTTAATTGTGCTATCATATCCCCCTGTAAGAGATCGGGTGCTGCCAGGCAGCAGGGGGCAGTCTTGTACAAAGTTTGCAGTGTATTCTAACTAGAAGCGTCCCCATCACCATGGGAACGCTTCTGTGTTAGAATATACTGTCGGAAATGAGTTTTCACGAAGTAAAAACTTAGATCAGAAAAAGCTTTTATGCAGACGGATCTTCGGATCCGTCTGTATGAAAGCAACCTACGGCCACGGATCACGGACACGGATGCCAATCTTGTGTGCATCCGTGTTCTTTCACGGACCCATTGACTTGAATGGGTCCGTGAACCGTTGTCCGTCAAAAAAATAGGACAGGTCATATTTTTTTGACGGACAGGATACACGGATCACGGCCTCGGCTGCAAAACGGTGCATTTTCCGATTTTTCCACGGACCCATTGAAAGTCAATGGGTCCGCGAAAAAAAACTGAAAACGGCACAACGGCCACGGATGCACACAACGGTCGTGTGCATGAGGCCTTAATTGCATATGCAACTAGGTCTGTCCATTCACACGTCCGCACTTTGTGTCCGGATCCGTTCCGCAATTATGCGGAACGTGTGCGGACCCATTCATTTTCAATGGGGACGGAAAAGATGCACTTCCGGTCTGCGGCTCCGCAAAAAAATAGAACATGTCCTATTCTGCCGGCCCTGTGTTTTTTTTGTGGATCCGCAAAACAATGCGGACGTGTGAATGGACCCTAAAGAGATTATCCCATGACAAATATTGTACTTTTTTTAAAAAGCACCTTGATCTGAATACTTTTGTAATTGCATGTAATAAAATTTTTTGTATAGCTACTGAGGTATTAAATGAAATCTATCTGTATAATGCCAACTGTTGGCCTTTTTTTTTTAATTCTCTGTCCACCTCACTGAGGTGGACATACATGCTTATTTCCATCCTTGTACTGCCACCAGCTGCAGCTGAAAGGACACACCCCCTGAGAAAGAACACCCCAACGGCCCAAACTGTCAGATTGAAATAAATCTAGCAGTAGGAGCAATGAATGGGGAAATCTCTGGATCCATGTGAGATACAGGACTGGTTTTAGCTTTGTTAGGAGGAGATTGTCATGTACTATACGATGTCTGATTTTTTGTTTTTAAATTAACCATTGGGATAATCCCTTTAAAGGCGGTTATCACATGACTAATATAATAAAATGAAAATCAGACAAAATATAGCACATGACAACCTATTTCTAACAAAGCTAGAACCAGCCCTGTACCTCACATGGATCCAGAGATCTCCACATTCATTGCTCTGATGGATTTATATCAAGCTGGAAGCTCAAGGGGAGTGTCCTTTCTGCTGCAGCTAAGGGGGCGTGTCCATTCCACTGCAGCTCTCTCCCTATCACAGCTCAGGAGGCAGTTGAAGGATGAAACTGAGCACGTGCGGCCTTCTCAGTGAGCAGGACAAAGAAATAAGAAAAAAAAAACAGCAGGTGGCGCTATACAGATACATTTTATTGAATAACTCACTTGCTAGGCTAAATTCTTAATTACATGCAATTGCAAAAGTATTCAGATCCAGGTGCTGGTTTGAAAAAGTCAGCTCTGCTTCCCCCTACAAACAATTTTATCTGTACAATGTTAACTGTTTATTCTAGGCAGCTCTGTGCCCTGTGCAGAGGTCATTGTACAAGGAAAGAATAGATAAGCTGTGACAACCACCTACTGTGAATAGTGGATCATGTCTTATCTATACACAGAGGTGATATCATTACAGGCAGGATAAGAATGACAGATAAGCAGATAACTGCAGTAAAGTGATCTGTACAGACCAAGAAATGGCGCCTATTATTATTATTAGGCTTAGTGGCCGGTGCAAAACCTGCAGGATTGTATGTTGTTGTTGTTGTTGTTTTCTTTATATAGATATTGACATGGAAAATTAAAAATAACAGCATCAAAAAATATTCAAAATATGTTAAACATAAACCCATGATTTAAACAATAGGTCATTTTCTGATGACGCATTAGATAATTTGAAGGCCTTGGGCGGATGTTTCAGCACCATGGACATCTCCCAGCTCGGGGTCGCATGCAGCTCTGCACCATTTAACTAGCTGTATGATCTCCCTCCAGAGCTGGATTATCTAAGTAAAATAATCCTACTAAGATATTAGCATAAAGCTAATGTGATCTGCGTGCTGGAAAATGCATTTTGTAGTAGTGTACCGCACCATTGTAGTATATCAGGTTTTTAATGTCATTTTAGTACATGCCCTTAGGAAGGAGAATACTTTGTATGGGGATATCACTGAGCTGCTCCTCATGATAATGAGCTGCTCTGGTACAAGGAAGGCGAAGGCTACCTTATTGTGTCTCAAGGCTTGCTCTGGTAAGGGGTCCTGTGTTATGGTGCATCCCGTAGGAAAAAGGTTTATTGGAAGACAATTAACGGGCAGCTTTGTGAACACAGAAAGGCGTCTGCTGTCTCCTGTGAGGTGACATACAGCAATATACAGCTTCTCCTTTACGGATCGATCGCCCTCCATGACTTCATCACTTATCAGCCAGGATGGGCACCAGATTACTTCCGTGCCAATATGACCATACATTTTTTTTTTTGCCAAGAGCCAAATAAACAAAGATGGTACAGAGTCGACATGTAGATTTCACCTTGCATTAAAGGGGCGTCCCATAGAAAATATTCTATATTTTTTCACACCATCACCTGATCTGGATACTTTTAAAATTGCATGTAACTAAACATTTAGTATAGCCACTGAGTTATTCAATAAAATCATCAGTATCAGTAAAGCGCCACCTGCTCTTTGTTCTTTTCCTCCTCTTCCTGTCCACCTTTCATACATGCTCCACTTCAATTGCTCTAATTCTATCTACTGCTAGAAGCTGTGACATTTATAGGGAGTGAGCTGCGGCAGAAAGGACATGCCCCCTGAAAAAAGACACACACCCTGATCTGCAGTGGAAAGGACATGCCCTCTGAGTCACCAGCTTGAAATAAATCTAGCAGAGCAATTGGAGCAATGAATGGGAACGCTCTGGATCCATGCAAGGTAGAGTGCTGGAAAGAGATTTTCATGTAGTATACGTTTATAACTGGACCATGAAACAATGGAAGAAGGTGGCCCGGTGTTATGAATCACATTTTCTTTTACATCATGTGCTCAGTGTGTGTGAATCACTTACGTGGGGAAGACATTACTCCAAAATGCTCTATGGGAAGAAGGCAATCCAGAAACCTTGGATCATGACATCAGTGTGGACGTTACTTTGACATGTATCGCCTACTTAAACATTATACAGACCATGTACCACCATTCTTGGCAACGGTATTCCCTAATGACAGTAGCCTCTTTTAGCAGGGTCATGTTCCCAGTCACATTGCAAAAATATTATGTGAATGTTTTGAGGAACATTGCCAAGAGCTCAAGGTGTTGACTTGGCCTACAAATTCCTTGGATCTCAATCTGATGGAACCAAAAGTCCGATCCAGACTCCACCTTACAATTTACAGAATCTGCTGTTAATATCTTGATGCCAGATACCACAGCACACCTTCAGCGGTCTTGTGGAGTCTATACTTGATTTGGTAGCACAATATTAGGCCTCATGAACACAGCTGTATTTTTGGTCCACGTCTGATCTGCATTTTTAGCAGATCACATGCAGTCATGCAGACCCATCTTTATGGGCTCTGCAAAAAATTCAGACAGCACACGGATGTCATCTGTGTGCTGTCTGCATCCGTATGTCCATATAGAACATGTATTCTTGGTCGCAAACTGCTGTCCATGCGTCCACAAAAAATGTGGATGTCCATCCATGTGACATCCACATTTTGCAGACTCATTGCTTGGAAATGCCAGAGATAGGCCAATTTCCGTCTTCCATTTTTTATTGTGGTCCGCAAAAAACGGATGACAAATTGAAACAATACGGACATATTTTGTGGACATGTAGAACGGATGCTGGAGCAAAACAAAATCCCAGCAAATAAAAATGCGGGCTAAGATCTGGGGTTTAAGGGGCCACAAAATGGCAACAGGTGTGTCCATGAAGCCTTAGGCTGACTGTTTCAATGTTATGGAAGATCACTGTATATACAAACCGTACCGTGCTCAGAGATGAACCTAAAAAAACATCTTCACTGGGAAGAATAACATCTTCACTGGGATTTTAGCACTAGGACTGGGATAATGAAGCCGTAGATCAAGTCAATCGGTGATAGGTGCAGAGATAAGTTCAACAGCAGACAATCACACTCAGGTCTGAAGCTCAAAGAGTATCATCAAGGTGAGGATCAAGTACATTTAGATGAGGAGCAAGGAGAATAGAGTTGCATCAAAACAAGTCTAAGAAATACCGAATAAGAAGTAGTACACGTGTAGTTTGCTAGGTCGGAATTCATCATGCTATCTGAGTATGTTATCGCTGGTTTTATTTTTGATGGGCATAGACCTATTGTCCTGAAGGTGCTCTGTGTTTTTTAATTGACGACAATCAGCAGTGGTCGATACAGATGAGGGAATCGATTCGTACAAACTGATTTGTCTCCTACACCTGATGGGGCAGCACGGTGGCTAAGTGGCTAGCACTAGTGCCTTGCAGTGCTCGGCTCCTATGTTCTCCCCATGTTTGTGTGGCTTTCCTCAGAGTACTCTGGTTTCCTCCCATACTCCAAAGACATACTAATAGGGGGACCTTAGATCGTAAGCTCCACTGGGGACAACAAACGATGCTCTGGAATATGTCAGCGCTATATAAGTAAGATAAATAAATATTATATATAATATTATAATAAAATAAATGATTGAGAGGGCCACACAGCGCCTGTGCTGCTGCTCTGGGTAGCGGCCAAGCGTAGAGGCTCTGCTTCCACTACTGGAGTAGCAACTGCTGGTTATCAGCACATGAATAGTCGCTTCTCCGAGAACGGAAGCAAAGCCTCTGGGAAATTATCAGGGCAGGCTGAGATATCTGGTCCTGTCAATCAAACTGCAGGGGGAGCATCCTCAGTTTCGTAGACACCCTGTGGCGGGTGATGAGAAGAATCAATTCATAAAAATCTATTTGCTTATTTTTACTACTGAACCAAAAATGTATGGATCGCCAGGAATGTGGCTCTGAAATGGTTGCTGGTAAGAAAGAGCTGTTATAACTTAGATTCTTCTTAGACCCTGCTATGGGAGAAATAAGAGGTCAGAGGAGTATCTTCACCCTTCAGTAGCCGAGTGTTGGAGGAATCTAAGACTTGAGGGCAGATTTATCAAAACTGTCTAAAAGAAAAAAAAACATCTTTGTTGCCCATGGCAACTAATCTAAAAGAGATTAGATAATTTGGGGATTCACTCACTGTCCAAATGGTGAGGTGCTTCAGTGGAGTGGATATGATCCAAACATAAATGGAAAAAAGAACCAACGCACACTCAGGGATATATGCAAAAAAGGAGTTATTTATTTTGACAAGTCTTCCAAAAGAAGCAAAATTACAAAGAACAATTGCCAATAATTAGAATGTGACAGTTATCTTGACGTTTCGGTCACAGGCGGTCACTAAAAGATAAAAGAACACATTAAGGATGAGGGAAAGTAGTGAGATTAATACTGTGGAAAAACTAATGTACGGATGTAGTAGGGTTAAGACTCGTGCTTTATGAGATGTGTTAACTAAACTAAAGTTAACTAAACGCGTTAAGCAATTGCTTTTCAATGGCTTTTGTTTCAAGATAACGCGATGAGATAATGAAATTTGAGTTAAGGGTTTGAGTGTTAGGCCTCTTTCACACTTGCGTTGTCCGGATCCGGCGTGTACTCCACTTGCCGGAATTACACGCCGGATCCGGAAAAACGCAAGTGTACTGAAAGCATTTGAAGACGGATCCGTCTTCAAAATGCTTTCAGTGTTACTATGGCAGCCAGGACGCTATTAAAGTCCTGGTTGCCATAGTAGGAGCAGGGAGCGGGGGAGCAGTATACTTACAGTCCGCGCGGCTCCCGGGGCGCTCCAAAGTGACGTCAGAGCGCCCCATGCGCATGGATGACGTTCCATGCGATCACGTCATCCGACGACGGAACTCTATGCCGGAAGACAACAACGCAGGTGTGAAAGAGCCCTTACCTCTGCTACATCTGTATAAGAGAAAGGATCAATGTATAAATGAAAACAGACATTGGATGTAGTCTGTACACAGGATAGAAGGGGCCTATGGCCTATGTTGGAGCTACAATAGAAAACCAGAGCTGGGGTCTTGGATAGACTGATTGTAGAGTTCCAATGAAGGGGTAGGTGACTTAACAATGAAACTTAGGAAGTATTTAGTAGTAGTTCAAAATAGGAGAACATGTCAGACCATAAATCATGGGGATATGTGCAAGGAAAGAGATAAACCTAAAATGGGGAATAGTGGGTCATCAATAAGTCACCTTTGAGCAATATTAGCAACCTTGTAGAATAGAGTTAGAAGAGCTGACAATCAATGAGTCACATATTGATGATAAATAGCCATATGTAGATAGTAATGTGTGTATTGTAATGGTGGCCATACTATGTAGATAGTCATAGTAGCCATAATATGTGTATAGTAATGGTGGCCATATGTAGATAATAATAGTAGCCATGTGTAAATAGTAGTATAATAGATGGCATATTGGTGGTTCAGGGTGTCTGGTGGAGTAGTAGAAGAGGGGCAGCAGCCCCAGTGCCGGCGGAAGAACTACTACTACTAAATACTTTCTAAGTTTCATTGGTAAGTCACCTTCACCTACATTGGAACACTACAATCAGTCTATCCAAGACCAGTAATGAGCGGCAGGGACAATATTCCAATTTGCGATATTTCGTGAATATTTGGTAGATAATTTGTCATATATTCGCAAATTCATGAATTCGAGATTATTTTCTTGATCGCGAAAAATCGGCAATGTAATATTAGTGTAATGCGCGCAAGATACAGGCGTGGGTCACTATAGCTACATTTTTCAAGCTGCTAGAGGTTTCCTGAGACTGGAGAAAATGGTTGGCACGGCAGAACATCACAATAGCTTTATATGCAGATAGAGTGCTCCAATATATTCGCGATTGCGAAATCGGCACCAATTATGCGAATATTTTGGCGCAATACGTGCAACTTCACATTTTAACAGGTCTGACTAATTATTAGTGATTGGTGCGCTAAGTATTGTTGTGAACCAGAGGATAGATCATCGGTTTAAACAAAGTGCAGAACCCCTTTAAAGTTTTGGAATGGCCCAGCCAGAGCCCAGACCTGAATCCGATTGAAAATCTGTGGGGTGATCTGAAGAGGGCTGTGCACAGGAGATGCCCTCGCAATCTGACAGATTTGGAGTGTTTTTGCAAAGAAGAGTGGGCAAATCTTACCAAGTCAAAATGTGCCATGCTGATAGAAAGTATTAGTTTAAGGGTGTGCACACTTATGCAACCATATTATTTTATTTTTTATATTTTTTCTTCCCTCGACCTAAAATATTTCAGTTTGTTTTATAAATGAGTTGTACAGTTTATAGGTCACATTAAAGCTGCAAAGAAAAAGGGGGTCAGTCAGCACATCCCAAAGCGCAGGGGCACGTTGCTATGGCTGAGAACAGCTCACTGCAAACCAAATAAAGTACAAAATTGCATCATAATTGCAAATCCTATACTAATAAGTTAGAGATGCTTGGCAAATAATTTTGTACAAAATAATTTGAGCCCGTCTGCCACACGTCAAGGCGATCTCTAGTTAGACGGGTTCCTAACACTAAATTTTACCTGTTATGTGCCATGACGGCTACCATATAATTTAGAAAGTGCAGGTTCCACATGCATGCTGGATCCGCCTGAATTTCTGTCATTTTTTGTGCAAAAATGGCCTCCATTATATCCACGGAAAGCAGTTACCAGCATGCATGCCGGGCCCACTCCACACCACTCCCGGCGCCACATGGCCACCAGGGACTGCAATGAGAGTCACATTAAAGGTGGAAAAAGTTCAGAAATGATTTATCTTTGTCTCATTTTTTTTACATCACAGAAACCTGACATTTTAACAGGGGTGTGTAGACTTTTTATATCCACTGTATGTAGTCTGAATGCTGGGGGCCCCACTACTGGGACACCCACTGATCTCCAGAAAGGGGGTGTCTACTCCACTTGGATGACTCTGTTAGTCGGGGAGTGCTTGACTGTCACTCCAGCCAAACTCCTTCTTACTGTGATTGTACAGTGAGGAGACATGGGGGATTGGGCCTCCCATTTTCATGACTGCAGGGCTTCCCAGCAAATATTCATCATTAATCCTGATAAATGTTATTTGTGGAAAAAAAAAAAAACTTAAAAGGGGTTTTGCAGGTTTAGAAAAACATGGTTGCTTTTTTTTCAGATAGAGTGCCACACCTGTTTACTGGTTGTGTTGGGTATTGCGGCTCACCTCCATTGATGTGTATTAGGTTGGCCTATAAGACCACACACAAGTGCCTCTGTGACATTGATATCTGACTCCTTTCACGTCTTTTCTTTACATCTACAGAGAACTTCTCAGAGATCTTATCAAGTGGAAAAATTTTATAAATTGTAGAGAACTCCTAAAAATTACAAATCTGTAGGTTAGCAGGATTTCCTACATTGTTAGGGCTCATGCACACAAACGTATTTTTGGTCCACATCTAATCTGCATTTTTTGCGGGTCGTACGCGGACTCATTCACTTCAGTTGGGCTGAAAAATATGCGGTAAGCACACCCATGTTCTGTTCATATCTATATGTCCATTCCGCGGCCCTGCCAAAAATTATGGAATTATGGAAAAGCATAGGACAGTTCTATAGAGGGCAGGACGTTCCATTCCGCAAAATGCGGAACACACGGCCAGTAGCCATGTTTTGCGTACTATAAAAATGAGCCCTTATATATATAGCTACACCTGTGCTTCACCAGATCTTGTGAACTACAACTGCCAGTAACAGCCTCACATGACAAGTCTTTCTAAAAAGAAGCCAGCACATCTGTCTTCTCTCATCCCTGGTGATGGGTCAGGAGCAGCCATGTATGTGGCATTACATTCATAGACATACATTTATATAAATGCGTCCAAACAATACATTGACACACCATGTCCGAGCGATTTTGACTCTCTGTTCTGGCACATAGAGGGGGTCACAATAGGGAGACTCTCCCTCTATATGCCCTAATAAGTCAGATGGACTGGGATGTCTTGGTAAATACCCCTTTAATTGTGCAGTGGACATAATTAGTTGAGTCTTAGGCTAGGGCTATGTGAGATGGGGAAACAGCTCGCATTGTCCAAACATTGTGTTTGTTTAAATGAAGTTAAATGTTCTGGACTGACGTTCTGCTGTTTGGCCACAAGATGCTGCTGTTTCCCAGGCACAGCTGACTGACTGCATATATGTTTCCATATTCATGAGGAGTGTGGTTTGAGAACTTGCTAGAGGAAGCTGCCGCCATCTTGGGAGAGCTGAGGAGTTGTGTGTGAGCAGAAAAGCTAATGGATCCAGGAGTGAGAGGACCTTCTCTGTGACCACAGCTGCAGCTGAGTGAAGCTGATTGTCATCCAAGACCCAGAGCCTGTCCAGGGAGAGGAGGACTGTTTCCAGGAAGACTAACAAGAGCTAAGGAACAAGCTGCATACCCTGTGGGTCCTCGTGTTTGCTGGAGAGACTGGTTGTTCGGTTCAGAGACATCAGTGGATAAGGCTGGGTTCACACTTGAGCGTTGCGCAAACGCGCGTTTTACGCGCGTTTTTGACGCGCATTTTTATGCGCGTTTTTGTAATAGTAAACGCGCGTTTGACGCGCGTTTGTGTGATTCACTACAGTGTCCTATGGCCACAAACGCCCCAAAAGTCGCTCATGTACTTTTTGGAGCGTCGGGCGTTTTACAGCGCGATCGTACGCGCTGTAAAACGCCCAAGTGTGAACCATTCCCATAGGGAATCATTGGTTTCTCCTTGTTGAGCGTTTTACAGCGCGTAGGAACGCGCTGTAAAACGCTCAGGTGTGAACCCAGCCTAAAGAGCAGACCCGGGTCGGTAAGATTGTGCATGCATCTCACTGCAGTTTGGCACCTGGAGAATTAAACCAGACCTGTAGTTAGATAGTTAGGGTCTCTGCTTTGTGTCAGGTCTAAAGAGTTGCTACTCGTAGTACAAGGACTCCATTACTAAAAGGAACATTGCACATTTGGGAGCTGATAAACACCCCCACAAACTCTATACAGTTCAGCGTTTTTCTCTGGAGTAATAATCAGGCACGTGCTACCGGACTGGTTGTGGGAGGGGGGATAATATAGAGCACGGTAAGAATGTGAACCGCTGTGTTGTACCGCAGGCCAGCCCATAGTAAGCACCCAACCAATTGTTCATGTTTGCTTCAGGGTAATAATACCGTAGGTACTGTGAGGCCGTTTTAGTTGTGCCCGCCAGTAGGTAAATTACCGTGAAATTTCCGCTGGCATCCATCAGGGGGCGCCGTGTTGTGCAACACAGGGGTCTCAGTCTTTGAGCTGGGTGTATGTACACTTATTTCATGTTCTCAGAATTTGTGGTTGTGTTTATTATCACGTGTTAGTAAAAATTCAGTTTTTCAAAAGCTAGTGTCAGCGTTGCTTTCCTCGTTCGTGACTTCGCTGTATCCTGGGGAGCCCACCCCGGTACACGGCTTACAGCTACACAACGACATGTGACAAATAGGGCACAACTACACTGCGACATTGATGTCGCACCAATGTTGCGCGGCAATTTTTATAATGATGGTCAATGGTGTCGCACTGCGACATGCGACACGCTGTGACAGGGAAAAATCCATCTTGTATGGATTTTTTTGCTACTGTCGCAGCATGTCGCAGTGTGACACCTCAAACTATCATTATAAAAATTGTCACGCAAAATGTCGTGCGACACATGCCGTCGTGTAGCTCTAGCTTTATAGTTTCTATTGTGTTCTCTCTCTCTCTATTTTGTCTCTGTCCCCTTTAATGTATAAGAAAAAGTATTTAATATTATATATCTAATTTCAATAATTATTTGCCATGCGATCATCTTCAGATTCGCAGTAGTATATCCTGCGTGTATAGACTCAAGTGTCTTGAATTTGCAAGCAATGAACGCTCTCTGTACAAGCTCTGGCCGTTCTTACCACAGGACAAATAGCTTGCGAGCACTGAAAAATTAAAAGGTCATTAAGATACGAGACTCGCTTGCTACTTTTAGCTGTAGAAGAAATGTATCTTGCTAGTGTCTAGTTAGGAGCCTGATACCGTTTAGATTGCCAATTATGCTAACAGAAATATTAAGCAGCACAGAGAGAATTATCCAATGGAAAAAAGTTAAGACACTTGAAGGTAAGTGGGTGGTAATGTCAAGTAAAGGTTGTGTGCGTTCCAATACATTATAAAAAAGAAACTAACGTAAAACATACAAAGCAGGCCCTTAATCGCGCATCACAAAACACAAAAAAAAGTTAGAAATATCAATTCAACTATTTGCCATTACAGTATGGTATCTGCAGTGCATTAGACCAGAGTTTGTCCCAAGGTTTCCCCTACAATATGCCTACACAAGGCTATTCCATTGCAGGTACCCCAAGCCATCAGCTATAGGCTACATTCACACGACAATTTTGCGGAACAGGTGCGGACCCATTCATTTCTATGGGGCCGCAAAAGATGCGGACAGCACACCGTGTGCTTTCCGCAGCCATTGCTTCGTGCCGTGGCCCCGAAAAAAAGAAAAAAAAAGAACATGTCCTAATCTTTTCCGCAAATGCGGACAAAAAAAGGGATTTTCTATGACAGCCGAAGCATGTGCGGTCCGCAAATTTCGGAACGCACATGGGCCGGTGTCTGTGTTTTGCAGATCAGCAATTTGCGGATCCACAAAACACCACGTTCGTGTGAATGTAGCCATAATCTGTGAGTAACCTGACAGCAAGTGTTTAGTACCACCACCAGTCATTAACCCTGTAGGATCTTTCATTATTACATTTTTGCTTTTTTCTCTCCGCCTTCCAAGTGTCATAACTGCTGTATTGCATAAATTTTTAAAGGGTGTGAAAGTGATGATTTTTATTGGGTTTGTAAGTTAAAACCTCAACCCCTGCAGTGCCCACAAGATATCTATATACAGTATCTATCTGTGTATATATATATATATATATATATATATATATATGAGAAATTCGTATAATTTTGGAGTACGGTACTTATAACTAATTTAATTCAATTTTTTGGAAAGCAGCGGGGTAACCAAAAAACTGGAAATTGCCCATGCTCCAGACAGGGCTTTACATGCATTTTACTATGGCAGGCCTGTGAGCCATCACAAGGCCTTAGGCTACCATGAAAAAAATAAAAACCTTGAAAGAGATTAATTCGCCATATTCCCTATAACTTTTTTGTAGTTATCTATACAGAGCTGCATGAGTACTTATGTTTGCAAGGCGATCTGTATTTTTCATTGATGCCATTTTAGGGTGTGTATGGCTTTTTGATCGCCCCTGATCCCCGCTCGGCTGCTGCTGCAAAACATCCGGCGATGGGGGGGGGGGGGGGGGGTAGCCAGCAGCAGGCAGAGACAAGAACGAGCCTCCCTAGCATTGTGGGTGATGCTAAAGAGGCTTGTGTCTATCGCAGCCTGCTATTGGCTGCTCCTAGATCGTCGGATGTTGGTGAGATGCACCAGCAGCCAGAAGCAACATGGGTGCCAGGGAGCGGAGTAAGGCTACTTTCACACTAGCGTTCGAGCGGATCCGTTCTGAGCGGATCCGCTCATATTAATGCAGACAGTGGCTCCGTTCAGAACGGATCCGTCTGCATTATAACTTAGAAAAATTGTCTAAGTGTGAAAGTAGCCTGAGCGGATCCGTTCAGACTTTACATTGAAAGTCAATGGGGGACGGATCCGCTTGAAGATTGAGCCATATGGTGTCATCTTCAAGCGGATCCGTCCCCATTGACTTTCATTATAAGTCTGGACGGATCCGCTCGCCTCCGCACGGCCAGGCGGACACCCGAACGCTGCTTGCAGCGTTCAGGTGTCCGCTCACTGAGCGGAGCGGAGGCTGAGCGCTGGCAGGCGGATGCATTCTCAGTGGATCCGCCTCCACTGAGAATGCATTAGGGCCAGACGGCTGCGTTCAGGGCCGCTTGTGAGCCCCTTCAAACGGAGCTCACGAGCGGACACCTGAACGCAGGTGTGAAAGGAGCCTAAGTATAACCTGTATGAGATGCCCGTGCATTTTGGGGGGCATTATACGTAGGTGTTGGATAGCCCCTTTAACCAGTTTAAGACAGCTCACTAACCAAGCGCAGTTTCCATTTCTTCAGTACATGCTTCTTTTTTTTTTCCATTTGGTTATATAAATACATTTAAAAAAAAATTCACTGATTTTTTTATCTCATTTAAATTTTTGTAATTTTTCTTTTTTGTAAAAAAAAATAAAGGAATAACTATAGTCTATTTCACATTTTATAAAATCTTTCTTTTTAATACCACAATGTGCAACAAAAACATATATTTCTTTAATGATATCCTCTTTCCTTAACGGTCTTTTTGAGATATGGGATATATGGGTTATGGTCGCTGAGGGATGGGGCTAGAAGTTACCGTGTGGCATATGGTGGCTTTTATTTATTTATTTTGTCTGTATTTTTTTAATTTTACATATTGTGCCCCCCATAAAGACATTTAACATATTTTGTTTGATTCGCTGATTTTTGCTTTAACAGAGGGTGATATATTGACAAGGCTGTACAACACTGCAAAGCTGACCTGGGCCTGCTAAGACTCCACAGCTCATGCCTACTCCCTTCCTTTGGCAATCACATGACCACTGGGACTGGAGTGGGCAGCAGCATTGCCACTTCCTGATCTCTATTGAGCACTGTGCCTAGATTGATAGGGAAGCCAAGGATGGTGAAAACCCATCCTTGACTTCTCTATGTGGAGCCCTGCTGTCACTGACAGCTTGCTCCTCGCTTCCCTAGCTTCACAATCAATGCACAGCTGGGGTCTCTGGAAGGAGGTTTTATATAGTCAATGGGTGGTCAACATTGGTTAAGAAGGGAGCATCTATAGAAAGTATTGCACAGGGCACCAACCCACATGATGGCAGAACGTCTTATATCAATGCAATATAAGAAGTTATGGATTCATAATTATTCTGCAACAAACTGTGAATTGCATTGAAAACAATTTATGGCCTCCACAAGCATCTTCAGTATTCAGCTAATGGTTTCTGTAGGACATTGGTGGAGAACATAAAGTACTTCACAAGGGTGTGATAAGAATCACATAGATCCCGGTTATACAGTTCCCTGAAATATTCATCGGCTCAGGAATGGGGATTCAGTTTAATATATTTGGTTCCTAAGATGGATTTGAACAGAGATGAGAGAATAACAGCTGTGCGCGATGAATGATATCAATGTGTAGATGTCTCACTTTCTCCATTATACATTGAAGACGCCATGCTATTTATATACTGCACAGATCCCAAAAATAGATGGAAGTGTTAGAGATGTTTCCATACAACTGAGGTCTCCAGAACAATGGAGGAGAAAGGTGAGAAGAAGGGAAGGATGAAATCAGTCTCTAATGGTGTTTTCCATCTCTGGTGGCATATTTTATAAATAACCTTCACATTTTGGAGAGAATATGCTGATCCAGCATCTCTTCTGTTTCCCCGAAGGAAGCTATGCATTTTTCATTCTGCAAGAACATGTACACAAAAAACAACCAAGCTTTTGACTTAAGCACAATCTAGCTTTCATACTCCTACCTCTCCATACTAAAGACAGCAGTAATGTATTCAAGCATACGGTAGCAATTCCTCGTGTTTTTAGAATGGAATGTACTGTATAGAACTAAATAATAAACGCATTACCTATTATTTCCCATAAGGAGGTGAGTTTTCATCCAAGGGCAGGTATCATTGTCGAGCACTTGTGTTCTGAAGGCATTTTTAAATCTGTCATATAGATTAACCCCTTAACCCTGTATGCAATAGTTGTAGTAAGTATGGAGTGGGTTCACACACTGAGCTTTCTCCATACATTGTGGCTACTGGCTGTATAATACAGATGATACCCACCAGCAGTGACCAGGAACAGAGATGACAGTCTATTGCAGTGTATGGTACATGCGATCACAAGGTACAAAGTACTGTGAGTTTTTAAAAATATAAAAAAACACAAAAGTATAAAAGGGAACCTGTCACCGGGATTTTTGGTATAGAGCTGAGGACATGGGTTGCTAGATGTGCTTTTATTGTGTAAAAAAAACGATTTGATACATATGCAAATTAACATAAAAGAGTCATATCTTATTGTGTGACCAGAGAAGAGTCATATTTTCAAGCTTTGACTCATCTCAGGTTAATTTGCATATGTATCAAATCGGTTTTTATACACAATAAAAGCACACAGAGCTATGGCGACTGGGTATTGCGGATGTGCTAGCGCCGATATAGCAACCCATGTCCTCTGCTCTATACCCAAAATCCTGGTGACAGGTTCCCTTTAAATATTCAAATCACCCTCTTTCTCAATCAGTAGACCAATGTCGCTTACAGCAGAGAGGTTGTGAATTAGCTCAATGCAGAGAATGTTTAACAGTGAAGCTCTGCCTCCTATTCACTTTCAGGAACAGAATCTGGCAGAATAAAATATCATATTCACCCTACTCCTGATGATAAAAGCTCCACAGAAAGTACCGTATTTTTTTCCCTATAAGACTCACTCCCCTCCCAAAAAAGTGGGGTTGGGGGGTGGCAGTGCGTCTTACAAGGTGAATGCTGGCATTTTTCACTGGTGACGCTAAAACATCGCCGGCCGCTATGCTGCACAGCGTCGCCTGCGATGTATCAGCGGGGAGGGAGGAGGGGCTGGAAGCCACCAAGTGATGTTGGAATTGTGGCGGGCCCGGTGCAGTCACTGTACTCTATTACACCGGGCCCGGCTCACCATAGTCTTTATATGTAAAGTGTAGACATGGTAGGTTTGTTAAAGTATGGCAATCCTCTACAGCAGTAGTGCAATCCCCTGTAGTACTCAATATGAAACTTCAGTAGAAGGAAGGCCTGGAGCGTAATGTCACTCACTATGTCACGCGCATGCTCCTCCTACTTTATGAATGAAGCAGGCGCGTGATGTAGTGAGTGACGTTACGCTCCCGGCCTGCTTGCTACTAGAGTTTCATAGTGAGTACTACAGAGGGTTGTGCTACTACTGTAGAGGATTGCCATACTTTAACTAACTTCCCATGTCTACACTTTACATATAAAGACTACGGTGAGCTGGGCCCGGTCTAATAGAGTACAGTGACTGCACCGGGCCCCGCCGCGATTCTAACATCAGTTGCCAGCCTCTACCCCCTGCATTGGGGGTCAGTATTTACACAGAGACACTGTTATGGGGGGTCTGTGGATGATTCTATATATGTGTCATCCACAGATCCCCCCATAGCAGTGTCATTCACAGATCCTCCCATAGCAGTGTCATCTACAAATCCCCCATAACAGTGTCATCCACATATCCCCCCATAACAGTGTGTCATCCACATATCCCCCCATAACAGTGTGTCATCCACAGATCCCCATAACAGTATGTCATCCACAGATACCCATAACAGTGTGTAATCCACAGATTCCCTATAACAGTATCATCCACAAATCCCCATAACAGTATCATCCACAGATCCCCATAACAGTGTGACATCTAAAGATCCTCCATAACAGTGCATCATCTACAGATCCCCTCCATAACAGTGTCATCCACAGATCCCCATAACAGTGTGACATCTAAAGATTCTCCATAACAGTGCATCATTTACAGATCCCCTCCATAACAGTGTCATCCACAGATCCCCATAACAGTGTGACATCCACAGATCCCCCATAACAGTGCGTCTTCTACAGTTCCCATCCATAACAGTGTCATTCACAGATACCCCATAATAGTGTCATCCACAGACCACCAAAAGCATACCTTTTGGTTCAAAATATTTTTTTCACCCTCTTTAACCCGTCTTATGGGCAGGTGCGTCTTATAGGGTGAAAAATATGGTATGTTCGTCCTGCTCTATCTAGTGATCAGTATAGTCACAACTAGTGTTGGGCGAAGAGAAGCATTTTAAGTGGAATTCGGTCCAAAGTTTAGGAAAACTTCAATTTGCAACAAATCTGAATTTCTTTCAAATTTTCATTATTAAATGAAAGACAACTGCTGGCTAATTGGCCGCACAGTTCATCCCTGCAGTATGGCTGCAACGTGTGGCCATACCTTAAGGTAGAGTGGCTTTGGTATATCTGACTCATAGCGATTCGTGAAGAATGAATTTTTAACAAATTCTTTGGCTCAATTTGTAACAAATTTCTTGGCTAACTTCGGTGAAGTTACAGAATAAAATTAAAAACATCGCTCATCTCTAGTCACAACACAACTGCTGACAGATTTCCTTTAAATTGGACACTGGGGAATGAGTAGCGAACCTATGGCACTTATGGCCCAAAGTGGCACACATGAAAATTTTCCTGGCATATGCAACATCATCCAGTGGAAGATACTTCAGGATTATAGTGAGGAAGCAAGGTTGTGAGTGATATCCAGAGTGCAACTGCACTGTGCTGCCATCACTGTTTGGCCTCATGCACACGACCGTGGTGTGTTTTGCGGTCTGAAAATAGCGGATCCGCAAAACACGGATGGCGTCTGTGCGCGTTCCGCAATTTGCGGAATGCCACGGACAGCCTTCAATTTAAATGTGGACAAGAATAGGACGTTTTTTTTTTTGCGGGGCCCCGGAACGGAGCAACGGATGCGAACAGCACACGGAGTGCTGTCCGCATCTTTTGCGGCCCCATTGAAGTGAATGGGTCTACATCCAAGCCGCCAAAACGGCGGCTCGGATGCGGACCAAAATAACGGCCATGTGCATGAGGCCTTATAAAGATGCTGCAGTAGACAATGTATATTGGGGTCTTCTTGTTGTGACTATTATGAGAGTCCATTGACTGCCACTGTTATGAGGGTTCTGTAAACAAATAAAAAAGAGAGAAAAACACAAGACAGCTCCTCATAGACAGGAAAATATGACTTTTGTAAATGTATTGTCCAGGTTTTAGTGTTTTGGCAATCAGCTTTTTATGTTGTGTACAAGAAACATTTTTGAAGGGTTCTGGTGCCTTAATCTCTTTGCCTGGTTTCTGCTTCTAAAGTCTAGTTTAGACATATTAATGTATGTTGATCCAAAAAGTTGACCCCTTGTGGCGCAGTTTCCCGGTTAAAGACTCATAGGGCTCCTATATTCCATAAGCCAATATTCATTAAATTATGTGCATATAAAGCAATATATTTATGATCTGGATTGGATGAGTTCAATAAAGAATTATCTCTGGGGCAAGTTCTCCTCCAGACAGACCTAACATTTCAGGGAGCAACACAGCAAGGCAATATGAGACCTCTTGGCTACCATGTTGTATTCACAGGGATATGAAGCTTCTTCTACTACAGTACAATACGTGCAACAGTGGATGGATCATGGAGGTCCACCAGATAATGTTATGTTTCTATCTAATAATGTAATGGCATATCAATGATCAGTGGGGGTCCACCCTCTGGGACTACATGGAGCCTGATTGACCAGTCATATGCAATGTCCTTTTGGCATGCTTTGGAGTGGTATATGTCAGCATACTGTCACGAGGGTGTCAAGAACCACGCCTGACTCCGTTATACCTGGGGTCAGGAAGTCGCAGCGGTTGGCTGCGCGCTCTATGTAGAAAGATAGGGCTGTTTCTTTATGGTAGCTTTCTGGATTTGCTTTGCAACCCCTTTTGGCTCACTCAGGGAACCGTAGCTCCTTCTCCTCAGCTGTTCCTTATCCAGCACTCCCAACCTCCTTATATTCCCCTCTCCCACTTCTCTGGTTGCCAGATATAGAGCTTCCTGCCTGGACTTCTATACTGACCCACTGGAGCTGTGTTGCTGCGTTCCCTGGTTGTTGTTCCAGAACGTTTCCCTCCGGATCCCTGTTGGGCCTTTGTGGTCTGCTGTTGTCGCCCACCTGGGATTATATTGTATTGTCTGTCCTCTCCTTGGTGTTTTCCTTTTAGTGTCAGTGGTGCGGACTAGTGATCCCACCGCCCCGTTCACTACCTAGGGCTCATCTTAGGGAAAGCCAGGGTTTAGGCACGTGATCGGCGTACGGGTGAGGAACCCGTCTAGGGACGTCAGGGCAGTCAGGTGCCAGCCGCAAGGTGAGTCAGGGGTCACCACCTTTCCCTCTCCCTTGGGCAGAGCCTTCCCTTTTCCCTCCCTTTGCGTGACGCTGGTCATTACACATACCTTATTTTCAACAGTATGAAATAGTATGAAACTCAACTGTACAATACAGAGGTATCGGTATTGAAAGATCGGTCAAGCTGACATCCATTCAACCCATGTAAAATGTCCTTAAAAAAGCACCAATTGGCTTGCTAGATAGTCAATCTCTGCTTGTTATAGGCAGAAATCTACCTGTGTGAAAGGACCCTTAGGCAAAGGGAAAGATTCACTACTTTATCAATAGAGATGAGCGAATCAAAGCTGACGAAGTGTAATTCGTTTAGAATTTCAGGAACAATTCTATTCACAACGAATGTGAATTTCCTTGCGCTTCGTGGTAATAAATCGCAATTTTCCTAAAATGGCTACACGTGTGAGCACTGAGGACATGGGGCAAGGAACTCTGGTAAGGCGGGATCACCCAGATTAAAATGCCTGCATGCAGCCAATCAGCAGCCTGCCAGCCCTTTGAAGTCACAGACCTATAAATACGTCAGCCATCATAAAGTCAGACACTTTCCAGCTTTCAGGGACAGACGGGTGTAGACGCTAGGGACAGCAAGTGGAAAAAAGATTGTGGAAAAAAAAAGACAGAAAAAACGATTTATAAGTGCAGGGAAAGAATAGGGAGGCATCTTAGTGCAGGGAGAGACATCAGAAGGCGCTAGGGAGATTGATAGGAAAGTGATTTACAAGTGCAGGGAACGATTATTTGGGGATCCTAATAGTCATTAGACAGCTCTGATATTCAAGCATTTTGTTATTGGGCTGCAAGTGTTATGTTGAAAAGCCTTTAGAGGCTTATATCATAGCATCTTATTCAGTACTACAAGAAAAATATATATGCACTGCACTGTTGCAGTTATTTCTGGTGAAAGCGGATAGGGGTGTATTTCAGTACAAGAAGAAAAATATATATGCACTTCACTCTTTAATTGTTTTCTGGTCAAAGCATATAGTGGCATATTTCAGTCCAACAAGAAAAATATATTCTCAGGTCACTTCTGCAGTTATTTCTGGTGAAAGCATATAGGGGCGTATTTCAGTAAAAAAATATATATATCTATACACGCACTGCACTGTTGCAGTTATTTCTGTTGAAAGCAAATAGGGGCGTAGTTCAGTACAACAAGAAAAATATATACACACTGCACTGTTGCAGTTATTCCTTTTGAAAGCGTATAGGGGTGTATTAAAGTAAAAAAAGATAAATATATACGCACTGCACTGTTGCAGTTATTTCTGGTGAAAGCGTATAGGGGCGTAGTTCAGTACAACAAAAAATATATATTATCAGTTCACTTCTGCAGTTATTTCTGTTGAAAGCTTACAGGGGGCGTATTTCAGTACAACAAGAAAAATATATACGCACTTCACTCTTGCAGTTATTTCTGTTAAAAGCATATAGGGGACGTATTTCAGTACTACAAGAAAAATATATACGCACTTTACTCTTTATTTGTTTACTAGTCAAAGCGTATAGTGGCCTATTTCAGTCCAACAAGAAAAATGTATTCTCAGGTCCCTCCATTTTTTTTCTGGTGAAAGCGTATAGGGGCGTATTTCAGTAAAAAAAGACAAATATATACGCAATCCGCTGTTGCAGTTATTTCTGGTGAAAGCGTATAGGGGCGTATTTCATTACTTCAAGAAATATATATAGGCACTTCACTCTTTAATTTGTTTCTGATCAAAGCGTATAGTGGCCTATTTCAGTCCAACAAGAAATATATATTCTCAGTTCACTGCTGCAGTTATTTCTGGTGAAAGCGTAAAGGGGCGTATTTCAGTACTTCAAGAAATATACATACACACTTC
The DNA here is from genome assembly GCF_014858855.1 of Bufo gargarizans. Lineage (NCBI taxonomy): Eukaryota > Metazoa > Chordata > Amphibia > Anura > Bufonidae > Bufo > Bufo gargarizans. The sequence continues at coordinate 17,141,947 of NC_058087.1, read as the reverse complement.
AATCTTTAATTTCTTTCTGGTCAAAGAGTATAGTGGCCAATTTCAGTGCCACAAAAAATGTATATTCTCAGTGCACAGCTGCAGTGATTTCTGTTGAAAGCGTATAGGGGTGTATTTCAGTACTTTAAGAAATATATATATACGCACTTCAATCTTAATTTTTTTCCGGTCAAAGCATATAGTGGCCTATTTCAGTCCAACAATAAATATATATTCTTAGTGCACTGCTGCAGTGATTTCTGTTAAAAGCGTATAGGGGCGTATTTGAGTACTTCAAGAAATATATATACTCACTTCACTCTTCTATTTTTTTCTGATCAAAGCGTATAGTGTCCAATTTCAGTCCAACAAGAAATATATATTCTCAGTGCACTGCTGCAGTGATTTCTGTTGAAAGCATATAGGGGCGTATTTCAGTACTTAAAAAAATATATATAAGGCCTTAACTTTTAAATTTTTTTCTGGTCAAAGCGTATAGTGGCCAATTTCAGTGCAACAAGAAATATACTCAGTGCTCTGCTGCAGTGATTTCTGTTGAAAGCATATATAAGCGTATTTCAGTGCTTCAAGAAATATATATGCGCACTTCAATCTTTAATTTTATTCTGGTCAAAGCGTATAGTGGCCTATTTCAGTCCAACAAGAAATATATATTCTCAGTTCACTGCTGCAGTTATTTCTGGTCAAAGCGTATAGGGGCGTATTTCAGTACTACTAGAAAAATATATGCGCACTTCACTCTTTGATTTTTTTCTGGTCAAAGCGTATAGGGTTGTATTTCAGTACAACAAGAAAAATATATTCTCAATGCATTTCTGCAGTTAATTATGGTAAAAACATTTAGTGGACTATTTCAGTACAAAAAGAAAAATATATTTGTTACTTTTAGGGGTGTTTTAATTTCTGTTTAATTTGTTTAGTTCAGCTACAAGTATGTCAGGCAGAGAAGTGCCAGGCCATGCACAGAGGAGTGGCAGAGGCCTGAATGTTTCTGGCGCAAGCACAGGTCGCAGCAGAGGAAGGGGGCATGGCAGTGGGAGTCGCAGCGAGAGGCCTGAGCTCCCGGTGTCATCTAGTATTTGTCTTGACCAGCAACCCAGCGGTTCTTGATTGGTTAACTCGGTCATCCACTTCATCCCAAGTGACATCAGACACCCCCAGCCAACAGTCGGTGGGTTCGTCATACACAACTCTTAGTTGGCATGGCCCGGGACCAGGCCCTGTGCCCTCACCTGTCCTCAACCTGCCTCTGTCCTTTTCTGTTCCCTCTCTGTGAGAAGTACTATATGCAGTGGGCTCAGCTTTACTTTTCAGCGAGGAAGAGCTACTAGAGGACTGTCAGCAGCTACTGCCTAGCCAAGATCCGAAGGAGACATCCGCCGTTTCCTCCGCTAGGCGGGCAAGTAGTCATGAGGAGAGTGGCATGGTAGCTTGTGTTGTGAGCGGTCAGGCTCCTGACCCAGAGACCGTTGAGGAGGAAATCAGTGATGTGCAGACACTACTCGATGATGATGAAGCCAATCACACTTGGGAGCCAGGTGAAGAAGGGGCTTTGTCATCATCCGAAGAGGAGGGTGGCAGCTTGCTCGTCAGGAGCTAGCATGGCCAGGAGTCAGCAGGGTGGCAGCAGTTGGAGGTCAGGAGCCAAACGGGCACAGGGTAGACCACCTGCTTTGCAACAGCCTACCTGCCCAAAAAGGAGTGGTGCACGGGTTCATGGAAGCAGCGGCGGTAGCAGTCGGCCAGTGAGTAGTGTTGGGGATAAGATCAGGTACTCTTCTGTGTGGCAGTTTTTTGTGAAGCCACCTGAGGAGGTCAACATGGCCATATCTAGAATATGTAGCAGAAGGTGCAGAACGGCATCTTCTAACATAGGCTGATATGCGACGTTTCCACCCGTTGGAATTCCACCCTCCATGTGATTGACCGACTATACGAACAGAGAAAGGTCATAAGCTTTTTCTTGATGATGCAAGCGGATAGGAGTACTCCATTGTGTAACTTCGATGTCAGCCATCGGCAGCTCATGTGTGACACCTGCCGTTTACTCAGGCCCTTTGAGGAGGACATGTTATTTGTTAGTCGCCAGGACTACGGAATGAACAATGTCATTCCACTGCTTCATGTCCTGGAACAGATGCTGGTAAATCTCGCTGGTCAGGGGACTGGAGATGTGGCGCGTAAATTTAATGGGCACATGAGCCCTGTGGGGGCTGAACTGGAAGAGGAGGAGGATGGGGAGGAGGACATTGGAGCACAGACAATGAGTAGCCAAATGGGTGGTTTTTCTTCTCAGCTGACAGGACAGGAGGAGCAGAAGCAGCCAGAGGAGCTCCAGGGCGATGAGGAAGACGAGACAGAGGACCTGGACACACCCTGGCAGTATGGAATGGAGATGGAGGCAGGGAGTCCTTCCGAGTCACTTGCACAAATGGCATGATGCATGCTCACTTGCTTGCGTAGTGACAGCCGAATTGTCACCATTCGGCAGAGGGATGACTTCTGGCTCTTTACCTTGTTGGACCCCCACTACCGGTCCAGAATGGGGACCTTTATTACACCCACCGAGAGGGGGGACAAACTGAACTACTACAGAGACATCCTATGTAGTCAGTTGTCCGCTGCCTATCTCTGCAATCGGCCATCCTCTTGCAGGTCTGACCGAGGGGGGGGGCCTCTGCACTCACGTTCCACTGCCATGGCTGCTGGGGATGAGTTGGGTGGTAGGAGCAGTACCAGCTTCATCAGCAGCAGCCTGAGTCCACAGTCACTGATAAGTAGCTTTCTTCACCCGCATAGTGAAGAAACTACTCACCAGCGGCAGCAGGTAGACCTGGAGCAAGACCTGAACCAGCAGGTTGTTGCATACTTGGACAGCACGCTGCCACCCCACATTAAATATCCACTGGACTACTGGGTAGCCAAACTGGATTTGTGGCCACAACTAGCAGAGTTTTCCCTGGAAAAGCTGTCCTGCCCGGCCAGTAGTGTGGCATCAGAGCGGGTGTTTAGTGCAGCGGGGGCCATAGTTACCCCAAGGAGAACTCGCCTGTCTACCCAAAATGTGAAGATACTGACCTTTGTCAAGATGAATCAGGCGTGGATCAGCCAGGATTTCCAACCACCAATTCCTGATGCATCAGACTAGATCATCCATGGTGCCACACCAACACTTTGATACAAGAGACTGGTTTCTTCTGACTTCCTGCATCAGCTACTACTTTGATGCTGCAACCTGCCTGATGCCACACATCTGATCCCAAGTGCTTCTTCTTTCACCCACCTTCACCACTCTGTAATCTCCTCATGCTGCTGCCATCTCCACACTATGTCACCTTGCCACTCTCTGGTATTCTGCTGCTGCTGCCATCTCCACACTATGTCACCTTGCCACTCTGTGGTCTCTGGATGCTGCCGCCACCTCCAAACTATGTCACCTCGCCACTCGGTGGCCTCATCAAACTGCTACCATCTACAGACTGTGTCATTGTGCCACTCGGTGGCCTTTTCATGATGCTGCTGCTGCATCCTCCACCTCTAGACTCTGTCATTGTGCCACTCTTTCAAAGTGTTTTTTTTCCCAGTAATATTGATGGGTGACTGCAAAACTCCTTTTGCTGTATGAACTGAATGACGTGGCAAATTTTTATCTTTCAAATTAGTTTTTTTCGGTAAAAATAATAGGTGACTGAAAAACTCATTTTGCTGTATGGACCGAATGACGTCGTGTGAGGTCGTGTGACGTCTGAAACTGTGAGGAAAATATATATTGTGAAACAACAAATATACAAAAAGTACATGAAAACAATGACAACCTCCTGATGCTGCCGCCACCTCCATACTCGGTCACTGTGCCACCTCGGTGGCCTCCTCATACTGCCGCCACCTCCAGACTCTGTCATTGAACCACTTGGTGGCCTTCTCATACTGCTGCCAACTCCAGACTCGGTCATTGTGCCACTTGGTGGCCTCCTCATTCTGCCGCCACCTCCATACTCTGTCATTGTGCCACTCGGTGGCCTCCTCATACTGCCCTCACCTCTAGACTCTGTCATTGTGCCACTCGGTGGCCTCCTCATACTGCCGCCACCTTCAGACTCTGTCTTTGTGCCACTGGGTTGGCTCCTCATACTGCTGCCAACTCCAGACTCTGTCATTGGGCCACTCTGTGGTCTCCTCATGCTGCTTCCACCTCAGCTCTATGTCATAGGTCGACTTTGTAGGCTTCTCATGCTGTTCCCACCCTCCCCACTTCATGACTGGTCCACTATTTCAGCTTTCGGCCTGGATGACATCATCAATTATTTGACCTTTCTTCTGATCTGTCAGAAGGAAGGAAAAATTTGATGCACAACAGAGCCTGTCTGTGTAGCAGCTGTAAGGCCTATATGTTCTCATCAGAATTGGCTTATGATTTGGTAGCCAAAAGCAGGAGTGGGTACAAAACACAGAAGACATTCAAATATTCCATTCACGTGTCATCTCTGTTTTAGATCCAGTCCTGTGGTTTGTTTTTTGGCATTAGCAATACTGATGGATTATTGAGCAAATGCAGACCGAATGAAGGCATATGCTCCACAGACAGGATCCGTTTTTTGTGGGTTATTGTTCTGACGGATCAGAGGAAGGCTAATTAATCAGTGACGTCAACCCAAAAATTACTACTGACACTGTCTCCACTCTGTCAGCGGGGCTCTACTTGTATAAGCGTTTAATAGAACAGGTTCTGTAGACATCTATGTGGAATCAACTGACGATGGTGTAAAAGGAGTGCGCTTCTTCTTGGCGCTAACATCGACCTGCAAGGCTGAGTTCATACGTGAGTTATTTGGTCAGTTTTGGCCTCATGACTGCCCAAATAAGTGAAGTGTGCAGTGATTTTTAGAGCGACGCCTTTCATCTGCATGTCATACAGGCTCACAGTATTATTTCATTACCAAAGCAGACTCCCTATGCATGTTACTAAAAGGCACAGTGTTCTACACCACTAGAAAGGCTCTCAGCAGTAGTGTTGGGCGCGAATATTCAAATCGCAAATTTTAATCGCAAATATCTGCACTTCGAGAATTCGCAAAGATTTTGGATATAGTGCTATATATTCGTATTCGCGAATATTCTAGATTTTTTTTTCATCAGTTACCTCCCTTCTTGCTTGTGGGCCAATGAGAAGACTGCATTGTCTTTGTCTGAGCTTAGCAACATCCCTAGCAACCAATAGGAAAGTTGCCTACCCCTTACTATATAAGAACCTCCCCAGCAGCCATTTTCTGTAGTTTTATTGAGTTCTGAGAGAGAGAGAGAGAGAGCAATGTCATTGCTGTGCTCTGTGCTTTCCACTCATTACATTAGATAGTTAGATAGCTTATATATATATATAATACAGATAGTTAGTGGGATATAGTCAGTGTAGGTTAGGTCCTGATATAGTGTAGCTGATCCAGTACAGTATGTCAGGTAGTGTGATAGGTTCTGCTGTCCATACATACATGCTACAGACATAGTGCTGTGATGTCACAACAATACATAGTGCACTAAACAGTAATATGTATTCAGACCTGCTAAAATGTGAAGTTGCATGTATTTCGCAAAAATATGCGCATCATTAATTGACGATTTACGCAATCGTGAATATATTGGAGCACTCTATCTGCATATAAAGCTATTGTAATGTTCTGCCGTGCCAACTATTTTATCCAGTCTCAGGAAACTTCTAGCAGCTTGAAAAATTTAGCAAAAGTGACCCTTGCCTGTATTTCACGCGCATTACGCGCATATTACATTGCCAATTTTCGCAATCAAGAAAATAATCGCAAATTCTCGAATTTGCGAATATATGACGAACATTCGCCCAAATATTCATGAAATATTGCAAATTTAAATATTGCCCCTGACGCTCATCACTACTCAGCAGCCAGGAAATTGCCCTTTTTTTTTAACGTAATTCGGCAAATATAAATTTTTCACAAATTTTTGAAAAATTTGCTCATCTCTATTTATCAGTCATCTTTACTTTGCAGTGCATTACGACCTTCCTAATAGAACACGATATATCGATTCCAATACGGCTCATGGCAAGGAACAGTACTATTCTTTATGAAGGAAGCCATATGAACACAACCTCTCAGTAAAGATTATCCTTAATGATTTTTCTACATTAGAGACCTGTAATTAATTAGTGTCAAAAATGATGTAAGAGCAAGTTAGCAATGCAGGTGATGTAGGGAGATGGGATCTTTCACCGAGCCTCTGCATGAATAATTGCATTACATTAAGGACATGTTTCTTAAATCACATTGTTAATCTGATGGGATGAATCGGTCCTTTTGTTTTACTGTAGTTCTCCATAGGCAATTAAGCAAATTAGAGGATCGAGGAAATACAGTCAGTTATGTTTTTTTCCTAATAGTTCCCAGTACCCTTGGCAGTAGTAGTAGGTACTGATTTTTAATTACACATCATGCAATGTAATTTTATTTGCGCCTTTATTGTCTGAGTATTAAATTAAAGTTGATAATTTTCTAAATTGTTAAAAAAAAATGCAGTAATTATAATATGCAAACGTGTGAATAATAGCAGAAAATTAAGGTCCTCTCGGGACTTTTATGAAGTAAAACTATTACATGTAAAATTATTGGGAAACTTTTGACACAAATGCCTTTATTTAATTTTATTAAGATACCTAAGAGGATACTAAAGATGAATTCTCATCAACAAGAAATGATATTACACTAAACAAAAATATAAACGCAACACTTTCGGTTTTGCTCCCATTTTCTACATACACAAAAGACCCATTACTCTCAAATATTGTTCACAAATCTGTCTAAATCTGTGTTAGTGAGCACTTCTCCTTTGCCGAGATAATCCATCCCACCTCACAGCTGTGGCATATCAAGGTGCTGATTAGACAGCATGAATATTGCACAGGTGTTCCTTAGACTTCCCAGAATAAAAGGCCACTCTGAAATGTGCAGTTTGATCACACAGCACAATGTTCATTTCTTGACCATAAGCCATCTCCAAAAGCATTTCAGAGAATTTGGCAGTACATCCAACCGGCCTCACAACCACAGACCACGTGTAACTACACCAGCCCAGGACCTCCACATCCAGCATGTTCAACTCCATGATCGTCTGAGACCAGCCACCCAGACTGCTGCAGGAACAATCGGTTTGCATAACCGAAGAATTTCAGCACAAACTATCAGAAACCATCTCAGGGAAGCTCATCTGCATGCTCATTGTCCTCATCGGGGTCTGGACCTAACTACAGTTCGTCGTCGCAACCGACTTGAGTGGGCAAATGCTCACATTCGATGGAGTCTGGCATGTTGAAGAGAAACATAGAAACATAGAATGTGTCGGCAGATAAGAACCATTTGGCCCATCTAGTCTGCCCAATATATCTGAATCCTATGAATAGTCCCTGGCTCTATCTTATATGAAGAATAGCCTTATGCCTATCCCATGCATGCTTAAACTCCTTCACTGTATTTGCAGCTACCACTTCTGCAGGAAGGCTATTCCATGCATCCACTACTCTCTCAGTAAAGTAATACTTCCTTATATTACTTTTAAACCTTTGCCCCTCTAATTTAAAACTGTGTCCTCTTGTGGTAGTTTTTCTTCTTTTAAATATGCTCTCCTCCTTTACCGAGTTGATTCTCTTTATGTATTTAAAAGTTTCTATCATATCCCCTCTGTCTCGTCTTTCTTCCAAGCTATACATATTAAGGTCTTTTAACCTTTCCTGGTAAGTTTTATCCTGCAATCCATGTACTAGTTTAGTAGCTCTTCTCTGAACTCTCTCTAGAGTATCTATATCCTTCTGGAGATATGGCCTCCAGTACTGCGCACAATACTCCAAGTGAGGTCTCACCAGTGTTCTGTACAGCGGCATAAGCACTTCACTCTTTCTACTGCTTATACCTCTCCCTATACATCCAAGCATTCTGCTGGCATTTCGTGCTGCTTTATTACATTCCCACCTTTAAGTCTTCTGAAATAATTACTCCTAAATCCCTTTCCTCAGATACTGAGGTCAGGACTGTGTCAAATATTCTATATTCTGCCCTTGGGTTTTTACGCCCCAGGTGCATTATCTTGCACTTATCCACATTAAATTTCAGTTGCCAGAGTTCTGACCATTCTTCTAGTTTTCCTAAATCCTTTTCCATTTGGCGTTTCCCTCCAGGAACATCAACCCTGTTACATATCTTTGTGTCATCAGCAAAAAGACAAACCTTACCATCGAGGCCTTTTGCAATATCACTTATGAAGATATTAAACAAAATTGGTCCCAGTACAGATCCCTGTGGAATCCCACTGGTAACATGACCTTGTTTTGAATGTTCTCCATTGACTACAACCCTCTGTTGTCTGTCACTCAGCCACTGCCTAATCCACTCAACAATATGGGAGTCCATGCTCAATGACTGCAGTTTATTGATAAGTCTTCTATGTGGGACAGTGTCAAAAGCCTTACTAAAATCTAGATATGCGATGTCTACTGCACCTCCACCGTCTATTATTTTAGTCACCCAGTCAAAAAAATCTATAAGATTTGTTTGACATGATCTCCCTGAAGTAAACCCATGTTGTTTTTCATCTTGCAATCCATGGGATTTTAGATATTCCACAATCCTATCCTTTAGTAGGGTTTCCATTAATTTGCCTACTATTGATGTCAGACTCACTGGTCTATAGTTGCTTGATTCCTCCCTACTACCTTTCTTGTGAATGGGCACGACATTTGCCAATTTCCAATCTTCCGGGACGACTCCTGTTACTAATGATTGGTTAAATAAATCTGTTAACGGTTTTGCCAGCTCACCACTAAGCTCTTTTAATAATTTTGGGTGTATCTCATCAGGCCCCTGTGACTTATTTGTCTTCACTTTAGACAGCAAACTTTCATCTTGTTTTCATCCTTTCTAGTGGAGGTCCTTCTCCTTCTTTTTCTTTTGTAAAAACTGAACAGAAGTATTCATTAAGGCAGTCGGATAGCCCTTTATTCTCTTCTACATACCTTCCGTCCTTTGTTTTTAATTTAGTTATTCCTTGTTTTAATTTCCTTTTTTCATTTATATATCTGAAGAATGTCTTATCCCCTTTTTTCATAGACTGAGCTAGTTTTTCTTCTGCCTGAGCTTTAGAAGTTCTTATAACTTGCTTGGCCTCTTTCTGCTTAATCTTGTAGATTTCCTTGTCTTCATTGCTCTGGGTTGGCTCCTCAACCATTTGTTGTAGGGATAACCCCAGTAGGGAATTTAGAATATCTGTACTCCTGGTAGAACTTGCTATTTTGGTTTTCCAGTTTATATCTGGAAGATTGAAATCTCCCATAATGATAACTTCTCCTTTCATTGTCATTTTAGCTATTTCTTCAACTAGTAGATCATCTAGTTCTTTAACTTGATCAGGTGGTCTATATATCACACCTACACGAGTTACTGCATGATTAGCAAACTGCAACATAACCCAAACTGACTCTATGTTGGCCTCACCAACTTGTATTAGGTTAGATTTAATGCTATCTTTCACATACAGGGCCACTCCTCCTCCTTTCTTGCCTTCTCTGTCTCTTCTGTATAAAGAGTACCCTGGTATGGTTATGTCCCAGTCATTTCTTTCATTAAACCATGTCTCCGTAACAGCCACTAAATCTACATTCTCAGATGCCATTATTGACCCAAGTTCATTGATTTTTTTACCTAAACTGCGAGCATTTGTAGACAGGACTCTGAGCTTATCATTTCTTAACCTCTGTGCTTCTGACCTGTTCTGGCATTGTTTCGGGGGGCAATTGGACTCTTTTATTTTCACTCTTTTGCCCCCCCTTCCTAGTTTAAATACTCTTTTGCAAATTCTTGGAGTTGTTCACTAAGTACATTTGTTCCTTTGAGAAAAAGATGCAAACCATCTTTTTTGTACAGTTCCTTTCTATTCCAAGTAGAGCTATCATGAGAAACAAAGCCAAATCCTTGCTCTTGACACCATTTACCAAGCCATATGTTGAACTCCTTTATGCGCCTCTGCCTATCATTCTGAACATTATGCACAGGCAGAACTTCAGAAAATGAAATGGTGGATGCAAAATCCTGTACGTCATTACCAAGTGTGATAAAAGATTTTTTCACCTCTGACACTTCATTGCAAGCCAGGTCATTTGTCCCTAGATGGACAAGAACATCCACGTCCCCTTCCTGCTTTGCTTGCTTAACAATATTAATAATACGTCTTCTATCTCTTCTAGCAGTAGCCCCAGGGAGACATCTCACAAAACCATTTTCTTTAAGCTCCACACTTCTTATGATTGAATCACCCAGCAACAGCTGCTTCCTTTGAGACTTCACTTTATCTTTTTTGTCCTTGGCTGCAGTCTTGCATACGATAGACATAGGAGTCTATGGTTTCTCACCCTCTGTGCTTGAGTCCATATCCATGTTGTCCTTACATTCTGAGAGTGCTGCAAATGAATTTTGGAGAACCACCGACTGTGGGACATGTCTTCTATCCACCACTCTAAGTCTTCCAGAACCTACAGTAACCCATCTGCCATTTCTGGGGGTCCTCTGTGGCAGTGGCATTGCAGCAGTCCTAGCTGGAGTTTGTTTAACAGATAATTTAAATATCTCAGATTTCAAAAATGCAATTTCCTGCTGCAGTAAGGAGAACTGTCTACAGATCTGACAGCATCTGAATCTCCAAGGAGTGGAACATGAAATAAATGCACAACAATTCCTGCACTGAACCAAGTCTGCCATTTCTGTTCACATTTCTGAGGGGTTCTGTTCACGGATGAGTCCCGGTTTTCACTGTTCAGGCCAGATGGCAGACAACGTATGTGGCATCGTGTGGGTGAGCGGTTTGCTGACGTCAATGTTCTGGATCGAGTGGGCCATAGTGGCAGTGGGGTTATGGTATGGGCAAGCGTATGTTATGGACAACGAACACAGGTGCATTTTATTGATGGCATTTTGAAAGCACAGAGATACCGTGATGAGATCCTTAGGCCCCTTGTTGTGCTATTCATCCACGACCATCACCTCATGTTGCAGTATGATAATGCACGGCCCCATATTAAAAAGATCTGTACACAATTCCTGGAAGCTGAAAACATCCCAGTTCTTGCATGGCCAGCATACTCACCGGACATGTCACCCGTTGAGCATGTTTAGGATGCTCTGGATCGGCGTATACGACAGCGTGTTCCAGTTTCTGCCAATATTCTGCAACTTCGCACAGCTATTGAAGAGGAGTGCACCAACATTCCACAGGCCACAATCAACAACAAGATCAACTCTATGCGACAGAGATGTGTTGCACTGCATGAGGCAAATGGTGGCCACACCAGATACTGACTGGTTTTCTGATACCCCCTAGTAAGGCAAAACTATGCACTTTTCAGAGTGGCCTTTTATTGTGGGCAGACTAAGGCACACCTGTGCAATATTCATGCTGTCTAATCAGCACCTTGATATGCCACACCTGTGAGGTGGGATAGAGTATCTCGGCAAAGGAGAAGTGCTCACTAACACAGATTTAGACAGATTTGTGAAGAATATTTGAGAGTAATGGGTCTTTTGTGTATGTAGAAAATGTTTCAGATCTTTGAGCTCAGCTCATGCAAAATAGGAGCAAAACTGAAAATGTTGCGTTTATATTTTTGTTCAGTGTATTATATGTAACACAATAAGCATTTAAGTGAATACGTTCAAATGGATTGTACAGGATTAGGAAAGTGTGTAGTGTCCCGCTAGGAAACTACTATTGGACAGAGGGTTAATGTTTTATACCTAACATCTTTGCATTTGCAGAGGAAACTGTAATGTGACTTTAAGAATATGTTAGACGTGTACTGTTAAAGGGGTTTTACAAAATCCTGATATTGATTACCTATTCTCAGGATTGGTCATCAATATCAGGTCAACGGTGGTGTGATGTCTGGAACCCTCACTAATCAGCTGTTTGAAGAAGACACAGCAATCTGGTGAGAGCTTTAGCTTCTCCCTAGGCTAGTGATTTCATGTTCATAGGTGATGTGGCCTAGGCACAGCTCAGTCCCATACAAGTGAATGGGGATAAGCTGCAATACCAAGCATGGCAGCTTTCCAATAGACTGTACCGTATTTGGTAAGCTGCGAGGAGGCCCTGGCACTTACTGAGCTCTACAGCTGATCGGTAGGGGTTCTGACTGTTGGATCGCTGCCTATATGATAAGAATGACTTATTCTGAGGGTCGGTTATTAATATGAAAATCTCAGAAAATCCCTTTAAAGAGGACCTTTCACCACTTCTGATATTCCTATTTTAATAGCTTGATGGATTCCCCATGTAATAACAATTCTGGAGCATCTATTCTTATGGCTCTGTGTTGTGCTATTCCTTTATTATTTCTACTAGAAGTTATGAAAGAATTGCTATTAGCCTTCAGTAAGGGTACAGAGGGGAGGTAACCAGTTGGGCTCCTGGCCAAGTTGCTGGTGCTACAATCCCTCCCTTTCCAAGTGCTGGACTCTGCACCTTTCAGAGAATTGATGGCTTGTGCTGAGCCAAGGTGGAGAGTCCCAAACCGTAATTTCTTTGCCAAACAGGCAGTACCAGCCCTGCACAAATATGTAGAACAGAAGGTGGGCCAGTACTTGAGCCTGTTGGTGTCTGCCAAAGTGCACAGCAGCCCCAACGTGTGGAGCTGTAACTACGGTCAAGGACAATATATGTCCTTTACGGCCCACTGGGTAAATGTGGTTCCTGCCCAGCCACACCAGCAACTTTGCCGCCTTCACGTTGTCACGCCGTTGGTCCTGCAACAATGTCCACCTCTGCCTCCTCATCCTCCACTGTGTCCTCAGCCTCCACTGCAGGGACAATTCACAGTGCCCCTCCAGCATACCACATCAGGCTATTCTACACCTAGTTTGCCTGGGCGAACTAAGTCACGCAGGGGAGAAACTGTTCCATGTCCTTCATTAAGAAATCGAATCCTAGCTTTCTCCGCGACAACTCAAAATCGGAACCACGGTGACCGACAACGGGAAGAACATGGTGTTCGTGCTGCATCAACGAGGGCTGAGCCATGTGCCCTGCATGGCATACGTGTTCAATCTGGTTGTCAAGCGGTTCCTGAAGTCTTCCACCCATCTGCAAGACATCTTAAAAATGGCCAGGAAAATTTGCATGCACTTCAGCCCCTCGTACACCGCAAAGCACAACCTCCTTGAGCTGCAGCGGGAAAACAGGGTCCCCCAACATAGGCTTATATGCAACGTTTACACCCATTGGAATTCCACCATTCATATGTTGGATTGACTATACGAACAGAGAAAGGTCATAAACGATTTCTTGATGATCCTAGTGGACAGGAGTACTTCCCTGATTAACTTCAATGTCAACCGGTGGCAGCTCATGCATGACACTTGCCGTTTGCTCAGGCCCTTTGAGGATGCCACGTTATTTATTAGTCGCCAGGACTATGGGATGAACGTCATTCCACTGCTTCATATCCTGGAACAGATGCTGGTACATTTGGCTGATCAGGGGACTGGAGACGTGGCGCCTACATCTCATGGCCACATAAGTCGTGTGGGAGCTGAACTGGAGGAGGAGGACATTGGAGCACAGGCAATGTGAAGCGAAATTAGTGTTTTTTCTACACAGGTGACAGGAGAGGAGGAGCAGGAGCAGCCAAAGGAGCATAAAGGAGATGAGGAAGATGAGGCAGATAACCCAGGCATATCGTTGCAGTATGCAGTGGAGATGGAGGCATGGAGTCCCTTCCGAGTAACTTGCGCAAATGCCCCCCTGCATGCTCACTTGCTTGGGTAGTGACAGCCGAATTGTCACCATTCGGCAGATGGACCTTGTTGGACCCTCGCTACTGGTCCAAAATGGGGGCCTTTTTTACACCCGCTAAGAGGTAGGACAAACTGTACTCTGCACTCCTGTTCCACTGCCATGGCTTCTGTGGTGGGTTGGGGGGGGGGGGGTAGGAGCATTACCAGCTGAATCAGCAGCAGTTTGAGTCTAGAGTCGATAATTTATTAACCCACCTAGTGAATAAACTACTCACCAGCAGCAACTAGACCTGGAGCAGAGCCTGAATTAGCAGGTGGTGGCATACTTGGACAGCACCCTGCCACCCCACAGATCCGCTGGACTACTGGGCAGCCAAACTGGATTTGTGGCCGCAACTGGCCGAGTTTGCCTTGGAAAAGCTGTCCTGCCCGGCCAGTAGTGTGGCATCAGACCGGGTGTTTAGTGCAGCGGGACCCATAGTTACCCCAAGGAGAACTCGATTATTCACCCAAAATGTGGAGAGACTGACCAAAATGTGTAGAGGCAGACCTTTGTCAAGATGAATCAGGCGTGCATTAGCCAGGATTTCCACCCACCAATGCTCCATCAGGTTAGATCATCCATGCTGCCTCAACCATACCTTGACAAAAGAGACTGATTTCTTATGGCTCCCTGCCTTAGCTACTATTCTGATGCTGCCACCAGCCTGATGGCACACATCTAAAGCCAAGTGCTCCTTCTTACACCCACCATCGTCAGCTGATACTGTTATTGCCACCCACCCCCCTACTCTGTTACCAGGTCACTCTGTGGCCTCCTGATGCTGCTGCCACCATACCACTCAGGTGTCCTCATGCTGCTGCCACCTCCACACTCTGTCATTGTGCTATTCTGTGGCCTACTCATGCTGCTGCTAACTCAACACTATGTCACCTTGCCACTCTGTGGCCTCCTCATGCTGCTGCAAACTCCACACTATGTGACCTTGCCATTCTGTGGCCTCCTAATGCTGCTGCTGCCACTTCCACACTATGTCACCTTGCTGCTCTGTGGTCTCCTCATGCTGCTGCTAAATCAACACTATGTCACTGGGCCACTCTGTGGTATACTCATGCTGCTGCTCCTGCTGCCTCCTCCACACTATATCACCTTTCCACTCTGTGGTCTCCTCATGCTGCTGCTAAATCAACACTTTGTCACTGGGTCACTCTGTGGCCTCCTCATGCTGCTGCTGATGCCACCTCCACACTATGTCACCTTGCCACTCTGTGGTTTCCTCATGCTGCTGCCACCTCCACCTTATGTCACCTTGCCACTCTGTGGCCTCCTCATGCTGCTGTCACCTCCACACTATGTCACTTTGTCAGTCTGTGGCCTTCTCATGCTGCTGCCACCTCCACACTATGTTACCTTGCCACTCTGTGGCCTCCTCATGCTGCTGCTAACTCAACACTATGTCACTGGGCCACTCTGTGGTCTCCTCATGCTCCGTCCAGTAGCGGCGCATGCGTAAATATATTTCACAATTAATCCAAACCCAGATTTATGGTGCATACCACAATCATTAACAAATCTGAGTTAGGATTCAATATGAAATATATCTATGCATGTGTCGAAACTCACAGTAATGACACATGTATGAAACTAATGAAGTAATGTTGTGTTAATGGCAGCTATCTTTACGCAGCCTTATAGGAGGTAATATATTTTAGTGCACATACGGAGATAGTGATAGTGATGAATTTTTGTGATGCAGATGAACAAATCGGGTTCACCCACAATAGGACAAAACAGATTCGCTCATTACTAGAAAAAAGGTCATTAAAATTCATTAAAAGGTTCATAGGTTTTGGGGGAACAATGCTCTAAAATAATACGAGGTGTGACAATAAAGTTTGATAACTCCCCACCGCAAGATTGGTGGAGCAAGACTATACAAAAACTTGAGTATGGTTTCAAAACCTTATCATATAAGCGTTTTACAGCAGTGTTTTGTAGACACATAACAATCTCATTCTGAATGGCAACTAGCGATGTCTGTGAAAGAATGTCGGAGCTTGAATTAGAGCAATGAACAGTGATAAAATTTCTTGTTAAACTTGGCAAGAGGGGAAGATAAATCAGGGAGATGTTATTTCAAGTTTATGGGGATAGTGCTATGAAGAAAGCATCAGTTAAAAGTTAATTAAGCGTTTTTCTGTCACTGACAAAGTGAGATCGGGATGGCCAACAATAAGCAGAATTGACAAAAAAAATTGAAAAAGTTAGTTAAATTGTACATTAAAGTTGACGGCTGACTGTCAGGAGCATTACAGAGCAAGTAAACATTGGCAGAGAAACAGTAAGGAAAACCTTAACTGAAAATGTTGGTATGAAGAAAGTTTGTGCAAAAATGGTCCCAAAGATGATTACCAATGAACAGAAGCAAAATTAGAAATTTACCTAGACCTTTTCAAGAGGCAAAATAAAATTTTGGGCCATGTCATCATAGGTAATGAAACATGGATCTACCAATATATAATACCCCAGAGTGGTATTATGTCATGGAACCATGAACCAGACGTACAACAAGAGATAAGTGGAAATAAGAAGGCTTTATTGAAAATCAAGCTGTAAGCAAAAGTCCAAACGGATGGCTAAACCGAAGCAGGGTCTTGCGTAGACAGAGGTCAGGAACCAGAAGGGTAGTCAGACGAAGCCTGGATCAGGAACCAGCAGGGTAGTCAGACGAAGCCAGGATCAGGAACCAACGGGGTAGTCAGACGAGGCCAGGATCAGGAACCAGAAGCAGCAGCAGTCTTAGAAGCATGTGAACACAGGAGGACCAAGCAAGGAACTGAAGCCACAGACCTCCTATATATATGAGCTAGGCATCCAGCTCCTCCCAGTGGGAAGGAGAAGCCGCAGGGTGGGAGGCTACAAGAAACCCAGAAACCAAGATGGCCGCCAGCACATGTCAAACGAAGGAGAACAGTAAGAAGGTAAGACCATGACAGTACCTCCCCCTCAAGGGCCCCTCCTCCGCGGAGTAAGGAACGGTTTCTGAGGGAAGCGTGCGTGGAAGGCTCGGAGCAAAGCAGGAGCATGGACATCTGCGGAGGGAACCCAGGAACGCTCCTCTGGACCATAACCACGCCAATGGACCAAAAACTGCAACCGACCGCGGACCAGGCGTGAGTCCAGGATATTGCTCACCTCATATTCCTCACGATTGCCCACTTGGACCGGACGGGGCCGAGGAACCGAGGAAGTGAAACGATTACACACCAATGGCTTCAACAGGGAGACATGAAACACGTTGGAGATCCGCATGCCAGGAGGAAGCGCAAGGGCATAGGCTACCGGGTTTACCCTGCGAAGCACTCGGAAGGGACCAACAAAGCGAGGCTCCAGCTTGGGAGTGGGCACTCGAAGGTTGAGGTTGCGGGTGGACAACCATACACGGTCTCCGACCTGGTAGGAAGGAGCGGGCGCTCGTCTGCGATCAGCCTGGAGTCTCTGGCGCTGCGCAGAGACCTCAAGGGACCTCTGGATCTGTACCCAAGAAGCACGTAGGACGGAAAGGTGATCCTCCACAGCCGGAATATCCTGGGGAGAGAATACCTCCGGTAACACGGCAGGTTGGAACCCATAATTGGCCATGAAGGGAGACGTCCCAGAGGAAGAGTTCACCGCCGTGTTCCTGGCAAACTCAGCCCAAGGCAGGAGGTCAACCCAATTGTCTTGGTGATCGGAGACATAGCAACGAAGGAATTGCTCCAAGGCCTGATTGGATCGTTCTGCGGCCCCATTGGACTGAGGGTGGTAGGCCGAGGAGAAAGAGAGATGAATCCCCAACTGGGAGCAAAAGGCGCGCCAGAACCTGGACACAAACTGACTCCCCCGATCCGACACAATCTCCTTGGGCAAACCGTGCAACCGGAAGACCTCCCTGGCGAAAATCGTGGCCAACTCTTGTGCAGAGGGTAGCTTCTTGAGAGGAACACAGTGGCACATTTTGGAAAACCGATCCACAATCATGAGAATGACCATATGGCCTCGGGATGCAGGGAGGTCCACAATGAAATCCATCCCCAGGTGTGACCATGGGCGCTCCCCGGTGGCTATGGGTTGCAAAAGGCCCAACGGAAGGTGCCGAGGGGACTTACTCTGGGCACAAACGGAGCATGCCGCTACATATGCGGCGATGTCGGAACGTAGAGAAGGCCACCAGAACAGACGTGAAACAGCCCAGGACAGCTGATTCTTTCCAGGATGCCCCGCGGCCTTGGAGTTATGGTAGGTTCGCAACAACCGAGTGCGCAACTCCTCAGGCACAAAACACCTGCCATTGGGTCTCCCAGAGGGAGCACCAGATTGAGCCGCCAAAATCTGCTCACCCAGGGGAGAGGTCAGGCTGGCGGCCAGGATCTGATTCGGAGGTATGACCGAAGTCGGAATCGACTCCTCCCCGGACAGCTCGGAGTACTGCCGTGATAAGGCATCCGCTCTGATGTTCTTGGAACCGGGTAGGTAGGAGACCACGTAATTAAAACGTGACAAGAACAGAGCCCATCTGGCCTGACGTGGTGTCAATCTCTTGGCCTCAGAAAGGTAGGTCAGATTCTTGTGGTCCGTCAGGATGAGAACCGGAACCACCGAACCCTCGAGCAAGTGCCTCCATTCTTTAAGGGCCTGCACGATGGCCAATAACTCCCTGTCACCAATCTGATAGTTGCACTCCGCGGAAGACAGTTTCCGGGAGTAAAACCCACAAGGAAGCAGAGGACCCTCTGGTGTTCTACGCTGAGACAGAAGGGCGCCTACTCCCGTCTCAGACGCGTCCACCTCGAGGACAAAGGGCAACCCAGGGTTGGGATGCGACAGAATCGGAGCCTACACAAAGGCGGACTTAAGAGCCTCAAAAGCTCGGATGGCCTCGAGCGGCCAGACCTGGAAATTACTGCCCTTCCTGGTCAGATCCGTGAGAGGCTTGGCTAGCATAGAAAAGTCCCTGATGAACTTCCGATAATAATTGGCGAAGCCCAAAAAGCGCTGCAGGGCACGGAGACCACTGGGCTGGGGCCACTGTAAGACAGCCGAAACCTTCTCAGGATCCATGGAGAACCCCTCAGCGGAAATGATGTAACCTAAGAAGGTTACCTGGGATCGGTGAAATTCGCATTTCTCAAGCTTACCGAACAGCCTGTTCTCTCGTAACCGTTGCAACACTCGTCTGACATCCATAATGTGGGCCTCCATGGATTCAGAATATACCAAGATGTCATCCAAATAGACCACCACACACTGCTGCAACAGGTCACGGAAAACATCGTTGATGAATTCCTGGAAGACTGCGGGCGCATTGCACAACCCAAAGGGCATAACCAAGGATTCATAATGACCGGTCCTGGTGTTAAACGCGGTCTTCCACTCATCGCCCGCCTTGATCCTTACCAGGTTATATGCCGCCCTCAGGTCGAGTTTGGTAAAGACCGTGGCCCCTTTGAGGCGATCGAACAGCTCGGAAATCAAGGGTATCGGGTAAGCGTTCTTGATCGTGATGCGATTGAGACCCCTGTAATCGATGCAAGGCCTCAACTCACCGCCCTTCTTTTTCACAAAGAAAAATCCAGCCCCTGCCGGGGACGAGGATTTGCGAATGTGTCCGCGTGA
The DNA here is from genome assembly GCF_014858855.1 of Bufo gargarizans. NCBI lineage: Eukaryota > Metazoa > Chordata > Amphibia > Anura > Bufonidae > Bufo > Bufo gargarizans. The sequence continues at coordinate 17,122,495 of NC_058087.1, read as the reverse complement.
AAGCGCCTCCCTCACGTACTCCTCCATGGCCTCATTCTCCGCTACCGACAGTGGATAGACTTTGCCACGAGGAGGAACGGCACCAGATTGTAACTCTATGGCACAATCGTATGGGCGGTGCGGAGGTAGGGCAACCGCGCGCACCTTATCGAATACATCCCGGTACTCTTCGTGTTCAGGAGGCAACAGAGAGTCCGAGGAAGTACACAGCAACTTGACAGGCCCATGGATGCAACTAGCCCCACACTGAGGTGACCACGAGAGGATCTCGGCCGATCTCCAATCGAAAGTCGGATTATGCTTCTGGAGCCAGGGGTACCCCAAGACCACCGAGTAGTGTGGAGACGAAATCACCTGGAGACAGACCGACTCTCTGTGAACGGCACCAATGGCTATCCCCACTGGAAGGGTCTCATGAGTCACGTGTGGCGGCAGAAGGGGTCTGCCGTCTATCGCCTCAAGAGCCAGTGGGGAACCTCGAGGCTGCAGAGGAATGGAATTGGCGGCAGCGAACACACTATCAATGAACAAACCACCAGCACCAGAGTCCACCAACGCCTGGGTCGTCACCGAGCCCCCGACCCAGGAGAGGACAACAGTGATCAGTGGTTTGTCAACACGGGAAACCGGGGACGAGGAGACTCCACCCAAGATCTGCCCCCGACAGGATCTCAGGTGCGAGCGTTTCCCGGACGGTTCGGACATGCCAACCGAAAATGCCCACCGAGACCACAGTACATGCATTGGCCCTCGCGTCTCCGGAGTACCCTCTCCCCCTCGGACAGGCGAGCAAACCCCAGTTGCATGGGTTCACCCCCAGACAAGTCATCCCCAGGAGGCGTGGGAGGAGAGGGAGGCACGGGTGGGACAGCAAACGTAGGCGCCAATCTGTTAGAAGACCTCCGCAGGCTCTCCTTAACCACCTCCCGACCGCCTAACGCGCCGATGCGTCCGGGAGGTGGTTGATTTATTCCTCCTGGACGCATCGGCGCGTCATCTCGCGAGACGCGAGATTTCCTGTGAACGCGCGCACACAGGCGCGCGCGCTCACAGGAACAGAAGGTAAGCGAGTGGATCTCCAGCCTGCCAGCGGCGATCGCTCGCTGGCAGGCTGGAGATCCGAATTTTTTAACCCCTAACAGGTATATTAGACGCTGTTTTCATAACAGCGTCTAATATACCTCCTACCTGGTCCTCTGGTGGTCCCTTTTGTTAGGATCGACCACCAGAGGACTCAGGTAGGTCAGTACAGTCCCACCAAACACCACACTACACCCCCCCCCCCGTCACTTATTAACCCCTTATAAACCCCTGATCACCCCATATAAACTCCCTGATCACCCCCCTGTCATTGATCACCGCCCTGTCATTGATCACCCCCCTGTCAGGCTCCGTTCAGACGTCCGCATGATTTTTACGGATCCGATCCATGTATCCATGGATCCGTAAAAATCATGCGGACGTCTGAATGGAGCCTTACAGGGGGGTGATCAATGACAGGCGGGTGATCACCCATATACACTCCCTGATCACCCCCTGTCATTGATCACCGCCCTGTCAGGCTCCATTCAGACGTCCGCATGATTTTTACGGATCCGATCCATGTATCCATGGATCCGTAAAAATCATGCGGACGTCTGAATGGAGCCTTACAGGGGGGTGATCACCCATATACACTCCCTGATCACCCCCTGTCATTGATCACCCCCCTGTCAGGCTCCATTCAGACGTCCGCATGATTTTTACGGATCCGATCCATGTATCCATGGATCCGTAAAAATCATGCGGACGTCTGAATGGAGCCTTACAGGGGGGGTGATCAGTGACAGGGGGGTGATCACCCTGATTACCCTGATCACCCCCTGTCATTGATAACCCCCCTGTAAGGCTCCATTCAGACGTCCGCATGCGTTCTGTGGATCCGATCCATGTATCCATGGATCCGTAAAAAATCATGCGGACGTCTGAATGGAGCCTTACAGGGGGGGTGATCAGTGACAGGGGGGTGATCACCCTGATTACCCTGATCACCCCCTGTCATTGATAACCCCCCTGTAAGGCTCCATTCAGACGTCCGCATGCGTTCTGTGGATCCGATCCATGTATCCATGGATCCGTAAAAAATCATGCGGATGTCTGAATGGAGCCTTACAGGGGGGTGATCAGTGACAGGGGGGTGATCACCCTGATTACCCTGATCACCCCCTGTCATTGATAACCCCCCTGTAAGGCTCCATTCAGACGTCCGCATGCGTTTTGTGGATCCGATCCATGTATCCATGGATCCGTAAAAAATCATGCGGATGTCTGAATGGAGCCTTGCAGGGGGGGTGATCAGTGACAGGGGGGTGATCACCCTGATTACCCTGATCACCCCCTGTCATTGATAACCCCCCTGTAAGGCTCCATTCAGACGTCTGCATGCGTTCTGTGGATCCGATCCATGTATCCATGGATCCGTAAAAATCATGCGGACGTCTGAATGGAGCCTTACAGGGGGGGTGATCAGTGACAGGGGGGTGATTACCCTGATCACCCCCTGTCATTGATAACCCCCCTGTAAGGCTCCATTCAGACGTCCGCATGCGTTTTGTGGATCCGATCCATGTATCCATGGATCCATAAAAAATCATGCGGATGTCTGAATGGAGCCTTACAGGGGGGGTGATCAGTGACAGGGGGGTGATCACCCTGATTACCCTGATCACCCCCTGTCATTGATAACCCCCCTGTAAGGCTCCATTCAGACGTCCGCATGCGTTCTGTGGATCCGATCCATGTATCCATGGATCCGTAAAAAATCATGCGGATGTCTGAATGGAGCCTTACAGGGGGGGTGATCAGTGACAGGGGGGTGATCACCCTGATTACCCTGATCACCCCCTGTCATTGATAACCCCCCTGTAAGGCTCCATTCAGACGTCTGCATGCGTTCTGTGGATCCGATCCATGTATCCATGGATCCGTAAAAATCATGCGGACGTCTGAATGGAGCCTTACAGGGGGGGTGATCAGTGACAGGGGGGTGATTACCCTGATCACCCCCTGTCATTGATAACCCCCCTGTAAGGCTCCATTCAGACGTCCGCATGCGTTTTGTGGATCCGATCCATGTATCCATGGATCCGTAAAAAATCATGCGGATTTCTGAATGGAGCCTTACAGGGGGGGTGATCAGTGACAGGGGGGTGATCACCCTGATTACCCTGATCACCCCCTGTCATTGATAACCCCCCTGTAAGGCTCCATTCAGACGTCTGCATGCGTTCTGTGGATCCGATCCATGTATCCATGGATCCGTAAAAAATCATGCGGATGTCTGAATGGAGCCTTACAGGGGGGGTGATCAATGACAGGGGGGTGATCAGGGAGTCTATATGGGTGATCACCCCCCTGTCATTGATCACTCCCCCCCTGGTAAGGCTCCATTCAGCCATTTTTTTTGGCACAAGTTAGCGGAAATTTTTTGTTTGTTTTTGTTTTCGTTTTTTCTTACAAAGTCTCATATTCCACTAACTTGTGTCAAAAAATAAAATCTCACATGGACGCACCATACCCCTCACGGAATCCAAATGCGTAAAGATTTTTAGACATTTATATTCCAGACTTCTCACGCTTTAGGGCCCCTAAAAAGCCAGGGCAGTATAAATACCCCACATGTGACCCCATTTCGGAAAGAAGACACCCCAAGGTATTCCGTGAGGGGCATATTGAGTCCATGAAAGATTGAAATTTTTGTCCTAAGTTAGCGGAAAGTGAGACTTTGTGAGAAAAAAAACAAAAAAAATCAATATCCGCTAACTTATGCAAAAAAAAAAAAAATTCTAGGAACTCGCCAGGCCCCTCATTGAATACCTCGGGGTGTCTTCTTTCCAAAGTGGGGTCACATGTGGGGTATTTATACTGCCCTGGCTTTTTAGGGGCCCGAAAGTGTGAGAAGAAGTCTGGGATCCAAATGTCTAAAAATGCCCTCCTAAAAGGAATTTGGGCCCCTTTGCGCATCTAGGCTGCAAAAAAGTGTCACACATCTGGTATCGCCGTACTCAGGAGAAGTTGGGCAATGTGTTTTGGGGTGTCATTTTACATATACCCATGCTGGGTGAGAGAAATATCTTGGTCAAATGCCAACTTTGTATAAAAAAAATGGGAAAAGTTGTCTTTTGCCAAGATATTTCTCTCACCCAGCATGGGTATATGTAAAATGACCCCCCAAAACACATTCCCCAACTTCTCCTGAGTACGGCGATACCAGATGTGTGACACTTTTTTGCAGCCAAGGTGGGCAAAGGGGCACCTTTCAGATTTCGCAGGCCATTTTTTACACATTTTGATTTCAAGGTACTTCTTACACATTTGGGCCCCTAAATTGCCAGGGCAGTATAACTACGCCACAAGTGACCCCATTTTGGAAAGAAGACACCCCAAGGTATTCCGTGGGGGGCACGGCGAGTTCCTAGAATTTTTTATTTTTTGTCACAATTTAGCGGAAAATGATGATTTTTCTTTTTTCCTTACAAAGTCTCATATTCCACTAACTTGCGACAAAAAATAAAAAATTCTAGGAACTCGCCATGCCCCTCACGGAATACCTTGGGGTGTCTTCTTTCCAAAATGGGGTCACTTGTGGCGTAGTTATACTGCCCTGGCAATTTAGGGGCCCAAATGTGTGAGAAGAACTTTGCAATCAAAATGTGTAAAAAATGCCCTGCAAAATCCGAAAGGTGCACTTTGGAATATGTGCCCCTTTGCCCACCTTGGCAGCAAAAAAGTGTGACACATCTGGTATCGCCGTACTCAGGAGAAGTTGGGCAATGTGTTTTGGGGTGTCATTTTACATATACCCATGCTGGGTGAGAAAAATATCTTGGTCAAATGCCAACTTTGTATAAAAAAAATTGGAAAAGTTGTCTTTTGCCAAGATATTTCTCTCACCCAGCATGGGAATATGTAAAATGACACCCCAAATCACATTCCCCAACTTCTCCTGAGTACGGCGATACCAGATGTGTGACACTTTTTTGATGCCAAGGTGGGCAAAGGGGCACATATTCCAAAGTGCACCTTTCGGATTTCACCGGTCATTTTTTACAGATTTTGATTGCAAAGTACTTCTCACACATTTGGGCCCCTAAATTGCCAGGGCAGTATAACTACGCCACAAGTGACCCCATTTTGGAAAGAAGACACCCCATGGTATTCCGTGAGGGGCATGGCGAGTTCCTAGAATTTTTTATTTTTTGTCGCAAGTTAGTGGAATATGAGACTTTGTAAGGAAAAAAGAGAAAAAAAAAAAAATCATCATTTTCCGCTAACTTGTGACAAAAAATAAAAAATTCTAGGAACTCGCAGTGCCCCTCACGGAATACCTTAGGGTGTCTTCTTTCCAAAATGGGGTCACTTGTGGCGTAGTTATACTGCCCTGGCAATTTAGGGGCCCAAATGTGTGAGAAGAACTTTGCAATCAAAATGTGTAAAAAATGCCCTGCAAAATCCGAAAGGTGCACTTTGGAATATGTGCCCCTTTGCCCACCTTGGCAGCAAAAAAGTGTGACACATCTGGTATCGCCGTACTCAGGAGAAGTTGGGCAATGTGTTTTGGGGTGTCATTTTACATATACCCATGCTGGGTGAGAAAAATATCTTGGTCAAATGCCAACTTTGTATAAAAAAATTGGAAAAGTTGTCTTTTGCCAAGATATTTCTCTCACCCAGCATGGGTATATGTAAAATGACAGCCCAAAACACATTCCCCAACTTCTCCTGAGTACGGCGATACCAGATGTGTGACACTTTTTTGATGCCAAGGTGGGCAAAGGGGCACATATTCCAAAGTGCACCTTTCGGATTTCACCGGTCATTTTTTACAGATTTTGATTGCAAAGTACTTCTCACACATTTGGGCCCCTAAATTGCCAGGGCAGTATAACTACGCCACAAGTGACCCCATTTTGGAAAGAAGACACCCCATGGTATTCCGTGAGGGGCATGGCGAGTTCCTAGAATTTTTTATTTTTTGTCGCAAGTTAGTGGAATATGAGACTTTGTAAGGAAAAAAGAGAAAAAAAAAAAATCATCATTTTCCGCTAACTTGTGACAAAAAATAAAAAATTCTAGGAACTCGCAGTGCCCCTCACGGAATACCTTAGGGTGTCTTCTTTCCAAAATGGGGTCACTTGTGGCGTAGTTATACTGCCCTGGCAATTTAGGGGCCCAAATGTGTGAGAAGAACTTTGCAATCAAAATGTGTAAAAAATGCCCTGCAAAATCCGAAAGGTGCACTTTGGAATATGTGCCCCTTTGCCCACCTTGGCAGCAAAAAAGTGTGACACATCTGGTATCGCCGTACTCAGGAGAAGTTGGGCAATGTGTTTTGGGGTGTCATTTTACATATACCCATGCTGGGTGAGAAAAATATCTTGGTCAAATGCCAACTTTGTATAAAAAAATGGGAAAAGTTGTCTTTTGCCAAGATATTTCTCTCACCCAGCATGGGTATATGTAAAATGACACCCCAAAACACATTCCCCAACTTCTCCTGAGTACGGCGATACCACATGTGTGACACTTTTTTGCTGCCAAGGTGGGCAAAGGGGCGCATATTCCAAAGTGCACCTTTCGGATTTCACCGGTCATTTCTTACACATTTTGATTGCAAAGTTCTTCTCACACATTTGGGCCCCTAAATTGCCAGGGCAGTATAACTACCCCACAAGTGACCCCATTTTGGAAAGAAGACACCCCAAGGTATTCTGTGAGGGGCATGGTGAGTTCCTAGAATTTTTTATTTTTTGTCGCAAGTTAGTGGAATATGAGACTTTGTAAGAAAAATAAAAAAAAATAAAATCATCATCATTTTCCGCTAACTTGTGACAAAAAATAAAAAGTTCTATGAACTCACTATGCCCATCAGCGAATACCTTAGGGTGTCTACTTTCCGAAATGGGGTCATTTCTGGGGTTTTTCTACTGTCTGGGCATTGTAGAACCTCAGGAAACATGACAGGTGCTCAGAAAATCAGAGCCGTTTCAAAAAGCGAAAATTCACATTTTTGTACCATAGTTTGTAAATGCTATAACTTTTACCCAAACCATTTTTTTTTGCCCAAACATTTTTTTTTTATCAAAGACATGTAGAACTATAAATTTAGCGAAAAATTTATATATGGATGTCGTTTTTTTTGCAAAATTTCACAGCTGAAAGTGAAAAATGTCATTTTTTTGCAAAAAATCGTTACATTTTGATTAATAACAAAAAAAGTAAAAATGTCAGCAGCAATAAAATACCACCAAATGAAAGCTCCATTAGTGAGAAGAAAAGGAGGTAAAATTCATTTGGGTGGTAAGTTGCATGACCGAGCGATAAACGGTGAAAGTAGTGTAGTGCCGAAGTGTAAAAAGTGGCCTGGTCATGAAGGGGGTTTCACCTAGCGGGGCTGAAGTGGTTAAAGGAAAGTCTCTCCCTGAGTCTGGTGTCAATCAAAATCAGGAAAGAAATAAGAGACTCGAGCTCCACTGGTAGGTCCTTAGCTACAACCTCATCCTTCAAGGCATCCGAGAGACCATGAGAGAAAGCAGCGACCAGAGCCTCATTATTCCAGCCCACCTCTGCTGCCAGGGTACGAAACTCAATGGCGTATTCAGCTACGGATCGTGAACCCTGTCTGATGGACATAAGGAGCTTCGCAGCAGAGGCAGCATGAGCCGGCACATCGAATACCTTCCGAAGAGAAGCAACAAAACCGGAAAACTCGGCAACCACCGGATTGTTGTTCTCCCATAAAGGGCTGGCCCAGGCCAAGGCCTTGTCCGAGAGCAGCGAGATCAAGAAGCCCACCTTTGATCTCTCAGTAGGAAAGGCATGTGGCAGCAACTCGAAATAAATGCCCACCTGGTTAAGGAAACCTCGGCACTGAGTTGGCTCTCCCCCAAAGCGCTGTGGAAGGGGGGCAGAACCGGTCATACCCTGAGACACCGCAGGCGCAGCAACAGGTGTCGGGGTAGACTCTGGCGCAACAACCGGAGCGGCAGTAGGAGCGGGCCCAGGAGCGACAACCGACCCATCGGCAACGGAAGCGAAATGAGCCGTGCGTTCAAGCAGGGTTTGCAACGCCACAGCGAACCGACCCAACAGGTGATCCTGCTGATCAAGTCTGGCAACCAGCGTAGGTAGCGAGGATGGCCCTGTACCGTCAGAATTCATGGCTTGGTCCTAATGTCATGGAACCATGAACCAGACGTACAACAAGAGATAAGTGGAAATAAGAAGGCTTTATTGAAAATCAAGCTGTAAGCAAAAGTCCAAACGGATGGCTAAACCGAAGCAGGGTCTTGCGTAGACAGAGGTCAGGAACCAGAAGGGTAGTCAGACGAAGCCTGGATCAGGAACCAGCAGGGTAGTCAGACGAAGCCAGGATCAGGAACCAACGGGGTAGTCAGACGAGGCCAGGATCAGGAACCAGAAGCAGCAGCAGTCTTAGAAGCATGTGAACACAGGAGGACCAAGCAAGGAACTGAAGCCACAGACCTCCTATATATATGAGCTAGGCATCCAGCTCCTCCCAGTGGGAAGGAGAAGCCGCAGGGTGGGAGGCTACAAGAAACCCAGAAACCAAGATGGCCGCCAGCACATGTCAAACAAAGGAGAACAGTAAGAAGGTAAGACCATGACATATTACCATTTCTACACCCTGCTACTGTTTGGATTTGCTAACCACACTGTTAATCTGTTTATTCCAGGTCCTTTGTCACTGTGCATTAATATTATTGCTCTGAAACTGTTATGTTCATGTAATGTGCCTGGTTATATGACAGAGAGATCTTTCGATAGAACGGAACTCACAATTCCATTCTCCCCCTTCTGGGCAGAAGTGGGCTAGTCCCGCTTCCTACCAAGGGAGGGCTGCAGGAAGTGTCTAGTCAGTCTTGGTTATTCTAGTGTCGGATGCAGATGTGTGAAGATGTAGCAGCAAGGGGAGGGTCCCTCTTGCAGCAGGAGTCTCTTCTTATCAATTAACAGGCAGAATATTGTGAGGGGTACTAGAACAGTCCTAAAATCCAGCTGCCAGACTAAAGCAGAGTTAAGCACAGCAGAAAGAGAAATAAAGCAGAGTACTCCATTTTGCCTGCCAGTTTATGCCGAAACTTGCTGGAACCAAGAGAGAGCCTGAATATTGTCTGGATGCAAGTTTATTCAAGTAAAGCTGTTGAACGTTATAAAGTCTGGACACAATTTATTCTCCACCTCCACTCTCCCCTTTATTGTTTTGGAGCCAAAACCTGGGAATTAACGGTATCCCGGTAGGAGCACCATGACACACACAGAGACTATTAAGGCCCCACCACACCACTCGGCATTCCAATAAACCTGGGACACTATCAGCCCTGGGGGGCGGCACGCAGCAAATACGACCCTGAAACTAAGCTGCAAAGTGCACAATTGAAGACTGCCGAATTCTCCCCAACAATAAAAGTTCTGCCAGTTCAAATCAAAAGTCAAAATAATGTTGGTAAATTTCTTTGACATTAGAGGGATTGTTCAGTATGAATTTGTACCAACTGGACAGACAGTAAACCAAATGTACTATTTGGAAGTGCTAAAAAGGTTGCATGAAAAAGTAAAACAACCCAAATTTTGCACCACAACAATGTACCTGCTCACTGTCTGCCATGGAGTTTTTAGCTAATAAACAATAGTAATGAGCATCAGGGGCAATATTTGAATTCACAATATATCATGAATATTTAGGCAAATATTCACCAAATATTCGTGATTTCATGATATTCATGAAATATTTTCCGATTGCGCTATTATGCACACAATGAAATTAAATAATGAGGTATGTATAATTTTTACCATGACAAGTTCGCAAATTTATTGTCAGAACTCATGTGTATTGATGAGCGAAGTTTTCAAAAATTTGATTCGGCTGCTCCACCGAACTTCGGCAAAAAATTAGATTTGTTAGGAAGTACTTCATCATGAATCACATTCCATTGTATGTAGCGGGAGCAATGATGGGAAATGGTGATCACTCCTCCGCCGCTCCTCCCCCGTCTTTGAACCCCCTCAAATGCCATGCTAATTGTGGCATCTGAGAATCAAAACTCATTCATTTGATCTGAGAATACTCTTCATCATCCATTTGATTGCGGAGAAGTCATTGTGGCCATCTTGAAAGAAAATGCACCAAATCGCGTGTGAGCGTTACACTGGGCGGATGCAGTGACACCATCACTGATGATCAAGATGGCCATGAAGGCCTCTCTATGATCAAATGAATGAATAGAGTATTATTATTATTTTTTTACACCATAATGGGGGCAGGGGCCGAGTTCTGGCGGCAGCGCACGGTGAGAGGCAGCCGGACTAAAAGTACTGCATGTCGTACTTTTAGTCTGGCTGCCTCTCGCCGTGCGCTGCCGTGCTGCCACCGAAACTCCTCCCCCATTATAATAAATGGGGACAGAGCGGCAGTCTGGGGGCACAAGTGAACTAGCAGCAGGACGGATCCGACAGGCTGTTCACCCACCGGAACAGCCAATCTCCAGCTTCTCCCCGCTCATGCCAGGTTTAAAATTGTGGGTGTGGGGTGGGCGGGGAAGGGGACAGGCCGGCAGGCCAGTCTCGTTTACCATTTTCTATTCCTGTTTTAGACGTAGAAAAAGGTCTAAATGTAAGACAGCTCAGAAGCTGTCTTACATTTAGAACTGCCGGGGGATCCGCTAAAGGTATGAAGAGGCCGGCGCCTCTTCTTAACTCTGGCAGGTCCACCACCAGTTTAGGGCTTCATTAAGACTGGTGTCTAAAAAGCCGGTATTAATGAATGTGCCTCATAGTTATAATTTACTTCTACATGCAATAGATTCCTGGTCCTTTTTTAGCATTCCTGGTAAGCCAATCTTCTTACAAGCTGTATTCACATCTCTGGTGGTTCTTTCACATCACAAATTCTAACAGAAATTTGTGTAATGAGTGGTCAAATTTAAAACTTAACATTTAATGAAAGTAAATTAGAAAATAGGTCCCATGATATTAAATAACAATATATAAATATGGAGCAGCGCGGCGGTTTACCACGCAGGATCTGATGGTGCACAGAGTGGAGTCATGCAATTAAGTGATGCTCGGCGGCACCAAAAAATATAATCAGGTGGTCCTACCGCTTCGATGAGGCGCTCCAGAGACAACAATTGACTAGCCGGTGTTGATTGATGAGCACACCGTTGCTAGCGACAACTGTACAACGCAGGGTGGTCTGTAGTACTGGCTGGCCCTAGTGATGCCCTAGAGCCCTACAATGGCCTATGTGACCGGATAGCGGAGACCGCCACCAGTCACCTACAGGAACCTCACCCTGGAATTAGTGCGCCCTACTTGGCCCTTGCTTACCTGGTCCCAGGGACCAGGTAAGCAAGGGCCAAATAGGGCGCACTAATTCCAGGGTGAGGTTCCTGTAGGTGACTGGTGGCAGTCTCCGCTATCCGGTCACATAGGCCATTGTAGGGCTCTAGGGCATCACTAGGGCCAGCCAGTACTACAGACCACCCTGCGTTGTACAGTTGTCGCTAGCAACGGTGTGCTCATCAATCAACACCGGCTAGTCAATTGTTGTCTCTGGAGCGCCTCATCGAAGCGGTAGGACCACCTGATTATATTTTTTGGTGCCGCCGAGCATCACTTAATTGCATGACTCCACTCTGTGCACCATCAGATCCTGCGTGGTAAACCGCCGCGCTGCTCCATATTTATATATTGTTATTTAATATCATGGGACCTATTTTCTAATTTACTTTCATTAAATGTTAAGTTTTAAATTTGACCACTCATTACACAAATTTCTGTTTGAATTTAGGTGGTCACTCAATATTATCTAATTGTCATTTTGTACATCACAAATTCTGTCAAAAACAATCAATGGGGTGTCATCAAGTGACAGATCCAGCACAGTCTTTTCTTTTTATCTTTCTATTCCTAGAACAATAAAAATAGAAAATACACCTGAAATGTAAACTGTCCTAAAAGAGAAAATTAAGATGGCAAAAATTCTCCTAGTACCTGGTTATTCAAGCTGCCCAGTATTTATACATGGATGTAGTCAGTACCCATGTGTAAATACGGCATTTTCAGTCATTTGAACAATATCCCTAAATGTCTTCTAACTGCCTAAAATATTCTAATATACTTAAAGTGGTTCTCCAGGAATTAAATATAGATCACCTATCCTCTGAAAGGTCATCAATATTTTATTGGTGGGGGTCCAACTCCTGGCACTGTCTCTGATCAGCTGTTTGAAGATTCCATTGTGCTGCTGTGAGTGCTGCAGCCTCCCCACAGCATACCAAGCACAACGCTGTACATTGTATAGAGGCTGTGATTGGTATTGCAGCCCTAAACCATTCACATGAATGAGACTGAGCTGCAAATAAGCTATGTGACCAATGAATGTGACTTTACTGGCCTAGGAAGAGGCTGCAGCACACACCAGAGTGCTGTGGCCTCATGAAACAGTTGACCTGACCGGCAGGGATGCCAGAAGTTGGACCCCCACGATAAGATATTACTATCTTTAATTTTCAAAATCCCAAATTCCCTGTTGACATGTCGCCCTTCCCCACCTATATGAAGAGACCTTTGAGAAAGCTGTACAAATATGAGTCCCTTTGGGGGATTCTGGCCCAGCGTTCTTCCCGAGTCTGGCCTTATGACCCTTGTACCGCAGGCATCACTGCGTCCCCCAAATTATAGGCTGTCACTTAGCCTCGTGGTCCATCAGCCTACCTGGCTGAGACCACTCCAAAACTCTACAGGTCTCTGGTCCCGGATAACACACTCTCCAGACTGACACCATAGGAGGTGCTTTACCCCAGCCTGATGATCGCAGACCTCACCTGCGATCCTCTCTGGATCAAGGGAACACCTGTCCTGGAAGGGTGTGGATTGGCAGATCCCACTTCCAGTTCTATCTGCCAATCAAACTAAAATCCAGCCCAGAATATGCCAAAAATAACCTTGTCTCAGCAACCTACATGCTGCTGAGACTATTGCATCCTGGATTTTAGCTATCCCACCCAGCTGAGGTATCTGAGTGGGATATACACACCTTCCCGTACTGTCCACATTATCACATATCCCCCCCCCCCTGTTCACACCTGTGGCAGTGAACACTTGTAGTACCCGGATGCTATTGAGAGGGCATCCGCCGCACACCTTTCCCTTTATTTTTTCACACCCATGCCAGCAGAGCTTGGTTTATCACCAAAACTGACGTTCAGCCTAATAGATATTGTCTAAGACACTCCAGTGTCCCTATGACATGCCTCTCTTTCTATTCTTTGACCTCGCTCTCCCTTTGTATTGCATAGCTGCTTCAGCAGAGCATGCTTCTCACTGCTCGCCCCTTTTCCTCACATATGGGCCACTTTTTCCTTCTTTTCAGCACGGGTTTCTTCGGATTTGGGGGCAGATTCAGAGTCTTCTGCGTCTTAAGTGGCTTTTCCCACCTCAGTAGCCACTCCTTTTGTCGTAACTTTGTTCTCTTCAGCACCTGGGGACTTCATGTCCTCTAACACACCGGCCTTAGCTTCTTCGGCCTTTGTTTTTTTGAGTTTCCATTCTTTTTGTTAGCCTTCTCATTCTTCTTGGGCACGGCATCATATACTTGCCCTCTTAATTCCTCTTTCTCTTCGTCACTGAGGTAGGAGGCACCGGGACTTCACCAGACTCGTAGGCTTCTGGTATTTTCTCCATAGCCTCACCCAGGATATTGTTCTCCTTTCGGGCAGGATTCAGGAGAGCCAGCCCATCGTAGTAGGCAGGAACTGCATACTGGTTGTCCGCCTCCTCATATTTCTTCCCCAGCAAGCAGCTGGTTACTTAGAAAAGCTTGTAGGCGGAGGGGACGTCTTCCAGACCCGGGCTACACTCTACCATGAGTCTTTTGGCTTCCGTAGCCCTATCAGCCTCATCAACTTGGTCAGCAGAGGTAAACATCAATAGGTAAAAAGCGTGTGTAGATGCCCGACCTGGGTAACGCCCCAGATGAAACAAAGGCGAAACCCAGGTCGGGCATCTACACACGCTTTTTACCTATTGATGTTTGTAAGTACAATAAACCTTACTTAATATTAAACACCCTGGGTATTGCACTATGTTCTGTTTCTCCTGAAGGAGAGGAGGAAAGAAACTTTGCTGGTCGGTATCGGGACCAGCCTGTAACATTGGAGATGTGCCTGTAACATCGTGGAATCTCCATAGAATCTTCCTGTGAGTGAAAGCCTGCCTGTGGAAACCTAGCGCGGACCCATACATATGTACTTTGGCTGATTTTCTGGAGAAGGGACTTACTCCAAATTCTGGGACTGCTGCTTCACTTCTTCATGATATCACACATACATTTTTTTTTGTAATTTCTTTTTTGTGTCCATGATGCAACCGTTGCTACTAGAAACGACAAGGCTAGGAGTCCAGACCTTTCCTGGACAATCACTCCAGCCGCACCCTTTAGGACTCTGTGCACATTTGCAGGAAATATAGGAACTCCTGAGAACCGAACCGCTCTCCACCTCCTTTTCTTCCCTTGGGTTGTCCTTGGCAACGGCACACACCTTTGTCTCCGGAACTCCAACTGCAGCACCGACACATTGGACTTTTGCAAAGGGTCCACTCAGCGTTGGAGAATTTGTCTCATGGGCCCACTGCAATTGCGCCCTCAAAGCCTCCCATTCTACATCAAAGCACGCCATTTCACTTGGGCCATAACCCAGCTCCTTGGCCAGGTTTTCTCACCGTTTTATATGCTGCCACTGTCTGGCATATTCCGTCATGAAAGTAATGGTAACAGACATTTCGGCAACCAAGTCCACTTAGGCAGAGACCCCCCCAAAAAAAACTAACAATTATTTTCCACAAGCCAGTCTCTCTCAACGGGCTTCTGGCCCTTTAAGCTCCACACAGCAACTCCTTTGCAACCCAGCAAAAAGTGTCCAGAACAGCACAAGCAGCACCTGCTCCTTTTGGTGATGTGGTTGCCCCTAGCAACCACTTTTCCTTTTACGTTCTGTGGTATCCTTTCAGCATGGACGCTGCATGCATCCTCCACTAATTGTGAAGGTTAGCTCTCTTTCCAGGGTCACGCTTGCAGACTTCTTCTCAGACCACTTATTTTTTATATCAAAACTGTGCTTTATTGCGACACAAGCACCCGGACACAGGCCTCTCACCCAGTTAAGCCAGTACTCTCTGCTCTGCACTGATGAGGGGCAATCACCTCGAAACAGCTGTCTGCAGATGAGGTGCTGACTTATTTAATATCCAAGTTATGTCTCAAGGCTTATTTTAAGAGCTGAACATTGACTTATAGGATAGCTGCCTTACATGTGGTGGCCACAAATTACAAAAAAACAAAATGGCTGCACACTCTTATATATACAAACAATAGCGCTAAGAAATGGGGGCCATACGTGTTGGGCCCATCTACCAGGTGTCAAGGTGGCTTCCGCAGATGGGTCCCTATCACTAAATTTACTGCCTCACTTTGGACTTAAGCCCACAATATTCAGGGCAGTGTAGGAACCAGCTACAAACATACTCTGCTCAGAAGTCCCAGGTAGATGGGCGTGTTCAGTCTAAAAGAGGTGCTACCCTCAATATATTGCAAGAAAATTTAGACTAGAACCTTCAGAATTAGAGATGCATATCCATGAAGCAAACATAATTACAAAAAACTAAATGGCTGCACACCGTTATATATACAAACAATAGAGCTAAGAAATGGGGGTCATTCTAGATAAAAGTGGTACAATACCGACTATAAATGAATAATGGAAGCTCTTAGCGCACATACGTGTCAGGCAAAAATTTAAACGACACCTCCCCCCATTCCAAATTCTTGACCTAACTCCTTACCTCCAGCCAGAGGTGTAACATGACCAGCATGCACTTTCTATAATACCAGTGTCTTCTTATGTGGCACAAAGGTGTTTGGTGCCACTCAAGCTCCTGGGTCTTGTAGCGACTGCTACCTCTGCATCCCCTATGGCTACGTCCCTGCTGCTCAGAGTGGTTGTTTAAACCCCCATTATCTGTGATTACCAACCTGAAATATGTATCTGCCATTTATTAGGCAGCTGTACTCGTCAAGTTTTTTGTTTTTCCTACTTATATGACCTATCATATTCACCACTGGTATGACTTGAATCTCAGATAAAGACAAGGGTTAAGGGATATTTGAGCATTCTCAGGCTCCAGGGCTCTTGTCTAACTAAACCTTTGCACACCATACTGTTATGTCCTTGCTCTTTGCCCACGGACTATATTAGATTGTTATTTAATGCTAGGTTTTATGAGACTTATTAGTAAAAAAAGAAAAACACTACAGAGTGGCTCTAATGTGAACAGGGTACAGAAAACGACGTTATAGTTCTCCAAACATGACTTGCCCCCTCTCCACACATCCTATATAGTTTCCATTCTACGGTCACTGTCTACATCATCATTTAGAAAATGTGTGATGAGTGCAGGAGTCCAGATACTCAGAAATTGAGACATCTCTTGGGAAAATGAGCAGATGGAGGAAGCTTTGGTGCAGATGCTAATTGCGAGTTCTGCCAGGCTGGGCTCCCTCTCATTAGTATATTAGTGATTTGTATTTCAAACATTAAAATAGTCATAGTCACTGTACTGGAACCTACAACTATTGCTAAAAACACAGAAAAGGATGCAAATTATGATCCTGTGATATTTACACTTGGATTAAAGACCCAATGACTGGAGAATATTTTGCATACAGATTTCCATGTCTATCAGTTGTTATTATAGACTTGCTATGCTCACTTTGTGCTCCTATTCCATTGTCCCTGGATGAATGGAATGCTAGTCTCCCACT
The DNA here is from genome assembly GCF_014858855.1 of Bufo gargarizans. NCBI lineage: Eukaryota > Metazoa > Chordata > Amphibia > Anura > Bufonidae > Bufo > Bufo gargarizans. The sequence goes on along the minus strand of NC_058087.1, from coordinate 17,105,613 downwards.
AAGCTTTCTTTGTGGTCTATTTTTGTCCAACACTTGTGGGAAAACATTTTGGGATGTCAGCATGTGTGAGCTGAGATAATATTGCTTGTCATCTGCAGATAGGACTCACTGTGATAGAAATGGAGGATTTGCCTATTATCACTATAGTGTTCTTGTTTTACTCACTGTGGCTCATCAACAAAAAAAGTGAGGAGCTGCCATTACCAACTGCTTGATAGAAAGAACATCAGTACGCAGAATCTCTCAACTGTCGGGGAAGTAAGTAAAAGGCACTGCCTGTGTGATCTAAAGGAAATCCAAAAAAGGGGGTGTATTAAGACTTAACTTTTATTGACAATATACAAAAAAAAAAATCAAAATAAGAACAAAAATGGTGAAACAATGAACCCCAGTAGAATTGTAAAATTATGCAATGCAGAGGCAGCTACTATCAAACCCCACGGTATACCATGTCTGTATGGTGCTTCCCTATATGCAAAACCACACAGAAAACAGCTAGCAAAACCACTGCAGATAAGAAAGCGACCTAAGGTAGGGAAAAAAGAAGGTACCTAATTAATGTATGATTTGGTTATCATGTTTCCTCTACACAAGGTAGAGATCATGGATATTGTGATGTTCCAAGTAGTTTAGTGCATACTTGGATAGCCCAATATTCCAAGCGATCTAGTAGATACGATGATCTAAGAAATAACGCAATGTTGAGAGTCTATACTAGAAATAGAAAAGCTTAGAGTAAAATACAAATAGGTGCCAAAGGGAATCCTACTTAAGTCAATGATATGCCCCCAGTGCCGGAAGTCTCGCTCAGTAGACTAGGGGGTAGATCATTGACTTGGGTAGGATTCCCTTTGCCACCTATTTGTATTGTTTTACGCCAAGATTTTCTATTCCCTAGTATTAAAAGCCCCCTAAGAAGTCTGGCATTATATTAAAGAAACATGGCATGTTGGGCAGTACTAGGGGTATGTTAGGGTCCAGGTCCTGGAGGGGTTCTGGATGGGGTTTACCTTATCAGGATGGGTGCTCTGTTTTTAGGTTACTAGCCCCTTTCCCCTAATTGACAGAAAGATATAGGGTTTATAACCTGTCTTTACCACACAGAAGACCCAACTCTTGGACCCTCGCAACTGTCTACTAGGCTACTTGGAATATTTGACCATCCGAGTATCCACCACACTGCCTGGAACATCAGAGTAACCATCTTTTCTACTCTGCGCAGGGGAAACATGAGTACCAAATCATGCATTGGACAAGAGATATCTTATTTTTTACCTACTGAAGGTCACTCTGTGGTGGTTTTGCTAGCTGTCTTGTGTGTGGTTTTGCCTTTAGAGCAACATCATACAGACATGGTGTATAGTTGGGTATGGTAGGAGCTGCCTCTGCATTGCGTAATTTTACAAGCCCTTCTGAGGTCCATTGTTTCATTGGTTTTGTTCTGATTTTGACATTGTCTCAATAGGAAGAACATCCTGTAAATACTAATAGAACTAGTACAAGGCTTGTTAAACTTTCCACAATGGCCACAGTTAAAGGCCACATCCATGTGTTAGACATACTTCCAGTATTAGCTTCAATTCCACCTTTACTTAATTACTAACTTCTCTTTGTTACACAAAAATATTTAAGGCATACTGCATACCAGTATTTCTGGCTCTTATAAGACTTGTATTCTGCATTTTCAGCAATTTTACCCTTTTGCATGATTTGTCTCTAACTGGCAGTTTTTCCTGATCTCAGCTCCAAAAGGGACAGAGACTAGCTGCTATCATGTCTCCCATACACAGCACATACAGAGAGAAAAGGAGATCTTGTTGCCGTTTTTCTCAGAAGTAACTTGTCACGAGGGTGTCAAGAACCACGCCTGACTCCGTTATACCCGGGGTCAGGAAGTCGCAGCGGTTGGCTGCGCGCTCTATGTAAGATAGGGCTGTTTCCTTATGGTAGCTTTCTGGGTTTGCTTTGCAACCCTTTTTGGCTCACTCAGGGATCCGTAGCTCCTTCTCCTCAGCTGTTCCTTGTCCAGCACTCCCAACCTCCTTATAATCCCCTCTCACACTTCTCTGGTTGCCAGATATAGAGCTTCCTGCCTGGACTTCTATACTGACCCACTGGAGCTGTGTTGCTGCGTTCTCTGGTTGTTGGTCCAGAACGTTTCCCTCCGGATCCCTGTTGGACCTTTGTGGTCTGCTGTGGTCGCCCACCTGGGTTTATGTGTTTGTCTGTATTGTCTGTCCTCTCCCTGGTGTTTCCCTCTTAGTGTCAGTGGTGCGGACTAGCGATCCCGTTCACTATCTAGGGCTCATTTTAGGAAAAGCCAGGGTTTAGGCACGTGATTGCCGCACGGGTGAGGAACCCGTCTAGGGACGTCAGGGCAGTCAGGTGCCAGCCGCAAGGTGAGTCAGGGGTCACCACCTTTCCCTCTCCCTTGGGCAGGGCTTTCCCTTTTCCCTCCCTGTGCGTGACGCCGGTCATTACATTATATCTGGCCCTTATTTTGTGTAGTTTTTTTTTTTTTACCTACTTAGAATCCAGTATGGATCCAATTGCTGCTCTGTCCAAACAATTTCATGGCCTGTCTTTGGAGGTGGCAGGATTGAAGGCGTCGGTCCTCCAGCAACAGCAGCAATTACAACTGTCCGCAAGCCCAGCGGTTGCTACTGGTAACCAGGTTGTTGCGGAACGACCCGGCTCTCAGGAGTCAGTTCTGCTCTGGGTTATCCGAAAGGGTTAAGGATGCGCTTGCATTATATGAGACCCCCTTTTCCCTTGATGCGGTTATGTCCCTTTCTATCCGAATAGATAGATGCCTTAGGGACAGGTTGAAAAAAACGGAGCAATTGGTAACCCCTCCCAAGCAGCAGTTAGTCTGTATGGACTTAGACGAGCCTATGCAGCTAGGAGGAACCACTCGTCAGGTTCGTCCTCCTGAGGTTCGCCGTAGGCGTGGGGTTTGTTTTTTTGTGTGAAGAAAAGGGGTCATTTCATTAATGTCTGTCCTTCTTTCCTCAGAAACAAAAGACCGTCGGAAAACTACTAACCCCAGGCTGTGTGGAGGATGTCAGCCGGGGGGGTATATGTTTCCTCCATACGTACATCGCAATTTGTGTTGCCAGCGGTTATTGTTTTTGGTGTTAAGACGGAGACTATTTCTTTCTTTCTAGACAGTGGAGCAGGGGTAAATTTGATAGATGCCCATTTTGCCCGCACTATGGTTTTGTCTCTCTGTACGCTACAGAGACCTATTCCCATATTCGCTATTGATTCTGCTCCTCTGTCTCAGAGAAACCTCACCCACATTGTTCATAATTTACACCTTCGGGTAGGGGACCACCATAACGAGATGCTCTCATGTTATGTTCTGGAGGGGCTTCCCACTCCGGTAGTGCTGGGCCTTCCCTGGTTGGTAGCGCACAATCCAGTGGTGGATTGGCAGGCCAGGGAGATATCGGAGTGGAGTGAGCATTGCAGAGAAAACTGCTTAAATATCAATTGCTTAGTCGCCTCCATAACTACCCTACCTACATTTATTTCGGATTTTGAGGACTTTTTTTCTGAAAAGGGTTGTTAAGTTACCACCTCACCGTCCTTATGATTGCCCGGTTAACCTTATTCCTGGCGCAAAATTACCCAAGACTAGGTTATATAATCTTTCGGGTCCAGAGAGACAAGCCATGAAAGATTATATCTCCGAGAGCTTGGCTAAGGGACACATCAGACCCTCTTCTTCACCCGTGGCTGCAGGGTTTTTCTTCGTTAAAAAGAAAGATGGGGGTCTGCGTCCTTGCCTAGATTTTCCATCCGAGACCCATACCCTCTTCCTCTCATTCCTGACCTGTTTAACCAGATTGCGGGTGCTAGGTGGTTCTCCAAACTTGATCTTAGGGGGGCCTACAATCTGATTTGTATCAAGGAGGGGGATGAGTGGAAGACAGCTTTTAACACCCCTGAGGGGCATTATGAAAATCTAGTTATGCCTTTCGGTCTGACCAATGCTCCTGCCGTCTTTCAACATTTCGTTAATGACATTTTTAGTCATCTAATCGGCAGGTTTGTGGTAATATACCTAGATGATATTTTAATTTATTCATCTGATCTGAGAACACATGAGGTGTATGTCAGACAAGTACTGCAGGTCCTACAGACGAATAAATTATATGCTAAAATTGAAAAATGTGTCTTCGCCGTTCAGGAGATACAATTCCTAGGTTATTTTTTATCTGCTTCAGGTTTCCGTATGGATCCTAGGAAGGTCCAGGCAATTTTAGATTGGGATCTTCCTGAGAACCTCAAAGCACTGCAACGATTCTTGGGCTTCGCAAATTTCTATAGGAAATTCATTAAAAATTATTCAGTTATTGTAAAACCCCTTACTGACATGACTAGGAAGGGGACTGATTTTTCTAAATGGTCTTACGCCGCTAAAGTTGCTTTTTCCTCTCTAAAAGAGAGGTTTACCTCGGCACCTGTACTAGTCCAACCTGATGTCTCTCAGCCTTTTATTGTTGAAGTCGATGCGTCAGAGGTGGGAGTGGGGGCGGTGCTGTCTCAGGGTCCGTCTCCTGGCAATTGGCGTCCTTGTGCTTTCTTTTCTAAAAAACTATCTGCAGCAGAAAAGAACTACGATATTGGCAATAGGGAACTATTAGCTATTAAACTAGCATTTGAAGAATGGCGTCACTTTTTAGAGGGGGCAGTCCACCCCGTCACTGTGATTACGGACCACAAAAATCTTCTGTACCTCGAATCAGCTAAGTGTCTCACTCCTAGACAAGCTAGGTGGTCGCTATTTTTTACCAGGTTTAACTTTGTTATTACCTATCGTCCTGGGGCAAAAAATACCAAGGCTGATGCACTATCTCGTTGTTTCCCTGGAGGGGGTAATGTGAGTGATCCGGTACCCATTCTTCAAAGAGGAGTGGTTGTTTCTGCGGTACACACTGCTCTGGAGGGGAAGGTGTTAGAGGCCCAGGGGGACGCCCCGGTCTCTTGCCCCTCAGAGAAATTGTTTGTACCGTTGAACCTGCGTTTCGAATTATTAAAGGAACATCATAATTCGGCACTTGCTGGGCACCCGGGTAGTAAAGCAACCTTGGAGCTATTGTCTCGTCGTTTTTGGTGGCCAAGGTTGAGTCAGGATGTATTGGATTTTGTGTCTTCTTGTTCTACCTGTGCGCGCGCAAAAGTTTCGCATACACGTCCTGCAGGGTCTCTATTACCACTCGTCATTCCCAATAGACCATGGACACATCTGTCAATGGATTTTATCACTGACTTACCTTTGTCTGCGGGTAAAACTGTTATTTTGGTAGTAGTGGATAGGTTTAGCAAAATGGTACACTTCATTGCGTTACCCGCACTACCTAATTCTAAGACTCTTGCTCAGGTATTCATCAGTGAAATCGTGAAGCTTCACGGGGTCCCTTCCGATGTTGTTTCGGATCGGGGTACCCAGTTTATTTCTAAATTTTGGAAAGCTTTTTGTTCCCGTTTGGGGGTACACTTGACGTTTTCCTCAGCTTTCCATCCTCAGTCGAATGGACAGACTGAGCGTACCAACCAAAACCTTGAGACATATCTAAGATGTTTTGTGTCTGAAAACCAAGAGTTGTGGTCATCATATTTACCGTTAGCTAAGTTTGCCATAAATAATCGCCGTCAGGAATCCACTGGCAAGTCACCATTTCTTGGTGCATATGGTTTTCATCCCCAATTCTGTACTTTCAAAGAGGGGGGGTCTTCTGGGGTTCCCGAAGAGGAACGGTTTTCGTCATCTCTTTCATCGGTATGGCAGAAGGTGCAAGCTAACTTGAAAAATATGGGAGGTAAATACAAATGCATGGCTGATAAGAGACGGTCACCAGGTCCGGACCTAGGAGTGAATGACTGTGTGTGGTTGTCTACTAGGAATATTAAATTAAAGGTTCCCTCTTGGAAACTGGGTCCTAGGTTCATTGGCCCTTACAAAATTGTAGCCATCATTAACCCCGTGGCTTTTCGCCTGGAGATACCTCAGACTTTTAAAATCCATAACGTCTTTCATAAGTCGTTACTCAAAAAATATGTTCCACCTCTAGAACCGTCACCGCTGCCACCCCCTTCTGTTGTTGTGGATGGTAATCTAGAGTTTCAGATATCCAAAATTGTTAATTCTCGTCGGGTCCGCCGCTCTCTTCAATATCTGGTGCATTGGAGAGGTTACGGTCCCGAGGAAACAATGTCGGTTCCTGCGTCTGAGGTAAACGCCGACAGGCTAGTTCGGGCTTTTCATGCCTCTCATCCTGAGAGACCTGGTCCTGAGTGTCCGGAGGCCCCTCGTAGAGAGGGGGGTACTGTCACGAGGGTGTCAAGAACCACGCCTGACTCCGTTATACCCGGGGTCAGGAAGTCGCAGCGGTTGGCTGCGCGCTCTATGTAAGATAGGGCTGTTTCCTTATGGTAGCTTTCTGGGTTTGCTTTGCAACCCTTTTTGGCTCACTCAGGGATCCGTAGCTCCTTCTCCTCAGCTGTTCCTTGTCCAGCACTCCCAACCTCCTTATAATCCCCTCTCACACTTCTCTGGTTGCCAGCTATAGAGCTTCCTGCCTGGACTTCTATACTGACCCACTGGAGCTGTGTTGCTGCGTTCTCTGGTTGTTGGTCCAGAACGTTTCCCTCCGGATCCCTGTTGGACCTTTGTGGTCTGCTGTGGTCGCCCACCTGGGTTTATGTGTTTGTCTGTATTGTCTTTCCTCTCCCTGGTGTTTCCCTCTTAGTGTCAGTGGTGCGGACTAGCGATCCCACCGGCCCGTTCACTATCTAGGGCTCATTTTAGGGAAAGCCAGGGTTTAGGCACGTGATCGCCGCACGGGTGAGGAACCCGTCTAGGGACGTCAGGGCAGTCAGGTGCCAGCCGCAAGGTGAGTCAGGGGTCACCACCTTTCCCTCTCCCTTGGGCAGGGCTTTCCTTTTTCCCTCCCTGTGCGTGACGCCGGTCATTACATAACTGCAGAATGGAGGACTTATATAGCAGTACTCAGCAGTGTAGCTGTGGATCCAGATGGGATGAGTTAAAAAAAAAAGTTACTGGAGGCTGCAGCAGCATCTTTGTGTGCCTGTGCCTCCCTATCTCTGCAGCTACTCCAACTCCTGTCTACGTAGATTTCTATGGATAAGAGCTGTAGCCTGCCCTTCTTGCAATTGATAATCTGTCTTCATCTGTGCCTTGCTGAAGACAGATTTCACCACTGAGTTGAGTGAGTGATCAGCACAGGTGGAGGAGGATGTTAAAAAAGTGGAAAAAGAAGCATGCAGTTTTGTATCACCATTTTGACTATTGATTTATGGGACACAAAAATGAAATAACAGTTACTCTTTAAACAATGTTGTGTGCAACTTGTGTGAAGTCTTTATATAGCCTTTTTTGGCAATCCCTGAATTATTGGTCAATTACACTATTAACTGGTAATAGAGCAAAGCAAAGGAAATTTATAGGGATGTTGTGAACTCACCCTTAAAGGAATTGTCCAGGTTCAGGGCTGAATCCGGATATAAGCTATTCTTTTACTACATATCAGTGGAGCATCGGAGAATTTCCTTGCTCCTATTCTCCCTCTTGCCATGCACTGCCTAGCGCGGCAAAAGGTCTGTTTGTTTACTACTGGTGATGTACTCGGATTCTATTCACTATGCTAGGTGGATACTTCTGCCTAGCAATGAGTCCGGTGATGCACTGGCACAAATGAGCGGTCTATAGTGCTGCCCTAAGCTGTTTTGGAGGGGGTACTTTGCAAAGTCACTCATCTGTGCTGGTAACGTCACGGTTCACTGCTAGGTGGATATAGTTAGGAGAAGCCCATTACATAACCAGCAGTAAACAAACAGACCTTGTGCTGCGCGATGCAGTGCAAGGCAAGGGGAGGAATCGGAGCAAATAAATGCTCCAATGCTCCACTCATATATAGTAAAAGAATAAAGAATAGATTATATTCAGGAGCAGCACTGAACCCAGACAACCCATATAAATGACCTGTACTGTATATACTGTATTATCACAATATAATTCACACAGTTCAAAAAATTGAAGACCAGAGAAAAAGTTTTCAAAGTAAAGACAATGCTTATGCTATACCCCAGAGTGGCATTACCACCTCCTTTGGAACCTCCTAGTTCTCTTACAGCCCCAGAGGGAGGAGTTTTAGTTAGTCAGTAAGAGCAGTCTAGTCCACCCTCCTTAGGAAGAGGTTGTGTGCTGCCTAGCAGAGCACTGCCTGCTCGGCTAGTCCCAGTGGCTCTGCCTCTGAAGTCTACATGGTTGCTTGTCCCCTCCTGGGCTTGCACTGCCTTCATCAAAGCTAGAGCTTCAGGTACTCCAAAGCCAGGACAAGAGGTTCCTAGGATTAAAGTAAGAGACAGACTACAGACAGCTAAACTAAGTTTCAGCAAAAGAGGAAAGTTCCTATTTACTCCAGCCAAGCACAGCAGAGCTGAGATTGTTGCAGAGAAGCGTTTGCCTGCCAGATTAAGCCAATACCTGCTGATGACCAAGATACCGTTTGGAAACTGGATTACCGTTTTTGCCAAGTAAAGCTGTGTTCAACGTTACTACAAGTCTGGACTCCATTTATTCTACTTACTCATCATCTAAGTTCAATTACCCTTTTTTCACTTGCTTCAGACTACACCATGTCTGGGATCCAAGGACATCCAGGTAGGGACACCGTGACACGTGTATACAACATCTACAGAAAGATTGTAGGCCACTCTACACCACTCTGGCAATCCTACCCTGGGTACCAACATTACCATCTACAAAGCTGACTCCATGTCCTCGTTGCTTAACTGCAACTGGCGTCACGTTTACTTGCGCTATAAGAGGGACATATTTCGTAGAAACCTTCTAAGGGGCAAGGGATCCCCCAGACACTGGCAGTGGGCTGCTGCACTTTAATGAAAGGCATGTGTTAACAGAAAAAATACTTATTTTTTCCCAATATTAAATACAAAATCTCCACATTTTGCAGCTTTCACGCTGGCTACTGAGCCTTTACAATAGACTGATACATTTACATGCAGCAATCACCTCTACTGTATGGGAACGAGCGATCACATGTCCCCATGCAGATTCATGGTTTCTGAGCAGCAAATCTGTATGCACAGGATGATCGGCTGCCTAAGGCCTCATGCACACAGTCATATGTATTTTGTGGTCTTCAAAAAGCGGATCCGCAAAAAATACGGATGACGTTCGTGTGCATTCAGTTTCACACTAGCGGCAAGAGACTCCGGCAGGGTGTTCCGGCGGATGAACAACCTGTCGAATCCGTCCTGCCACTAGTGCCCGCGTGACCTCGGACTACCGCTCCAGCCCTATGTTGTACTTTTATTCCGGCAGCCTCTCGCCGTGCGCTGCCATTCTGCCGCCAGAACTCCGCTCCGCCCCCATTATAGTCAATGGGGCCAGAGCAGTAGTCCAGGGGCATGCGTGCACTAGCGGCAGGACGGATCCGACAGGCTGTTCACTTGCCGGAACACCCTGCCGGAGGTCCGTGCCGCTAGTGTTAAAGTACCCTAAATCATTAAAACATACTGGTCTTTGACAGGTACAGGACTGAACGTTTCGAACAGCCCTTAGACATAGCCTGTGTCATCAGGGCTCACTTGCATACTGTATTATAAACCAACACAGACCAATCACATAAGCCAACCATTGCTTTCATTGATTGGTTAGTGTTGTTGCATTTCTGTGCTGATGACGCAGACTATGACTGTTAGTTCGAGATGCACAAACATGCATGATCCAGTACGAGCCATATAGTGATATGTTTTTAATGATTGATGAATAAAGGATTGATTTCATCCCAAGAGAAATACCGACCAAAGACTCTTTTCTTCAATGTTGTATTCAAGCCTTGGAAGCCGACAAGGTGTCTGCTGCAACTGAAATAATATACACTCACCTAAAGAATTATTAGGAACACCATACTAATACGGTGTTGGACCCCCTTTTGCCTTCAGAACTGCCTTAATTCTACGTGGCATTGATTCAACAAGGTGCTGATAGCATTCTTTAGAAATGTTGGCCCATATTGATAGGATAGCATCTTGCAGTTGATGGAGATTTGAGGGATGCACATCCAGGGCATGAAGCTCCCGTTCCACCACATCCCAAAGATGCTCTATTGGGTTGAGATCTGGTGACTGTGGGGGGCCATTTTAGTACAGTGAACTCATTGTCATGTTCAAGAAACCAATTTGAAATGATTCGAGCTTTGTGACATGGTGCATTATCCTGCTGGAAGTAGCCATCAGAGGATGGGTACATGGTGGTCATGAAGGGATTGACATGGTCAGAAACAATGCTCAGGTAGCCCGTGGCATTTAAACGATGGCCAATTGGCACTAAGGGGCTTAAAGTGTGCCCAGAAAACATCCCCCACACCATTACACCACCACCACCAGCCTGCACAGTGGTAACAAGGCATAATGGATACATGTTCTCATTCTGTTTACGCCAAATTCGGACTCTACCATTTGAATGTCTCAACAAACATCGAGACTCATCAGACCAGGCAACATTTTTCCAGTCTTCAACAGTCCAATTTTGGTGAGCTCGTGCAAATTGTAGCCTCTTTTTCCTATTTGTAGTGGAGATGAGTGGTACCCGGTGGGGTCTTCTGCTGTTGTAGCCCATCCGCCTCAATGTTGTGCGTGTTGTGGCTTCACAAATGCTTTGCTGCATACCTCGGTTGTAACGAGTGGTTATTTCAGTCAACGTTGATCTTCTATCAGCTTGAATCAGTCGGCCCATTCCCCTCTGACCTCTAGCATCAACAAGGCATTTTCGCCCACAGGACTGCCGCATACTGGATGATTTTCTTTTTTCACACCATTCTTTGTAAACCCTAGAAATGGTTGTGCGTGAAAATCCCAGTAACTGAGCAGATTGTGAAATACTCAGACCGGCCCGACTGGCACCAACAACCATGCCACGCTCAAAATTGCTTAAATCACCTTTCTTTCCCATTCTGACATTCAGTTTGGAGTTTAGGAGATTGTCTTGACCAGGACCACAACCCTACATGCATTGAAACAACTGCCATGTGATTGGTTGACTAGATAATCGCATTAATGAGAAATTGAACAGGTGTTCCTAATAATTCTTTAGGTGAGTGTATATCAGCCTGACGTGGATTTTGTGTGGCAAACCAGCAGGGGGAGCACTATACTGATATTGGCTCCCATGACAATTCCAAATAGTCCAGGTTGTATTCTGCTTGACCTTCTAGATACATTATTATATAGAGTGCGGCGGCTGCGGCCTGCATAGAGGGTCCTGTGGTGGGAAGCTATATTTCAGTGTATTGTAAAGATGTAAAGCGTCCTTCATTTTCTTTGGATGATGATGAATATTATTCGTAGTATTAGGTTTAAATATCAGAATGTCTCCGAGGGACATTTCTCAAATCAGATACTTAAAAATCTTAAAATTTTTGTTGATTGCAGCATTTTTTGCCACATTGGGTGACATTTTGCAACATTTGGTGAGCGTCGCCACTTTGAAAGTGGTCTATGTTTAAGGCCCCTTTCACACTTGCATTTCTCTTTTCCGGTATTGAGATTTGGCGGAGGATCTCAATACCAGAAGAAAATGCTTCTGTTTTGTCCCCATTCATTGTCAATGTGGACAAAACCGAACTGAACAGAATGAAATGCAGCTGCGTTTTTCTGTCCGGCATGGGCTGCGGAGAAAAACGGATCTGGCATGTCACACAATGCAAGTCAAAGGTGCCGGATCTGTTTTCTTAGACACAATAGAAAACGGATCCGTCCCCCATTGACTTACAATGGTTTTAAAGGGGTTGTCTGAGTTATTTTTTTGATCTTTGTATGTTTCTAACTAATCAAAAGTAACAGCTTTGCCATGCACTTACTGCATCTGTAGTTGCTCCTTTCTCAGATTTCACTGAGGGTCACATGACCTGTGATGTCAGCTTCTCTCCCTGTTCTGATGATGATTTGTGCACAAGCCTGAAAGAGCAGAGGTGTCTGTACACCAGATGTGCTGGCCACGCCCCCTTTACTGGCTGCTGCTTATTGCTCTCTCCCTGGATTCTTAACCCCTTCAGTAGCACAGACTCAGGGCTTTAGGCTTTACTGAGTAGCTGCAGACAGTGAGGAGACAAATGCTGGGCACAGGAGCTCACAGACTAGAGAAGTTCTGCGCAAGGACAGGTAGGGGGGAGATCCTGTGTACCAACAGTGTAATTGTACTGCTGGGACTTGTAATCCTACACATACAACATGCTGCTGAATATCCCAGCAGGCAGACATGTCACTCAGGGCAGCACTTGTATTCTCTCCCTTTGCAGGGCAGGAAGAGGGGCAGAGATTGTTGTTAATGCAGGTAAACAAAGAGCCAGAAGAGAAGCAGTGAAATGAGGAAATAGAGTTTGTTTTACCTAAAACTTGCTTAGTTTAGTTATATATTGCTGCCCATCAGATTTACAGTGCTATAATTATTTTTTTTCATAACTCGGACAACCCCTTTAATGACGGATCCCTCATGGCTGTTTTAAAGATAATACAACCGGATCTGTTCAAAGCGGATGCAGCCGGTTGTATTATGAAAAACGGAAGCGTTTTTGCTGATCCTTGCTGTATCAGGCAAAGATGCTAGTGTGGAAGTAGCCTACGGGACAAAAGTGAGATTAGACCTGGATTATGACATATTTGCTATGTGAGACTTTTGCAAAACTTACACAAAAGTCACATTTCCATGCCAGGCAGGAGATTTGCAATTTCTACATTGTGAGATTTCCACTTTACAATCGCCCTAACATATTATATGGATGCCCACATTTCATAAATTTGGCGCAGGCACACAAAGCAAAAACATCAGCAAATGATAAATGCCCTCATCTGTCTTTTCAATCAGAGCATACATTTTAAAAATAGAAACAAATTTGCTTATGTGATTTCCTTTTGCTCATCTTTTATCCTTTTATTTTACTTGGCCAAGTTCAATTTAGAGGAATTTGCTCTCAATCTTGCTTGGGGACATCATATGACTCACATAGTTGAACACCCATTGGAGTGACAGCGAGTCAGATGACATACACATCATCTGCAAAAACTGCACAGCATTAACTACTCAAGGTTTCAGGGTGTGATTTACTGAGGAATGTTCTTAAATACTAAGACAACTGCAAGAGTTAATTAAAAAAAATAAAAAAAATTATAATTAAGGTATGATTTCATTTAATTAAAATAATCCCACGAAGCAAAGAATTAACAACTGTAGCAGAACATATGTTTATTCAGCAGGACCGGATTGTATTGTGTCTTATAATAAAGTTATTTATTTGTAAATTGTGCTGACTAAAATAAAATAAAAAGCAAAGCAAGCACAAATATTAGTGGCTTCCAATTATGAATTCAAAATGTATTTGACATTAAGCTACTAATAAAATGTGATTGTTTGAATAAAGTACAGACCATTAGGGTCATTTATCAAACTGGTGTAAAGTAGAACTGGCTTAGTGTCCCATAGCAACCAATCAGATTCCACCTTTTATTTTTCACAGGTCCTTTGGAAAATGAAAGGTGAAATCTGATTGGTTGCTATGGGCAACTAAGCCAGTTCTACCAGTTTCATAAATCTCCCGCCATATGTGTATTACTGTTTTCACCCAGATTATGTCCTTGAATGAAAAGAAAGCCTAAAGGCTCTGTTCACATCTATGTCTTGCTATTCATTGCAGCTCATATATAGACATAATTATGCCTGTAAAATTGGTAGCAGATTATGCCACATACATGGGTATTATATATCTACAGTATATACTGTGGCAATATTATATAAATATAATTGCACCTCCTGAACTTGTGTGCTGCTCATCTATTTTTTATTTCATATATATATATATATATATATATATATAAAGAAAAAAGGCAGCACACCTCCACAGTCCATAAGTTAGCGGATACTCTGTGTATATACACGTAGGGAGCAAATCCAATGTGTTACACAATCGCTTTATACGGAAATAGCCGTGTTGTCCAGGGTGGAGCTTACAATCTAGTTTACCTACCTCAGGCACACATGTCATATCCAATTATGTCATGTCTGCTGTTTACATTGAATCAGTGGGTCAAAGCAAAATGCCTGAAAAATATTACACGAGCTGTCTGTATATTACTTTTTTTTAAATTAACTTTCTATGCATTCAGACTACATATGTAAAATTAATTTCTATCCAAAATAATAAATGTACTGCGTACATTAAAGAAAACCTGTCACCAAAGATGCAGTGAAATGTGTAGGTAGCATGAGCAGATTGATATATAGTATTGTGGGAAGAGATTCTGCAAAATTTAGAATTTATACATTTAAGTCTCTGCTTTTTCTGAGTTCACTTGTACATAGGGCTTCCTTGTCTGTAACTATATAAATCAAACTGAAAATATAAATCTATCTATCTATCTATCTATCTATCATCTGAATCCAGTCTTGGACTGGCCCACAGGAGTACAGGGGAATTTCCCGGTGGGCCCCTGAGCAAGGTGGGCCCCTACTCTCCCACCCCCTACACAAGTGGCATATTATACAGTAGACTTACTGCACTACATACATATATTAAATGTACAGCACCTCAACCAGCCTATGTTAAAAAAAAAAAACTTAAATTATTTATTATATTTTAATGTATCCGTACGGTGGGCCCCCAAAATAAATTTTACTGGTGGGCCCTAGGTACCCCAGTCCGACACTGTCTGTATCTGTGTCTATAAGTGGCGTACATAGAGAAGTAAGGGCCCCATAGCAAGGATCAAACTAGGCCCCCCACACAGGACAGAAGGGTTTCTGCCTAAACACCTTTCAGTGACCCTTGGGCCATTTTTTCCACTGCCTCTTTTGCTAAAAGTTGTTCCTTTAGAGGGTGGAGTCCTGACCAACTAAGACTGGGCCCCCTCTTGCCCTGGTCTTGTCTGGTCTGCCGCTATGGTATTTATGCCCATGGGCGTCTATCTATCTATCTATCTATCTATCTATCTATCTCTATCCATCCATCCATTTATCTATGTCTGGCATTCACCCAGCTATAGCACTGTTGCTCCACTCAGCAGTCTCCAACCTGACCAGCACAGCATTTCTGTGGGAGATCTGGATCAGCACATACATCAAATGCACAGCTGTTTCCGGGTCCCTGACTCAGAAATGTACTGTTTGTCAGTACTTGTGATTCTTTAAATCCTAGATCCAGTTTGTTCTCTGCACTCTGAACAGTGCTGTGTTTCTGTTGGACCTTCCAGTGTGTTGACCTTGGCTTGCTTCAGGGTTTACTCATTGTTTTCTGATCTTTTACTGATTCTCCTGGCTTCAACTCCTTGGTTTGTTTCTAGATTAACCCATTGTCTACTATTCGGCTTCTGCTGACCCTCCTTTTTTGACTTTGGCATGTTCTACTCTCTTGCTACTCCTTGGCACCTGATATTTCTGCTTCCTGTAGCTTGTACCTGGTTTCTACCGCCTTACACTGCAGATATAACCTAAGTCCCTAGCAGCCATGTGGCCTTGCAGTGGGACCTGCTGAACACCTAGGGGTGGCATCATCTACTAACTAGCAGCTTTAGAGTTTATTGGCAATGACCCTGTATTTCATTCCTTACCTCTGTATCCATAACAATATATCTATTTAATCACTTTATTTCTCTTATACCAATATATTTCTCTATCTATATTTCCTATTGTTCTCTGCCTCTATCTATTATAAACGATATGCACAAAAAGTAATGCTTCAACAGTTTGAGGAAGCTGCTTGCCTGCTGTAGAAGTACTGTAACTGAAAATGTAATGAAATGGTTCATCTGTCAATACGTACCATAAGATTTATTAGGCTAGGTGTGCAAACATAGTATTATCTTGTCTTTATCTACCAAATACTCCATTATCCTGTGAGCATCGGGATGGTAAAAGTCAGCTAATAATTAGTTAATTAACGATTAGAAGGATTTGTTAGTTGTCTTTCTCAAATTTCTATGAATGGGCAAATCTAAAACCTCATTCAGTGGCACTGCGATGTGTCATTAGAGTAGATGTATGCCAGATGGCTGTTAGAATCTTGGAGACCAAAAGGGAAAAGTTAAATGACAGTAATAGCACGTATAAATAATTTAATTAGTTAAAAATGGCAGAATGATTTAGTTAGAGAGTTGCTGTACGGTCTCTTAAAAATTACCACATGTAGTAGGAACAAAATATGCTTTATTGTCTCTGGAGGACTCCTTATGTTAATAATTGCCACCATAATGCCTGTTCTGCCATGGAAGAATTAAATATAGACCTTACCATTCCATAAATTTATAACGGTCAGTGGCCTTAAATATAATACAATGCTCTCAGACTACTTGTATATATTTCTCTGTCGAGAACCACAGCATTACTAAAATATACCGCTATAGACATAGCCATGAAGCCTTCACTGTTAATTGAAAGCAACCAGGACTGTCCTTAGAGTGAATGGTGCCCTGTGCAGCAAAGTGCACACAAATAGTACAATAATAGAGGCTACCAGTAATCATACCCTACAGTACCTGAATCATGCTGGCCAATGAACTGGGGATGAGCGGCAGGGGCAATATTTGAATTTGCGATATTTCACAAATATTTTTCAGAATATTCGTCATATATTAGTGAATTTGAGATTATATTCTTGATTACGAAAATCGGGCGTGGGTCACTTATGCTACATTTTTCAAGCTGGTATAAGTTTCCTGAGACTGGAGAAAATGGTTGGCAGGGCAGAACATTAGAATAGCCTTATATGCAGATAGAGTGCTCCAATATATTTGCGAATTTTCGGCAATTAATGATGCACATATTTTTTCACAATACGTGCAACTTGTATAGTAAGGGGCAGGCAACTTTTCTATTGGTTGTTAGGGATGTTATTAATCTGGGACAAAGCCGTCTCATTGGCCCACAAGCTAGAAGAAGGGAGGGATGATCACCTGATACTGTGTTAAAAAAAATAAAAAGATATTCGACATTACGAATATATAGCTCTATATTCTAAATATTAGCGAATTCTCGAAGTGGCGATATTCGCAATAAAAATGTGCTTTTCGAATACTCTTGCTCAACACTACAATGAACTAGGCAATGTAGTCAAGACCCAGTACAGCTTTTGGATTTAAGGTTGTGAGACTGTGCCACCATTTTCAGTAGAGACAAAACATAGCGACATATCAAAAGTTTTGATGAGTTGGGTGTCTGAGTGCTGAGATCCCCATGATCCTTAGATCAAGACGAGAGAAGCGCTCTCTTCACTACAGGAGACAGGTTCTATAGAAGTCTATGGGCCACTGATTCCAGCCTCTGTAGCGAGAAGAGAGCGTGATATATGAGTGCCTCTCTCTTCCTATTCTAGGGATCCAGAGTAGCTCGCTGTGCTACATTTTTTGCGTAGCTTCCATTCACTGCTATGGAAACAGAGGACAACAGTCCACCTGCCCATTTCTTTAAATTTGCCTATGCCTGGCTGCTTATTGAGATTATTTTCATTTTGGCCATGAAAGGGAATAATCCTTTATTTTTCTGCCATGTGCTGTCACCAATCTCTGTACCGGACAGTTTAGTAGTCACAAGTGATGCGCCCTGGATGACCACACAAGTCACACACTCCTAAGACTGACTGTGAGAGCATCTATTGTTCTATATGGATAAACAATATAGTAGGACAGGCCTTTTTTCTTTCTTTTTGTTTTTATAACTGGGCACATATTATGGGGGTTATTTATCAAACTGGTGTAAAGTAGAACTGGCTCAGTTGCCCATAGCAACCAATCAGATCCATCCTTTCATTTTCTAAAGGAACTGTCCAAAATGAAAGGTAGAATCTGATTGGTTGCTATGGGCAACTAAGCCAGTTCTACTTTCCACTAGTTTGATAAATCTCCTCCTATATTTTCTGTGTGGAGATGTTTCAGTGGAAGGTACCCTGTGAAATATAGAGGACTGAGGTCTGAATGGGGCACCTTAAGTTCATTGGAAGAAATAGTTCTAAAGGTCCATCCTCCATTCCAATAGAACATGTGCACGTCTACTATTAATTCCATTGTTATCTTTGTTGTTATCATTGTGCACACAGGACATGTCATCAGCAAGATCTATTTTGTCAATCAAAAGGCCATAGTGCACAGTATAGTCATTCTGGGTACCTTACTAAGGGTACTTTCACACTAGCGTTATTCTTTTCCTGCATTGAGTTCCGTCCTAGGGGCTCAATACCGGAAAATAACTGATCAGTTTTATCCTAATGCATTCTGAAAGGAGAGAAATCCGTTCAGGATGCATCAGGATGCCTTCAGTTCAGTCTTTTAGACTTTTCAGGACTGAGATAATACCGCTGCATGCTGCGGTTTTATCTCCGTCCAAAATTCCGGAACGCTTGCCTGAATGCCAGATCCGGCATTTTTTCCAATTGACATGCATTAATGCCGGATCCGGCCTCGAGTGTTCCGGCAAAACAGATCTGCATGCTCAGACCTAAAAAAATGTGAAATAATAATAAATGCCTAATCCGTTTTTCCGGATGACACCGGAGAGACGGATCCGGCATTTCAATGAATTTGTCAGATGGATCCGTCTGACAAATGCCATTAGTTTGTATGCGTTTTGACAGATCATCTGCCGCAAGTGTGAAAGTACTCTAAATATTATAGTTGGTAGCTGCATTTTGAAAAATTCCACTGACTCAAGTAACACCATAAAATGCCCCCAAAAATGCCAGAAACCAAAACGCTTATGTTTTCCCTTTTTGACAATGCTACAGTACACTTAAAGGGGTTTTCCTATCAAGGCAACTTACCCTCTATCCACAGGATACGGCATAAGTATCTGATCAGCTGGGATCCAACTGCTGGGGCCCTGCCAGTCAGAAGAATGGGGGCCCATGCTCTCCATTCGAATGGAGTAGCAGACACATAACTCTTTAGGACAGCCGGAGACAGACACTTTTGCCCTGTTCTGTGGATACAGGATAAGTTGTCTTAATGGGAAAATACCTTTAAACTTTATTGTACCGATTACCGAACTCAAAGCAAATGGGCTTTTAGACACTTTCTTGATGACTCAATGGGCAGTCCACTCCTTTCCTTGTGGTGAGCCTTTTCCTCCAAAGTCAGCTCCATTTGGGGTCATCTTCCACTAGACCTTTGTGGTCAATTATTGGGTGACTGCATAGCAGAACATTTTGTGTCCTCTTTTGTATATTCACTGAAAAGGTGGCCACCAAGACTGGAAGTCAAGGATTTGTTAGGCAACTTTAAGTACGACATCCTTTCGAATTCAATAAAAGAGACCAGCAAGAAGACACATGACGAAGGACACCTGACACCTCTTTCAGGATATCAGCACTGTCATTGGATTATGTGTTTACTCCAGCCAATGATTGAATTAACCTTAGCTTCAAAAGTTTGTATCCACATTTTCATGGCTTCAGGGAGCTCTATTCACTTTAAGTCAACATTATCGCATTGAAACTAGCAACATTTCAAAAAGACTGTAACCATTTAGTTTGTAGAATGGAGCAAATTGAAGAAAAATGTCTAAAAAGCTGCCTCTGTTGCCCTTACAAAAGTTCCTCTGGCTTCTTGATTGTTTGTCCTCTGGATGTACGGAAAAAAAGCTACATAGCTAACTTCAGACATGAAGAAAGGAACATCCGGCACTCCTGTGAGTGGTATAAAATCTTCTATACTTTATTTAAAAGCACCAACATGGATACATCCTCAATATTTTTGCTTACTTATTTTGATCATAAGATCTTAGTCATAGCAATGATATGACTAAGATCTTATGATCGAAAAGCGTAAGCAAAAATATTGAAGATGTATCCATATTGATGTCTTGAAATAAAGTACAGAAGATGCTATCCTGCTCACAGGAGTGCTGGATATTCATTTCTTCTGTTGTCCTTACCAACCAATCGCAGTGCAGCTTTCATTCTTCAAGAGCACTTCAAGACATGAAAACTGTGCTGTGATTGGTTACAATGGTGCAACAAAAACATTCTTTCTCTGACAGTTTCATAAATCCCCGTAGACATTTTTACAGGCATGTCTTGTATTCAGAAGACTAAGACAAGCAGTTTGCTGTTTTCTTGATACACAATGAATTGCCCCTAAGAAGTAATTGTGTTGAGCGCTATAAATCATGACTCATGTGTGTTCTCATAACATTATGGCAGAATGGAGCGATATAACGTTAGGTAATGATCGGTAATTTGTCAGAAACTCACGTCTAGGTGATTTGTAATCGAAACTCAATAGCAATGCGCACGTATCCAAAAGTAACACAATCATCTATTCTCATGTTCACAATTTTCTTGATGATTGTCTTCTGCAGTTCTGCAGTAAGTGGCTGGGTGACAACAATTGATGCTGAAAGACAAGGAACAAGATGCTTTCAAATGATTATACTTAAGTCAAGCAGCAGCAGTACAGGCATGTTAGTATGTAGAGGCAGAAGAAGATGTAAGAGTAGAGCTGAGCAAATTTCTTTCAATTCGTTTCGGGTCCGATTCAACAAACTCAACCGTCCAGTTTGATTCAAACTCAAAAAGGTTCAACTCGAAACAAAAGTGCTTCAGTTGCATGAAAAGCTGTGGATGATAGTCTGGTCTCTCACCTCTCTCCCACTCTCTGTCTCTCTCTCTCAATTCTTCTGAACTGAATCACCTAAAATTCTGATTCTAAAGAAGCCAGTTAAAAAAAAAAAATGAAATTGGTTTGAATTCTGATTCTATGATTTAGTGTTCGGTGTTCTGATTTTGATTCGGTGTGGTGTCATGTACCCTCTAAATTATCTCTTGATGCTAGATATAAAAGTCCAACTCTTAGGCTACATTCACACAACCGTAAGTGTTTTGCGGTCCGCAAAACTCGGATAACGGCTCGTGCGTTCGGCATTTTGCAGACCGCACATGGCTGGTGCTATATAGAAAATGCCTATTCATAGGACATGCTCAATATTTTTGCAAGGCCGCAAAATGTTTAATTAATAAGTCGTTCAATTTAGATACTCTTACGTAATAATAATTAAAAAACACACCTTGTTCCCTTAGATTTGCTGTAACCGGCATCTACTTTTTCTGTACAGTTTAAATAAAGAAAGTGTTTTAACCCCTTAAGGACCCCTCTCGTACATGTACGGCGCTGGTGGACTTGACTTAAAGACCAGCACCGTACATGTACGGCGGGCTGATCGGGCGGGTGCAGGAGCTGCACCTGCCAGATCAGTGGCACGGACCCGGCAGTCAGTGACAGCCAGGCCCCTGCTGCATACACCAACATCGGTGAAAACACTGATGCCAGCATATTAACCCCTTGTATGTCAAAACTAACCGCGACCAGCAGAGGGTTTGCAGAGGGTACTGGTGCCCTCCGCATCTCCATCGGGTCCCCGCGCTGCAGTGACAGGGACCGGATGGCAGAGAAGTCAGCCCAATGCCTTCCATAGGCATCAGGGCTTGCCTTCTACTGAAGCCTGTGAGATCCAGCCCCTTAGGCTGGGTCTCACAGGCAGGCTGTCAGCATATAAGCTGACAGTCAATGCATTACAATAAAGGATGTATTGTAATGCTTTGCAGAGGGGATAAGACCCCAGAAGTTGTAATCCCAGAGTGGGACAAAAAGAAAAAGTTTTTAAAAAGTAAAGAAAAAAGTGTTTTTCATAATAAAAGAAAAAATAAAGCCCCTTTTCCAAAATAAAACACCTAAAATTGTAAAAAAAAATTGAAACAAAAAGAAAAACAGACATATTGGGTATTGCCGAGTCCGTAATGACCGACTTTATAAAAATATCACATGATCCACCCCCTCACCTGAAAGCCATAGAAAAAATTAAATAAAAACTGTGCTAAAGCAACAATTTTTTTATCACCATACATCACAAAAAGTTCAACACCAACATCACCTCACCCCGCAAAAAATGAGCCTCTACATAAAACAATTGGGCAAAAAATAAAAAAATATGGCTCTCAGATTATGGAGACACTAAAACATGATTTTTATTTGTTTAAAAAATGCTTTTATTGTGTTTAAAGTGAAAAAATAAATAAAAGTAGACATATTAGGAATTGCCACGTCCGTAACGACCTTCTGTATAAACATAGCACATAACCTAAACTCTTAGATGAGCAGTGTAAAATAAATTTTTAAAAAAGGTGTCAAAGCCATTTTTTTTTTTTACCTTACATCACAAAAAGTGTAATACCAAGCGATCAAAAAGTCATACGCACCCTAAAATGGTACCAATCAAACCATCATCTCATCCCGCAAAATATGAGCCCCTACATAAGACATTCACCCAAAAAAAAAAAAAAAACTATGGCTTTCAGAATATGGAGACACTAAACATTTTTTTTTTCAAAAATGCTTTATTATGTAAAACTGAAACAAACAACAAAAAAAGCAGTCATATTTAGTATTGTCACATCCATAACAACCTGCTCTATAAAAATAGCACATGATCTAACCTGTCAGATGAACATTGTAAAAAAATACTAATAATAAAACGGTGCCAAAACAACAATTTTTCGTTACCCTGCCTCACAAAAAGTGTAATATAGATCAACCAAAAATCATATGTACCCTAAAATAGTACCAACAAAACTGACACCTTATCCCATAGTTTCTACAATAGGGTCACTTAAAATTATCTAATTATCTAAAATTATCCCAGTGAAATCTGCCCTACAAAAACCATATGGCGCTCCTTTCCGTCTGCACCCTGCCGTGTGGCCGTACAGCAGTTTATGATCACAAATGGGGTGTTTCTGTAAACTACAGAATCGGGGTAATAAATATTGAGTTTTGTTTGGCTGTTAACCCTTGCTTTGTTACTGGAAAAAATAGATTAAATTGGAAAATCTGCCCAAAAAAGTGAAATTCTGACATTTCATCTACATTTTCCTTTAATTCTTGTGGAACACCTAAAGGGTTAACAAAGTTTATAAAAATCAGTTTTGAATACCTTGAGGGGTGTAGTTTCCAAAATGGAGTCACTTTTTTTGAGTTTCTACGCTAGGGGTGCATCAGGGGGTCTTCAAATGTGACATGGCAACTTAAAATTATCCCAGTGAAATCCCCCCTTCAAAAACCATATGGCGTTCCTTTCCTTCTGAGCCCTGCCGTGTGCCCGTACAGCAGTTTACGATCCAAAATGGGCTGTTTCTGTAAAATACGAAATCAGGGTAATAAATATTGAGTTTTGTTTGGCTGTTAACCCTTGCTTTGTTACTGGAAAAAATGGATTGAAATGGAAAATCTGCCAAAAAAGTGAAATTTTTAAATTTCATCAACATTTTCCATTAATACTTGTGGAACACAAGGATAAACAAAGTTTGTAAAATCAGTTTTGAATACCTTGAGGGATGTAGATTCTAAAATGGGGTCATTTATCAGAGGTTTCTATTATGTAAGCCCCACAATGACTTCATAACTGAACTGGTCCTGAAAATAGTGGTGTCACGGCTGAGAGTGGGGGAAACCCTCAACCGTGCGATGTCAATAGGATAAGGGTAGCTGCTAGGCCAGGACGACAGGATCAGGGAGCAGGTCACCTCCTAGCGCGTCCCTAATTCTGACCCTGACTCCTAGCCGTATGAGCCAACCCAGATGGTAGGAGGGCTCATACTCCGTAACCTTGGGTCCCTACTAGCCCTCGGGAAATCCCTGGACTAGGAGCAGGGTAAGACAACCTGTTCCTCCTAGACACGGAAGAACAGGAGTCTCACTAGCCAAGGAGCAAGGAGAGGGGAAACATATACAGCATATGGATATGGCAGGTGAGTTAAACCAGTACTACACCTACCTGCCACAGACACGCTGACTGGAACCCGTGCACAAGTACTGATGTCCACACAAACATTAAGGACACAGCACACACACACAACTCACACAGGTATCCAGGACACCCATAGCTGCAAACAACATAGAGAGCGTAAAAACATCTTCTTAACATCATAACATATATTTTTATGACCACAAGGGTGGCCCTCACTGGATAGATGGCATATAAGACCAGGAGGATGACTCCAGCATAGAGCATGGCTGGAGTACCCCCCAGCTACAGGCATCCAGCAGGAGCTAAATAGCCCAAGCAGCCACACCCACTCACACATACTAGGAAAGGAGTTAACCCTTCCAACACCAGACAAAGAAAGTGTCACTTAAAGGGGAAGTGCACACACAACTAAATCCCGTGCACACGAAACATAGAAAGTGAACACATACAAACACACGTTACAGATGCAACCGCATGCCTTGATAGCGAGCCGTCTAGAAACCAGCTCAGGCTGCTACACTGCCAACAAACATCATGTTGCCAGCGGCAGCCACACGTGAGACAACATACAAACTGCCCTCACCTGCGGTAGACAACAAGCAGACCACTGATAACTGCATGCGACACAAAGAGTCACGACCACACACATAGTTGTGACAAGTGGGTTTTGGAAATTTTCGGAAAAATGTCAAGATTTGCTTCTAAACTTCCCCAAAAAATAAAATGGCATTCACAAAATGATCCAAACATGAAGTAGACATATAGGAAATGTAAAGTAGTAACTATTATATGAGGTATCACTATCTGTTTTAAAAGCAGAGAAATTTAAATTTGGAAATTTAAAAAATTATTTCATTTTAGGGTAAATTTGGGATTAAAAAAAAAAAAAGAAAAATATTGACTGAAATTTACCACTATCATGAAGTACAATGTCAAGAGAAAACAGTCTCAGAATGGCTTGGATAAGTAAAAGCGTTTCAAAGTTATTACTACATAAAGTGACAAATTTCAAATTTTCAAAAAACGGCATGGTCCTTAGGATGAAAAATGGCAGGGTCCTGAAGGGGTTAAAGAAATCCATTATTGTCATCGATTCTGCATGAAATGGAAATTAGCGTGTTCCTTGTTCATTGACCAGGCTTGTTTGTACGAACTACATTTTGGGCTTTTGCCTCTCAGCAGCCAGAACTTCTCTATCTTTTCATTGTTGTGGCTGTATGAGGCCTGGTCTTATCTGAGGGAAATATTTTGGGAACATATATAAAAAAAAAAAATTATTTTTATTTTTACAATGTGGAATACATTCTTGTAATTTTTTTTAATTTTTTTTTTAAGTTTAACATTTTAGATTAAATAACCGTGTGCTGGTCGCATCTTTTGCAGCCCCATGAAAAAGAATGGGTCCACACCCGTTCCTCAAAATTGCGGAATGGATGTGGACCCATTCATACGGTCGTGTAAATGCACCCTTAATCACAGTTTATACTAGAATATGAGAAGCAAATATTATTAAGAAATTATGCGTGGCTTGATGAAGCATATGATGTTTCGATGTTGCTTGCTGCACGTTTTTCTCTCTCGCTTCCAATGTTGATAGAAATTCTCAGTATCTTCAGCTATATAAACACTTGTGTTCTCTTTATATGAAACTGACAATGGCCCACTTGCCAGATGACAGCTTCTTGGATTATTATTA
The DNA here is from genome assembly GCF_014858855.1 of Bufo gargarizans. Taxonomy (NCBI): domain Eukaryota; kingdom Metazoa; phylum Chordata; class Amphibia; order Anura; family Bufonidae; genus Bufo; species Bufo gargarizans. The sequence goes on along the minus strand of NC_058087.1, from coordinate 17,080,084 downwards.
GTATGTAGAATATGATTTCAGTTAAGATAAATTATCAGATATGTGGTATTGCACATGAATGCCAACTAAGCAAATTCATTTGTACACAGGATATTAGTGGATGGTAGCATAATATTTCTTATAATATAGCCCTTCATATATTTACTGCCAGGAGTGGATTACGAACTTAAAGTTGCCCTGGCAAAAGAACTAAAAGTGGCCCCATGTTGTAAGCAGTACACATACCACAGTACAACAAAAAATATTTCAGCAGCAGAACCCAATATCATAATAAAGTACAATATACTACCCTTCAGAACCCAATACCACAGTGCTGCACAAAATACTGCCCCGACAGAACCAAATGCCATAGCTCCAGCAGAACCATATACCGCAGTGCAACACAATAAACTACCCTGTCAGAACCGAATACCACAGTGCATCACAAAATATTGCCCCATGAGAACCAAATAACATAGTACAACACAATATGCTACCTTGGCAGAAACAAATGCCACAGTGTTGCACAAAATATTGCCCCAGAAGAACCAAATGCCATAGTACAGTACGAAATACTGCTCCAGCAGAACCAAATACCGCAGTGCAACACTATATACTACCCTGGCAGAATTACATACCACAGTGCAGCACACAATATTGCCTCAGCAGAGGATAAAGAGGAAGAAGATGAGGACAAGTAGGAGGACATAAATGCCCAGGAATTTTATACACAACTAGGTGGTTTATCTACCCAAGCGACAGGAGAGCAAGTTCATGAGGAGCTGGAAGGCGACAACGAAGACGACATACATTACCCCGACAGACCGTGGCTGTATACAGTGGAGAATAGAGGCAGGGAGGCCCTCTGAGTCCTTTGATTAAAAGGCCAGATGTATGCTTTCTTGGTTTGCATGGTGACAGCCACATTGTCAAGATTTGGCAGAGTGATGACTACTGGTTATCCAACTTGTTAGACCAAAGCTAACGGTCAAAAATTGGTAAATTTTTTAGACCTTCTGAGAGGGATGCAAAAATGGACTACTATAGAGACATGCTGTGTAGTCAGTTAGTGGCTATCTAGGAGCATCATCGCCTGTCCTCAGGAAAGTTTGACCAGGGGGACCCTCTGCACTCATGCTTCACTGCCATGACTGGTGGGTGAAGAAGGACAGGAGCAGCACCAGCTCCAAAAGCAGCCAGTTTAGTCTGGAGTCTCTGATGAGCAGTTTTCCCAGCTGCCTTATGAAGAAACCAGCCAGCAGCATCGGGACATCCAGCAGAACCTAAACCTGCAGGTGTTGGCTTACTTGGACTGCACAATGTCACTCCAGATCCAAGATCCCCTGGACTACTGGGCATGCAAACTTGAAGTGTGGCCACAACTGGCCAAGCTTGCCATGGGCACGCTTTCCTGCCATGCCAGTAGTGTGGCATCAGAATGGGTGTTCAGTGCAGCGGGGGCATAGTTACCCCTAATAGAACTCACCTTTCCACTAAAAATGTTGAGAGACTAACCTTCATAAAGATGAATCAGGCGTGGATCAACCAGGATTTCCAGACACGGGTGTCTGATGTAACAGAATAGATAATTCTGCCACTAATAATCATACTGTAGTGTGCTGCAACACTGAAATATTGTGTAAAATGGGATGTCACTTCTGGCCATGTGCTGCTGCCACCCTCCTGATGCCACCAGCCTGCTGCCCCTAATGCCATTCCTACAGTGGGGCTTCTTGGTCTACTGATATGTACATGTTACATTTTTACAAGAATATGCATGCCATAACACTGCTGCTATTGGGTTCTGCTACTACTATAATCTGCCAACATCTTGTGCTGTATGCCACTGCTGTCCCACCATGCCCACTCTGTCATGGGACCACTATTTTCCGTGTTACTGCCACTGCTGTTGGCCCCATCCTCACTCTGTTATGAGGCCACTATCGTCACTGTTACTGCTACTGCTGCTGACCCCCCTCTCCACTCTGTTATAGGGCTACTATTGTGCCTGTTTGGCCATGTTTCCATCACATCTTATTTTTCTGTTCTTCTGATCCGGCAGGAAACGGTTCCTGTATTTTCAGTATTCGTAAGGCTTCTTTCACACGGTCAGTATTGGGTCAGGAGTGGGTCCAAAACACAGAAGAGATGCAAATATTTGAATTACATTTTGTCTCTGTTTTAGACCCCCCACTCTGTTATGGGGCCACTACTGTCACTGCTTCTGCCATTGCCACTCTGCTATGGGGCCACTACTGTCACTGTTACTGCCACTGGTGCCGCCACCCTCCCCACTCTGTCACAGAGCACTTCTGTCACTGTTACTGTCACTACTGCCACCATCCCCACTCTGTCATGGGAACCTACTTGAATCTTGGTGCACTGCACAGTTAAGTCCACAGCGATAAATTAGACCTGACAGTAATAGTGACCTGTAATAAGTTGTACTTTTTAAGAGAACCATTTCATTTACCATGTCTGCTATAAGAAAACAGGAAAATAATTATTTGTTACCTCAGCCACCATGACGTATGTGTATACCTGATTTATAGCGATTCATGACAAATTAATTTGTAACAAATCAAATTTCTTGGCAAACTTCAGCAAATCGGCAAAATCAATTTGTAAAAATTTTGCTCATCTCTAAAGCCCATGTGACATCACAACTGTGTTTTATGTCTAGTCAGACCCTGTGACGTCACAACTGCGTTGTTGTCAGGTAATGTGACATCACAAATGTGCTTCTGTCAAGTCAGATGCTCTGACATCATAAGTGGGTTTTACTTAGGTAATTAGCTGTGACTTAAGGTTGAGTAAGGGGGGAACTAACTCTCCTTAGGGAGAGAGCAGCTTAATCAGTGTGAGGAGACTTATAGGCCATACATGCTCCTCTGGAATTCTGGGAGGGAAGGGATGCAAATAAGCTCTTAATGCGCTCGGCCTCTAAGGCCACCAGATGTAAGGAACCTATCCTATAAGTCAATGTTCAGCTCTTAAATAAGGTGGAGTTAGATGGGTAGATGAGTGGCAGATCTTTGAGATGAGATGAGATGGCTGTTCTTTCTTCCAGCGTTCACTTCCACAGTATCAAGATGAAGGATCACTTGTCCTTATACAGCTGCTTTGTTTCCGGGCAGCAGATTGCTGTTTAGACCGCACGATCTACAGCCCAAAAACGATCATTTAGGTGCCTGCACTGACGACAGTTTCACCTGATGAAAGAGCATTTTGCTCGTTCATCAGGTGATCGCCTGCACCTTTAGTTGGACAGGTTGTCAGGAACAAGCATTCACAGAAATGTTTATTCCCGGTAATCTGCCCGATTATCTGGCTGTCTAAATTCACATTTACCAATTGGTTTCAATCAGGCAAGCTAATGTGATTACAAGTGAGTTTTAGTCAGGTATGCCGCCATGACACCACAGCTGCAGGGACAGTGTAGGGAGATCATAGGAAAAGTTTTTACACACTGAAGGGTGAGCATAGAGAGAGCATAGGGACAGTGCAGGGACAGTGCAGGCTGAGTAATCTGAAGCTGAAGGGACACATAGGAGACAGCCCACTTTGCATTAATCCCTGGGTAGGGCACAGAGCTATCTAACTGAACAGTGTCCACCTTGTTTAATAGATAAGCAATACTATTCGGCCCTGATTCTCAAATTGGGGTGAATAAGCGGTCTAATTCTACTGTTACTGGGGTATCCACTAGTGTTGGGCACAAATATTCGAATCGCAAATTTGAATTGCGAATATCGCCACTTTGAGAATTTGCGAAGATTTAGAGCAGGCATTCTCAAACTGCGGCTGATACCTGTAGGCTGTTCGGGCATGCTGGGAGTTGTAGTTTTGCAACAGCTGGAGGGCCGCAGTTTGAGGATGCCTGCTTTAGAGTATAGTTCTATATATTCGTATTCACAAATATTATTATATTTTTTTTTTCATCTGAACCCATAATCCCTCACTGTTTCTTGCTTGTGGGCCAATGAGAAGGCTGCAATGTGATTGTCTGAGTTTAGCAACATCCCTAGCAACCAATAGGAAAGTTGGCTACCCCTTACTATATAATACCCTCCCCAGCAGCCATTTTCTGTAGTTTTATGGAGTTCTGAAAGAGAGCAGTGCCATTGCTGTGCTCTGTGATTTCCACTCATTACATTAGATAGATAGTTAGATAGTTTATATGTATAATACAGAGAGTTAGTGGGAGATAGTCAGTGTAGGTTATATCCTGATATAGTGGAGCTGATAGGTTCTGATGTCCGTACATACATGCTACAGACATAGTGCTGTGATGTCACGTGTTCACAACAATACATAGTGCACCAATCAGTAATATGTAGTCAGACCTGCTAAAATGTGAAGTTTTACGTATTGCGCCAAAATCTGCGCATCATTAATTGACGATTTGCGCAATCGCGAATATATTGGAGCACTCTATCTGCATATAAAGCCATTTTTAATGTTCTCCAATCTCAGGAAACTTCTAGCAGCTTGAAAATATAGCAAAAGTGACCCACGCCTGTATTTCACACGCAATACACGCATATTACATTGCCGATTTTCGCAATCAAGAAAATAATGGTGAATTCTCGAATTCATGAATTTATAACTAATATTCACCCAAATATTCGTGAAATATAGCAAATTCCAATATTGCCCCTGCCGCTCATCACTAGTATCCACCTGCCTGTTACAGTAACTGTTTCACTACCAGAAAGGACTAGCTATGCATGTCACTGCAATGCACAGTGATGCACATCGAGATACTCTCCCTGCAGGCCGGGATATAGCTGAACATGCTACGTGATAAATTCATTCTAAATGAACAATAAAAATAAAAAAAATTGTGAAACGTCCAAATTGAATTTTTGAAAACTTCACTCTTCTCTAGACACGATAATCAGGTTTTACACATGTCACTGCTATGATATCACAAGTATTTTTCACTCAGTTAAGCTGCTTTGATATTACAACTTTATTTCTGGCAGGCAATCTGACGTGAGACACAAGGGTTTCGGTGATGTAAGCTACTGTGACATCACAGCTATATTTAAGTTACTGTGACATCTCAATGACAATGCTGTCAGGTAAGCTGCTGTGACATCACAAGTGAGTTTTAGTCAGATATTCTGCTTTATCTACTATCACAACTTCCCTTTTCAATACAGGATGACACAAGAAACATGACTCAGCCTGCCCAGTATCCTTGTGACGTCACTATCATCGGCATGTGAAATCCTGCACCTGCGCAGCGCCAGCCCGTACATGAGCAATATGATACCCACTGTGGGCAACGGTATCATCCAACCTAATACTCCTGCGCCAGATTTTTTTTTTTTTTTTTAGGAAGATGAAGATTAAAAGCAAGAAAAGCTCCTCCTTAGCTCCAGTCTGATTCATAATGCTGCTGGCAGTTTTTTTTTTAAGCAATTGTAGGAGTTTTCCAAAACTTTAAAGCTAGATACTGTGATAGATAGATGATAGATAGATATATAGATATTAGACAGATAAATTGCTAAAAACTTACATGCCCAGGCTCCAACAGCATAACCCTCTGCGGTGCCACGCCAGGAGAGACACGCTGCTGAGCCACGCTCCTGGTGATTACTGTGTGCTAGTGTTTCTGACTAATGGGACGCCAAATCACGGACCTACCAGGTTCTGATGATCTAGGGACTCTGCGCTCTATTTAAACCCCTTCTGGCCATACACTAGTGTCAGTGATAGTGTTCGACTCACTAGCCGTGTTCCTGGTTCCTTGTTCCTGTGCTTGTTGGATTCTTTATTTCTCTGACCCTGGCTTGTCTTCTGACCACTTTCCCGTTTGGTACTGCATTGTCCTGCATTGTCCATTTGGTTCTGATCTTGGCTTATCTTCTCATCACTCTCTGTCTCTTGTTTAGTACTCCATAGCTTGTCTGGTCCTGACCCATTTACGTACGATGGTATTGTGTTTGTCTTTTTTGTCTGTTTCTGCACTTAAATAACGTAGGAACCGTCGACCAGTTGTGATCTACCTACTGTATCTAGGACTTGTACTGCAAGGGAAAGCTGGGTGGGTTCTAGCCTTTGGGGCTCTCTGTCCTTGTCTGTCTTTACCTACAGTCGTAACATAGATAGATAGATAGATAGAGTTATAGCCTTAAGGTTCACTGTTCTTGTCTGTCCCTACCTACAGGCGTAACATAGATAGATAAATAGATAATAGCTAAGTAGCTAGCTACATAGATAGCTAGATAGGAGAGATAGATAGATAGATAAATAGGTAGATAGATAGATGGTCAGAGTCAGACAAAAATGGATTATATTGGCACACGCGTTAAACCAGGCAGATGCCTTCTAGCTTATAGTTGGCAGCACTTTCTGACACTAAGGAACAGAGCGAAAAATATGTGCCAAGACAAAGAGTCATTGACCAAGGACAAACCATGAAGATTAAATTAACAGCACATTGTTCACACAGAGGCAGACAGGCCCTTTAGCAAAACAATGAGGGATATGCTGCAGAAGAAGCAAAAACATCACTGCTAAAATTATCCTTCCTGAGCATCTGAGAATGTACAGCATGGCAGACTGCCACACAGCACAACCTGCGCAAGATCATGTTTATGAAATCAGCAATATGCTAACAGATATTATGCTATATATATACACATGCATATATATATATATATATATATATACACACACTACTGGAAAATGGCTACATCAGAGTTCTCAGGGCGCTGGAGAGTGCCTGCTGCCATCAGACAGAGTGCACAGAGACACAGGACCAACTCTAACACCATCCTTGAATTCACTTAAGTAATGGTTCACCCGAAGGGCTCCTTCAGACAAATTAATTTGTTGTCCAGGTGCTGTTTGAATGTAGAATGGACTGAATGCTTAAAGGGAGTCTGTCACCTCCATATGGCCATATACAGCGCTTACATTGCCCTATAGCACAGCTATCCATGAATGTTATGGTACCTTTGTCTTTACACTTGCAGAAGCTGGAAAAACGAAACTTTGATTGATATGCAAATGAGCACTCGCAAGTGCCCAGCGACGGCGTTCACTGTGTTGGTGCCCAGGCTGCCCTGCCTTTTTTCATTGTTCCCCCGCCCCAGCCTCTGCATATGCCCGCCCTCCTGTTCCCTTGCGTCATCCTAAGGTCCGGCCGAGATCCCACGACTGTGCACTGCCTCGCCGGGTCGGAGCATGCGCACTGCATACCAATTGTTGGCACGGCATCGCTTTAACTACTGCGCATGCTCCGGCGAACGGCGCAAAACCAGGGGCAATGTGGCGCTTGCCGGCGCATGCGCAGTAGTTAAAGCGACGCAATGCCCACAATGGGCCCGGCGAGGCAGTGCACAGTCGCGGGATCTCGGCCGGACCTTAGGCGGGGGAACAATGAAAAAAGGCAGGGGAGCCTGGGCACCAACACAGTGAATGTCGCCCCTGGGCACTTGCGAGTGCTCATTTGCATATCAATCAAAGTTTGTTTTTCCAGCTTCTGCAAGTGTAAAGACAAAGGTACCATTACATTAATGTATAGGTGTGCGATAGGACAATGTAAGCGCTGTATATGGCCATATGGAGATGACAGACTCCCTTTAAATATGATAATCAATGGGCTGAATCACATTTTTCTTTCATAGACCATTGGTGAGTTCGGAGAAAATCGCAACAGGCACCATCTTGGTTTAGTTTTTATACTAGACTTGCACATGCAGGTCAATGGGTACATGATAAACAGATGACATGCTGATACATAATAACATACAAACCGGATTCCAAAAAAGTTGGGACACTATACAAATTGTGAATAAAAACTGAATGCAATGATGTGGAGGTGCCAACTTCTAATATTTTATTCAGAATAGAACATAAATCACGGAACAAAAGTTTAAACTGAGAAAATGTACCATTTTAAGGGAAAAATATGTTGAATCAGAATTTCATGGTGTCAACAAATCCCCAAAAAGTTGGGACAAGGCCATTTTCACCACTGTGTGGCATCTCCCCTTCTTCTTACAACACTCAACAGACGTCTGGGGACCGAGGAGACCAGTTTCTCAAGTTTAGAAATAGGAATGCTCTCCCATTCTTGTCTAATACAGGCCTCTAACTGTTCAATTGTCTTGGGCCTTCTTTGTTGCACCTTCCTCTTTATGATGCGCCAAATGTTCTCTATAGGTGAAAGATCTGGACTGCAGACTGGCCATTTCAGTTCCCGGATCCTTCTCCTACGCAGCCATGATGTTGTGATTGATGCAGAATGTGGTCTGGCATTATCTTGTTGAAAAATGCAGGGTCTTCCCTGAAAGAGATGACGTCTGGATGGGAGCAGATGTTGTTCTAGAACCTGAATATATTTGTATGCATTGATGGTGCCTTTCCAGACATGCAAGCTGCCCATGCCACACGCACTCATGCAACCCCATACCATCAGAGACGCAGGCTTCTGAACTGAGCGTTGATAACAACTGGGGTTGTCCTTGTCCTCTTTGGTCCGGATGACATGGCGTCCCAGATTTCCAGAAAGAACTTCGAATCGTGACTCGTCTGACCACAAAACAGTCTTCCATTTTGCCACACTCCATTTTAAATGATCCCTGGCCCAGTGAAAACGCCTGAGCTTGTGGATCTTGCTTAGAAATGGCTTCTTCTTTGCACTGTAGAGTTTCAGCTGGCAACGGCGGATGGCACGGTGGATTGTGTTCACTGACAACGGTTTCTGGAAGTATTCCTGAGCCCATTCTGTGATTTCCTTTACAGTAGCATTCCTGTTTGTGGTGCAGTGTCGTTTAAGGGCCCGGAGATCACGGGCATCCAGTATGGTTTTACGGCCTTGACCCTTACGCACAGAGATTGTTCCAGATTCTCTGAATCTTCGGATGATGTTATGCACAGTTGATGATGATAGATGCAAAGTCTTTGCAATTTTTCACTGGGTAACACCTTTCTGATATTGCTCCACTATCTTTCTGCGCAACATTGTGGGAATTGGTGATCCTCTACCCATCTTGGCTTCTGAGAGACACTGCCACTCTGAGAAGCTCTTTTTATACCCAATCATGTTGCCAATTGACCTAATTAGTGTTAATTGTTCTTCCAGCTCTTCGTTATACTCAAATTTACTTTTTCCAGCCTCTTATTGCTACTTGTCCCAACTTTTTTGGGATTTGTTGACACCGTGAAAATTTGAATCAACGTATTTTTCCTTTAAAATGATACATTTACTCGGATTAAACATTTGATCTGTCATCTACATTCTATTACAAATAAAATATTGACATTTGCCATCTCCACATCATTGCATTCAGTTTTTATTCACAATTTTTTTAGTGTCCCAACTTTTTGGGAATCCGGTTTGTAGTTTATAAGGATGAATAAAGACATTTGTCCATCCAGTTCAACCTGTTATCCTGCAAAGTTGATCCAGAGGAAGTCAAAAAGAACCCTGTGAGGTAGAAGCCAATTTTCCTTTGGGGGAAAAAAATTAATTCCTGACTCTAATCAGGCAATCAGAATAACTCCATGAAACAACGACCCCTCTCTAGTAGCTATAGCCTGTAATATTATTACACTCCAGAAATACATCCAGGCCCCTCTTGAATTCCTTTATTGTACTCACCATCACCACCTCCTCAGGCAGAGAGTTCCATAGTCTCACTGCTCTTACCGTAAAGAATCCTCTTCTGTGTTTTTGTAGAAACCTTCTTTCCTCCAGACACAGAGGATGTCCCCTCGTTACACTCCTGGCGATAAATAGATGATGGGGTAGATCTCTGTACTGACCCCTGATATATTTATACATAGTAATTAGATCTCTCCTCAGACTTTTTTTTTCCTAAAGTGAATAACCCTAATTTTGATAATTCTTCTGGGTACTGTAGTCCATCCATTCCAGTTATTACTTTAGTTGCCCTCCTCTGAACTTTCTCCAGCTCTGCTATGTCTGCCTTGTTCACAGGAGCCCAGAACTGTACACAGTACTCCATGTGTGATCTGACTAGTGATTTGAAGAGTGGTAGGACTATGTTCTCAGCACGGGCATCTATGCCCCTTTTGATGCAACCCATTATCTTATTGGCCTTGGCAGCAGCTGCCTGACACTGGTTTCTAAAGCTTTTGCTGTTCACTAAAATTCCTAAGTCCTTTTCCATGTCCGTGTTAACCAGTGTTTCACCATTTGGTGTTGACGGGTGACTTGCATTATTCCTTCCCATGTGCATAACCTTACATTTGTCAGTCTTAAACCTCATCTGACACTTATCTGCCCAAGCCTCCAATCTATCCAGATCCATCTGTAGCAGTATACTGTCCTCATCCATGTCAATTACTTTACACAGTTTAGTGTCATCTGCAAAAAAATGTATTTTACTGTGCAAGCCTTCTACAAGATCATTAATAAATATATTGAAATTAAATATAAAGAGAATAGAGCCCAGTACTGACCCCAAAGGTACCCCACTAGTGACAGTGACCCAATCTCAGTGTGTACTGTAAATAACTAGTGTTGGGCGCAAATATTAGAATCGCAAATATTAATCGCGAGATATCGGCACTTCGAGAATTTGGGAATATTTAGAATATAGTGATATATATTTGAAATTTTGAATATTCTAGATTTTTATTCATCAGTAACCTCCCTTCTTGCTTGTGGGCCAATGAGAAGGATGCAATGTCTTTGTCTGAGCTTAGCAACATCCCTAATAAGTAAAGTAAGGTCTATTGGCTTGGAAAGTATAGTTCTTAATTGGATTGAAAACTGTGGGAAGGACCGTGTCCAGAGAGTTGCAGTCAATGATTCCTATTCAGAATGGTCCCAGGTTATAAGTGATGTACCCCGAGGTTCAGTGCTGGGCCCTTTATTATTTAATAGCACCATATCTATTTTTGCAATCAAATATTAGTTATACCTTCACACTAGATTGGGCGTATAGAGGTATAATGTCACAACCCAAACAATTGTCAGTAAATTATGTGAACTGGGTATCTTAAAACATAACTTTTACTTTATATTATTTAAAATAAGTATCATATACACCACATTGATGTGAGACAAGAAATGCACTTTAGATGGAAGCGCCACTAGCTAATGTCACAGGATAAGTAAAAACGAATAATTGGGTGGATCTTACCACGTCATGTAGTGAGAATCACGCCTGGTGGCGAATTGGTCCTTTTGTAAGGTGGCAGAAGGACACTGGTGACCGGCAGACTTGTGTTATAGGCAAAGGTTTATTCTCCTGTTTGACCCTAAAATAGATCCCTACCTGATATGAGCCACTGACTATCCATTTATAGAATACGACGGGGAACTTACCTTCGCCAAACATGCGCCCGCCATATTCTTTTACATTGTGAAGAACTTTGACCCATGACACATCCATCAGGTGGTGCAGAACAGCCAATTGAGACGTTTCAGCACATGGACACACCCCCTACGTTATAAATAAACCTAATCTGGCCGCCATTTTACATTCAGTGTTTTGCAGGGAGAGGTTGCTGTGTGGAGCAGGGACAGGCTGTTAGGGACACCAAACGTTAGCTAATAGGCCCACAAAAGTCATTTTAAGCACTAGTATAGGTGTGCTATCGATATGTGTGATACACAGAGGGGTGCGATATACTTATAATATACTTTTATAATGAGTCAAAAACACATAGATCTATATAGTGATCACCTGGAAGTCAGGGGCCTAGTGGCTAGGGGCTTACTAGGGCCATTTTTATATAGGGTAAGGTTCCAGACGGGGTCGCTCTTATCAGGGCGGGTGGTCTGTGGTTAGTCTATCAGGGCCAGAATAGCACCCCCTGTAGGGCAATAATATCAGGGACAGTTCTTTGCCCACCCTGTCCTTCAATACCACATTATCATCTAGCCCAGGGAAAGATGTATTTTGCTATTATAGTGCCAGCGATGTGCGGTCCGCAAATTGCGGAATGCACATTGCCGGTGTCCGTGTTTTGCGGATCCGCAAAACACTTACTGATGTGTAAATTGACCCTCATAGTAACATTATTAAAGGTTAAGTTTTATCTTTATGTATATTCTAATGGATTGCCTTCCTTGTACAATGTAATAATATACTTTCTATGTTAGAAAGTGTATTATAGTGCATTTGTATTGTGCGGCAGTTGTGTGCGGTTCTGCTGTGATACTGCAGGTATATAGAGGGACAAGCGTTATTGGAACAAATAATTTCTACTGGTGTGATACACCAGTCTCCCCCGAAAAAAACTGTGTACCAATATACTTTCTTTATAGTGCATTTGGGTACTGTATAATGCATTTGCGCATGCACGTACGCAAAAATTAGATTGCCGATATTTAGCATTGAAAAATTAAATGAATGGAGATGGCAAATTCGAATAATACATCTGGTATGTCACTGTCCATGTTGTGGGACTATTTGTGCACTTCTAGTAATTATTTCTTGGCTGCAAATATGAGCTGAAGGTTTTTCAGGTTCGCCTGCCATTAAAATGAATGGGACTCGCTGCGAACTTGCGGTTCGCGAACATTTGATTGCGTTTGCGAACCGTCCCGGCAGATGTTCATCCATCACTGTTAGTTAGATAGCTTATATATATATATAATACATATAGTTATCGGGAGATAGTCAGTGTAGGTTATATCCTGATATAGTGTAGCTGTTGCAGTGCAGGGTGTTAGGTAGTGTGATAGGTTCTGCTGGCCATACATACATGCAGACCTGCTAAAATGTGAAGTTTCACGTATTGCGCAAAATTTTCGCATCATTAGTGCCGATTAGCGCAATCGCAAATATATTAAAGCACTCTAATTGCATATAAAGCCATTTTTTATGTTCCGCCGTGCCAACCATTTTGTCTAATCTCAGGCAACTTCAAGCAGCTTGGAAAATGTAGCAAAAGTGACGCATGCCTGTATTTTGTGCCCATTACGCGAATATTACATTGCCGATTTTTCGCAATCAAGAAACTAATCTCGAATTCACGAATTTGGGTATATATGACAAATATTCGCCCAAATATTCAGGAAATATCGCAAAATTGAATATAGCCCCTGCTGCTCATTACTATTAATAAACACCCTGTGTTTTCTATCACTGAGCCAGTTACTTACCTATTTATATAAATGAGTAATGGAAGCTCTTAGCGCACATACGTGTCGGGCCCACCTACCAAGCGTCAAGGTGGCTTCCGCAGATGGGTCCCTATCACTAAAGATACTGCCTCACTTTGGACTTACTAAAGCCTCCAATATTCAGGGCAGTGTAGGAACCAGCTGCAAACATACTATGCTCAGAAGTCCCAGGTAGATGAGCGTGTCCAGTCTAAAAGGGGTGCGCTAAGAGCTTCCATTACTCATTTATAGTCGATATTGTACCACTTTTATCTAGAATGACCCCCATTTCTTAGCTCTATTGTTTGCATATATAATGGTGTGCAGCCATTTTGTTTTTTGTAATTATGTTTGCTTCATGGATATGCACCTGTGATTCTGAAGGTTTTAGTCTAAATTTTCTTGCCCATAGGATATAAACATCCCATGGGTCGATGTTTATCTCTGAATGGACATTCTGGAACGTCCATTCAGAGATGGCAGCTGCACGCTAATCGTTTCGCCAGATGGCTTCGTCAGGCGAAGTTCCCCTGGCGAAACGTATTGGTTTCGGTGAGGGACACTGGGATACCTGTATTTATTTACTTTTGTGGTATGTATTGATAAGTGACATTTGGTATTTTTGTGTACTTTGTTTTCTCCTCTGCTATTTGGTGTAAAACATTATTTATATTGTGTTCACATTAAATATACTCTTTAGTGGTGCAGCCTCCAATAACGTTATGTACTTTTTTATATTTGGTAAGCTACTAGTATTTGCACAGTTTTGCAGTGGAGGTTTGTCATTTGTTTATGAAGCACTTAGCACTTTAACAGGTAAATCTGCCTTCCAAAAACCATACGGCGATCCTTTTCTTCTGCGCCCTGCCATGTGCCCGTACAGCAGTTTACGACCAAATAAATATTGAGTTTTGTTTGACTGTTAACCCTCGATGCATTAAAGAAAAAAATTGATTAAAATGGAAAATCTGCCAAAAAATGTGAAATTTAGAAATGTCATCTCCATTTTACTTTAATTCTTGTTGAACACCTAAAGGGTTAGCAAAGTTTGTAAAATCAGTTTTGAGTAACTTGAGGGGTGTAGTTTCTACAATTGGGTCTTTTATGGGGTGTTTCCAATATGTAAGCCCCACAAAGTGACTTCAGACCTGAACTGGTCCTTAAAAAGTGGGTTTTGGAAATGTTCTTAAAAAATGTAGGAATTGCTTCTACAATTCTAAGCCTTCTAACATCCTTAAAAAAATTAAATTACATTTCCAAAATGATTCAAACATAAAGTAGACATATGGGGAAAGTTAAGTTATAAATATTTTATGAGGTATCACTTTCTGTGAATTTTTCATTTTTTTTTGTAAATTTTAGATTTTTTTTATAAAAAAAGGTGAAATATATCGACTCAAATTTACCACTGTCATGAAGTACAATGTGTCACGCGCAAACAATCTCAGAATGGCTTGGATAAGTAAAAGCGTTCTATTACCACATAACATCACGCATGTCAGATTTGCAAAATTAGGCTCTGTCAGGAAGGGAAAAATGGCTTGGATGTGAAGTGGTTAATGTGGTACAGTATCAAATGCTTTGGAGAATTCAAGATATACGACATCCATTGATTCACCACGGTCAAGTCTAGAACTTAGCTCCTCATAAAAATGCAGCACGCCAGACCTGCAGGGGATTGCGATAGTAAGGTCACGGTTATGGGCAATCGAGGGTTACTCACTTTTTAGAGGAGAACCCTGGGCAGGCATGCAACAGTGAAGGAGAGGTAGACACAAGTTCCTCTGGGGCACACTCTGTAGATAGGGACCAGGCCTGATGGTGGATGAGGTGCCCTGGATGTTGCAGGTATTTTGAGTGCCTGGGGCAAGGTCCCTTTAAGGATCGTGACGCCAGTGCCTGTAACGGTGGCACACCGATTTATAGGAGTAGTAATTGAAGTACACAGCTGGTATGGTAAAACGTTGCTTTACTTGGAAAAACAGTCCAACTTTGTACAGACAGTTGCTTATGCAGTCCTTGAATCATATATATAATTCACAAGCAGGTTTACTTCTCAATATGGCAGGTATTAGTCTTGCAAGATACTTGGAGGGTATACAGTTAATGCTTCACAGTCAAGGCTGCTTTATCCCCTCAGCTATTCTAGCTGGCTGGATCCCAAGGCCTGGATGCCTAAATGCTGGCTTTAATCCTTGGTAATAAATCTTCCTCCAGTATTGACCCTTGCTTCTATCTTATAGTACCTCTGCCCATCAGTTTACTTATCTGAGCTGGTTGAATTGTTCCTGTTGTGAGGGAAGCTGCAGGTTTCTCCCAGGAGGTCCATCCCTACTACTGGGGTTACTTCTTCTGTGCTTGTTGGATTACTGGTCTCCAGACAGGCTGTACTCCTTCACTAGCCTCCTGGGGCAACTAGAAGCCTGGACTATCCAGCTGCATGTCAGGAGGAGGCCCGCAGCATATTTCTGGCTGGAGCCTTCTCACTTCTGTCTCCACAGACTCCTGACTATGACCTAACCCCTCCCTGTCTGGGCCTGGACATTTATACTAGGGGCTCCCTATCTCCCTCTAGTGTCTAGGATGTCTAACTACACCCCAATATGCCTGGGAAGGGGAAACAACACAAATGTAAAAACACATTAAATGCATATATAAATATAACATCACTGTCCCTTGTGAGCAAAAGTAACACGTGACCCAATTGACCCTTGTGTAGTGCCCACTCCTACCTAGTGGGACACTACAAAAACTGTTTAACTAAGTTTAACATGACTGATCCCTTATGAAATGCAATAGGAAAAAATAAAAAAAGAGAGGTTGAGTGGTTCCACCAGGGCTAAAGGCCCTGGGGAAAAGGTGCCAGAAGGGTGGAGAAGATGCTAGTGTAGATAGAGGAGAATAAAATCAAGTAGCACCACAATCTAAGTGCCGTTCAGTAGATATTAAGGGAAGGCAGCACAAGTGTTATGGGGAGATGAAAAAATATTTTTTATTGCCAATAGAGAAATACAAGCAGTAGGTGAACCTGGTCCGGTGGTACCAAAATAAATGAATGGATCCAGCCGTGACCTAATTCAAAAAAAGAAAACACTATAGAAGGGGCCACTCCCAAGAGTGTGGAGGACATAGGTGTGGTAAGTAATACCCCCTTGTTACCGGAGGATAGTGGTGATACAGAATATTCTCCACAGGATCGCATATCAGATGGTACCAATTGATGGCAGCCAACAGCAAAGCTTCGGATCGATGTAGTTTATTGCAGTAAAAAATATATATCCCAACGCGTAAGACCTCCGAAAGGCGTTGGGATATATATTTTTTACTGCAATAAACTACATTGATCAGAAGCCTTGCTGTTGGCTGCCATAAATAGGTACCATCTGATATGCGATCCTGGCCAGGGGGGCAGCTAGTCACGGGTGTCTTGAGCTTTATCCTGTGACTACGCCTCCTGTGAAGTGAGTACTCGAACTTTCAGAATTACAAACTCTCCTTCTGAGAATATTCTCTTTCACCACTATCCTCCGGTCACAAGGGGGTATTACTTACCACACCTATCTCCTCCACACTCTTGGCAGTGGCGCCTTCTATAGTGTTTTATTTTTTTAATTAGGTCACGGCTGGATCCATTCATTTATTTTGGTACCACCGGTCCAGGTTCACCTACTGCTTGTATGATCCCTTATGAAGCCATGTTGATATGGGTTATTTGCTTATTTTCATTGAGGTACTCCAAGATAGCATGTTGTAGAAAACCTTCAAACAGTTTACCCACGACAGATGTTAAACTTGCCAGCCTATGGTTTCCAGGCTCTGTTATTAGACCCTTTTTGAATATTGGCACCACATTTACTATATGCCAATCCTGTAGAACAATCCCTGTCAATATATAGTCCTTAAATATCAGAAATAAGGGTCTGGTTATGACAGTACTTAATTCTCTAAGGATACAGGGGAGTATGCCATCTGGTTCCAGCGATTTGTCTATTTTAATCTTTTTAAGATGCCACTGTACTTTTTCCTGGGTCAAACAGGGCACTTTTAATGGGGAATTTACTTTAACATTGTGCATTTCATCTAACAGTTTATTTTCCTTAGTGAATACAGTAGAAACAGGGCCGTCTTTAATATTGATTGGACCCTGGGCAAAAATTTACTTGGGCCCCCTGGATCCCGCCTTCCCACACCTTAGCAGGCAATCACGCCCTCCACCACAACACACACACAAAAAATCCACACACCTGGTAGAGTACAGTGAATGACTGTAAATACTTCCAGTTCTGAAGACTCCAGCGGCTCAGGATCAGTGCTCTGGGCAGCTGGGCTCAGGCTGGAAGTGGGCACCGCTCTGCAGGAAGGAGACCAGGGCTCGGCTCACCCTAGTGTTACAGTGCACCCTAGCACCCCACAGTATGCAGTATAGCACCCTATAGTATACAGCACCCCACACTACACAGTACCCCACAGTATATAGTATAGCAGCCCACAGTATACAGCACCCCACAGTATACAACAGTATACAGTAGAGCAGTATAGCACCTCATCGTATACAGCACCCCAAACTATACATGATACAGCACCCCACACTATACAGTACAGCAGTATAGCACTACACACTATACATCACCCACAGTATACAGCCCCCCCCACAGTATACAGTACAGCAGTATAGCACTCCACAATATACAGCACCCACAGTATACAGTATACAGGCCCCCCACACACTATACAGGCCCCCCACACACTATACAGGCCTCCCACACTATACAGCCCCCCCAGTATACAGGCCCCACACAGTATACAGGCCCCCCCACACTATACAGGCCCCCCACACTATACAGCCCCCCCCCACAATATACAGGCCCCACACAGTATACAGCCCCACACAGTATACAGGCCCCACACAGTATACAGCCCCCCCAGTATACAGCCCCCCCCAGTATACAGCCCCCCCAGTATACAGCCACACATTATACAGGCCCCAAACAGTATACAGCCCCACACAGTATACAGCACCCCACTATACAGTAGTTTACAGTATATTAGCATAACAGCCCCTGAGTGTCACCTTTTTCTGATATAATCTTCACACAAAAAAAGCTCCACAGTTAAGGCAAACTTCACCTGCAACACTCCTGCTAGGACCTGTGATGACCTCATAGCTAGTAACTAGGTTACTGGTCACATGGTGATGATGTCATTAAGGTCCTAGATCACATTCACAGCTCTAACACAGTACGATGCCGGTGTAGCGTTATATTACCCTACCTCGTGAGATTTACCTACCTCCTGACTTCCTGTCGCACTGCTAATGACGTAAGGAGGCGGCCCTGAGTTTTGACGATCTGCGCATGCGCAAACCGACAGTTTATGGAAAATCTCAGCGGAGTTCAGCTTTACACCGGGACACTGCGCATGCGCAGGAGAGCCACAGTAGGGAAATATTACGGCCTAGTGCGCAAGCGCGGCTAACTTCGGCTGGCGCATGCGCAGTGTCCCGATGTGAAGCTGAACTCCGCTGAGATTTTCCATAAACTGTTGGTTTGCGCATGCAGTAGGGCAATGTAACGCTACACCGGGACTCACCCCCTGTGAAGCTGACAGCCTGACACGGGGCAGTGGCTAGCAGAGCTCAAGAGGCAGCTACCTTGGGCCCTCCAGGAGCAACTGGGCCCGGGGCAGCTGCCCCTTTTGCCCCTTGGTAAAGACGGCCCTGAGTAGAAATACAAAATATTTAATAGCTTTGCTTCCTCCTCATCGCTGTCTGCAACTCCCCTCTCATCACTCTGTAAAGGGCCAACACTTTCAGATTTATCATTTTTACCATTTATATAATTGAAGAACATTTTAGGGTTAGTTTTACTCTCTTTGGCAATAAATCTCTCTATGTCTAGTTTGGCTGCTTTTATTAGATTTTTACATATTCTGTTTATGTCTTTATAGTTTTTTAATGCCACCTTGCTACCCTCTTGCTTTAGTGATTTAAATGCTTTCTTTTTGTCAGTCATTGCTTTCTTTGCATTTCTGTATATCCACATTGTTTTTTCTTGTTCCTTACCCTTTTATTCCCATAAGGTATTTACCTCTCGTAATTAGAGGATGCTTTTAAAAATATCACATTTTGTGGCTGTATTTTTATTTTTTAGGACTTTGGCCCAGTTAGTTAGGCCAATGGCTTCTCTTAGTTGGCTAAATTTTGTTTTTTTGAAGTTTGGTATTTTTGTTTCTCCTTGAAGAAACACTCTTTTTGCTGCCACATGGACAGAAATAAAACTGACAAACTGAACACATTTTTTAACTTATTGTAATAAAATTTATATTTTTGGTAATATGAGCTCTCTTTTCATTTGTTTCTGCTATTTCACTCGGGAGCTTTTACCGAGTTACACTTTAGGTGTATCCCCTGTGGCTATTCAGGGTGGGCACTGTCTCTTACCCGCCTTGGGGATACCCTGGGTCATTTTTGTTTGTCAAACTGAACACAGGTAGAGGCAATCCTGGATCAGTGCGGAAGGAAAGTTGTCGGTTTTTAATGGAATATAAAATCAGAGGCACCAGAAGCTACAGCACGGGACTATATCTAGTAATGACATGGGCGCTGTAATACAGACCTATACAACACAGATCTATAATATAATATTTTACCATATGTAAGTTCTCTTGATATTTAAATGGGGTGTATATGATTAGAAATCGCTAGGATATGCCCCCATTGTCTGATCACACCTATATCAAGAACGGAGCCCCGAAAGTCGTGGAGGGCACACTGTGCATGTGCAGCCGTACTCCATTCATTTTCTATGGGGCCACCAAAAATAGCTGAACACTGGTTCGGCTATTTCTGTCGGTCCCATAGAACTGAATAGGAGCGGTGTCTGTTCATGAGCGGTGCGCTCTTATTTAGTTCTATGGGGAGAGCGCTTGGTGGTGGCCGGACCGGAGTCCTCCAGCCACCACTTTGCAGGGCTCCTCTTCCCGATATAAGTGCAGGTCCCAGAAGTGGGACCCACACCTATAAGACATATGCCCTCATGACAAGGGAGGGTGGCTCTGTGAAAGTGCGGAAACTGTTCTTCTGTCTACTTTTATAGGGACTGTGGATCCATGGCTGTTGAACCGTCTGTAACACCCGTGAAGATGTCGGATTAATCCTTTATTTGCTGGTAAGTATGCTTTATTTTATTTATTATACATAGGTTACCCTAACCCTAACCCTTTATAACATCCATAGCCCCCATGCTACCCCTTTGTATAACTTTGTACAAATAGGGCTTATTCAGGAAACTGCAGCCACCCAGACATTTTGTCTTAAAGAGATGATCCAGGATTTTTATATTGATGACCTATCCTCAGGATAGGTCATTAATATCTGATCCGTGAGGGTCACCACACAGTCACATGACATAGGGGCGGCTCAATACCATTCAATTGAATGGGCTAGAGTTGTAATACCAAGCACAAACAATATGCAATGTACGGCGCTATGATTGGTAAGCTGTGAGGAAACCAAAGTGCTCACCAGGACGGCTTGACATCTTTAAAAAGCTGATTGGCGAGGTGCCAGGAGTCAGACCCATGCCATTATGATAGTGGTGTCCGAATCCTGAGGATGGGCTATCAATATCAAAATCCCTGATAACACCTTTAATAAAGAAGATCAGAAAACCAAAGCCTAATTAGTTCGTATGAATTATATCTATGTGAATTATGGAAAAGTGAGATAAATAATACAGGTATAATACTAATTAGTTGTGGTGTGCAATAATAAACATGAACAACAAGGACTTAATAATGTTAGAAAACAAGTTGGGATTTGTATAATGTATAATTTAGGGACAGGAATGACTTATTCATATATGTTCCACCCTGGTAACAAGGTGAGAAGGGTAATATAGACGTGCAGTTGCAATCCTTGTCTTACATAATATATGATGAAACATTAAGGATACGGTATATCTTCCAGGTGATTATTCAGGCTCAGTCCTTTTCCTTTCTTTGTCCAGATGTATGCAACAGCAATTCATTACATGCTTTATAATTCTATGGAATGATCATACACTACTTGGCTTGTGGGGGAAATTTCAGGATGAACCAAAAATGCACTTTTTTGTGAACTTAATGTGACCTTCTCTAAACTTTCGAATGCACATGTCCAACTGTTCAATGTTCTAGTACTTTTTGAGCAACTTGCTGTTCTCTAACAAGGAGCTTAATGGCAAAATTACCAACAGGTGTTTTATCCATGAATTGCCCAATACATTTCCTGGTTCAATTAGAATTAGTATTTAAACAGTCCTCCTCATCATACCGTTCACATTTTGACATCATGAGACCAAGACGACACCTATCAATTGATCAACAGTACCTCTCCATTTTGAGGATTCAAGCAGGATGTTCTCAGACAGAAGTGGTCAATGAGCTTAGAGTGTCACAGTGTCATCAGCAGGTTGTATCAGAGATAGGCCTCATGCACACGACCGTTGTGTGCATCCGTGGCCGTTGTGCCGTTTTCAGTTTTTTTTTCGCGGACCCATTGACTTTCAATGGGTGCGTGGAAAAATCGGAAAATGAACCGTTTTGCAGCCGAGGCCGTGATCCGTGTATCCTATCCTGTCCTATTTTTTTGACGGACAACGGTTCACGGACCCATTCAAGTCAATGGGTCCGTGAAAGAACACGGATGCACACAAGATTGGCATCCGTGTCCGTGATCCGTGGCCGTAGGTTGCTTTCATACAGACGGATCCGAAGATCCGTCTGCATAAAAGCTTTTTCAGATCTAAGTTTTCACTTCGTGAAAACTCATATCCGACAGTATAT
The DNA here is from genome assembly GCF_014858855.1 of Bufo gargarizans. Taxonomy (NCBI): domain Eukaryota; kingdom Metazoa; phylum Chordata; class Amphibia; order Anura; family Bufonidae; genus Bufo; species Bufo gargarizans. The sequence continues at coordinate 17,058,180 of NC_058087.1, read as the reverse complement.
TCTAACACAGAAGCGTTCCCATGGTGATGGGGACGCTTCTAGTTAGAATACACTACAAACTGTGTACAAGACTGCCCCCTGCTGCCTGGCAGCACCCGATCTCTTACAGGGGGCCTGTGATCAGCACAATTAACCCCTTCAGGTGCGGCACCTGAAGGGGTTAATTGTACTATCATATCCCCCTGTAAGAGCTCAGGGCTGCCAGGCAGCAGGGGGCAGACCCCCCCCTCCCCAGTTTGAATATCATTGGTGGCCAGTGCGGCCCCCCCCTCCCTCCCTCTATTGTAATAATAGCTTGGTGGCCAGTGTGCGCCCCCCATCCTCCCTCTATTGTAATAAATCGTTGGTGGCACAGTGTGCGCCCCCCATCGGCCCCCCCCTCCCTCCCTCTATTGTAATAAATCGTTGGTGGCACAGTGTGCGCCCCCCATCGGCCCCCCCTCCCTTTATAGCAGTAACAACATTGGTGGCAGTGTGCGGCCTCCCATCTCCCCCCCCCCCCGATCATTGGTGGCAGCGGAGTTCCGATCGGAGTCCCAGTTTAATCGCTGGGGCTCCGATCGGTAACCATGGCAACCAGGACGCTACTGCAGTCCTGGTTGCCATGGTTACTTAGCAATAGTACAATAGTAGAAGATTCATAGTTACCTGCTTGCTGCTGCGATGTTCGTGTCCGGCCGGAAGCTCCACCTACTGGTAAGTGACAGGTCTGTGCGGCGCATTGCTAAAGAACTGTCACTTACCAGTAGGAGGAGCTCCCGGCCGGTCACAGACATCGCAGCAGCAAGCAGGTAAGTATGAATCTTCTACTATTGTACTATTGCTAAGTAACCATGGCAACCAGGGCTGCAGTAGCTTCCTGGTTGCCATGGTTACCGATCGGAGCCCCAGCGATTAAACTGGGACTCCGATCGGAACTCCGCTGCCACCAATGATCGGGGGTGGGGGGAGATGGGAGGCCGCACACTGCCACCAATGTTGTTACTGCTATAGAGGGAGGGGGGCCGATGGTGGGTGCACACTGTGCCACCAACGATTTATTACAATAGAGGGAGGGAGGGGGGGGGCGATGGTGGGCGCACACTGTGCCACCAACGATTTATTACAATAGAGGGAGGGAGGGGGGGCGATGGTGGGCGCACACTGTGCCACCAACGATTTATTACAATAGAGGGAGGGAGGGGGGGCCGCACTGGCCACCAATGATATTCAAACTGGGGGGGGGTCTGCCCCCTGCTGCCTGGCAGCCCTGATCTCTTACAGGGTGATATGATAGTACAATTAACCCCTTCAGGTGCGGCACCTGAGGAGTTAATTGTGCTGATCACGGCCCCCTGTAAGAGATCGGGTGCTGCCAGGCAGCAGGGGGCAGTCATGTACACAGTTTTTCAGTATATTCTAACCTGAAGCGTCCCCATCACCATGGGAACGCCTCTGTGTTAGAATATACTGTCGGATCTGAGTTTCACGATGTAGCTCATATCCGACAGTATATTCTAACATAGAGGCGTTCCCATGGTGATGGGGACGCTTCAAGTTATGTTCGGGTGTCCGCCTGGCCGTGCGGAGGCAAGCGGATCCGTCCAGACTTACAATGTAAGTTAATGGGGACGGATCCGTTTGAAGATGACACACTGTGGCTCAATTTTCAAACGGATCCGTCCCCCATTGACTTTCAATGTAAAGTCTGGACGGATCCGTCTGAGGCTACTTTCACACTTAGAAATGTTTTAACAATATAATGCAGACGGATCCGCTCTGAACGGAGCCACCGTCTGCATTATATGAACGCAAGTGTGAAAGTAAAGGGACTCCTGACTTTACATTGAAAGTCAATGGGGACGGATCCGTTTGCAATTGCACCATATTGTGTCAACGTCAAACGGATCCGTCCCCATTGACTTGCATTGTAATTCAGGACGGATCCGTTTGGCTCCGCACGGCCAGGCGGACACCAAAACGACTTTTTTTTCATGTCCGTGGATCCTCCAAAAATCAAGGAAGACCCACGGACGAAAAAACGGTCCCGGATCACGGACCCCGTTTTTGCGGACCGTGAAAAAAAACTGTCGTGTGCATGAGGCCATACAGAGAGACTGGAAAAGTCACAGAAAGGCATTGAAGTGGACGTCCTTTGGCCACATCCCACACTAATGACCACTTCATTGTGAATAATGCCCTGCGGATCCAGATGATGAATGCCACACAACTCCAGGCACATTTAAGGGAGGTGAGAGGCACCCAAGTGTCATGTCAGACCATTTCAAACCGTTTACATCAGCATGGTCTGCGTGCTAGATGACCTGCAAGGGTACCTGACCACAGGCGTCATTATCTTGCATGGGCCAGGGACCAGTGGGCCTCAGTGCTGTTCACTGATGAAAGCTGATTTATGCTGAGCCAAAATGATGGCCGCCAATGACATTGGAGACTTCAAGGAGAGCACTATGCATCAGCCACTGTTGTCACCAGACAAGCCTTTGGTGATGGTGGTGTTACAGTGTGAGCAGGTGTGTCAGTCCAGGGGTGGCCAACCTTACAGACACAAAGAGCCCCCCCAAAAATGTATGACTACCAGGAGCCACAAGCTATACATTTACATACGAGTCACCGTATTATTCGCCCTACAAAATGCACCTAGGTTTTAACAAAGAAAAAAAGAGAAAAAAGAATATTTAAGACCCCCAATGCTCGGATCAGACAATACAAATCAAACTCCTAGCATCAGAACCTCAGTGCTCAGATCTACCCCCCCCCCCAAATGCTCAGATTCCCCCATGCTCAGATCCCCCCTATGCTCAGATCTTCCCCCAATGCTCAGATCTTCCCCCCATGCTTAGACCTGACCAACTCACGCTCTAACAAGACCCCCCCATGCTCAGATCTGCCCCCATGCTCAGATATGACCCCCCTATGCTCAGATATGACCCCCCATGCTCAGATCTGACCCCAATTGCACAGATCAGGACCCCCCATGCTCAGATCAGACCCCCATTGCCCAGATCATGACCCTCCCCTGCTCAGATCAGAACCTCCCATGTTTAGATCAGACCCCATGCTCAGTTCTATCATTTAAAAAAAATCTCTTCCCTCTCCTGGTCAGGCACTGGGCTCCTGCTCGGGCACCTGCTACTCTGCAGGTCTGACACGCTCTCCACTGTGACCTGATGAGCACAACATTAGGTCATAGTGCGTGTCTCCACGTACTACATTCTCACACTGTGTGCATCAGGACATAGTGGAGAGTGAGCTGGAGCTGCAAAGTAGCAACAGTGCCCGATCAGGAAAAGAGATCTGAGTATGGGGTGGAGAGTGAGCCGGCCTGACTGCTTCAATGGCTCCACAGCTAGAGTCGCACTTAAAGAAGCAAAGAGCCGCATGAGGCTCAAGAGCCATGGGTTGGCCACCCCTGGTCTAGTCAATACAGAACTGCCCTATACTTTTTGAATGGTACAGTGAAAAGTCCTTGCTACTTGAATAACATCATTAATCCAGTCTGCATGAGCAACACAGGCCTCATTTCAACTGCATGGACACCAATGCGCCAGCTTATCGAGGTTGCATCATTAGGGAACGGCTGCTGGAGACTGGGATACCTCAAATGGAATGCCCTGCACTTTCTCAGGACCTGAATCCCATTGCAAACTTATGGGATCAACTGAATCTCCATGTAGAAGCTCGTAACTCTGTACTCCAGAACCTCAATGACCTGAGGTCCGCCCTTCAAGATGAGTGGGATGCCATGCCTTAGCAGACAATGAGTTGACTTGTGAACAGCATGAGACGTCATTGTCAAGCTATATTTGATGCTCAAGGCCACATGACAAGTTATTAGAACATTGAATTTTTTTGTGGGGGTAAACCCACCATTGTTGTTAGCTTTTGTTTCAATACATTGTTTGAGATGAGGAAATCACCATTGCATGCTTTTACTTACTGTATTTTAAGCCCTATAAGGCCCATAAGATGCACCTAGGTTTTAGAGGAGGACAATAAGAAAAAATATTTTTCATTAGACCTCAGGTCAGACCACCAATCAGAACCCCCATGTTAATTAGAACTCATCTGACAACCCCAATCAGACCCCCGATGTTAATAAGACTCCAATAAGACCTCAGCTCAGACCCCAATGTGAATGACCCCCAATCAGATCTCAGATAAGCACCCAAATCTAAATAAGACCCCCATTCAGCCCCCAGATCAGCCCCCAATGCCTCTTATAATCATCCCCATGCCTCCTATCATCAGCCCCCATGCCTCCTATCATCAGCCCCCATGCCTCCTATCATCAGCCCCCATGCCTCCTATCAGACCCCTTGCCTCCTATAAGACCCCATGCCTCCTATAAGACCCCATGCCTCCTATAAGACCCCATGCCTTCCATCAGCCCTCATACCTCTTATCATCCTCCATGCAACGGCACATACACAGGAGAAGGCATGTGTGTAGACTTTAGAGGCGGAGCAGGCATGTGTGGCAGGAAAGCCTGATATGCCCCTCATCTGCCTGCTCCCTTGCTCCCATTAACGTCTCCCTGCAAATCTGCCGGCCGGCCGCCTGCAAACCTCCACCAGACGGGGCCAGCCGTTCTCTATCACCCTGCACCAGCCACACCACCTGACCCTACCACTCAGTGGCCGTCCGTATTAACAAGCACGCGCTGTGGCCAGCAGGCTCTCCCTCTCCAGGTACACGGATGTCTGGTACATCACAGGCTGCTGTTTCTATGCAGTGCAGCCTGCGATGTGCCATGCAATGTTCCGCACTTTTTATATATTTTTTTGCACTGTATTCACCCCATAAGACGCACTAGCGTTTGGGGAGGTGCGTCTTATGGGGAGAAAAATTTGGTAAATGCCCTACTTTCATGATATAATATGACTGCAGTATGAATATTTTTTGTTTTCCATAAATTTCACCAGAAAGCTAGTGTAGTCTCTTCTCATAGAATAAGTTAATTATAATTAGCAACTTTATTACAAATGGAGAATACCCTCTCCTTAGGTGCAAATCATTCTTGCTTTGGAGTTGACTTTGGAGTCAGCCCTAGGGGGAGAGCCAGCCCCTTAAATACCCTGAGGTGACTAGCCATTGGCTGGGGAAGACTAGGGAGTGATTGTGCAGGCCCTTTAAGGGCCAGAGCGCACATACACCATAGGGACAAAACAAGGAGGCCTAAGTGGGAAGCACAGGCTAAGTGCTGCGGGATGCTGGGGGTCAGGCCAGCTGCTGGTGGGCATAGGAGGGCAAGAGAGTCTGGACCACTAGCACAGCAAGAGAAGAGGCTGAATGAGTGACATGAGGCCAATGACCACACGGAGGAGAGGGACAGTGGTGAACATGGGCCGCTAGTGCAACGTCTGAGCATTCAACTGAACTTGGGAGGAGGAAAGGTGATGTGAATACATGAGATAAACTACTATGGGGGAGCACACAAGAAAAGAGACAGGGCACAGATGACACTTGGGCACGAGCTTGTAGTGTATACATAATAGTATATCCATGCTACTAAAGAATGTGCACCCCTGGGATAGGGGATGGTTGGTTCTTCATAATTGGATACTCTGGCAGGTCCAAGAAACCCCAGTCAGATACTGATTCCATCTACCTAAAAAATTTCAAAAGCCAAATACCCCTTTAAACCTATACATTTTTCACTATTCTACTTCAGAAACTAAAAAATATATATATATATATTCAGTTAAATGACATTTAAAAGCACAATTTTTGTGGATATAAAAAAAAAATTCCATCTAAATTTTTTTTTCAAATTTATAAAAATAGAGTAAATATCAAAGTAGTTACCTGTCAGGATCTCAGAAATTTGATTACATTTTTCCAGCTTATTTCTGTTTTGGGGGTTCTAGAGTAGGTGAAAACCAATATGGATCTATTTAGAGTGTCACAGGAGTTGTCACCCAGCTTACCTATAGGCTAGGTTGATATCACATTTTTGTTTTACATTTATCATATACAAAAAACATATCTGCTAAACGGATGTCTCTGACGGTGTGCTCCTTTTTTATACCAAACGCATATGTTAAACGTAGGGCAAAAACGAGAAGTGAACCCAGCCTGACCGCACATTTGACTAGTAAATCTGCCTAGGTACTTTCTCTGCTCTCGTATCTTTGCACAGTTAGAGGCAGACCATAAGACTGCCATGGGACCCTTGAAAAGAGGGGGCCTAGTCCTGGTTGGTCCCATTCTCCTTCCTTATGAGTGTCATAACCCTTTGTAGGACTTCATATATTTGTTTACTGCATCATTAACAAATATGGAAAAGACGAGCTATCCCGTGTAGTAAAATCTGGAAATGGGTGGTCCTCCTCTCCTCCATATTCTCCACTGGTTAGGATGACATCACCTGTGACAGCTACAATTTGGCTTTTTTGGGCTATCACTGTAAAAACTATATAAAACATTTGAGACTTTCACACATGGAAATTACAAAAGGGGCATTGACATGAACTATCAGTAGGCTCTTAATTACATATCGTTTTATTGTGTCCTGATAAATGAAGAGCATGTTACCCAGGCCGCTATTATCTTATTACAAGACATTTGTCAACGCCACACCACTGCCATGGAGTGAAGTGAGCATTTCATTCAGCACCATCATCTGTTCTCTGTTGACTTGCAAACAAATCTTCCTCTTTGTTCCACTTTGATCTCCCACTATATCAACTTCGAGGATGCTTTCTCATCCTGTCCACCCGAAATAAAGGGTAAAGTATGAATTATCCGTTCTCTCATGATGACACATTACAAATAGGACGTACATTTTGCTGTTTTTTTCCTAATTGCATCTGATAAAGATTTATGTTAATTATATTAAAAATAGTAAAGGAAAAACATGGAAAATTCAGTTTATAATGTGAATCTCTTTTGAAGTACTTCAATCAGTACTTTCCATAGTAGAGCTTAAGAACGTTGTCTTTTTGCTAATTTGATGGTACACTCCAGATCTCACCTGACTGAAACTCAGCTTACCTGATGGTAATGCGTTTGTGATGTCACAGCTGCATATCTAAAATTAACTTGTGATGTCACAGCAGCTTACCTGAGGGAAACCCACTTGAGATATCTCAATTTGCCTAGGGTTGAACGCCAACAACAGAATGATGTGGAACATCAGTACAAAAACTCAACTGAATTATGATGACAGAATATGGTAGCCTTAGACCACTCCAATCCATCACTTAATATTTAAATATTTAAAAATTAATTAACACAGAATTGGGGACCTAGAAATGACGATAAAAAGTACAGATTGACTGTAAGGTGACCTGTAAGGAAAGGAATGACAGACTCCAACCAGGTGTCCTCTAACTAGTGGAAATATGTGATGTTTCAGCCCACGCAAGGATCTTTCTCAAAAGTCTCAAAAGTAAAAAGGGGGAGGAATACAACAGTAAGAATATTCTATATTTGGTTGTGCACTGTCACTTCTTTCTATTCTTTGCATGGTTTGTGATCTAAGTAGTATTCATGGACATTGTCACTCTACATTTGAATCTATACCCTGCAAAGGATATTATTTGGCTGAGTGTGCCTAAAGACCACCATACCTCATTAGTGTTCTGTTGACCAAACCCACTAAAAACGGCAGGTTTGGCCAACACTCTAACGTGTGAGGGAGCTCTCGACTCTCTTCTGACAGATGATTTCAGGGGAAAGAAGGATCAGTTGAAATATTTTCTCCTAATCCTTTCGTTCTAATGGGACATAAGCCACGGCCACGGCTTTCTCCGTTCTCCCCATAGAATAAACACACACATTCTGCCAAGACGAATGTATAGGTGTACTGAGGAGTTTTTTAGGGAGACAGGTATTGAACATGTATTCAGGGCTTTAGATTTTGCTCTTCTTTGCAAGACCTGCTTAATGTTAGGTTCCCTATCAGCTGGGGATGGTATTCATTTTTACAACAATGTTTCTACGTAGAAGTTGTCTTTTCAACAACATCAATGCAGATAATTCTGGTGGAAGTTGTGTCCGGCCGCACATTTTGGCTACAAAGCAGATGTACCATTGCATATTGACTATTTAAATCAATGGCTGACAAGTAATGTGTACCGTAGATAGGCCAGGTTTAGGCTGGTCTCTCTTTAAGGACTTCTCTGTTCTAGCTATTCTCTGTTCAGAATACCTGAACACTGCAGATGACCTCATGTATGGCAATCACATGTCCTAATATTGCATATAAAGAGGGGTTGCCTTAGTAGAAGAAACAGACTATTGACATACAGTATGAGTTTCCCTTTAAGTATGATTTAGATAATGAGTTCAGCACAGACTACCTAGCAATTGAAAGCACATTCACAGTAGGTATGTAGCAATAAAAGTAGGCTGAAAGAATAAGGATACGAATGGAAATGACTTCCAACGACTTGTAAAGCATGGGTTATAGTCAGTAATATATCTTCATAGAAATGCTAGCTAAGGAGTCGCTGGTTGCTCCATCCTTTCATGTGTGGGAGTTTATTTGTATGTAAACACAACCTATTTGCCAGTCATTGGCATGATATTATTCCGAGTCCAGCAGGGGCTCAATTAAACTGAACAAGTCATAAAGATACATGCTCATTGCAGGGAGCATTCATTTCTATTAAGACTAAACCCTGTGTGAACAATTCAGAAAAAAATAAATCTTTTATTCTTCTGCAGCATGCTGTGATCCTGGAGTCATTCTGAGGGTAATCTTGCTTTACAAGGATGCTACTTATCTTAAAATAATGGCAACTCTTGGGTGATGGATGACATCCATATTTATTAAATAAAAAAAAATATTGACCAAGATAACAAATAGAAATGAGCAAATTTTTGAAAAATTTGATTCGCTGGATCTCCGAATTTTTCGGGAAAAATCAAATGGTGAGGTTGGGAACAGCATGAAAAGTCCACAGAGTGGACCTATGACATAGTGGTGAGGTGGAAGCAGCATGAAGAGACCACAGAGTTGCCCAATGACAGAGTCTGGAGTTTGCAGCAGAATGAAGAGGCCACCAAGTGGCACAATGACAGAGTCTGGAGGTGGCGGCAGTATGAAGTGCCACCGAGTAGCACAATGACAGAGTCTGGAGTTGGCAGCAGTATGGAGAGGCCACCAAGTGGCACAATGACAGAGTCTTGAGTTGGCAGCAGTAGTGGCACAATGACCGAGTCTGAAGGTGGCGGCATCAGGAGAAAGCCACAGAGTAGCACAACGACAGAGTCTGAAGTTGGCAGCAGTATAAGGAGGCCACCAAGTGGCTCAATGAGAGAGTCTGGAATTAGCAGCATTATGAGGAGGCCACAGAGTGGCACAATGACCGAGTCTGGAGGTAGCAGCAGCATGAGTAGGCCACAGAGTGGCACAACGACAGAGTCTGGAGGTGGCAGCAGCATGATTAGACCACATAGTAACACAACGACAGAGTCTGGAGGTGGCAGCAGCATGAGTAGGCCACAGAGTGGCACAATGACCAAGTCTGGAGGTGGCAGAAGCATTAGTAGGCCACAAAGTGGCACAACGACAGTCTAGAGGTGTCAGCAGCATGAGTAGGCCACCGAGTGGCACAATAACCGGGTCTGGAGGTGGCAGCTGGATTTGGCAGCAGTATGAGGAGACCACAGAGTGGCAAGGTGACACAGTTTGGAGGTGGCGACAGCATCAGGAGGCGACAGAGTGGCAAGGTGACATAACGTGGAAAAGGCAGCAGCATGAGGAGACCACAGAGTGGCAAGGTGACATAGTGTGGAGATGGCAGCAGCATGAAGAGACCACAGAGTGGCAAGGTGACATAGTATTGATATGGTGGCAGCATCCGGAGACCACAGAGTGGCAAGGTGACATAGTTTAGAGGTGGCAGCAGCATCAGGAGGCCACAGAGTGGCAAGTTGACATAGTGTGGTTATGGCAGCAGCAGCATCCGGAGACCACAGAGTGGCAAGGTGACATAGTTTGGAGATGGCAGCAGCAGCTGCATCAGGAGACCACAAAGTGACCCGGTAACAGAGTGGGGCGGTGGGTGGAAATACCAGTACCTGCTGATGAAGGTGGGTGAAATAAGGAGCACTTGGCATCAGATGTGTGGCATCAGGCAGGTTGGAGCATCAAAGTAGTAGCTGAGGCAGGTAGTCAGAAGAAACCGGTCTCTTGTATCAAAGTGTTGGTGTGGCACCATGAATTATCTAGTCTGATGCATCAGGAATTGGTGGTTGGAAATCCTGGCTGATCCACGCCGGATTTATCTTGACAAAGGTCAGTTTCTCCACATTTTCGGTGCACAGGCGAGTTCTCCTTGGGGTAACTATGGCCCCCTCCGCACTAAACACTCGCTCTGATGCTACACTACTCGCTGGGCAGGACAACTTTTCCAGGGCAAACTCTGCTAGTTGTGGCCACAAATCCAGTTTGACTACCCAGTAGTCCAGCGGATTTTCAATGTGGGGTGGCAGGGTGCTGTCCAAGTATGCCACCACCTGCTGGTTCAGGTTCTGCTCTACAGCTAGCTGTTGCCGCTGCTGGTGAGTAGTTTCTTCACTATGCGGGTGAAGAAAGCTACTCATCAACGACTGTAGACTCAGGCTGCTGATGATGGAGCTGGTACTGCTCCTGCCACCCAACCCCTCCCTAGCAGCCATGGCAGTGGAACGTCAGTGCAGAGGGCCTCCCCGTTCAGACCTGCGAGAGGATGGACAATGGTGCAAATAGGCAGCGGCCAACTGACTACATAGGATGTCGCTGTAGTAGTTCAGTTTGCCACAGCCTGGCTGTGAGTTGGTTTTTAGCACTGTTCAGACCCTGTTCACACACCACAGGCAGTTGAGTGGTAGGACCCCATGCGTGCTGAGACACCGTGACATGGTGCATGAGGGGCTCCGATATGTTCCTGACTGGAAGATATTGGCAAAGTTCTCAGCTTTTAACATTGGCCTGAGGAATTAGCTAGTATTGTCAGTTGCGTATCATTTTGGTGCATTTTTTGCAGTAATTCACTATACGCTTTGACCAGAAAAAAATGAATGAATCTGATTAAAGTGCGTATATATATTTCTTGAAGTACTGAAATATGCCCCTATATGCTTTCAACAGAAATCACTGCAGCAGTGCACTGAGAATATATATTTCTTGTTGAACGGAAATAGGCCACTATACGCTTTGACCAGAAAAAAATTAAAGAGTCTGATTGAAGTGCAAATATATATTTCTTAAAGGAATGAAATACGCAACTCTAACAGTGCAGTACGTATATATTTTTATTTTTTTACTGAAATACGCCCATATATGTTTTCAACAGAAATAACTGCAACAGTGCAGTGCGTATATATTTTTCTTTTTTTACTGAAATATGCCCCTATACGCTTTCAACAGAAATAACTGCAACAGTGCAGTGCATATATATTTTTATTTTTTTACTGTAATACACCCCTATACACTTTCAACAGAAATAACTGCAACAGTGCAGTGCGTATATATTTTTCTTTTTTTACTGAAATATGCCCCTATACGCTTTCAACAGAAATAACTGCAACAGTGCAGTGCATATATATTTTTATTTTTTTACTGTAATACACCCCTATACGCTTTCACCAGAAATAACTGCAGAAGTGAAATGCGCATATATTTTTCTTGTAGTACTGAATAAGATACTAAGATATAAGCCTCTAAAGGCTTTTCAGCATAACACTTGCAGCCCAATAACAAATAGCTGGAATGTCAGAGCTGTCTAATGGCTATTTGGATCCCCAAATAATCGTTCCCTGCAATTGTAAATCACTTTCCTATCAATGTCCCTACCGCCTTCTGATGTCTCTCCCTGCACTAAGATGCTGTGAAATGATTTATCCCTATCCTTTTCCTGCACTTATAAATAGTTTTTCCTGTCTTTTTTTTTTCCACAATCGTTTTTCCACTTGCTCTCCCTTGCGCCTTCACACATCTTTTCCTGCACTCTGAATGCTGTAAAATGTAAGATGGCCGCTGTATTAATAGGGCTGTGACATCACAGGGCTGGCTGGCTGCTGATTGACATGTCTGCATGCAGCCAATCTGGGTGATCCCGCCTTCCCAGAGTTCCTTGCCCCACATCCTCAGTCCTCACACATGTAGCTGCCATTTAAGGAAAATTATGATTTATTACCACGAAGCGTGAGGAAATTTGCATTCGTTGCAAATCAAATTTTTCCTTCAATTCTAAACGAATTCTACTTTGTCAGCTTTGATTCGCTCATTTCTAATAACAAATTATCTTCTTCTCCATTTTTTTTATTTTTAATCTAAATCTTGTTTACACAGGGTCAATTTGGAAGATCGTTAGGGCATGTTCACATATGCACTGTGAACTCCAGCAGTCTGTTCCGGCAGAGGAACAGCCTGCTGGAGTTCACTGTATCCAACATAGCTGTATACCACCGTGTTCTGCTGGTTCCCCGTTCACTGTAAAGGGATCCGGCCAGGATCCCATTACAGTGCCTGCTTTCGGCCGGACAAAAAATGCTGAGTGTAGTATTTTATGTCCGAACGAAAGGCGGTATATATATGCCAAATACAGTGATGGCATATATGTCGTATACAGGGATCGCAGATGTGAAACCAGCCTTACTCAGTTTAGTTCTTTCTGGTTCCATATTTTCTCCAAGTAAGCAACCAGCACTCAACCGGATATTCATCTCATGTAAAAGAAAACATGATTTAGATCAAGCCACCTTCTTTAATTACTCTAGGGGACAGTTCTGATGCTCATAAGCCCATTGTAGGCACGTTCAGTATTGGACAGAGGTTAGCATGGTTACTCTGACTGGTTTGATGCCATGCACCCTATAGCACAACCTATAGCACTGTATGTGCTGACGCCTTTCTATCATAATATGACATTTTACATCAATTTGTACTTTGGGACTGAACTAGATGGTCCAGCCTTTACTGTCCAAGTGCATCAATGAGCCTTGAATACCCATGTTGCAGGTTCACCAGCTGACCTTCTTCGAACCACTTTTGGTATGTACTACCCACTGCATATCAGGAACAGCACATAAGACCTGATATTTTAGATACTCTGACCCAGTTGTCTAGCCATCGTTGTCTAGCCATCACAGTTTAGCCCTTGTCAATGTCACTCAGTTCTTTATGATTGCCAATTGTTTCTCTTCCAATCTACTGCCTATTTACTAGCTGCCTAATATATCCCTTACCTTGGCAGGAGCCATAGTGACAAGATAATGTATGCTGAATTACCGGCCAATTGTTTTAATGACTGCTGTGTGACCTCCATGATGCAATGTCAAAAACTGTCAAAAACTATTAGCATTTTTCATAGAGACAAACATTGCCAGTGTAACGGATGTGCGACATCTTCATTAACCAAGTGCAAATTATAATTTTAACAAGCAATAAAAGCGAAACCCATCATTTTCACCTTCGAATGTATCATGACATTGAACAACAAGATTGAATCAAAGACAAGTCACTATGCCAAGTCTTAGCCTTATACAACCATATTGTGCTGAGGAGCAGTATATATAGATCCAAATGCGTAGACGCTCTGTTGTCCTGTTTTCCTGCTTTTAAAATGCTTCAGTAAAGATCTTTGTTTTATTGGATGCTGGATTTCTCTCATGTTCTTCGATATTTCTGGATGCTGCTGTGCATCCTAGCAGATGAGTTGGGCTGACTTTGCCTTTTTTATACAACTATACTGTGCTATAATATGCAAGAACATATGGGGTCATTTCTTAAGACCAGCATTGTAGACGCCGTCTTAATAACCCTGCGCCTGCGCTTGATGCACCTAAGTTATGTAGAAGCGCCGGCCTCTACATAACTTAGGCGCTAACTGTGCAACTTGATTAAATCTACGCCAGCTCCTTTTCTGGCATATATTCAGTCATTTTCTATGATAAAAACAAACATCATTTCCCTCCCCTTTTGAAAAGTGATGTTGGCGGGGAAAGTCGCAGTTTCGGACGCAAATCCCCTTTGCAACTGAGTCGGCGATAAAAGAACACCAAAAAGTGGTGTACCTATCATCATAAATGACCTCCATAGTACCTTCAAGGACAGTGTTGCCCATGTTCACACTCAACTAAGATTGCAAAAGATTTATTGATGATGTATACAGCGGCAATTATTACCCGGGTTTCCTTTCCTTAGGCCTTTGTAAGTTAACTTACAGTTCTCTTTTATGTTTAAAAAGTTTGTGAAAACATAAAAGAAAACTGTAAGTTACAAAAACCTAAGGAGGAAACGCAGGTAATAAATGCTGCTGTATGCATCGTGAACAAATCTTTTTGCAATCTGGTTACTGTGTTCTACTCGAGCATGCATAAATACTTTTAAAAAAAGAAGGTCGTGAAAAGGACATGGAATTAATTTTATGTTAATAAGAGGAGACAGATGGACATCATGTAATAGTTCTGCTGTGCGTCCAGTGTCTAATTTAAAAGTTATATAAATAACATGCACATTATAGATGTTCTAGGTAGTCTCATCGTTTACATACAAAGAAGCAACATTGCTTACTGATAATTAACACATGCTTTCATTAAAAAAGGTATTGTTCATCCTGATGTTCCTAGTTCATAAATTAATGCCAAAGCTACATAGTTGTTAAGGTTGGAAAAAGACAAAAGTCCATCAAGTCCAACCTGTAGAGCTAGTGATCTTTGCTATAGGTAGAGCCAGGGGTTAACTATAGGATAGCAGAGGTTGCAGACTCACCTAGGTCTGCGTACCAGAGTCTGATGTAAGGCGCGCTCTTATGCGCTGTGGATGTCCAACAAAGAGCATAGCTGAGTGTGGTGTAGAGCATCAAAGAGAACTCGGAACAGGTAGCCAAATGGTTAGAGATAACAAAAACATTGCAAAACCGGTGAGAGGACCTTGTTAGCCTCTTGGTCCATGTCTAGCATCCTCCAGAGTAGTGGAACATACATGAGAGTAGCATCAACCCCAGATCGGTGGGGTCACTAAAATGGACTAAAATTGCCAGAGACTGCAGGGAGCCGTTAGTCAGTGTGAGAAACTACAAAGCTGCTGGTGATACATATCGGCAGAGGAGTTCTGCAAAAAGCAGGAGGCACTGGGTGTACCAGTGATATGATTAACTAAGACTTCAGAGACTGTGTTGTTATAATTGAGTATAAAGACTGTAATATATGAAGAATTCCAGCCCTATTAAAGGGGTCACACACCTGGGAACCTAATGTTTCTTTAAAAGTACATTAAAAGATGTTCTTTATCCCTTGCAAATGAAACTTCGGAATCATTTGATGCAATTATTCTTTTGTTCAACTCAATTTTGTTACTTTTAATTATAACTAGCAGAAGGACCCGGCCTTGCACGGGTATATTTCAACAATTTAATTTAATTTTTGTGTGTGTGTTGTTAAAAGATAACGACAGTATCCCCTATAACAGTATACACCTCTACATCACCCCACCCCTTTAACAGTGAACGCCATAGTCCCCCACCCCTTAACACTGACTCCCCCACGGTGCCCCGCCACTTTAAAATGGGAACTCCACAGCAGCCCATCCCCTTAACTTTAACATTCACAGCAGCCCGCCCCTTTAACAGGGAGTTTCACAGCACCCCACTCCCTTGACAGTGACCTCCTCAGTGGCCCGCCCTCTTAACAGTGACCTCCACAGTACCCCGCTCCACAGTACCCTGCTGCCTTAACAGTGACCTCCACAGTGTCCGCCCCTTTAACAGTGACCTCCACAGCGGCCTGCCCCTTTAATGCTAGGGCTAAAGGACAACATGTGTTGTGCAACATTTTGTCTCAACAATTTTTATAATTACGGGCTATGGTGTCGCACTGCGACATGCAACATGCTGCACCCCCCCTTCCCTCCAGCAGTCATGGCAGTGGACCGTGAGCGCAGAGGGCCCTCCCGATCATACCTTCGTGGATCAACCATGTTCAATTTGTCCCTGCACTCTCCCTATGCTCTCCCTATACTGTGTAAAAAGCCTCTAAGATCTGTAATCCCTAAGATATCCCTACACTGTCCCTGCGCTGTACCTGAGCTCTTCCTATGAAATATTTTACAATTGAAGGCTTTCTTAATCACTGTCCCTAGCGCTTGTCACGTCTCTCCCTATACTCAGTTCAAAGTGAAATGGCAGAGACCGGGCGGGATAATGGTTTTATAGGGCTTTGACATCACAGGGGCTGGCTAGCTGCTGATTGGCTGTCTGCATGGTATTATGGTGATCTCGCTTTCCGGGGCTTCTTACTTTTACCGTGTAACACGTGTAGTCTTAATTTTAGGAAAAAAATTGTTTTGCTATCATGAAGCGCCCGAAATTCAGATTCGGTGCAAATCAAATTTTTCCTAAACTTCGGATCGAATTCCACTTTGTCAGCTTCGATTCGCTCAATGCTAATTATAATATTAAAGCATAAGGATAAGTTTTTTGGGGACTACTATACAAATGAAAGGAGGCTCTAGGACCCTGCCTCTAATCTAGGTACAAGATGAGATACCATTGGACTTGGAGGCATACAGATTCTATTGGTATTTCATATGGCACATTTGCCCACAAATCTTGCAGCTAGGCCTATAGATCCTGCACACTCATAAATTGCCCAATTTGGTAACCCAGCTGGCCCCATAAATGCCTGATTGGCAATAAATCTGGTGATTGGGCAGCCAGGGAAGTATTGCAATCTGGTGGAGACATTCCTCAAAACACTTGCTGTACAGGTCCTTCTAAAAAAATTTGCATATTGTGATAAAGTTCATTATTTTCTGTAATGTTCTGATAAACATTAGACTTTCATATATTTTAGATTTATTACACACCAACTGAAGTAGTTCAAGCCTTTTATTGTTTTAATATTGATGATTTTGGCATACAGCTCATGAAAACCCAAATTTCCTATCTCAGAAAATTAGCATATTTCATCTGACCAATAAAAGAAAAGTGTTTTTAATACAAAAAAAGTCAACCTTCAAATAATTATGTTCAGTTATGCACTCAATACTTGGTCGGGAATCCTTTTGCAGAAATGACTGCTTCAATGCGGCGTGGCATGGAGGCAATCAGCCTGTGGCACTGCTGAGGTGTTATGGAGGCCCAGGATGCTTCGATAGCGGCCTTAAGCTCATCCAGAGTGTTGGGTCTTGCGTCTCTCAACTTTCTCTTCCCAATATCCCACAGATTCTCTATGGGGTTCAGGTCAGGAGAGTTGGCAGGCCAATTGAGCACAGTAATACCATGGTCAGTAAACCATTTACCAGTGGTTTTGGCACTGTGAGCAGGTGCCAGGTCGTGCTGAAAAAGGAAATCTTCATCCCCATAAAGCTTTTCAGCAGATGGAAGCATGAAGTGCTCCAAAATCTCCTGATAGCTAGCTGCATTGACCCTGCCCTTGATAAAACACAGTGGACCAACACCAGCAGCTCACATGGCACCCCAGACCATCACTGACTGTGGATACTTGACACTGGACTTCAGGCATTTTGGCATTTCCCTCTCCCCAGTCTTCCTCCAGACTCTGGCACCTTGATTTCCGAATGACATGCAAAATTTGCTTTCATCCGAAAAAAGTACTTTGGACCACTGAGCAACAGTCCAGTGCTGCTTCTCTGTAGCCCAGGTCAGGCGCTTCTGCTGCTGTTTCTGGTTCAAAAGTGGCTTGACCTGGGGAATGCGGCACCTGTAGCCCATTTCCTGCACACGCCTGTACACGGTGGCTCTGGATGTTTCTACTCCAGACTCAGTCCACTGCTTCCGCAGGTCCCCCAAGGTCTGGAATCGGTCCTTCTCCACAATCTTCCTCAGGGTCCGGTCACCTCTTCTCGTTGTGCAGCGTTTTCTGCCACACTTTTTCCTTCCCACAGACTTCCCACTGAGGTGCCTTGATACAGCACTCTGGGAACAGCCTATTCGTTCAGAAATTTCTTTCTGTGTCTTACCCTCTTGCTTGAGGGTGTCAATGATGGCCTTCTGGACAGCAGTCAGGTCGGCAGTCTTACCCATGATTGCGGTTTTGAGTAATGAACCAGGCTGGGAGTTTTTAAAAGCCTCAGGAATCTTTTGCAGGTGTTTAGAGTTAATTAGTTGATTCAGATGATTAGGTTAATAGCTCGTTTAGAGAACCTTTTCATGATATGCTAATTTTTTTAGATAGGAACTTGGGGTTTTCATGAGCTGTATGCCAAAATCATCAATATTAAAACAATAAAAGGCTTGAACTACTTCAGTTGGTGTGTAATAAATCTAAAATATATGAAAGTCTAATGTTTATCAGTACATTACAGAAAATAATGAACTTTATCACAATATGCAAATTTTTTGAGAAGGACCTGTATGTGGCCCAGCATTATTTTTCTGAAAAATGTTAGTTGGAAGCCCTGCCATCAGAGGCAACACATGTGGCCGCAGGATGTCCTGGACATATCGCTATGCTGTTAGTGTCCCTCTTATCACTACATGGGGTGAATGATTGTTGTGTGTGATGGCTCCCCAGATCATGACACCAGCAGTTGGGGCAGTGTGTCACTGTACAGCAAAAGAAGAATTAATGCGCTCGCCATGAGTTCTCCATACCCAAAGCTGACCGTCATTAAAGACGATACAATTCCAATACATAGCTGTCCAGGTTTCCCATTCACGATACTGCTGGAAACAAAGGTGGCGGTGACTGGCTGTCAATGGCAGGACACAGATTGGGCGCCTTAACACCAGATTTCCTTCTGTTAAGCGCCCGGAAATGGTCCGGGCAGAGACAGAGGTGTCTATTGAAGGTGCATGGATGGTGGATAATGAAACTGTGGGAGTTATTCGCGCTTGTCAGTGGATCAAATGATCCTCTTTACTGGTGAGTTGGGTTGTCTAGAGTCTGCTTGACGTTTGTGCATGCTCTCATGTAACCACTGCACCCAACACCTCCGAAAAGCTAGGTCAGAACAGCATAGCTGGTGGGCAATTACCTGAAATGATGCACTCTCTCTTACAGTCTATCAACTGTACAAAATGTGCATCATAGAATCATGTCTAGCAATCAATAATCTATCATTATGAGTTACACTACCCAAAAATAGCCACTGAGAGCCTTTTTATAAGGCAGGGAGGGAAGCACTTTTATGGCCTCTTGTGTTGAGACCAAGGGGGTCATTTTTTTATAACCTCTGCACTGGCAGTGGATCTACCAAAGTTGTGTAGAGGAGCAGGCTTCTAGATAACTTTGGCGCATCCACCGCCGGTCTAAATCTACGCCAGCTTCCTTGCTAGCATAGATTTAGAACATTTTCTAAGCCAAAAATAGGTGTAGAAAATAATAAATTAGACTAGCATGTTCTAAATGAGTGAAAGGTGGACACACTAAATTATTTCCTTCGGTAAAACTGATGGAACCTCATTTCAAAACTGGATACACAGTACTAGTTGGCTGAATGAAGTTTGGCATTGTATGTCTCCTATAATATTTACTCTTTCTTTCGACTTATAGGATGGACTGCACATTGAAGTTCCTGTAAACCTAGTAGATAGCCCATTTGGTGAATAGTTTTTTTACATTTCTTTTGCATTTCCCCCCTTGAATGTAATGAAGCATTTTGTTTCTATTTTAACAATGTTTCAATTCCTTTTTTGTGTGTGTGTGTTTAAACGTGCCTGCTATTCTTGGGGGATAAAAGCAGTTGTCCACTGCAGGATCAAAAAATCTAGTGATGAAAAGGAATTATTTACAACTAGGTGCCAAATACACATCTCCGGCTCTGATAAATTGTGCATAATATTCAGAGAAGCAAGCATCTGACATGCAAAGTTTCTTAAAGGAAACTCCCTTGTATTATGCCATTGCAAAAATATTCTGTCATAACAATTCATTGTCTCCAGACTCGGACTGGCCCACAGGGGAGCAGATGAATACCCCAGTGAGCCTCTGACCCAGATAGGCCCCTAGTTCCCCCACCCCTTGCACCAAATGGTTCATGGCACAGTAAAATGACTGCACAACATACAGATAGTGTACGGTATTTCAAACAGCCTATATTATCATATAAAACTGGGTAGATTATTTAACAAACTAACCAGTTAATTATTATAGTTGCATTGGGTGGCTGAGATGAACTGTAGGCACAGAGTTAGGGTCTCCAGGACACAATGGTCTAAGGCACAAGATAGGCACTAGGCTACTACTGAAAATAAATGTGCAGTTTTAGAATTTGCGAATGACGGTCACTTAATATTTGCCATGTAGCTATACATTGATCTAAAAGTTTAAGTTAGTAACCCTGGTGACAGCAACATAGATGGCTATGGGTAAATGTATGGCTGCTGGTGGTAACAAACAGCCACTTTAAAAACAAACAGCACAATTTTTTTCAATGGTCCAATAAATGTTTTGCTTTTTTATTGGCAAATGCCTGCCCTGTATGTATCCACACATAACACTTGGAGTCATAGCATCCTCCTTCATCATCTTTTCTGTCTTCTGATGTGTAATTTTGAGAAATTCACCCGAATCAAATTGCCAAAATCCGGAATCTGATTTGACCCAAACTTGTGGAAAATTCGAGTAAAGTTCTATTTGTTTAGAATTGATTTACTCATCTCTATTCTACACTCTTTAGACATCCTGATGGTGCTTCTATGGTTTCTTTAATTGCATCCGTCCATCATTTTTTTCAACATCGTCTGCCTCTTTTCTCTTTTACTCTTTCAGCACAACTATGAGCAAGGTCTTCTTATAATGTCCATCGTAAGCATACTTCCATCTAAGGTCATGGAAAGTTATTTCAAAAATTTATATTTGGTCACCTCTACCAAGCCAAAAGTTGCAGGAAATCTTCCTTCTCAGATACGGTACTTATCCGTCATTATATCAAGTGCTGTATGTAGAGGTATTTGTCCTTGGTAGTGAGCTGAATGACATAATTAATGATAGATACAGTGCCTATTCCTTAGTAGTAAGTGGTAGACCAGTGGACTCCAATCTTTGGCTTTCCAGCCGTAGTAACGATCAGCATTTCATGATCCGAAACGCGTAGACATGGACTTCCATTTTGGTTTTTAATGCACTATTTTTAATAAAAGCTGCCACGTTTGTATTGGAAGGTGGATCTCTGCTCTTCTTTTTGGATATTAAATTCAAATGTTACTGATGAATTAACATATAGCAAGGGATGCCCCATTTTAGATTCCTATATCTTGGTCAGAGTATCTTAGTGGACCTCTCCTGTCCTGCTTAACACAAGCAACTCATTGATTTGAATAGGTACTGCATAATACTTGAAGGAGTCGTCTCATCTCAGACATTAATGGCATATCACTAGCATATGCCATTAATATCTGATAGGTGTGGGTTCTACCTTTGGGACCCACTCATTTCTCCAGAAGGGGCCCCCTAAGTGTAGGAGAGCACACAATGCAAGCTAGGCCACCCTCAGTTTGCCTTTATGGGAGTTCCAAAAATAGCCGAGCCCTGGCTCAGCTACAGTATTTCTGGTAGTTCTATAGAGATGAATGGAGAGGTGGCCATGCATGTGCAAAATAACTAAGTGCACTTACTTGGCTATGTTCGGAACTCCCATAGCAGTGAATGGAGATCACCTGTGCATGTGCAGTGTGCTTTCCTTCATTTTGGGGGCCCTGTTCTGGAGATAAGAGCAGGTTCCAGAGAATATACCACCAGTATCTGTGATGGGACAACCCTTTTAATTCCTCGTGTGGAGGCAATATATGGTAATTGACTACTTATAGCAAGATTTCCTCACAGATTATAGCTGTTCACTCAGGGTGCCTGCAAGAGAACTTACTAAAATGTAGAGATTATACAAAGTGGAGAACCCTTTTAGAGCAGCCAACACCACAGCTAAGGCAGATCTCTAGTTTGACCCCCACCAAGCAACTTATATTCCATATCTCAGCGTTCTTGATCCTCCACGTAATACTTGCTTCTAGAGATGAGCGAATCGAAGCTGACAAAATGGAATTTAGAATTTCAAGAAAAAAATCGATTCGCAATGAATGCAAATTTTCTTACGTTTCGCGGTAACAAATCGCAATTTTCCTAAAATGGCGGCTACTCGTGTGAGGACTGAGGACATGGAACTATGGGAAGGCGGGATCACACAGATTGACATGCCCGCATGCAGCCAATCAGCAGTCAGCCAGCCCTGTTATGTCACAGCCCTATAAATACGGCAGCCATTTTAGATTCTGCCATTTTCCAGCGTTCAGAGTGCAGGGACAGACGTTGTGGAAAAAAAAGACAGAAAAATTTATTTATAAGTGCAGGGAGAGGATAGGGAGGAATCATTTCAAAGCATCTTAGTGCAGGGAGAGATGACAGAAGCGCTTTCATTGATAGGAAAGTGATCTACAAGTGCATGGAACGATTATTCAGGGATCCAAATAGTCATTAGACAGCTCTGTCATTCAAGCTTTTTGCTATTGGGCTGCGTGTTATGTTGAAAAGCCCTTAGAGGCTTATATCATAGTATCTCATTCAGTACTGCAAGAAAAAATATATACGCATTTCACTTCTGCAGTTATTTCTAGTGAAAGCATATAGGGGCGTATTTCAGTAAAAAAAGATAAATATACATGCACTGCTGCAGTTATTTCTGGTGAAAGCGTATAGGGGCTTATTTCAGTCCAAAAAGAAATATATATACATACTGCACAGTTGCAGTTATTTCTGGTGAACGCCTATAGGGGCGTATTTCCGTACGACAAGAAAAATATATGTGCACTTCACTCTTTATTTTCTTTTTATGGTCAAAGCGTATAGTGGCCTATTTCAGTCCAACAAGAAATATATATTCTCAGGTCACTTCTGCAGTTATTTCTGGTGAAAGCGTATAAGGGCGTATTTCAGTAAAAAATATATATATATGCACTGCACTGTTGCAGTTATTTCTGATGAAAGCGTATAGGGGCGTATTTCAGTAAAAAAAGAAAAATATATATGCACTGCACTGTTGCAGTTATTTCTGGTGAAAGCATATAGGGGTGTATTTCAGTACTGCAAGAAATATATATACGCAATTCACTTTTTCAATTTTTTTCTGGTCAAAGCGTATAGTGGCCGATTTCAATGCAACAAGAAATATATATTCTTAGTTCACTGCTGCAGTTATTTCTGGTGAAAGCATATAGGGGCATATTTCAGTACTGCAAGAAATATATATACGCATTTCACTCTTTAATTTTTTTCTGGTCAAAGCATATAGTGGCCAATTTCAGTCCAACAAGAAAAATATATTCTCACTTCACTGTTGCAGTTATATTTGGGAAAGTCCTTTCTGCGGTATGGACCAAATTACATTGTGGTGAAATTTTGTATTTACGTTTCACACACTGCGCGCTTACGTGACGACGCCCATAAGAGCGGCACAACAATATAGGGGAATACACTATGCACTAACCCTGCACAAAAATGAGAACTAATTCACACCATCCCGCATCTATCTGCGGTATTGCTTACTGGACACTTCTCTGCAGCACAGAAACCGCACAAGGACCGTGTTTCGCTCTTCCAGCGCAGACCTACTTCCTCCACTACATCCCGTTCACTTCAAATCACTCCGCCTCAGGCGCCGTTGTTTTTTTTAAACTGACAGCCTATAACCCCCTGTTGAAAAACCTTTAGTGGCGTATATACGTGAAAAAATAAAAATATACTCGGTGTTCACTGTTCCAATTATATGTGTTAAAGCCTTTAGTGGCGTTTATCCGTAGAACAAGAAAAAGATATTCGGCGTTTAGAGCGGCAGTTATATGTGGTAAAATCTTTTGGGACTTATTTCGGTGGAAAAAATAATGCATTGAGCATTATGCGCTGCACTTATATGCAGTAAAATCTTTTTTGAATTATTTAGGTGGACAAAAAATCTTGTATTCTGCATTAATCTTTTTTGAATTATTTCCTCATCTCTTCATTAGCATCGGACACACTAACTTTACCCCCCCCCCCCTCCAGCTATATATATAAGTGGTGGAAGCACCACCTAAGGGCGAATAAAGGTAAATGACACTGCCAGCCTGTTAAAGGGAATAACAGCATGATACCACAATACATTTGATATAACATTTAGCAAGAGTTTAAAGTGCCCACATATAGCACATAGTGGGACACTGCATCAAGATGAATCAGGCGTGGATCAGCCAGGATTTCCACACACCAATGCCTGATGCATCAGACTAGATCATCCATTGTGCCACACCAACAATTTGACAAAAGAGACTGGTTTCTTCTGGCTACCTGCCTCAGCTACTATTCTGATGCTGTTACCTGCCTGATGCCACTCTTCTGATGCCAAGTGCTCCTTCTTTCACCCACCATCTTCAGCGGTTACTGGTATTGCCACCCACCTCCACAGTATGTCACCTTGCCACTCTGTGGCCCTCTGATGCTGCCGCCACCTCCAGACTGTCATTGTGCCGCTCTGTGGTCTCCTCATGCTGATGCCACCTCCAGACTGTGTCATTGTGCTGCTCTGTTGTCTTCTCATGCTGCTGCCACCTCCAGACTCTGTCATTGTGCAACTCTGTGGCCTCCTGATGCTGCCGCCACCTTCAGACTCTGTCATTGTGCCATTCTGTGGCCTCCTCATGCTGCTTTCACCTCACCACTATGCCATGGGTCCACTCTGTGGACTTCTCATGCTGTTCCCAATCTTCCCACTTAATGACTGGTCCACTATTTTGGCTTTCGGCTTGGCTGACATCATCATTTATTTTACACGTCTTCTGATCTGTCAGAAGGAAGGAAAAACGAGACGCACAACGGATCCTGTCTGTGTAGCAGCTTTAAGGCCTATACGGTCCCATCTGAATTGGCTTATGATTTGGTAGCCAAAAGCAGGAGTGGGTAGAAAAAACAGAAGACATGCAAATATTCCATTCATGTGTCATCTCTGTTTTAGATGTTTTTTTGGCCTTTAGCAATACTGATGGATTATTGAGCAAATGCTGACCGAGTGAAGGCGGATGCTCAGCAAACAGGATCAGTTTTTTCTGGGTAATTGTTCTGACGGATCAGAGAATTGGGAAAATGTAATCAGTGACGTCAACACAAACTTACTTCTGACACCCTCTCCACTTTGTAGGGGTGCTCTTCTTGTATAAGCGTTTAATAGAACAGGTTCTGTAGAAATCTACTGTATTTTTCGGCATGTAAGATGCACTGGCCCATAAGATGCACCTCAGTTTTAGAGGAGGATAATAAGAAAAAAATACTTTCAATTACACCTCAGGTCAGACCAGCAATCAGACACCCAATATTAATCAGACCTCAGATCAGACCCCCAATGCCTCAGATCAGCCCCCAATGTCAGCCATCAATCCCCCATGTTAGCCATAAGCCCATCCATTAGCCCCCCATGTCAGCCAAGCTATCAGCCTCCATTGTCAGCAATCATGCCCCAATGTCAGCCATCATGCCCCTATGTCAGCCATCATGCCCCCATGTCAGCTGTCATGCCCCCATGTCAGCCGTCATGCCCCCATGTCAGCCATCATGCCCCCATCCATCAGCCCCCCATGTCAGCCAAGCCATCAGCCTCCATTGTCAGCCATCATGCCCCAATGTCAGCCATCATGCCCCAATGTCAGCCATTATGCCCCCATGTCAGCCGTCATGCCCCCATGTCAGCCACCATGCCCCCATGTCAGCCATCATGCCCTCATGTCAGCCATCATGCCCCAATGTCAGCCATTATGCCCCAATGTCAGCCATTATGCCCCCATGTCAGCCATCATGCCACAATGTCAGCCATCATGCCCCCATGTCAGCCGTCATGCCCCTATGTCAGCCGTCATGCCCCATGTCATCCATCATGCCCTCATGTCAGCCATCATGCCCCAATGTCAGCCATTATGCCCTCATGTCAGCTATCATGCCCCCATGTCAACCATCATGCCCCCATGTCAGGGATCATGCCCCAATGTCAGCCATCATACCCCCATGTCAGCCATCATGCCCCCATGTCAGCCATCATGCCCCCATGTCAGCCATCATGCCCTCATGTCAGCCATCATGCCCCCATGTCAGCCATCATGCCCCCATGTCAGCCATCATGCCCCCCATGTCAGCCATCATGCCCCCCATGTCAGCCATCAGCGCAAATAAAATAAAAAAATCTCCTGCTCCTGCACGCCGCCCCACCTTACCACCAGCGCTCTCTCTCTTCTTCCTGGTTCTCGGCTGTCAATTGTGAAGGCTGTGCACAGCGTGAGGTCACATGGTGCGCAGCCCTGCACAGCAGACAGCCGAGCGGAGGACCAGGAAGCGTTGAGTACAGATCCTGCACCGCTTCCCGGTCCTCCGGTACTAATGAAGCACTTCCAAAATGAAAGTGCTTCATTAGTATTCGCCCCATAAGACGCAGGGGCATTTTTCCCCCACTGTGGAATCAGCTGACGAGGGTGTAAAATGAGTGCCCTTCTTCTTGACGCTAACATCGACCTTTAAGGCTGAGTTCATACTTGAGTTATTTGGTCAGTTTTGGCCCAGTGACTGCCCTAATAAGTGAAGTGTGCAGTGATTCTAAGAGTGACGCCTGTCATCTGCGTGTCATACGGACTCGCAGTATTATTTCACTACCAGAGCAGACTCCCTATGCATGTTAATATAAGGCACAGTGTTCTACACCACTATAAAGGCTCTTAGCAGCCAGGAAATAGCAGTTTTTTTTACGTAATTCGCCACAAATTTATTCGTATTGAACCAAATTTTTCCAGATTTTTTTTTTAAAAATTTGCTCATCTCTACTTGCTTCGCATGTCTATCGTCAATATCTATGAGGATCTAGAAGGTAATGGGTTGTGGAGGCTCATAAGTGACGGAGGCCTTGCTCCTTTTATACTCCCTATACTTTAATTTGGTTCTGTCTGACTTTGTCAGTTTTGGTCTTCAAGTAATTTTATTAAAAATATGCCTCCTCCTGGCAAATAATCTAGGAAATGTCTAAAAAGTCATAAGATAAAACAGAAACTTTTCCCCCAGAAACTGATTATTATTATCAAGTCTCTACAATCCGAGAAAGCTTTAGACATCAACCCTATTATAAATTATCTTTAGGACAGTCTGTACTCTAGCATGCTCGATCGGAAAGCTTATTCCTTCTGATGAATGTAACTCTCCACATGAATCATTTATGTGTCAATCATAAAGGCCACATAACTCCATAAATAATAGAAACGCTGACTGTGCATATCTAAATGATACAGTGTCTCCAAACTACGGCAGTCGTTTACATTGCTTTTCACATTGCCACGAACAGTTTTATTAATCACAAAAATTGTATTTGGCAAGAAAGAAAATATTCAGCATCAGTCACATTACTAGCAGGATCTCTGTGCCTTGGGATCCTGTTTTATGTTACAAGGTGGAAGCATGATGGGAATCTGTGATCAGAATCACAATACTGTATAATAAGGTTCTCATAGCAACATTCCAATAATGACAAATTGTGGAGACTACCGCTTGCATGTAATAATATACCGCAAATGACAACAACAATCCAATATTCAGTAATGGACTATGACCAAAAGTACAATACTGTACCTGTTCTGATATTTAAAGAGGTTGACTGGACCCTGAAAAAAAGTTGGCTATGGCTGGGCATGGCACTTGAGTAAAAAAAAAAAAATTCACTTGCTCTGGTCCTCCCACCTCCTGTGACACATCTGCATCCCTGATGCTTCCAGTCCCCATCTGGCTGGAAGTGTGAAGCGCTGAACCACTACAAATGACCACTGCCGGCCAATCAGTAGCGTCTGCAGTAATGTATGCAGGCATGGCACTTGAGTGCTGAGGCCACTGATTGGCCAGAAGGGGTAATATGCAGGGTCAATCAGAATTCCGGCCAGTGACCATAAGCATAGGGGATAGAGATGTGCCATTGGAATTTGGATGGCCAGAGCAGGTAAGTGTTTTTTGTTTTTTTTACTGAAGTACTGTGCCCACCTATCCCTATTCACTTCTTCAGTATGTGACTTATGTAGACAGTGCTTTGTCAGCCTCATAGAAGTGACTGGAGTGGTGGACCAACATGCACATTACTGCTCCATTAAGAGAGAGGACTGAGGGACTTTCTGTTCTCCTTAGGAGTATTGGAACGTTGGGGTCCCAGAGGTCAGACCCCCTCACCTGTGGGCTGATAATTATCAACTATCCTTTGACTCAGTGATAAATACTTTTTGTGGGATAATAAAAAAATGTATCAACTGCCAATAATCTTAATTAAAACTATTTTTGCCATTTTGTGTAACAGCTCCTATGGTTAATGATAAAACCCCTGTGTGTATCTGATCCAGCAGTCATATGTAACTCCATTAGCCTCATGTTCTGTTGCTTGTGGGCAGCACAGTAGTTCATCGGTTAGCACTGTTGCCTTGCAGGACTTAGCCATTGGACACCAGCCTTGAACGCATTTAGGGGGTTTTCCGGTTATAATATTGTTTAAGCAAGTGCTGTGAACCTACCCCCTGAAACTGTCACGGCCTATGGTATATCCCGTGACACTGTTGCCACGCATGCTGTTGTCTGTGGCAACCTGTTGCCTTTTGCTTGTGTGTGTGCAATACCCTTTTTAGTAGTGTCTCCCTGCTGTGTGGTATGTGTGGGGTTAATACTCTGGCTGGAGCAAAGTTTTGGTTTGTCTGTCTTGCATGTGATGCTGGATCTGTACTTGGATGAGATCTGAGGGCCATCCAAGTTTGACATCAGTTTATTAGCGATGTCATCCTGAGTGTTTCCTCCTTGTTTTCCTTCCCCTCCTGGTGTGTCATTTACGGTGTGGGTTTAAGTTGGAGATTTGGTGTACGTTTTGTTTGTAGTTGCATGTCTGGGATGTTGTTGGTGTTTGTCCCTGCATGTGTGCAAGACGTCTCCCTTGTGTGTGTTTCCTCCGAAAGAGGGTCCCATTGGTTTCCTGTCACAGCAGGGAGACACTACTAAAAGGGGTATTGCAGACACACAAGCAAAAGGCAACAGGTTGCCGCAGACAACAGCATGCGTGGCAACAGTGTCACGGCATACACCATAGGCCGTGACAGAAACAGAAGATTCATACATACTTTCTCCACACCTGTCCTGTCCTCCGAGCAGTCTCCGTCTTCTGGTCCTCGCTCTGTTTTCTTCAAGTGGTGCATGGGGATGGCCACATGCACCACTCCAGTCAATAACTGGCTTCAGAGTATGTGGCCACAAGCAGCATGTCATGACTGAGGCCAGTCATTGGCTGGTGCAGTGCACGTGACCATTAGTATTGGGCGTGAATATTCGAATCATGAATATTAATTGCGAATATCGGCACTTCGAGAATTTGCGACTATTTAGAATATAGTGCTATATATTCATTTGCATATTGATAAACTAAAGCAACAAATCTTTAACCCCTTAAGGACCGGGCTCATTTTCACCTTAAGGACCAGGCCATTTTTTGCAAATCTGACCAGTGTCACTTTAAGTGGTGATAACTTTAAAACGCTTTGACTTATCCAGGCCATTCTGAGATTGTTTTTTCGTCACATATTGTACTTCATGATACTAGTAAAAAAAAGTCAAAAAAATTAATTTTTTTGCATAATAAAATACCTAATTTACCAAAAATTTTGAAAAATTAGCAAATTTCAAAGTTTCAGTTTCTCTACTTCTGTAATACATAGTAATACCCCAAAAAATTGTGATGACTTAACATTCCCCATATGTCTACTTCATGTTTGAATTATTTTGGGAATGATATTTTATTTTTTGGGGATGTTACAAGGCTTAGAAGTTTAGAAGCAAATCTTGAAATTTTTCAGAAATTTACAAAAACCCAATTTTTAGGGACCACTACAGCTCTGAAGTCACTTTGCGAGGCTTACATAATAGAAACCGCCCAAAAATGACCCCATTCTATAAACTACACCCCTCAAGGTATTCAAAACTGATTTTATAAACTCCGTTAACCCTTTAGGTGTTGCACAAGAGTTATTGGCAAATGGGGATGAAATTTGAGAATTTCATTTTTTTGCCTAATTTTCCATTTTAACCCATTTTTTCCACTAACAAAGCAAGGGTTAACAGCCAAACAAGACTGTATCTTTATTGCCCTGACTCTGCTGTTTACAGAAACACCCCATATGTGGCCATAAACTACTGTACGGCCACACAGCGGGGCGTAGAGTGAAAGGTGCGCCGTATGGTTTTTGGAAGCCAGATTTTGCTGGACAGTTTTTTTGACACCATGTCCCATTTGAAGCCCCCTGATGCACCCCTAGAGTAGAAACTCCATAAAAGTGACCCCATCTAAGAAACTACACCCCTCAAGGTATTCAAAACTGATTTTACAAACTCCGTTAACCCTTTAGGTGTTGCACAAGAGTTATTGGCAAATGGGGATGAAATTTGAGAATTTCATTTTTTTGCCTAATTTTCCATTTTAACCCATTTTTTCCACTAACAAAGCAAGGGTTAACAGCCAAACAAGACTGTATCTTTATTGCCCTGACTCTACTGTTTACAGAAACACCCCATATGTGGCCATAAACTACTGTACGGCCACACAGCGGGGCGTAGAGTGAAAGGTGCGCCGTATGGTTTTTGGAAGCCAGATTGTGCTGGACAGTTTTTTTGACACCATGTCCCATTTGAAGCCCCCCTGATGCACCCCTAGAGTAGAAACTCCATAAAAGTGACCCCATCTAAGAAACTACACCCCTCAAGGTATTCAAAACTGATTTTACAAACTTTGTTAACCCTTTAGGTGTTGCACAAGATTCAATGGAAAATAGAGATATAATTTCAAAATTTCACTTTTTTGGCAGATTTTCCATTTTAATATTTTTTTTCCAGTAACAAAGCAAGGGTTAACAGCCAAACAAAACTCATTATTTATGGCCCTGATTCTGTAGTTTACAGAAACACCCCATATGTGGTCGTAAACTACTGTACGGGCACACGGCAGGGCGCAGAAGGAAAGGAATGCCATACGGTTTTTGGAAGGCAGATTTTGCTGGACTGGTTTTTTGACACCATGTCCCATTTGGAGCCCCCCTGATGCCCCCCTAGAGTAGAAACTCCATAAAAGTGACCCCATCTAAGAAACTACACCCCTCAAGGTATTCAAAACTGATTTTACAAACTTTGTTAACCCTTTAGGTGTTGCACAAGATTCAATGGAAAATAGAGATACAATTTCAAAATTTCACTTTTTTGGCAGATTTTCCATTTTAATATTTTTTTTCCTGTAACAAAGCAAGGGTTAACAGCCAAACAAAACTCATTATTTATGGCCCTGATTCTGTAGTTTACAGAAACACCCCATATGTGGTCCTAAACTACTGTACGGGCACACGGCAGGGTGCAGAAGAAAAGGAATGCCATACGGTTTTTGGAAGGCAGATTTTGCTGGACTGGTTTTTTGACACCATGTCCCATTTGAAGCCCCCCTGATGCACCCCTAGAGTAGAAACTCCAAAAAAAGTGACCCCATTTTAGAAAGTACGGAATAGGGTGGCAGTATTGTTGGTACTAGTTTAGGGTACATATGATTTTTGGTTGCTCTATATTACACTTTTTGTGCGGCAAGGTAACAAGAAATAGCTTTTTTGGCATGTTTTTTTTTTTTGTTATTTACAACATTCATCTGACAGGTTAGATCACGTGGTAATTTTATAGAGCAGGTTGTCACGGACGCGGCGATACCTAATATGTATACAATTTTTTTTATTTATGTAAGTTTTATACAATAACTTCATTTTGAAAACCAAAAAATTGTTTAGTGTCTCCATAGTCTAAGAGCCATAGTTTTTTCAGTTTTTGGGTGATTATCTTGAGTAGGGTCTAATTTTTTGCGGGGTGAGATGACAGTTTGATTGGCACTATTTTGGGGTGCATATGACTTTTTGATCGCTTGCTATTACACTTTTTGTGACGTAAGATGGCAAAAAATTGCTTTTTTTACACAGTTTTTTTTTTTTTTTACGGTGGTCACCTGAGGGGTTAGGTCATGTGATATTTATATAGAGCCGGTCGATACGGACGCGGCGATACCTAATATGTATACTTTATTTTTATTTATGTACATTTTACACAATGATTTTATTTTTGAAACCAAAAAAAATCATGTTTTAGTGTTTCCATAGTCTAAGAGCCATAGTTTTTTCAGTTTTTGGGCGATTATCTTGAGTAGGGTCTCATTTTTTGCAGGATGAGATGACGGTTTGATTGGTACTATTTTGGCGTACATGCGACTTTTTTGATCACTTTTATTACCTTTTTTTGCGAAGTAAGGTGGGCAAAATTTCAATTTTCTCATAGTTTTTATTTTTTTATTTTTATGGCGTTCACTGTGCGGGGAAAGTAACATGACCATTTTATAGATCAGGTCGTTACGGACGCGGCGATACCTAATATGTGTAGTGTATTTTATTTTTTTAATTTTTATTCAGTGATAAATGTTTTTTTTTTTTATCTTAACTTTTTTCACTTTTTATTTGATTTTTTTGACCCAGACCCACTTGGTTCTTGAAGATCCAGTGGGTCTGATGTCTGTAAAATACAGAACAGAACCTATATAGGTTTCTGCACTGTATTTTACTTACACTGAACAGGTCTATGCTTTCAGCACAGATCTGTTCAGCACCATGGACAGCAGGACGCCTGATCAGGCGTCCTGTTGCCATGGGAACCTTCCCCGTCTGCTCAGTTATGGTCAGAACTTCGCAGACGGGGAAGGGTAAGGACGGGGTTCTGGGGGGGCTGTCTGGGGGCTCTCTCCTTCTCCCATCGGGGGGCTGCAAAGGCACAGCAGCCCCCCGATCGGAGAGGGAGGGAGCTCCCTCTTACTGTTAACCTTTTCCATACAGCGGTCCGTACGGACCGCTGTATGGAAAGGGTTAAACGGCTGACATCGCATCAACGATGTCAGCCGTTTATACCAGGGTGCCAGCAATGTGCTGGCACCCTGGTATACCCACTGTACACCAACGATTATGCAATGGGAGGCGGGCGGGGGATCGCGATCCCGCCTGCCGCACCGCCCGCCTCCCGCAACGCCCCCACTGCATGCGACACCCCCCCTGCACCACCCGCCGCCATCAAATCGTGCAGGGGTGCAGGGGGGGTTAACAATATTGATTTCGGGCACTCTGAAGTTTCTGATCCCCGCGGTCAGGGACCGCGGGGATCAGAAACGGCAAAAAGCGCAGCAAACCGCAGGTCTGAATTGACCTGCGGTTTTCTGCGATCGCCGATACGGGGGGGTCAAATGACCCCCCCCTGCATTGTTACGGGATGCCGGCTGAATGATTTCAGCCGAAATCCCGTTCCGATTAACCCCAGCGGCGCCGGAATTAAGATTTTAAGTTAGGACGTACCGGTACGCCCTTGGTCCTTAAGGACTCGGGAAATAGGGCGTACCGGTACGCCCTATGTCCTTAAGGGGTTAAGTGAAAGGTATTATTACGCCCAGCTGAGTAGGTCCATACTGGCTTCTAACTCACAGTTTAATATTTGGACCTGCATAGCAACCTGATTTTAAAGGGAGTCTTTCACGCCGATTGACCCTATTAACCTATTAACACACTTATGTCCACGGCATCCCCCCTATTAAAACTGTTCTTACCGTTAGTTCCCTGCTAGCATCGTTCGTCCAAAAAACACTTTTATTCCGTATGCAAATGAGGCTGTGAAGGTGCCCAGGGGCGGCCTTACAATGGCCGGTGCCCAGGCCCCTGGGTCATTTTCATACCAATTCACTCCCCCTCCTCCGCGTCTGCCCGCCCATCCGCCACATCTGCCCGCCCTTGGTCTCTTCTCTATCCTTCCTCCTACTGTCCGTAATCCCGCGCATGCGCCGATGACCGCGATATCGGGGCGTGCGCATTGAATGACCACAGTCTGGCCGGGGCATCACAGTTTACCGCGCGCATGCGCCGGCCCCGGCCTCACTTACGTTCTTGCCGTGATCAATGCGGGATTACGGACAGTAGGAGGAAAGATAGAGAAGAGACCAAGGGCGGGCAGATGCGGCGGATGGGCAGACGCGGAGGAGGGGGAGTGAATTGGTATGAAAATGACCCAGGGGCCTGGGCACCGGCCGTTGTAAGGCCGCCCCTGGGCACCTTCACAGCCTCATTTGGATACGGAATAAAAGTGTTTTTTGGACGAACGATGCTAGCAGGGAACTAACGGTAAGAACAATTTTAATAGGGAGGATGCCGTGGACATAAGTGTGTTAATAGGTAGGGTCAATGGGCAGTAGAGGGAACGAAACTGTGGAATTAAGGGGTAATTGAGTACACAGTGAAAAGTTGAAATCGGGCCACCAAGGAGATATTAATCACCACAATCCAATACTCCCAAAAAAAAAAAAGAATGCCTTGTAATAGCTTTCTCTTGATTATAAATGCTATTTGGTGAAGTGAGATAACCATGTTCCCTTGCTGCCCTACTTTTCGACCCAGGCAGCCCTGCCGCTTCTATCCTGAAAATGGCTGCTGCAATGAAAGCTTCCAGCAGAGCTGAGATCTTATCATTGTTGGCATGAAATAAATGCCTAGATCTGAACGCCAGCCTACACTGTCTGGCATTTACCTTTTGGCCCCTCTTCTTCTTTCTGCACCTGCAGATTTGCCTTACTTTAGTTTTTGTTGTGAAGCTCAGTTTGATGCATGTAGACCCCTGTTCCCTGCTGTCTATTACTCAGGCACTAGAAGTATCATTTTCCTAAGACACTTCTTGTACCGCCAGCAGATGGCGCACTTCCTATGGATGTTCTGCTGTATAATGGACGTCTGATAAGAATATCTGAGAGCTCAGTGGTAACTTAACACATTTTGTCACTCTTAGTTACTAGAGGTGTTTTCATTGCAGAAATACATTTCCGATTCCTGAACAAAAGTTTAAAAGAATAGAAAGGGAAACAAATTTGGCAGCCTGACTTTTGTATTACTTTTTTGGCACAGCTGTACTTCACAGAAGAAATTAGCGGGGGATCAGTCTGATGGTGAGAACATGTGGCTTCCCCACTGTTTCCACTAGGAGGATTGATCAGGCGAAAAAATCGTTTCCTGCCAAGTTCGATGACAAGTTGCATTTGATATGCTGTCATGTAGGGGGACATTTTTTTAAATGTTATACTTATTAAAGGGACCTTCACACTGGGCAATGCTCAGCATGAAGTCTACTCAAATTATTGCAGGAAGATTAAAGGGAGTCTGTCACCAGAAAACCCCCTGTTAAACCAGGCACAACACCTTGTAGGGCTAGCTCTGTTGAATATAATGATACACTTCACTTTGTAATCTTCTGCTTCATTCTGGAGAAAAACTGCTTTTAATCCATATGCAAATGATCAGTTAAGTGCACCGAGGGCGGGCCACCCTATGCACCCTATGCACCCTATGCACCCTAACTCTTTCTCTGCACACCCCTCCCTGTCATTCTTGATTGACAGGGCCAGGTTCCAGTGTAGTCATCTCGCTTAGCCCTATCAATTAAGGAGAGGTTAGCAGAGAAAGTGGGAGGAGCAAGGGTGTGCAGAGGGGCTTGGGCCCACCCCTAGTGCACTCAACTGCTCATTTGCATATTGATTAAAAATATTTATTCTCCAAACTGAAGCAAGAAATCTTTAGGTGAAAGGTATCATTACGCCCAGCTGAGCGGGTCGATACTGGCTTCTAACTAACTATTTAATAAACTGCAAAATTGCTGCTTGCATCAATATTCAATATTCAATTACTACACTTTATATAATAGAGTACTGGGAAGGGATGCAAATGACTGTATATTCTCTGGATGTTCTGTAGATGCAGACAGAAACGCACTTAAAATAAATATCAGTTCTGTATTATGAGAGATTGTATTTCAATAACATTTAGTAAAACCTCAATAAATAATCACTATTTTTATATCCCATAATTACAGTATATCGTGGATGTAATCACAATTGGGATCTCGATGCCACCACTCTTGTATACAGTACCAAGAATGTTCATTCACTTGTGCAGACAGAAGGCTGAAGTTCTACATTGTGTATTAAAAAGATAACAATGACATCTAGTGGCCATGCAGAGTTCTATCGTTCTATCGTTCTATCTATCTATCTATCTATCTATCTATCTATCTATCTATCTAGCTATCTAAATCTACAGTGCTTTGAAAAAGTATTCATACCCCTTGAAGTTTTCCCCATTTTTTCATGTTGCACCCACAGACTTAAATGTATTTTATTGGGATTGTATATGATAGACCCACACAAGTAGCAAGTACTGTAAGTGAGAAGTGAAAAAAAATGATACAGTACATGTTTTTAAAATTTCGAATAATTAACAGTGATGAGCGGCAGGGGCAATATTCAAATTTGCTATATTTTGCAAATATTTGGTAGAATATTCGTCATATATTTGCGAATTCGAGATTATTTTCTTGATCGAGAAAAATTGGCAATGTAATATTCGCATAATGCGCGTGAAATACAGGCATGGGTCACTTTTGCTACATTTTTCAAGCTGCTAGAAGTTTCCTGAGACTGGAGAAAATGGTTGGCACGGCAGAACATTACAATGGCTTTATATGCAGATAGAGTGCTCCAATATATTCACGATTGCAAAATCAGCACTAATGATGCGAATATTTTGGCGCAACTTCACATTTTAACAGGTCTGACTACTTATTAGTGATTAGTGCACTAAGTATTGTTGTGAACTTGTGACATCACAGCACTATGTCTGTAACATGTATGTATGTATGGACAGCATATAACCTACACTGACTATCTCCCACTAACTATCTGTATTACATATACAGTACAGACCAAAAGTTTGGACACACCTTCTCATTCAAAGAGTTTTCTTTATTTTCATGACTATGAAAATTGTAGATTCACACTGAAGGCATCAAAACTATGAATTAACACATGTGGAATTATATACATAACAAAAAAGTGTGAAACAACTGAAAATATGTCATATTTTAGGTTCTTCAAAGTAGCCACTTTTTGCTTTGATTACTGCTTTGCACACTCTTGGCATTCTCTTGATGAGCTTCAAGAGGTAGTCACCTGAAATAGTCTTCCAACAGTCTTGAAGGAGTTCCCAGAGATGCTTAGCACTTGTTGGCCCTTTTGCCTTCACTCTGCGGTCCAGCTCACCCCAAACCATCTTGATTGGGTTCAGGTCCGGTGACTGTGGGGGCCAGGTCATCTGGCGCAGCACCCCATCACTCTCCTTCATAGTCAAATAGCCCTTACACAGCCTGGAGGTGTGTTTGGGGTCATTGTCCTGTTGAAAAATAAATGATGGTCCAACTAAACGCAAACCGGATGGAATAGCATGCCGCTGCAAGATGCTGTGGTAGCCATGCTGGTTCAGTATGCCTTCAATTTTGAATAAATCCCCAACAGTGTCACCAGAAAAACACCCCCACACCATCACACCTCCTCCTCCATGCTTCACAGTGGAAACCAGGCATGTAGAGTCCATCCGTTCACCTTTTCTGCGTCGCACAAAGACACGGTGGTTGGAACCAAAGATCTCAAATTTGGACTCATCAGACCAAAGCACAGATTTCCACTGGTCTAATGTCCATTCCTTGTGTTCTTTAGCCCAAACAAGTCTCTTCTGCTTGTTGCCTGTCCTTAGCAGTGGTTTCCTAGCAGATATTCTACCATGAAGGCCTGATTCACACAGTCTTCTCTTAACAGTTGTTCTAGAGATGTGTCTGCTGCTAGAACTCTGTGTGGCATTGACCTGGTCTCTAATCTGAGCTGCTGTTAACCTGCGATTTCTGAGGCTAGTGACTCGGATGAACTCATCCTCCGCAGCAGAGGTGACTCTTGGTCTTCCTTTCCTGGGGCGGTCCGCATGTGAGCCAGTTTCTTTGTAGCGCTTGATGGTTTTTGTGACTGCACTTGGGGACACTTTCAAAGTTTTCCCAATTTTTCAGACTGACTGACCTTCATTTCTTAAAGTAATGATGGCCACTTGTTTTTCTTTACTTAGCTGCTTTTTTCTTGCCATAATACAAATTCTAACAGTCTATTCAGCAGGACTATCAGCTGTGTATCCACCTGACTTCTCCACAACGCAACTGATGGTCCCAACCCCATTTATAAGGCAAGAAATCCCACTTATTAAACCTGACAGGGCACACCTGTGAAGTGAAAACCATTTCAGGTGACTACCTTTTGAAGCTCATCAAGAGAATGCCAAGAGTGTGCAAAGCAGTAATCAAAGCAAAAGGTGGCTACTTTGAAGAACCTAGAATATGACATATTTTCAGTTGTTTCACACTTTTTTTTGTTATGTATATAATTCCACATGTGTTAATTCATAGTTTTGATGCCTTCAGTGTGAATCTACAATTTTCATAGTCATGAAAATAAAGAAAACTCTTTGAATGAGAAGGTGTGTCCAAACTTTTGGTCTGTACTGTATATAAGCTAACTAACTATCTAATGTAATGACACAGCAAAGCACAGAGCACAGCAATGACACTGCTCTCTCTCTCTCAGAACTCCATAAAACTACAGAAAAGTAAGGGGTAGGCAACTTTCCTATTGGTTGCTAGGAATGTTGCTAAGCTCAGACAAAGACAATGCAGTCTTCTCATTGGCCTACAAGCAAGAAGGGAGGTTACTGATGAAAAAAAAAATCTAGAATATTCGAAATTAAGAATATATATCACCATATTCTAAATATTCTCAAATTCTCGAAGTGCTGATATTCGTGATTAATATCCGCTATTCGAATATTCACTCCCAACACTAATAATTAAGAAAGTGTGAAAAGTGTGGTGTGAATCTGTATTCAGACCCCCGAATCAATATTTTGTAGGACCACCTTATGCTGCAATTACAGGTGCAAGCCTTTCGGGATACGTCTCTATCAGCTTTGCACATGTAGAGGCTGAAATTTGTGTCCCTTTTTTCTTTGCAAAATAGCTCAAGCTCAGTCAGATGGATGAAAAGTGTCCGTGAACCACAATTTTCAAGTCTTGCCACAGATTCTTAATGCGATTTAGGTCTGGACTTTGACTGGGCCATTCTAACACATGAACATGCCCTGTTCTAAACCATTCCATTGTAGTTCTGGCTGGATGTTTAGGGTCTTTGTCCTGCTGGAAGGTGAACCTCCACCCCAGTCTCAAGTTTTCTGCAGCCTCTATCAGGTTTTCCTCCAGGATATCCCTGTATTTAAATCAATCCATCTACCCATCAACTCTAACCAGCTTCCTTCTCCCTGCTGAAGAAAAGCATCCCAACAGCATGATGATGCCACCACCATTTTTCACGGTGGGGATCTTGTGTTCAGGGTGATGTGTAGTGTTAGTGCAGTGGTCGGATTTGGGGTGGCCCCAATGCTACGCTGGGTTCCCCGGAGTCAGGGTCTGCAGTAAACCAGTGTGCTTCTTTACTGGAGGAATTCAGGTGCAAAACAATACAGGTGAAGCATAGGGCTGGCTTCTCCAGTCACCTCCCTGGCAAAAGAAGGGTTTGATGCTGAGGAAAGGCCTAAGTCTACTTTCACACTCGCGATTTGGCTTTCCGTTTGTGAGATCCGTTCAGGGCTCTCAAAAGCGGTCCAAAACGGATCAGTTTGCATTCTAATGCATTCTTAATGGAAAAGGATCTGCTCAGAATGAATCAGTTTGGCTCCGTTCAGTCTCCATTCCGCTTTGGAGATGGTGTCCGTCTGATGAAACTGAGCCAAACGGATCCGTCCTGACGCACAATGTAAGTCAATGGGGGACAGATTCGATTTATTTGACACAATCTGGCACAATAGAAAATGGATCCATCCTCCATTGACTTTCAATGGTTTAAAAGACGGATCCGTCTTGGCTATGTTAAAGATAATACAAATGGATCTGTTCTGAACGGAAGCAAACGTCCATGACGGATCCGCACAAAACGCAAGTGTGAAAGTAGCCTAAGCTAGCTGTCCATCTCTCTCAGAAGGCTGGTACCATAGTCAAAGGCTGGAGGCCCACGGTCTGTAGCTCAGTAGTCCGGGTGGCTCCTTGGTCACAAGGCTAGTGAACCATGGTCTGTGGCTCAACGTTCCCATCTCTGTGTCTTCTTCTGTTCATTCATGCAGACTGGCAGAGTCTTCCCTGCCAAGCACTGGTCTCTAACTGCAGAACACTAGGGGCTCTGACTGCTCTCCCTATATACAGTTTCTGGCTAAACTAGAACCTTCTAGTGGGAGGGGTAGGGTGGAGAAACTCAGCACAAACAGTTACAATGTTACAACTCCCATCTTTCATAGACATTTTGATGGTAAAAAAAGTCTAGCTTTTCCCCTCCAAAACAAGCTCTTCTTTAAACCTAGTTTCTCATTTAAAGTCCCAGAAGTCTCTTAGTATTCAATAACCCTTTCCACAGAGCCTCACAAATACAGTGCAGATGAACAGGATATATATTACCATACATATAAAATGCAGTTACACAGTATTAAACAGTATAAGTCATTGCAAGTTAGTCCTTTAAAGCAGGGATGTCAAACTTGTGGCCCTCCAGCTGTTGCAAAACTACAACTCCCATCATGCCTGGGCATACTACAGCTATCAGGGAATGATGGGAGTTGTAGTTTTGCAACATCTGGAGGGCCATGAGTTTGACATCCATGCTTTAAAGTTAAAGTAAGGAGTTGATGACTTTACATAGGGGAAACAGGGGCAAATGTCCAGACTTCAAAGTATCCCTGCTTCAGGACACTACATTTGTTTTTAGGCTAAAAAGTTCTAGTTTGGTCTCATCTGACCAGAGCACCTTCTTCCACATGTTTGCTGTGTCCTTCCTTAAAGGCCATATTTGTAGAGTACACGACTAAAAGTTGTCCTATGAACAGATTCTCCCTCCTCAGCTGTGGATCTCTGCAGCTACTCCAGAGTGATCATGGACCTCTTTTCAGCTTTTCTAATTAGTGCTGTCCTTGCCTGGGCTGTCAGTTTACGTGGATGGACATTTCTTGGTAGGTTTGCAGTTGTGCCATACCCCTTCCATTTTCGGATGATGGATTGAAGATGGCTCAGTGAGATGTTTGGAACTTAGGATACTTCATTAAAACCTAACCCTGCTTTACACTTCTCCACAACTTTATCCCTGACCTGTCTGGTGTGTTCCTTGGTTTTCATGATGCTGTTTGATCACTAATGTACTAATGTACCAACAACAAATCTCTAAGGCCTTCACAGAACAGCTATAGTTAGACAGAGAATAAATTACACACAGGTGGACTCTATTTACTAGTTAGGTGACTTCTGAAGGCAATTGGTCACACTGGATGTTATTTAGGGGTATCAGAGTACAGGAGGCTGAATACAAATGCACACCACACTTTTTAGATTTTTATTTATTAAACATTTTAAAAACCAAGTATCATTTTATTGATCTATCTATCAATCAATCAATCATATTTTCACCCCATAAGATGCACTTTTACACCCCAAAGTGGGGGAAAAATGTCACTGCATCTTATGGGGCAAATACTAATGAAAGCTTCCATTATGGATACACTCATTAGTACTGGAGAACCGGGAAGCAGTGAATGCAGCACTCTCTGGGCTCTGTACTTACCGCTTCCTGGTCCTCTGCCGTCGGCTGTGCTGCAGCTGTGCACTGTGTGAGGGCACTCTGTGACCTCACGCTGTGCGTGTCAGGTCACAGCACAGCCGATGGCAGGAATAAGAAGAGAGAGCGCTGGTATGAGGAGCTGCGGCCTCCGGAGCAGGAGAGGTAAGTTGATTTTTTATTTTATGTGATCTGAGTCTGATATGAGGCTGTGGGCTGATGTATGGCTGTGGCCTGATATGAGGCTGGGGGATAATATATGGCCGGGGGCTTATATATGGATGGGGGCTGATATGAGGCCGGGGGCTGATATAGGGCTGGGGGCTGATATGAGGCATGGGGGCTGATATGATGTAGGGGGCTGATATGAGGCATGGGGGCTGATATGATGTAGGGGGCTCATATGAGGCATGGAGGGCTCATATGAAGCTGGGGGTTGATATGTGGTATGGGGGACTGATATATATTAGACATGGGGGCTAATATGAGGTATGGGGGTCTCATCTGAGGTCTGAATGGGGTATTATTTATATTGGGGTTCTTTTATGAGGTCTAATTGGGGGTTATTCACATTTGGATCTGAGCTGAGGTCTGAATGTGGGTCTGATCTGAGATCTTATTGGGGTCTTATTATCATTGGGGTCTGATCTGAGGTCTGATTAAGGGTCTTATTAACATTAGTGGTCTTATTGGGGCAGTGAGCTGAGGTCTGATTAACATTAGGGGTCTAATTGGTGGTTTGATCTGAGGTCTAATGAAAAATATTTTTTTCTTTTTGTCCTCCTCTGAAACATAGGTACGTCTTATGGGCCTATGTGTCTTATAGGGCGAAAAATACAGTATTTCTCTATCTATCTATCTATCTATCTATCTATCTATCTATCTTCTATCTATCTATCAATCATCTAAAGCCTGATATGTATATAAATCCCAGGGACAAATACATCGTTTACATATCACATGAGTACATTGTATTTGTTTTTACATTTTCTGCATAAATTTGGTTTACACTTTTTGACATTTCATTGCACAGAAGTTTTTACAGTAAAATCCTAAAAAATAAAAACTAATGTTTAAAAATGTCAGTGTATTAAAAAAGTATAATAACATTTAAAGTAAAACATAAAATCTATTTTAGTGACAACATATTATATACACCTATGTGACCATGGTCAGCCAGTCTGGGGCCTCTGCAGTAATGTGTGCATGAGTGGCACCTAATTGCTGAACCTCAGCAGTCTTGTTCCATTCATACTGGCAGCAGTCATGTGTGTGTATACAGCACATTATCACTACTGGTATGGCAGCGACCAGAAATGGCAGAGATGGGAGCTGTAGTGCTAGAACAGGGACACTTTGAAAGGTGGGATTTTTTTCTATAGTAACCCCTTCAAGCCATATTATGTACATGATAATGTATAATGGGTTGTATGGAGCGAGTTGCTGTGCTGAGCCCCCTCCATATATGGCAGGTAGCAGTTGTATAATACAACAGCC
Organism: Bufo gargarizans; assembly: GCF_014858855.1. Classification (NCBI taxonomy): domain Eukaryota; kingdom Metazoa; phylum Chordata; class Amphibia; order Anura; family Bufonidae; genus Bufo; species Bufo gargarizans. Next base: position 17,015,168 of record NC_058087.1, on the reverse strand, counting down.
ACTCGGCCTGCAATGACCAGGAACGATGATAACACGAAAACCAGCCATTTAACCTCTCAGATACCACTGTCAATATTGATCACGGCACCTGTGGAGTTAGGCGAAAGGGAAGGAGCTTCCTCCGCCTTCCAACTGGAAGCCCTTGCAGTGAAATCCTGGGGCTCCAATTGGTTACCATGACAACCTGTGGCTAGCTGAAGGTTATCAGGCTTGCCATTGTAATCTGCCAGCAAAGCTGTGCACAAGGCAGAGCTGAGCAGGCACAACATCAGAATCTCATAGATCATAATAGTTCTCTATTATGGTCTATGGTACAAGTGATCAGAAGATTGCAGATTTTAGGCCCCTAAGGTAGCTAAAAGTTATTATGCCAAAATACATAAAAATATAAAAAATTAAATCACCCCTGCATTTCCAAATTAATACATATAAAAAAATAAACAATAAAAAAATAAACATAAAAGGTGCTGTATCACTGCATCCAAAAATGTGTGGACTATTTAAATATAAAAATATTTCTCCTGTGTAGGTTACACATGTGTGGTTCTACAGTATATTATTTAAGAAAGGTAAAGATTGATCACACTGTACAAATTATCGCCCTATATCTTTGCTGACCTTAGATTTAAAGTTGCTGGCCAAAATGTTGGCTATCTGACTTCCCGAGTTCCTACTGTTCCTGATACACAGAGACCAGGTGGGATTTATACGAGGATGAGAGGGTAGAGACAACATAGCTAGAGTCCTGAATGCCCTTTATTATGCCAAAAAACAATCCTGCCCATTGGTTCTCCTCAGTACTGATGCCGAGAAAGCCTTTGACATGGTTAACTGGGACTTCGTGTGTCTGGCCTTGTTGAAATTTGGCCTTCCAGACCCCTTTATTAAAGCTATTTTCTCGATGTATACCAACTCTTCAACTGCAGTGATTGTGACGATACTGTCACGATCAGTGTGTGTGTGTGTGTGTGTGTGTGTGGGGGGGGGGGGGGGGGGGACTCCACACTAAACACAGGAGTGAAGGGGAACAGTAACTGGGCCTGGAAACTAGGGAAGAAACAGGTCCCCTCCTAGACAACCCTAATCCGGGCCCTAACTATCTATCAATATGAATAGACCATGAAGTAGGAATATTCATATGCAGGATACCTGGCCTTTATATCCCCATAAGGCCCTGGAAAAGGTTAGGACCAGAGACAACCCATTCCTCCCCAGATGGACGAATGGAAGTCTCTGTCTCAGGCCCAGATACAAACAACAGAGAATATAACAAACACAAACAAATGCAACACTTAACTTCTGTAGAGATGGACGAGCAGGAACACTAGAGACAAACTCACACCAGCTCAGCCTAACCCAAATGAAGCTATCTACCGCATAGTCAGAAAGGTGGGGTCAGACTGTAAAGGGTAGAAGTGATGACCACTGAGCAACAGCTGAGAAAAGGGAAGTGGTCATTAATCCTTTCAACACTGAATCAAGAGAAATCAAGGAGGCTGTTAGATTCCTCCATGCTCAGCCAATCTCCTTGATTTCCTGAGATCAGTCACCTTAGGGAGCATGACAGATATCCTCTCTCCTTCTTTTCCTATTAGAAATGGCATTAGACAGGGGTGTCCCCTCTCTTCAGTTGGTCCTTGAGTTAATCATGGAACCAAGCTTTCCGAAAAGATAGCAAAATACAGGGCTTTTATCTGGGTACGCAAGAACACAAAGTATCCACTTTCACAGAAGATCTTTTAATTATGACATCCAACCCAGAAGAATCAATTCCCTATATTTATGATTTACTAGAACATTTTGTCCCCTTTATAATTTTAAGATTAATATGAAAAAGTCCCACATCTTAAGTATTGGACTATGCCTCTCAGTTAAACGTGACTTAACCTGTCCAATCACCCTTTAATTGGGATGCCCCCTCAAGGTGAGCTCTAACCTCCAGAAGCTCTTTCATCTCAACTATCTCCCTCTGTTACAATCTATGCAGGAACAACTACATAAGCTATATTTCCCAATGTTGGTTTAGGCAGAACAATCTGGTCTCCTCTCTTGTCTTTCCGAGGCTGAGCTATTTACAACAAGGTCTGCCAATTCCGGTCCCAAAATCCTACTATCTGACTTTGATGAAAAATATGTGAGGAAAAAATCTTGCTTAGCCTCTTTGGTCCTATATAAACCCAAAGCCTTCTGTGGCATTGGGCTTCGCGATTACGAAGACTATAGCACTATATTCTAGATATTCGCGAATTCTCGAAGTGTCAATATTCACGATAAAAATTTGTGATTAGAATATTCGCGATCATTAATAGTCCTGGGAATCATTCAGGAACTTTATGCAGTGATAGTGTCTGGCCCCACAAGTATGTGTACTTACCTATGTTACTAAAACTCATTGTAATGACTATCTTTTAATAAAACATTTTTTTAATAAAAAAAATATCAAAAAAAGTGTTGTGATAACTTATTTTCCTTCTGTTCTTTTTATTTTAGTATGATTTTTTCTATTTAACTTTTTACTCTATATTGTCTATTAAATACAAATGTATTAAAAAAATTGCTATTGCAGCGTACCAGATGCTGAAAGTTATCTCAATGGCTCGCATTCCCCCACCTGGCCAAGAAATGTATCAGATGTATGCTCCAAAAATTAACTCAATCCATGGTTGGGAAGGTTTAGAAAACGGCTATTGGTAATTTAGCATCATGTGACTTAGCTTAAAAAAGACAAACCTGAAGTCCAGTAGCTTCCATTCATATAAAAACTTGATAGCTACGTATATGACTATGTAAAAAAAGCAAATACTAAAACTAATCCTTACGTATAATTGGCATTTCCTCATAACATCCAGCAGATGGCAGCATTTCCAAACAATTCATTGAATAAACTGTAACTGCAGAGGCTCGTAATAAAATGTGTGTCCTTCTGTAGGAATAGGCTACACTAATAAAAAGATAAAATTCAACATAATCATAATATAAGGAGAATATTAATCTTATAGCGAGCCAACCAACGAAAAAAGCACCAATAACCCCATAAGAATGAGAGAACACACATATAAAATATATATGTAGTTTATTGAAACACAATTAAATAATATAAATATGACACAAAGGCACAAGGTAAAGGAGGGTGGGACGCCCCGTGTAGCCATAAGCAACCACCCTCACATATACCTGACTAACAAGGAAGGGGGGGGTCACAGACCCTGGGTATAAAGCCGCATAAAGATGGGAAAACGGTAAGTTCGCCCAAAGTGACCTATAAACATAAGTATGCTGCATGCTAGTAAAGGGTAAATATGTGGCAGCAGACCTGCCCACCCTAGGTAACAAAAATGGCCATCTGGGGAATACAGATAGCCAAATGTATCACAAGTAAGGCAAGGCAAGAGTGCTATGTGTAAGCAGGAACACTAAAATAACTAACTAACCAAGCATGGAACAAAACATAAGTTACCCATGGTATGCTGGAACCCAAGGACTGTGACCAGAGCTGCACCCGACGCGCGTTTCGCAGAGAAAGGCTTCGTCAGGAGGTAAAGATAACAAACAGTGTCCGTCTTTAAATAGTGTGGTCCACAGCCGGCAATTGATTAGCGCATACGCCCAGTGTTGCAAGGCGTGACATCATAGAGGCGCGCCACCCAACTCCAGAGACCAGACGGGGCCCGCCCATCACGTCACATGGCCAGACAGGGATGTATGGGTGTAGACTGCATGTAGAAGGAGGTGCTATTTATAAGAACCAGAAGATCTAAGAGTACTTTCACACTAGCGTTGTTTTGTCCTGTCAAATGCCGTACAAGGTACGGAACGGAAGACATCCTGATGCATACTGAACGGATTGCTTTCCATTCAGAATGCATTAGGACAAAACTGATGCGTTTTTTTTTCCGGTATTGAGACCCTTTATAAGAATAACGCTACTGTGAAAGTACCCTTCTATGGGCAGACCTTGTTATATCATGGTTCACACTTTCTTTTTCCCTCTCCACTATATTTTCTTTATTACCTATTACATAATGACTCTTCATCAGGATGCTCCTCTAGTCATCAGCACTACATCACAAGTAGAGATGAGCGAATTCTAAATAAAAAATCGATTTCGGCTGCTTCGCCAAATATTTTTTTTAAAATTGCTTGCGACGAGCCAGCCGCCACCATCTTGCTTGAAGATCTGGTGCGAAATCTCGCACGGCCCATGATGACATCATCATGCCGCCCGGCGTGGTGATGTCATACCTCACCCCTCATGGGATTTTGTGCGAGATCTTCAGACAATATGGCTGCGGCCGGCCCCTCGTGGTAAAATGGATCAGGTAAGTATTATTTTATGGTACTTTTCTCCCCAATCTTCCCTTTATCCTTTTATTACCTATTATTTCTCCATCTTCATTATGTTGCTTCTGTACAGTGCAGATCCTACTGCTATATTTATACTTATTTCTTACTCCTTCCCTGCCATATCTTCCCAGTGTCTTAGGCTACTTTCACACAAGCATTTTTGCTGAATCCGACAGTGTTCAGCAAAAACACTTCTGTTACTGATAATACAACCATCTGCATTCATTATGAACGGGTCCGGTTGTATTATCGTTAACATACCGAATCTGTCATGAACTCTATTAAAAGTCAATGGGAGACGGATCTGTTTTTTATTGTGTCAGATTGTGTCAGAGAAAACAGATCAGTCCCCATTGATTTGCATTGTGGGTCATGACGGATCCGTCTTGCTCCACATCCCAGGACAGAAAGCAAACTGCAGCATGCTGCGGTTTGCTCTCCGGTTTGTCAATGGAATGCATTTTGGAGCATTCCGTTCTGTTCAGTTAAGTTTTGTCCCTATTGACAATGCTAGTGTAAAAGTAGCCTTAGTGCTTTACCACTTTCAATCATGTTCCTTCCCTCTGCATCACTTCTACGCATCTTATTCTCTACTACTTAGATGTTCCAGCCTTTTTTGGTGGCTACTGCTCCTACCTTTTACTACCAAGCCCAGTCAACCCTTTTACCCTTATACATTTGCAAGAAAAAGTATGTGAACCCTTTGGAATGATATGGATTTCTTCACAAATTGGTCATAAAATGTGATCTGATCTTCATCTAAGTCACAACAATAAACAATCACAGTCTACTTAAACTAATAACACACAAAGAATTAAATGTTACCATGTTTTTATTGAACACACCATGTAAACATTCACAGTGCAGGTGGAAAAAGTATGTGAACCCTTGGATTTAATAACTGGTTGAACCTCCTTTGGCAGCAATAACTTCAACCAAACGTTTCCTGTAGTTGCAGATCAGATGTGCACAACGGTCAGGAGTAATTCTTGACCATTCCTCTTTACAGAACTGTTTCAGTTCAGCAATATTCTTGGGATGTCTGGTGTGAATCGCTTTCTTGAGGTCATGCCACAGCATCTCAATCGGGTTGAGGTCAGGACTCTGGGCCACTCCAGAAGGTGTATTTTCTTCTGTTTAAGCCATTCTGTTGTTGATTTACTTCTATTCTTTGGGTCTTTGTCCTGTTGCAACACCCATCTTCTGTTGAGCTTCAGCTGGTGGACAGATGGCCTTAAGTTCATCTGCAAAATGTCTTGATAAACTTGGGAATTCATTTTTCCTTCGATGATAGCAATCCGTCTAGGCCCTGACGCAGCAAAGCAGCCCCAAACCATGATGCCCCCACCACCATACTTCACAGTTGGGATGAGGTTTTGATGTTGGTGTGCCTGTGCCTATTTTCCTCCACACATAGTGTTGTGTGTTTCTTCCAAACAACTCAACTTTGGTTTGATCTGTGCACAGAATATTTTGCCAGTACTGCTGTGGAACATCCAGGTGCTCTTGTGCAAACTGTAAACGTGCAGCAATGTTTTTTTGGGACAGCAGTGGCTTCCTCTGTGATATCCTCCCATGAAATCCATTCTTGTTTAGTGTTTTACGTATCGTAGATTCGCTTACATAGATGTTAGCATATGCCAGAGACTTTTGTAAGTCTTTAGCTGACACTCTAGGATTCTTCTTCACCTCATTGAGCAGTCTGCGCTGTGCTCTTGCAGTCATCTTTACAGGACAGCCACTCCTAGGGAGAGTAGCAGCAGTGCTGAACTTTCTTCATTTATAGACAATTTGTCTTACTGTGGACTGGTGAACAGCAAGGCTTTTGGAGATACTTTTATAACCCTTTCCAGCTTTATGCAAGTCAACAATTCTTAATTGTAAGCCTTCTGAGAGCTCTTTTGTGCGAGGCATCATTCACATCAGGCAATGCTTCTTGTGAAAAGCAAACCCAGAACTGGTGTGTTTTTTATAGGGCAGGGCAGCTGTAGCCAACACCTCCAATCTCATCTCATTGATTGGACTCCAGTTGGCTGACCCTTCACTCCAATTAGCTGTTGGAGAGGTCATTAGTCTAGGGGTTCACATACTTTTTCCACCTGCACTGTGAATGTTTACATGGTGTGTTCAATAAAAAACATGGTAACATTTAATTCTTTGTGTGTTATTAGTTTAAGCAGACTGTGATTGTCTATTGTTGTGACTTAGATGAAGATTAGATCACATTTTATGACCAATTCGTGCAGAAATCTATATAATTCCAAAGGGTTCACATACTTTTTCTTGCAACTGTAGACAGCTAACTGAGACAATGGTAGAGATTTATCAAGACTTGTGTTACCATATGCCAGTCTTGATCCCTTGTGAAATTCCTTGTAATAAATTAGGTACATCTCTGGCTCTCCATGTGCCAGAAACTCAGATCCAGCTAGGGGATAGCACAGACTTCAGCTATAACTTACATAATACCATTTTCTTGCGTAAATCATAGTAAATATAGTAGGCCATGAAGGCTCCATAATTAATGACTTTTTAACAGCACAAAAGTGTCACTAAAGCATTGACAAATCTCCCCCTATATGTCTAAATGCAGATAGGGGTAGATTAAGGGGTAGATTAAGTAATCCTGTAGATGATGCTTACACCTGCACCAGATTTATCACAGGAGCTTAGACTGGATGATAAATGTGGTGCAAGGAAAGATAATGTTGTCTAAATCTGTACTATTGGTTGGCTTATTTTGATATAAAATTTTACGGCTGAATTGTGTCACAATTTTAGTGCAAAATGGTGAATAAGCCAAGCCCATTTCATGTTAAGCCATGCCCCGTTACTAAGCCTGTCTCTTTTTTGGAAGAAAGACGAGACAGAGGGGATATGATAGAAACTTTTAAATACATAAAGGGAATCAACAAGGTAAAAGAGGAGAGAATATTTAAAAGAAGAAAAACTACCACAAGAGGACATAGTTTTAAATTAGAGGGGCAAAGCTTTAAAAGTAATATCAGGAACTATTATTTTACTGAGAGAGTAGTGGATGCATGGAATAGCCTTCCTGCAGAAGTGGTAGCTGCAAATACAGTGGAGGAGTTTAAGCATGCATGGGATAGGCATAAGGCCATCCTTCATATAAGATAGGGCCAGGGGCTATTCATAGTATTCAGTATATTGGGCAGACTAGATGGGCCAAATGGTTCTTATCTGCCGACACATTCTATGTTTCTATTCAAAAAAGTGTAAAAACCCTAGTTGGGCCAAATTGCACCAAAATTGAACCAATTCTGTGCCAAGTTGTAGACAGAGTCCATGCAAAGACATTAGTAAATCTGGATAATAAATTAAACTAATAGGGTGGCTCACCCCCTATGACTCTGGATAGGTGCTAAAACCCAGGAATTGAATCACCCTATTCAATGGATACAAATAAATGCAATACTGCTGGTGGGCAAGCACCTCAAAAAATCATGGAGCTGACAATGTAATCGGAGCTGTCAATATTTAATACTGCATCAAAAAATACACACAATAAAATACAATACCAAAAATCACAAATATGGCATAATATCAATAAAATCGTATTAAAAAATCGTTAAAATAATCGTTGGAATAATCGCATTGAGGCTTCGAAAGCAAGGAATTTAGAAACAAGGAATTATTCGAGGTAATGTCCTTAATTGCGCATCTGATGATTCCACTACTTTCATGGTAACCTGTATATAGCAGCTAATTCGATAGTGGCCTGAATTTCAAAAGAGCGTTGAAAATGATTTACAAAAATTAAAAGAAGAATATATACTAAGAAGAAAAATTTAAGTAATAGAGAAATACAGGCTATTAAACAATTTCAAAAACAAGAACAGATCATGATACGTCCGGCAGATAAGGGAGGGGCAGTGATGATCCTTGATACAGTTTACTATAATAAGGAAAGCTATAGCTAACTGTCTGACAGTAACACATATTTGAAACTTCAAAAGGACCCTTTGGAGGATTTCCACGGGACTTTGAAAGAATACTGTCGCCGAGGTTTAGAAACCAATATATTATCAAAACAAGAACATGGGTGCGCAACGAAGATTCCCCGTCTTCTATTGCCTGCCCAAGATCCACAAAACTACCATAATATCGGGGATAGGTTCGCTAACGTCTAATCTCTCAAAGTATATCGATACCCTTTAACCTACAGTTAAAAAGATGAGTTCCTACATTAAGGATACAACACATATAATACAGCCCCTTGAAAATTTGGAAATTGAAACAAACTGGATTATGGGTACATTGGATATCCAGTCCCTATATTCAGTCATAGATCATCAGCAAGGGATGGAGGTGATCAAATCCCAATTAATATTCAATGGTTCACTGGAGTCATCCCAAATAGATTTTTTAGTGGAAGGTATAGATTTCATTTGAAATCATAATTATTTTTATTTTGAGGGTGAATACTTTCTCCTTAAACGGGGCACCGCCATGGGGACCAGGTTTGCCCCCAGCTACGCCAACCTGTTCCTGGCATAGTGGGAGCGGACCACCATTGGACCTAGACTGGGGGCCGACCTGGCCCTATGGCGGCACTACATAGTTGATGTAATATTCACCTGGAACGGTACAGACTATAGTCTGCGGGACTTTTTGAAATAAATAACAATACACGCAATTTGACTTTTACATCAAATGTCAACAAGATACACATAGAATTTTTAGACCTACAAATTTCCAGACAGGATAATAAATACATATTTAGCACCTTCCAGAAACCTACGTCCAAAAACAGTTTCATACTCTTTTCTAGTTGCCACTTGCCGAGATGGCTAATAAATATTCCGGTAGGACAATTCCGCCGGATAAAAAGGAACTGTACGGAAAATATAAAATTTGAAGAAGAGGCTATAAAAATGAAGGATCAATTTATGAGTAAAGAGTATCCTGAGGAAGTTGTCAATAGTGCACTGGATCGGGTTAAGAGTTTAGAAAGACAGACTTTCTTCTCTGATAGTTCGGATAAAAACTAAAATTAAAATATTACACAAAAAGAACCAGAATTGAGAGTTATCTTACCATTCAATGCACATTATAAAAAAGTCCAGTATATTTTGAAACAACATTGGCACTATATACTGGATGACAAAACAATAGGACACTTATTACCAAATTCACCTCTGATATCCTTTACAAAAGTGCCCAATTTAGGCATCAAGATAGGGCCTTCTATCAAACAACAAAAGAGGAAAACTACTTCCATGTTCCAAAATTGGACAAATATGAATGGTTTTTTTTAGGCGTGGGAGATGCACTGCATGTAAAAGTACAACATTTTCTAGAAGAACATTAGAAATATAATCTACACAAAATTTGTTCTCCTGGGAGATTAAGGACAGTCTGTCTTGTAACTCCTCCAGTGTCATCTACATCATCCAGTGCCCATATCAGAAACAGTATATTGGACGTACAAAATGACCATTAAAAACTAGGATATCTGAACACATGATTAAGAAAAAAAATGGGTTGGACAAACATTTTTTGTCGAGACACTTTAGGGAAGTCCATAACAAAGACCCTACTTAACAGACATTTGCGGCACTGGAGAAGGTGGATCGACACTGGAGGGGCAGTGACCATATTCACCGAATGTCTAGAATTGAGTCTAGACGGATTTACGAATTTGGGAGCTTGCTGCCAGTGTCTCAATGCCGAATTAGAGATCTTCGGCTTTTTGTGAGGGGGGTGGGCGCCTGCCTCTGACAGGAGATCGCAGTGATAACTATTTGTGCTGCGGTGTCCTATGAAAAAATTTATTTTATGAAAAAATTTATTTTATGAAAAAATTTATTTTATGAAAAAGTTTATTTTATTGTTGGTTCTACAGAGATCTGTGTGGTGTCCACACAGTTTTAATTATATTTTCTATTTATTTTTATTCAGTCATTTTAAACATTTTTACTATTCTGTCGTTACTCAAAATCGTATTGTTCATTTTATTTTGGAATGATCAAGGAATGAGAACGAATTTTTTGAACATTGAAATGAATTGTTTTTACATTGTAGCAGCTTTGGCCATAAAAACGCATCTGGGGGAAAAAACTTGCAACAAAAAACGCATTAAAATCACATTGGATCGATTTTATTCCTTTGAAATCCGCTGTTCCAGGATTTGTCTTCCACCTCCGTTCTGCTTTGAGATCTGTTTTTCCGGGACAGGACTTGACTATCACCTAATAGAGTATAAATAAGGGAGTCAGGGCATATGGAGTATAACCACTGAGGAAGAGGTCAGCAAGACTTCGAAACGTGTCTGGGGATATACTGATGCTTTATACTCCATCTAGCATGGCCATGCGATTGAAAAACTCTATGAATGAGTCCAGCGATCTATGAGACGATCTCTCAGCTATACTCGAATATTACGTGAGAAGAAATTCGGCCCGTGATTTTGCATCTAAGTTCTCGATGGAATTACATATGGAGCCACACACAGAGCGGTCTGAAGAACCACACGTCAGCCGGATCTCATCACAGGTCATCTACCTGCTCCATATTTGTGCACATTGAATGTACACCAGCCAGCGTGAAGACCGCATGTTAGGTGGGGTGAGTGCTCAGTGAGCAAAATTTTATTACCCGCACGTTGACACTTTATTGCGGCTACGAATCCTTCTAGCCTACGGTCCTGAGAAAATTCGAATAGAAACTGCAACAATAGTTTTCATGAACCAACACATTCAGGCCACTATTGAATTAGCTGCTATATACAGGTTACCACGAAAGTAGTGAAATCATCAGATGCGCAATTAAGGACATTACCTTGAATAATTCCTTGTTTCTGATTCCTTGCTTCCGAAGCCTCAATGCGATTATTCCAACGTTTATTTTAACGATTTTTTTAATACGATTTTATTGATATTGTATCATATTCACGATTTTTGGTATTGTATTTTAATGTGTGTATTTTTTATGCAGTATTAAATATTGACAGCTCCATTTACATTATCAGCTTCATGATTTTTTGAGTGCTTGCCCACCAGCGTTATTGTATTTATTAGTAAATCTGGGTCATACTTTACAGCTAGACTTTTGAGGACTTTCTACATATTGCCTAATTTTTAGAGATGGCCTTGCGGTTCGCCCGGTGGCCGTTTCGCGGCAAACTTTGCTAGTTCGCGGTTCACCAAACATGCGAACATATGGCGATGTCTGCCAGCGCCATATTCTTTTGCATTGTGCCGAACTTTGACCCATGACACATACATCAGGTGGGACAGAACAGCCAATTGAGACGTTTCAGCACATGGACACATCCCCTACACTATAAATAAACCCAATCTGGCAGCCATTTTACATTCAGTTTTTTGCCAGTGTAGGGAGAGGTTGCTGTGTGGAGCAGGGACAGACTGTTAGGGACACCAAACACTAGCTAATAGGGCCACAAAAGTCCTTTTAAGGACTGGTATAGGTGTGCTATCGATAGGTGTGACATACTGAGGGGTGTGATATACCTATAATATACCTTCTAACATAGAACGTGTATTATAGTGCATTTGTATTGTGCAGCAGTTGTGTTCAGTTCTGCTGAGATACCGCAGCTAAATAGAGGGACAAACGCTATTGGAATAACTAATTACAACTGGTGTGATATACCTGTTGCCCCCCAAAAAAACTGATTAAGGGCTGCATTTTGCTTCCACAAAATACTGATTAAGGCTTTTGATATACCAGCTTCCACTAAATACTGATTAAGGGGTTCTATATTCCTGTTTCCACAAAATACTGATAGAGGGGATTGATATACCGGCTTCCACCAAATATAGATTGAGGCCTGCGATACATCGGCTTCCACCAAATATTTATTAAGGGGTTTGATATACCAGCTTCCAGCAAATACTCATTAACGGGTTCTATATACCTGTTTCCACAAAATACTGATAGAGGAAATTGATATACCGGCTTCCACCAAATATAGATTGAGGCCTGCGATACACCGGCTTCCACCAAATATAGATTAAGGGGTTTGATATAACGGCTTCCACCAAATATTGATTGAGTCCTGCGATATACCTGCTTCCACAAATACTGACCTTCTATAGGGACTTTGTCACAGGGTCATTTTGAAAATGACAGGCAGAGAAAGAGGCAGGCCATTTCACAGGGGTGGTTGGGGTCGGGCAGGTGCACCAGGCCGGAGCCCAAGTGGGAAGTTGGAGAAGTTGCGTGCGATTACGTCAAAGGATGCACCAGAGTTGGTTAAGTGGCTTACTCAGCCTTCCGCTTCTGCACGCTCCTCATCCTTTGTATCTGCACCCTCCTCACTCTCTGCTTTGTGCACCCCCAAAGACACCACCACCACCACCATAGCCCCTCCACTCGAGTCAGAGGAATTATTTTCCCATCCATTCCCAGACCTTACCGATGCGCAGCCATTCTTGGCATCGGATCAAGAAGAGGAGGTAGCAACAGCCGCCACCCAGCGGTCTGACGACAGTACCCAGATCAGCCCAAGGACGGAGGTCCCCGCTGTTGCTGCCTACTCCGAGATCTCTAATGTCAGTGATGGTGAAGGTGACGATGATGACGTGTTGATCAGGGGCGTAACTAGAAGTGACTGGGCCCCACAGCAAATATTTGTAAGGGCCCCCCCAGCGCGCTTCGCACCTCCCTCCTCCTGTGTAAACCCCACTCCTTTGGCACAGTGTAGCGGTATACTGTATATTGTGTGGCACAGTGTAGAGGTATACTATATATTGTGTGGCACAGTGTAGCGGTATACTGTATATTGTGTGGCACAGTGTAGCGGTATACTGTATATTGTGTGGCACAGTATAGAGGTATACTGTATATTGTGTGGCACAGTGTAGCGGTATACTGTATATTGTGTGGCACAGTATAGAGGTATACTGTATATTGTGTGGCACAGTGTAGCGGTATACTGTATATTGTGTGGCACAGTGTAGAGGTATATTGTGAGGCACAGTGTAGCGGTATACTGTATATTGTGTGGCACAGTGTTGAGGTATATTGTGAGGCACAGTGTAGCGGTATACTGTATATTGTGTGGCACAGTGTAGCGGTATATTGTGAGGCACAGTGTAGAGGTATACTGTATATTGTGTGGCACAGTGTAGCGGTATACTGTATATTGTGGGGCACAGTGTAGCGGTATACTGTACATTGTGAGGCACAGTATAGAGGTATACTGTATATTGTGTGGCACAGTGTAGCGGTATACTGTATATTGTGTGGCACAGTGTAGGCTATATGTGTATAACATAAACATACTCCACATGAACACTTACAGTTACATGGCTTGGTCCTTGGGGATCTCGGACACCACTTCCACACTTTGGCCGGGGGCTCGGCGGAGCTGATGTTGTGTTTTATCCTAATGAGAAAGATTTTATAATAAGGATTTGGAGAAGGGGCAGAGGGATAGCAGAGCAGGGAGAGGCTGGTGCCGCTACTAGGGGGTCATACCATGGGGCAGTAATAAAACCCACCATAATGCCCCCCCCCCCCAGTAGTAATAATTCTCCTTATAATGTGACAGTGCAAAAAATACCCCCTTGTAATGCCCCCAGTTGAGCTAATGTCCCCATAGTGCCCCAAAAAATGTGCCAGTATAAAATACCCCTATATAGTGCCCCCAGTAACTTCCCCCATAGTGCTCCTCTCCCCCCTTCCTGCTAGTGCCCCCCCAAAATGTACCAGTATAAAATGCCCCATATATAGTGCCCCAGTAGATGCCGCTCAGTGTCCGGCCTCTGATAGGCTGCCGGCCTAGTGTCCCCCATAATGCCCCCCAATAATGTGCCAGTAAGTGCCCCTATCATGTGCCAGTATCAAGTGCCTCTCCCCCCCACATGTCCCAGTATCATAGTGCCATCTCCCCCCATGTGCCAGTATCAAGTGCCTCTCTCCTTCCCACCCCCCATGTGCCAGTATCAAGTGCCTCTCTCCTCCCCATGTCCCAGTATCATAGTGCCATCTCCCCCCCCCCCCACTAAAAAGTGCCAATATCAAGTGCCTCTCTCCCTCCCCCCTCCCTATGTGCCAGTATCAGGTGCCCCCCCCCCATGTGCCAGTATCAAGTGCCAACCCCCCCTCTCCCCTCCAGGTGCCAGTATCAGGTGCCTCCCCCCCCCCCCCTATGTCCCAGTATCATAGTGCCATCTCCCCCCCCCCCCCACCACCACCACCACAAAAAAGTGCCAGTATCAAGTGCCTCTCTCCCTCCCCCCCCCCCATGCCAGTATCAGGTGCCTCTCTCCCTCCCCCCCCATGCCAGTATCAGGTGCCAACCCCACTCCCATGTGCCAGTATCAGGTGCCAACCCCCCCCCCCCCCAGGTGCCAGTATCAGGTGCCAGTATCAGGTGCCTTCCGCTCCCCCATGGCAGTAACAGTCGGGTATTAAAAAAAAAATAATAAACACTTCTACTTACCTCCATGTCAGCGATGCGATGCAGCCTCTTCCTGTGTCCCGCCTTGTATTCTGTCCCGCCCTGTATGCCCTTATATGGAGTCAGTGCTTGTATTTCAGAAAAGAGTCTGCTGGGATTCGAACCCAGGACCTTCTGCTTCAGAGGCAGAGCAGCTATCCACTAGACCATAAGAGCTGCCTTGAGGCTGAGTGAAAAAATATGAGACTTCTACTGTTATAGCTGGCTAAGTGTACATCTATACACATGGCAGCTGTTCATATATAGAGATGTAGCAGAGCTGAATGTGCAGGGACAGCTGTCATATACAGATATAGCAGTGCTAGGTGTGTTTGGGCAGCTGTCATGTGTATAGATGTATTTTTTTTTTTTTACAGTCAGTTGTAATGCAGCCTTTATGGCTGTGAGGGTAAATGCTTTGCCACTGATTCACTTATAGATTGGAGGTTGTGGGTTCGAATCCCAGACCAGGAGACTTTTAGCAGACAGTAAAATTAGATCACTCTAGCGGCTGTGAAGGGGCCCTGAACACGATATTTATCTAACTTGAAAATAAACTGTCACACACGCTGCTTGGGGCGCCGGGCCCCCTTGGCAGCCCGGGCCCCGAAGCAGCTGCTTCCCCTGCTTCCCCGGTAGTTACGCCACTGGTGTTGATGGATGTCACGTGGGTGCCCACAAAAGAGGAAGAGGAGGGGAGTTCAGAGGGAGAGACAGAGCAGCAGATAGGGGGTAGAAGGAGGAGAAGCAGGCAGAACACGCAGTGCACAGGAGGCAAAAAGCAGACTGCAAATGTATCTGGAGCGAGCCATCCACCATGCACGGTCACATCTGGCGCTCCCAGGACGCCGGCACATGGCTCCACAGTGTAGGCTTTTTGTAATGTGTCAGCTGCTGACAATAGTGTTGCCATCTGCAGCCTGTGCTGTCAACGCATAAGTCGCGGTAAGCCCAGCACTCACCTAGGGTCGACCACCTTAAGAAGGCCCCTGGCCTCCCATCACCGAGCCCAGTGGGAGCAACACCGTTAGAACCCACAAAGCCAAAATCCTGGCGCTTAACGTCCTGCCTCTTCTACTTCTCCTTTCTCCTCCCATTTGTTCTGTACTACACCTTCGACCTTGCCATCGTCGCGTTCATCTGGCAAAAGGCAGGCTTCCGTGCCCCAAATGTTCGAACGTGAAAAGTTGATGACACTGGAAAACTCTCTTGCCCAACGGCTGACCACCGGCTTGTCGGAACTGCTAGCCTGCCAACTACTGCCATATAAACTGGTGGACTCGAAGGCCTTTAGAAAATTTGTTGCCATTGGCACATTGCAATGGAAGGTCCCCAGAAGGAAATATTTAGGAAGGAAAGAAATATTTATCCCAGAAGGGCATCCCAGAGCTATATGGCCATGTTTAGCGGCAAGTGAATGTATCTCTGGCACACAGTGTCGATGCCAAGATTCATCTGACCACAGACACGTGGTCTAGCAAACACGGGCAGGGAAGGTACGGTACATAACTTTTACTTCCCACTGGGTAAACCTTCTGACGGCTGTCAAGCATGCAACCCGTGGCACCCGTTACTAGCACGGATTGCATGCAGGCCTGCCTCTTCTTCTCCTCCTCCTACTCCAGCCACATAATCTCTTGTTCTTTTCTGTACTGTGAATGCCTGTTTGGGGCCTGTACTCCACTGGCCTGCAGTAAAATTGCTCTCCAATGGCCGTCTAATATACCTCCACCCACATAATCACTTGATCTTTTCTGTACAGTGAATTCCTAATGTTTGGGGCCTGTACTCCAGTGGGCTACAGTAACATTTTTATTCATTGACCGCATAATGTACCTCGAGCCACATACTCACTTGTTCTTTTATGTCAGGTGAATGCCTAATTTTAAGGCTCTGTACTCCCGTGGCCTAAAATATTTTCTAGGCTCCAGCAGGGCACATTTTTGAGAATTTCCCTTTAAGACGCATAAAAATGGCCCCTGATTAAAATATATTTTTTTTTGTGGGAATTTTTGTCATTGATCCAGCACTAGTATGTCACTGTCCGTGTTGTGGGACTATTTGTGTACTTCTAGTAAGTATTTAGTGGCTGCAAATATGACTTGAAGGTTTTCCAGGTTCGCCTGCCAATAAAGTAAATAGTGCCCGCCACGAACATTTGATTGCGTTCGCACGATCGCATTCGCGTACCGTCCCGGCCGATGTTCGTCCATCACTACTGGTCAGTTCGACTTTCCCAGTTGCCTCATATTCTGCAACAGAGCCCTGGTACATATGTTTGTGTTTGAACGCTCGCAGCTTTTTTTTTTGAGATCTTGCATACGGCTGTGGTCTTGTGTGCTGGCCTTGTGGAGAAAACCCACCATACAGAAGTTGCTTGCACAGAGCTAGAGGTACCTAGCTTGGCTTAGGTCTGGGATGTTTTCTGCCTATGCCCACAGTATTAGAGGCATCACCAGTTCTCAAGGTGACCACAATAGAAGCAGATCTGGCCATGCCTGTTATTTTGGAGGTTTTGGCTAGTGTTGAGCAAAGCAAAGCAATTAAAGCAGAATTTGGTCCGAAGTTTAGGTTTGATTTGAAACAAATCCGAATTTTCTCACGCTTTGTGATAACAAATCAGGTTATTCTATAATCGCAGCTGCACATGTTACAAATGTAAACTAAATGTAGAGGAGACAAGTTCGGAAATGCAAGATCACCCATAATGCCGTGCGGCCAGCCAATCGGCAGATTGCTATCCCCTGTCATGTCACAGCCAAGCATAGGGAGAGATATGGCAAGCGCTCATGCACTAGGGACAGTGTTGCTGAAAAGTATTAATAGAATAATATTGGAGAGGGAGAGTGCAGGCAGAGTGCAGGCAGAGTGCAGGGGGTCTTATTCTGCATTAGTTTTATTTATTTATTTCTACATTTATGTATTCCTACATCAGCCATAAACTAAGATATGTAGTCAATACCAATAAGATGGAAGCCTTTATTATTCCACTGCCAGCGTGCCAACCAATACCATCCAGTCTGCACCCCTTAGGGGGGCCAGGTCTTAATGATGACCATCCCTATCTTTTGCTGGCTTTACTTCTTCAAAGTCATCTTTTAAAGTCTCCATGTCCTAGAAAAGGAGGAGCTGGATGTTCCTGATGACATAGTCTCATCAATATTAGATAATATGGAGATGGAGAAAAGCAGATGTCAGAAGAAGGGCTCCCACCTGTAGGGCAGGAGAGCACTGGGGTTGGAAAATTGGGTATGCCAGAGCTAATTAATATTCTGTGTCTACTGTCAAATAACCTGCAGGATATTGCAGGCCAGAACAGCAATAATTTGCATATTGTGCCCCCACCTAACCATCCAAACCTCAACACCAGCAACAACCCCTGTTTAAAGGTGCCACGCAGCCATTAACAATGAAGACCGACTATACAGTGCGGTCTTCATTATTAAATGAAAGGCAGCTGCAGGCTAATTGGCAGCACTGTTCTTTACCGCAGCATGGCCACAACCAGCACGCTGCATGGCTGCTCCATGTGGCCGTACCCTAAGGCAGAGTGGCCTGGGTATATCTGATTTATAGTGATTTGTGACAAATTTCAAATGTAATTTCTTGGCAAACTTGCCAAATCGAATTTTTTTAAAGTTTGCTCATCTCTAATTTTGGCTACAAATTGACTCTGCTTTTCATTCCCACTGTGATCACCACCTGTCTCCTCTGATGCTTTTCACCTTCTCCTCCTCAGTAGCTCCTAGGTCCTAACCAACACACAATTATCATCATAGTCATCACCCTCCTGAAAGTGTTTATCAGGCTGTGATATATCATAGTGGGCTCCTTGGCACCCCTCATGATTCTCTGCTCTGTATTTGCGCAGAGTGACACTGTCTCTACCAGTCATCAACAAGGAGACTCTCTTGACTATCTGCCATAGTGCATGGTGGAGTTTTATTGCCTCTTTTTAGGAAAAGATAAGATGCCCCAGTAGGAGGGGGTAGTGAAGACAAAAATCAGGTAACTGAAAGACTTCTCTGGGGCTGCAAGGAGGAGGAGCAGGAGGAATGCTGTGACTGAGCTGAAGAGTTCGCCATCCAGTCCACATTCTCCTGCTCTTTGTCCTGAATAATAATATGCTCCTTTCATAATCCATGGAAAGCTGTGGCCTATTACTACTAGTGCATGAAGAGCTGCTGCTGCTAGAACCCACATTCTGGCTCTGGGAGAATGTGGCCTGAGTCTTTCATTTCGAACACTTCCATATTCCATGCATTTTATTATGAACCTTAATAAAAACTCACAATTTTCCTAAATGAAATTTGATGTGTTTGTCACAGAAATTACGAAACAGTTATAACAAAATTGCAAGTGTGTTTTCTGTAATTTAAAGACTAAGCCTTCACCTTAACAAACACGCTTAACACTGCTATTGACAATTTATTCGATAATATTGTAGTGCCATAAGATTTCTGTCTCCTGTTATTTGTGTTTAAAAACATAGGTTTAAATAAGACCTTTCTTACTGCAAACTTATAATGTGATTATTCCCCCCCCCCAAACACCACCAATATAATGATTTAAGAGAGGCCAGTGACTGATTTAGGTCTAATGTGTTATTTGTGTTTAAAAACACAGGTTCAAAAAGGACCTTTTTTTTACTGTTAAGACACACATTTAAAACTTGTAATTTGATTATCCCACCTTCAAAACCACCAATATAATGGTGCTGGAAAGGTAGGTAAGATTTAAGTCTACTGTGTTATTTGAAATAAAAAATGCAGGTTAAAAAATACCTTTCTTTACTATTAAAACACATATTGAATCCCCCCTCCCCCAAAACCACCAATATAACGATGCAGGATAGGCTGGTAACATGGATGTCTACTGTGTTATTTGCGTTTAAAAAGCAGGTTCATAAAATACCTTTCTTTACTTTTATGACACACGTTGAAAACTTGTAATGTGATTATCCCCCACTCCATACCAAGGTAACTGATTTCTGTCTACTCAGTTTTTTGCATTTAAAAATGCAGGTAAAAAAACAAACAAACAAAAAAAAAAAACCTTTGTTTACTGTTAAGACACAGGTTGCAAACTTGTAATGAAATTAGTCCCCCTCTCCCCCCAAAAAAATCCACCAACATAACAATGCAGGAAAGGTCTTGGTGTGAATCTGACATTGGAATGCATAAATTGTTACCAATAGAACAATAAAACATATACTTAACTATCTCCTACTGAAGTCTTGTTCACCAATACAAGCAACATACCTATTATTTCTTCTCCTTCACTGATCTGATGCAGGAAAGGCAGTTAATTGAGTTTTGTCTACTCTATTTTTTGTGTTTAAAAATGCAGGTCCAAAAATGACCTTTCTTTTCTATTAAGACACGTGTTTTAGACTTGTAATGCGATTATTCTCCCTCTACACCACCAATATAGCAATGCAGGAAAGGCGGTAATTTTCATTTAATTTCACTGGTATAAAAATTGTGTTATTGCCATAAAATGCTTTTTATATAATGCAACACGTTTTTAAAAGAACACATTTGAAAAAAAAAATTGCAATTGCTCAGCAGCAGAATGCTATTGGGGGGCTATGCTGGCAATAAGCGGGAAATGACCGTAGGTATGGACAGACAAGGACAGTGAGCCCTAAGGCAAGTACCTGGCCCACTTTCCCTACCTACTTGCAGTACAAGACCTAGATAGCTAGACCGCAACTGGGCGATGGTCCTTACACTTTATAAGTGCAAAAATGGACTAACAACGACAGACAAACACAATATAGAGTAGTATGCAAATGGATCAAAACCAGTTGGGTTATGCAGTAACAAACGTGAGATAAAGAGTGGTTAGAAGACAAACAGGGGTCAGAAGCATAAGCATTCCAAATAAGCACAGGAGCAAGAACCAGGAACACAGCTAGTGAATCAAAGGCTATCACTGGCACTGGTGTATGGTCAGGAAGTGATTTGAATAGAGTGCTGAGTCCCTGGATCAGAACCTGGTAGGTTCATGACTCAGTGCTCCATTAGCCATAACCACTAGCACACAGTAATAGAGCAGCTGAGCAATCAGCCCACTGCTAATCTCTCCCAGTCCATGCCCGCTGCAGGGAAAAACAGAGCATTGCATGCTGTTGCTAAGGATGCAGTCGCGTCACTAGGGGGGGTGACTCAGCAGCACGTCTCTCCTGCTGCCGTGCCTAGGCTAAGGATTGTGTCCCTGGAGCCTGGACAGATAACTTTATTACATTACCCCTCCTCTTAAGATGGGCCACTGGAACCTCAACATAGTTAGCTTTCTTCAATGTGCACTCAAGATGAAACTTCCTAATCAGACGAGGAGCATGAGCATCCCGAGCCACAACTCATGTTCTCTCTGGATTAATAATAGAAGTGATCTTATATGGGCCATACCATTTCTCCCAGAACAAAATTTGGACCCATGGAACGCTTCTTATTGGTTTGTTCATACTGGATGCTTTCAGCTGTTTCCAGGCTCTTCCGAGCCTAGGCCCAAACTGTGCACAGATCATTTAGGATGGCATCCACTGCAGGACTCACAGAATTTAACTCAAACACAGAATAAAATCATGGATTAAACCCATAATTGCAATAGAATGGAATAGGATGACTCATTTTAGATAACCTGTCAATAACCACTAGAGATGAGCGATGTATTCAAATCTTCAATTTGGCTGATTCGCTGATTTTTACAAAAAATTTGCTTTGTGACGAATTCATTTATCACGAAGTGCATTTTTTTTAAAGTAGTGGGTGCAATGAGAGGGAGCCACGATTGTGCTTTTTTCTGTCATTGTACACCTCAGATGCCATGTTCATAGCTATGTGCGGCATCTAAAAGTAATTATACAGTGTAAAATTAAAAAATATATTACATCATAAATAAATGTTAAATTATATCATACCGTACTTACCTCATCCATTTGTTCACGGCGGGCCGGCCATTACCATCTTGATCGAAGATATGGCATGTGGCACGTGATGACGTCACCATGCACAAGATTTCGTGTGAGATCTTCAATCAAGATGGCGGTGGCTGGCCCGTCGCAAGTAAATTGATGAGGTACTGTAAGTATAATTTTTTGGGTTTATTACACCATTTGAGGGAAATTCGATTCGCTACCATGAAGCACAAGGAAATTTGTATTCCCGGCAAATAGAATTTTCCCTGAAATTCGGATTGAAGTTAGTGACTTCAATTCGCTCAACACTAATGACCACACAGATGACCGTCTTCCTCTGTGATGGAGGAAGGTCATTTATCCATTGAGATATGAGTACAAGGTCTCTGAGGAATGGGCAAGGGGCAAAATAGACCCACAGGATGTCTCCTGGGTACCTTGACCCTTGCACAAACATCACACCAAGTAGGCCACCAGTATGATCTGGAAACCAAGGGGTCATTTATTATCCAGAAATATGCCTATATCAGGCGTATTTCTGGCGCAGACTGCAGCGCAAAGGTTATTTGTGCCGCAGTCTGCGACTTTTACACGCTCACATCAGGTCTAAAAAAGTGGATATGGGCAGGGAAGGGGATGGGCCGGCAGGGCGTGTTTTAGGAGTAGAAAATGGTATAGATCCCTCTTCACAGAGAACAATCTGCTGCCCAGTAAGGATGATTTTGGTGTCTGAATCCATAAAGTTTTCAACTGATGAATGAGTGTTTGATAATTCATCAGGTGATCGGTGGCTCATTTACACAGAACAATTGTCAGGAACCCTTCTTCTTGATAATTGGCCCAATCATCAGCCTGTGTACTTGTCTATCTCTGGAACTCCCATAGAAATGTATGGAGTGGCATGCTCGATTTTCCGCTCTGTTCATTCTGAAGGTTTTCAAGGGTCCCAGCTCTTGTGATCGGTGGTTGTCCCAGCGTTATGACCCCCACCCATCTAATAGTTATCCCCTATTCAGTGGACATCAGGGACTCCCTTTTTTCAACATATTTGAACCCTAGTTGTATGACAAATCCTATATTTTATTACTAGATACTGTATAGTATCATAGCACTTTGCATAGCCTCTATATTTCACTATAGGGAGAAACATTTTATGGTATTGTGTATTTTATCATGGGAAACATATACTTGCATTCTCTACCTTTACTGCCCAATAGATGGCAGTATAAGCCACAGATTCTGCAATGTGCAAAGGGTTTATTTTTTTTTATTTTTTTGATAGGCAAAGTCAAACTAGGAAAATTCATACACCTTTATTACACTGTGTATATGCACTGATACTGTATGTTTATTCCTATGAGATTTCAGAATTATGACAGGAGAACTTTCCTTTCAAATGATACAATGTTATTAATTTATAATTAATGCTGCTGACAAAACAAACGCTCACTGATAGGGGCACAGTCCTAGTTACACATATAAAAAGGGGGTAGAAAGTAATACAGATGCCTGGGAGGATAAGTTCAGCACTCCATAAAATAATAAACCCTTTATTTAGAAACTGGAAAACTTTATCAAAAAGTTTACTGACAAAAAGAACACATGGAAAACGTGGACAGGACTACAGTATAACATCAAATCCAAGTTACCACTCACAATAATGAAGATAACTTGGATTCCAACATATCTTCATTAATGTGAATGGTGACTTGGATGCAATGCCATATTGTAGTCCTGTTTTAGTTTTTCCCAGTAAGCTTTTTGTGTATTTAAACATTTGGAGATTGCTTTGACTTATGCACAATTAAGAATATTTGTACACTCCAAATATGGAGGCTGAATTGATTTTAATGTGTTCTGGTTTCTAAATAAAGGATTTACTCTTTTATGAAGTACTGAACCCATCCTCCTATTTGTATTATCTGATTTTATTCATTAATATGTTTCCAATGAAAATACCAGAAAAACTCTTGCATTGGGAAATAACTTTGCGATAATTCTTTCACTTCAGCTATTTATCCATAAATGTATTTGTCCCACGAAAAATATTCTGCAGTTTTCAAACCAGCACCTGGATCTGAATACTTTTATAATTGCATGTAATCAAAATTTAGTATAGCCAATGAATTATTCAATAACCTGTATCTGTATAGCGCCACCTGCTGTTTGTTCTTTTCCTTAATTCTCCGTCTACCTCACACTTGCTCAGTTCCATCCTCCTGAGTCTCCTGAGCTGTGATAGGTAGAGAGCTGCAGCAGAAAGGGAATGCCCCCTGAGCTACAACAGAAAAAAACAAATCCCCTTGAGCTGCCAGCTTGATATAGGTTATTTTAGGTTATTTTATTTATATTAGATGCTTTGCAGCAATTTAAAATAGTTGTATGGGCTAGTAGAAAGCAGTGTTACATTGCTGCTTAGCTTTCAAATGAAAATTATTTACCTAACATCCATTCAAAACACAAACTTCTTTCAAATATTATGTTTCCATGTTGTCCCTGTTTATTACTAAAAAGCATATCATGGTTTCACCGAATTCATACTACTCAAACTGCTTTATATAAAGTTATCTTTGCTCATAAAGCCAAAAACCTCAGCTAATAAAAGCTAATAATAAAGACTAGCTCCATAGGGGTTAATGTACTGTACAAGCTTGCTGCTTCTTTAATTTGGGAATGGTTAGGGATGTCATCTATAATTAAAATCCCTGCATTATGATGGGTTTCCACTTTAAATTGCATTGGCTCATTGTATGCTGCTCTATGTTTAACACAGCAAGTATCAGGCAGAATCATCAGAAAATAAAAAACTTAACATAATACAAAAATAGATGTCCCAGAATAAACCAGGGCGAGCACCTGAAAATATTGAAACAGTCATTATTGATTGACATTCTGCTCTCTCTGTTTCTCGTGATAAATCTTGTTTCAAATTTGTTATGTTTACACCACCAGCTCGGGATGCACTTGACCCGACTGACTTGCACTTTTAATTAATGCAAGCTTATTCCTACAGAGTCTAGGTATCTCCCGCTACACCACTTAGATTATAAGCTCTTCTGGGCAAGGTCTCTTCTGGCCGTTCAATAATCATCCACATACTATCTATTAAAGTATAGCTCTTTTTGCTTAAATTCCTCTTATTTAATCTTTTTTTGTTCATTATTTCTGTTCCGACGTCTAAACAGGTATCACTCAGATTTTCTAAATTCCAGCAAAGTACATAACAAAATATAATAATAATAATAATTCTAAAATATTCAACAAACAGTATTCTTTTTATTAATAAGAGTGTTTTCACTATTTGAGAACATGGTGTCATATTGTTGTCACATTGACAATGTGTCAGGGGCAATCTCAATATTCAGGCAGAAAAGTGGCTTGATGACTCCTCATAGCCAGACAGGACCTGATGCCTCTTAGCGGACTTTAAAGGGGGTTGTCCCAAGATTAAAAAGTATAAAGTATCTCCTATCCATAGGATAGGGGATAAGTGTCTGATCAGTGGGTATTTGATCGCTGGCGCCAATTATGAGAATGGTGATTCTGTATCCCGACCATATGAATGAAGTCAAGCATGCATGCTGCCACTGCTTTCATTCTCTATGGGACTGACAGGGATAGCCAGTCTTTGACAGTCCCATAGGTATGAAAGGAGTGGCAGTGCATCAGCTTGACCATCAGTCAGTTGATACATGAGGACACACCACCATTCTCATCTGATCAGAGAATCACCCTCTGTTTTGTGCTTACAGGATAGGTGTCACGGCCATGGTCATGGTCGTGACTCCTGTGTCCGCATGATGTTGCCTGCGGTTTGGGTGTTGTTGTTCAGCCACAGGTGAGGGCCGCTAGTATGTTGCCTCACTTGTGGTTGCCGCTGGCAACATGTGTTTGTACTTGGCAGTATAGCAGCCTGAGCTGTTGCTAGGTAGCTTGCTGTCAAGTGCATGCGGTTACACCTGAGTGTGTGTGATGCACTTTGAATGTCTGGTGTGCACTCTGTTTTATGTTTGGTGTGCACTCTGACATTTTCCTTTCATCTGTGGCTGCCCGTGGCAACATTTGTGTACATGTGGTGGCAGTGTCTCGGCCTTTTGGCCGGCTCCCAGGACACGTTTGCCACACATGTCGTTGTCAACGGTAACAGCTGCAGTGAGTATTTGTGTGTATTTCCTTTTATGTGGTCTCACTACACTTCCTGGTGTTGCAAGGGTTATTTTCCTTCTGTGTGTGTGATCACTGGGTGTGTCTGTGTGGGTGTGACTACTTGGGCCTATAAAGCCTCTGTGTTTATCTCCAGTCTGAGGGGTACTTCAGCCATGACTAGTTGGAGTAGCCTCCTATGTTATTTCACCTGCCAGTGGGGGCCACCCTTGTGGTCATAAGTTTAAGTTTATGTGTGATGTTTAAGTTGATGTTTTCATTTATTATTCAGTGCAGCTATGGATCTGGGTTCCTGTGTGTGGATGTGTGTGTGCTGAGTTCTATTTGTAATGTTGTGGACTTCAGCTTGCCTGCACACGGATCCAGTCAGCAAGGCTGTGGCAGGTGGCTGGAACTAGTGCAGTTCACCTGCCATATCCATAGGCCTGTTTCTGTTCCCCTTTTTCCTGCAGCTTGGCCAGTGAGACTCCTGTTCCTCCGTGTCCAGAAGGAACAAGTCATCTTACCCTTCACTCCTAGTTCAGGGACCGGCGGAGGGTGAGTAGGGATCCGAGGTTCCTGAGCATGGGCCCTTCTAACTTCAAGGTCGGCCCATGCAGCTAGGAGTTAGGGACGGATTAGGGATGCGTTAGGAGGTGACCTGCTCCCTAATTCTCTCGTCCTGGCCGAGCAGTGGTTTACATCTTCTGGCATCGCACGGCTGAGGGTTTTCCCCATCCTCAGCCGTGACAATAGGTTTACCATAAATCTTGCAAAAACATCTTTAAAGTTTTAGAGGTTTTCTGGAAATAATTATTTTTTATCAAGTACTCACAGTATGCCCCCTGAAACAAAAGATTTATACCCACCTGCTCCATGCCTTTTCCGTTCTACGCATTGCCCCCACTGTCTCCATCTTCTTCTGGTCTTCATGCTGTTTACATCCATCTGGCCATGGGGATCACCACATGTGCTGCTCCAGCCAATAACTGGCTTCAGTGGTGATGTGGCCACAAGCAGTACATCACCAAT
The DNA here is from genome assembly GCF_014858855.1 of Bufo gargarizans. Taxonomy (NCBI): domain Eukaryota; kingdom Metazoa; phylum Chordata; class Amphibia; order Anura; family Bufonidae; genus Bufo; species Bufo gargarizans. Next base: position 16,988,298 of record NC_058087.1, on the reverse strand, counting down.
GAAGCCAGTCATTGGCTGAAGCAGTGTATGTGACTATGTCCATGACCAGCCATATGTAAACAATGTCGGGGGCAGCGCAAAGAACTAGACTGGCATGGAGCAGGTAGCAATGAATCTTCAGTTTTTAGTGGATAAGCTCTGGGCACTTAATAAAAATAATTATTACTAGAAATCCCCTTTAAGTGCTAGGCCTGTATAACAGGGCTTCACAAATGCAAATATATTAGCTTAAAACATTTGCATCATGAATAAAATGGTTGGTAAGTGACCGTTAAGTTTTAATTTCCTAGGTCCCAAGAAAGGGAATCTTAACATTCTTGGGCTCCAATGAAAAATCTACAACCCTACCAACCTGCTATTTATCATATTGTTGTCTTCTTATGTGGTAGAGGGCCTTATGGTCTCCTCAGGTACTAGGGCAAGTGTAATCTCTGCACCCCCTCTTGAAACTCAGCTGGACCCAGAACCCCTTCAGCCCATGCTTTCACTAAATCACAAAAGATCTCAGCAGCTCTTCTCATATACCACAGCCCGATATCTCATATTATAATCCCTATGATTGCTGGAGAGAAGAAAAGCTGTGACTGTATTATATCCTGTGATTGACAACCACAACCTGCAAAGGTTTAATAATCTGTTAAACTGTGATTACAATGCACAGTAAAAAGACAGCACGTCAGAAAATAGCCACCTAGAGGACGCTGTAAATCGATGTATTGATGGCAGTTATATGGAGATTGCTAATTTTGCATCCTTGAAATTCAAGTTCAAGTTTAATTCCTCAGGAAGCACGGCAGACCCAGACGACAAAGAAAGCCAGACGTACCGTAATATAAGTTATTTAATATATACTATTTTTTTTTATAGAAATCGAGGCAATGTTTAGAACATTAGTTCAACCAAGTAGAATAAGAGGCTTTACATAAATAATTTGCTACATAATTTACAATTCCCTAATAGCCAATAGCGCTACAATCAGAATTTTCTGCATTGTCCGTCTAATAATTCACCTGTAGGCATGGATGAAATGTCAACTACTCCACATTTGCTCTGAATATCATCAGATGCATGCAGTTCCTCTGTCTAAGGAGCGATCTTCCAATAGATGTTGATGGGGCATCCATAGCTAAACTAATTTCAAACCTCACATGTTAAAATTGTGAAACCAAGACAACTCTTACTTTAAAAGTCGAACTCCATTCCAAATCTGGGAAGTTACATAAGAAATGCTCCTCCAGAAGAGGCTGCAGAAGAAATGTAGTATCACATGGTGCCAATTCAGATAAATAGTTGACCATTTAATTAATGGCCAGGCCAAGTCATCGAGAGCAAAAGCTGCTTTCATGTTTTGCATCCATGCCCCATGCTGCCCCACTCTCCCCTGCTGCCACGAAACTCACCCTGCCCACCGCTATCCTCACTCTACCGCCATTGACGGCCCCAGCTGTCAGCATCCTTAGTGATGTGTGCAGTGTGCAGTGAAGTGAATAGAGTGGTGGCCTGCTTGCGTGGTGCACTCTGCATTCATTTCCATGGGCGCATGTGTGGTGCGCTATTCTTCTCTCTTTGGGGCCTGTTCTCGAGATTGGTGCTGGTCTCAGAGGTGGGACCCACACCTATCTGACTTTGATGGCATATCCTAGTGAAGTCTGAGATGATATAACCCTTGTGACAACTTGTAAGTTGGAAAAAAATGCCTTAAAATATTTAAATAAGTTCAATGATGTTGAAATAAATATAAAAAACATTTTGGAAAACTGCATGATGTTATTGCCACCAAGTTATTGGCTGCAGGGCATACAACTATGACATGTACAAGCACCATTACCAACAGTGCTGTAGAGCATTGTAATTACTCATGAGAGGTAGGTATGCAAATTAGCTCTCTTTTCAAAACGAACTCTCTTTCCACCTGTTGGAACCCGAAAAGTCAATTTCCAAACCTTTAGACCGGCCTTTGAACAAATAAAAGGATGTAAGTCAGACCTGAACCTTGTCTGTAGCATGACATTCCCCATACAAATCATAAAAGCATGTCATACAGCACAGGCTAATCTACACTAATATTCCTCCACCTCCAATATTCTACGTCAGAAAAAAAGCATTACCGATTTAGGGGCAGGGATGGGAATAAGGAGGAGAGATCACAGGCCCCAACCTTTATTTAAAGAGCATCTGTCAGCATTATCAACCCTATTAAACCAGGTATGTCGTCTGATAGGGTTGATCATGCTGAGTAAAATGATACATGCCTTTTGTATCTTCAGTGGATGGCTGCTTTTATATATTACTTTTTATATTTTTGCAAATTGCCTATTTTGAGCATCAAGGGGCTGGCCTGAAGCCTTGGTGCACCGCCAATACAACTCTGCGCTTTGTGCACGCCGCCATCCTCTTTGATTGACAGAGCTGCACATCTCATCAAGGCGTGTGGTCTTGCTCGGAAAACAGTATCTGATCCAGATTGGTCCTCCCACCCAGTCATACCAACACTCTGCTCGACATCGATGAAGGCCAGGGCAAGCACTCCGAGCCAGTTGTCTGCACAGTAAGTACCTAATTTGGCTTGTATCCTAGTTGTGTTCAAAGACCTGTCTAAGGGGTCAGATATTGACTTATAGGATCACTATCTTTCAAGAGATTTGGGTGCTAGAGGCATAATTTTTTTTTTTAAAGATTGCTAATTGGTATACTTTTTTCCTAGATAAAAATTGCTTGGCCTGTAAGTCTCCTTAAAGAGGACCTGTCAGAAAAAAATGCAATGCAATCTAACAGGACTTTGTTATAAAGCAGGAGGAGCTGAGCCAATTGCTATATATGTATATATCTATTTTTTTATTTTTATTAATTAATTTATTTTTCCAGTAAAAGTTGTAATTTTTTACATTTATATCCACTACCCTGTGAATAGTTATTGGTACAGGGAAGAGGAGTTATTTTTTAGGCTACTTTCACATTTGCGTTTGGGGCTCCGCTTGTGAGTTCCGTTTGAAGGCTCTCACAAGCGTCCCTGAACGCATCCGTCCAGCCCTAATGCATTCTGAGTGGATGCGGATCCGCTCAGACTGCATCAGTCTGGCAGCGTTTGGGCTCCGCTCCGCTCAGCAGGCGGACACCTGAACGCTGCTTGCAGCGTTCGGGTGTCCGCCTGGCCGTGCGGAGGCAAACGGATCCGTCCAGACTTACAATGGAAGTCAATGGGGACGGATCCGTTTGAATTTGACACTATATGGCTCAATTTTCAAACGGATCCGTCCCCCATTGACTTTCAATGTAAAGTCGTTTAGGTGCGGATCCGTTTGCATTACCATGAAAAAAAAAATGCAAACGGATCCGTTCTGAACAGATCTAAGCGTTTGCATTATAGGTGCGGATCCGTCTGTGCAGATACCAGACGGATCCGCACCTAAACGCAAGTGTGAAAGTAGCCTTATGCACACTAATACACACAATGCTATCAGTCACTGATCACACCTCCTCTCTGTACCGATAGCTGTTCACAGGAACTGGAAAAAGCTGAGACATAAATGTATAAATTACAGGTTTTACTGAACCTTTTGCCACAAAAATAAATATCAATCTGAAAAGCTTCTCCTGCTTTATAACATGGTGCTGTCAGATTGCATTAGATTTTTTGGTGACGGGTCCCCTTTAAACCTATAAGACTATCTTCTGTAAGAGAAAGACTACTTCCTGATTCAACAGAGAAAGGAGATTTATAGGTCATGATGAAAATAATATTCCTTATTATACCCTTACCAATGGATAACTGTGAGAAATCAGCATTGTGGGGGAATTCATCAAGCCCCACACTCCAGACTTCTGATTCTAAACAATTGCAGAATTGGGCTTTGCAACTTTTTGGGCTTACAATTTTTTTGAGATTGCACTTTTAAAGCATTTGCTCATGTTTTGAAAAGGGGGTAGGGAAGTAGGCATAGCTAACCAGATGAGCTGAATGAAGACAGTTTTATTAATTGTGGCTTTTTAAAAAATTGCAAACATTCTTGGAATCTTACTCTATCAAAAGGGTTGCATAGAAAAGGAGTAACATCTCAATACAGAAGTGCTAGACTTAAAGATGCACCAAAGTTATCTAATTTGACTCAAATTATGGCAACACAGTCCCCTGCAAAAAAGTTCTCCTTATGATAAATAATTATAATAAATCACCCTTTGTATTCATGTTCCCCCTGAATTTTGCAAAGGACAACAGCAGTCAGCCATTTTGGTTCAAAGCAGAGATCCCAAAATAAGGTTCTCCATTCCATCATGTCTTTATGCCCGAAAAGAGATGACCTATTTCCATTATTTTAATTATAATTTCATGAAAAACATTCAACCTAACTCTGATATGGCATTTTCAGAGGTCCAAAATTCTGAAGTCAGAGATAGAAAAAAAATATATTATAGAATGTGTCTGAAAATCTAAAAATGGAAAGAAAAAAATGGATTTTCAATTTTAAAATAATGCAGAACATGATTTCAAATAAAATAAGAAATATCTTTAAAGGGAATCTGTCACCTAGTTTTACCCTATAGAGCTGCGGACATGCACGGATAGATCTCCACTAGCATGTCCGCAATATACCTTTCCCATAGCTCTGTGTGGTTTTATTTAGTTTAAAAAATGATTTTATAGATATGTAAATTAGCTAAGTAAGGTGCCCAAGGTGTGGTTACTTACGGTTAAGGAGCCCAGCACCGCCTGCATCCAGGAATCTCCTCCTTGCTCACAAAGTTACAGTGCCGTAATCTCGCGATGAGCGAGCTAGCGCATGCACAGTGGAGGCAAAGTGTTCGTTCCCTTTGCTGGCATCAGCCTCAGTGAACGAACTGCGCATGCGCTAGCTCACACATCGCGAGATTATGGCACTGTAACTTTGTGAGCAAGGAGGAGATTCCTGGATGCAGGCGGTGCTGGGCTCCTTCACAGGGGGCGGTGCTGGGCTCCTTCACAGGGGGCGTGGCTGGGCTCCTTCACAGGGGGCGGTGCTGGGCTCCTTCACAGGGGGCGGTGCTGGGCTCCTTCACAGGGGGCGTGGCTGGGCTCCTTCACAGGGGGCGGTGCTGGGCTCCTTCACAGGGGGCGGTGCTGGGCTCCTCCACAAGGGGCGTGGCTGGGCTCCTTAACCGTAAGTAACCACACCTTGGGCACTTTACTTGGCTAATTTGCAGATCTATAAAATAATTTTTTAAACTAAATAAAACCACACAGAGCTACGGGACAGGTATATTGCGGACATGCTAGTGGAGATCTATCCCTGCATGTCCGCAGCTCTATAGGGTAAAACTAGGTGACAGATTCCCTTTAAATGAATGTGATATTTGCAATAAATAGATTGGAAGCAAAGCCAAAAGAATTGATCAGATTTTCCTAAATTTACTAAACTGATTTTCATTGACCTTATTGGTAATAATTAGAGATTAGCGAATTTCATATTTTGAAATTTGTTAACACTTCGTTTGGTGGTATAAGCAGAATTGCGTTATGGATTCCGTTACCACAGACAATAACGCAATCCTATGATGGAATGCATAACGGAATGCCTTTAAAGGCATTCCGTTATTTATTCCATCATAATAGAAGTCTATGGGCTGAAAAACTGATCCGTCTAATTTCCGTTATGCAGGGGAGTCCTCTCCTGCATAACAGAATTGGGACAGATCCGTAATGCAGGCCATAGACTTCTATTATGACTGAATAAATAACGGAATGCCTCTAAAGGCATTCCGTTATGCATTCCGTCATAGAATTGCGTTATTGTCTGTGGTAACGGAATCCGTAACGCAATTCTTCTTTTACCACCAAACGAAGCGTGAGCGAATTTCATAACATGAAATTTGCTCATCTCTAGTAATAATGATTATTATTTCCATTGTTTTAATTAAAGCAGTTGTCTCAACTCAGACATTGATGGCATGTCGTTAGGATCTCCAGAACAGGGTTCCCTGAAGTGAAGGAGAGGGCACTGCACTAACACGGCCATGCTCGGTTATTTTCAGAAGTCCCATAGTGGTGAATGGAGAGAACACTGCACATGTTCCCTTAACTGCTATGGCAGTTTCAAAAATAGCTGAACTCTTGCAGTGAATCTTGAGGTGAATAGAAAGGTGGCCATGCATGCGCAGTGCACTCTCCTTTCACCACTATGGGACTTCTGAAAATAACCGAGCATGTGCTTGCTATGCCATTTTTGGGATTTCCATTGCAGTGAATGGAGAGCACCTGCTCATGCATGGTGTGCTCTCCTTCACTTCGGGGGCCCTGTTCTGCACCTGCAATATCCTAGCAATATGGCATCAAAGTCTGAGATGGGAAAGCCCCATTAAAACAATATGGGGGAGTAACTGGTGCAAAGAAAAACTGTCTTATGTGCTAATAGCAACCAATCAGATTTCACCTTTCATTTTTCAGAGCCTCTTCAAAAAATTAAAGGATCAAGTTGATTGGTTTCCATGGGCGACTAAGCCAGATTTCCTTTGCACCAACTTTGATAAATCTGTGGGGGATATTTATCGAGACGCCGGTCTTGATAAATGTTGCATGTCTTAATTCCCCCTGTGCTGCCAAATTTATGTAGAGGCAAATGACTCTTATAGATTTGGAGGATCCTCCAGTTGGCCGTGCGGAAGTCTAAAATCTAAGGCAGACTCCTAGCGGCCATTGATTTCTGTCTTTATTCACGCCAGGTGAGACTGGTGGGGAAAAAGATAAATGTGGTGGACCTGCAGCGACGTCTCCTCCCCACGCCCCCTTTTCTCACCACTTCTAAAAAGTGTTGTGAAGGTGGAAAAGTTGCATATTTTGCCACTAATGGCATGCAACAAAATCAGCGACTTTATTATGCCATAAAAGTGGTATAAATAGAATAGTAAATGTCCCCCTCTATGTTTATTATGTTCAAAATGCCCATTTAGCCATTATTATTATTATTTATATGTGATGATAATTATTACTTTTAATAGATTGTGACAAAAGGAAGCAATATGGTGTAAAAGTTTAAAAAAAATTGTCCCCTGTACAATACCAGAAGAAATACATTCCCTATTTTCTATTCACTCAAGACCTTAACCTGATGGAGCAATTTTTATAACTTTTTTATTCAACATTGTTACCTTTTATAACAATGTATGTGCTACGGATTCCAGGGCTCTCCGCTGTCATATTCACTGTAATGTAATGTGCATTTTGCTTATAATTTTTTTTTCTTGGCTTCTTACATGTCGCGGCAATGATAATGAAAATTTAAACATATGCAGAGTGTTTTGCAAATAATGTTAAACACTTTAAATTATACTCTGCATTTTAATAAAGCGGTTGGGACAGATGTCTGATGTTTAATTGGTTTCACAAATGACAAAGAGGGTGAAATTATGCAGCAGCCTCTTCTCTCGTAATGGGGGAACCAAGATTTTAATTATATGTACTATCACTTTTTATGCCATGTCTGACTGATCTGCCATTTCGGTCTCTATACGATAACTGTATATTTTGTGATCACTCATCTAGAGCCGTAATCATCTATTTTAGGCCTTTCCTTGAGGATCTTGAAGACGTGAAAATTGCTCTTGGCCATGTAAAACAGATCAACAAAGTAGACGCAGCTCGAAATCGGAACATGTTGACATTGTGACTTTAACCTCGGAGAAGGCATCTACAATTAACGTAAGGCCAGACAAATCAGGGTACTGTACATCTCCATTTTCTTCTGGACAACTATAAAAAATTTTGACCTTTTTTGAATGTTATGCTACAGTGTCATATAAATGCCGAACAAACCCTTAAGGCAAATGACTGCTCTTCAATGTCATTTACATCCAAGCAGTTTAAAATGTTCCACCGTGACTGAAAATGTACAATTGAACCATATCTTATTTAGTAGTCTGACTATACTAGGCAAGAGGGTGAACTTAATTATGCAGCCTGTCACACCATATATTATGGTTTTAAAATGGTAGTCCTGACCATTCATTTACAGTAAGCCAGCAGTAGATTTCATTTTTTTTTTCAGCAAGGCGTTAGAGCTCGTGTCAAAAATTAAAATTTCAATTCATTAGCCGAACCATGAAATTCAAGGGCCGCTGAACTTGAAGTTTTTTGCAATGTGTTTTTATTCATTAAACTTTGTTTTATATATATATTATTGGGGAAAAGACATTTATTGGTCTGATGAATGAATTAACAAATTAAAATACGAGGAAATTACATTCGGTGTTAATATATTAAAGAAAACGATTGCATAATTTTACCTTTCTGTAAAAGGCACATTGTTAAGGTCATTGCTGCTAATGGCAGGTGTCTGGTTAGATCTACATATACAGACGTGGACAAAATTGTTGGTACCCTTTGGTCAATGAAAGAAAAAGTCACAATGGTCACAGAAATAACTTTAATCTGACAAAAGTAATAATAAATTAAAATTCTATAAATGTTAACCAATGAAAGTCAGACATTGTTTTTCAACCATGCTTCAACAGAATTATGTAAAAAAATAAACTCATGAAACAGGCATGGACAAAAATGATGGTACCCCTAGAAAACACAGAACATAATGTGACCAAAGGGACATGTTAATTCAAGGTGTGTCCACTAATTAGCATCACAGGTGTCTACAACCTTGTAATCAGCCATTGGGCCTATATATATGGCTCCAGGTAATCACTGTGTTGTTTGGTGATATGGTGTGTACCACACTCGACATGGACCAGAGGAAGCAAAGGAAAGAGCTGTCTCAAGAGATCAGAAAGAAAATTATAGACAAGCATGTTAAAGGTAAAGGCTATAAGACCATCTCCAAGCAACTAGATGTTCCTGTGAGTACAGTTGCACATATTATTCATAAGTTTAAGATCCATGGGACTGTAGCCAACCTCCCTGGACGTGGCCGCAGGAGGAAAATTGATGACAAATCTAAGAGACGGATAATCCGAATGGTAACAAAAGAGCCTAGAAAGACTTCTAAAGAGATTCAAGGTGAACTTCATGCTCAAGGAACATCAGTGTCAGATCGCACCATCCGTCGTTGTTTGAGCCAAAGTGGACTACATGGGAGACGACCAAGGAGGACACCATTGTTGAAAACGAATCATAAAAAAGCAAGACTGGAATATGCCAAACTACATGTTGACAAGCCACAAAGCTTCTGGGAGAATGTCCTGTGGACAGATGAGACAAAAATCGAAGTTTTTGCCAAGGCACATCAGCTGTATGTTCACAGACGAAAAAATGAAGCATATCAAGAAAAGAACACTGTCCCTACTGTGAAACATGGAGGAGGCTCTGTTATGTTCTGGGGCTGCTTTGCTGCGTCTGGCACAGGGTGTCTTGAATCTGTGCAGGGTACAATGAAATCTCAAGACTATCAAGGAATTCTAGAGAGAAATGTACTAGCCAGTGTCAGAAAGCTTGGTCTCAGTCGCAGGTCATGGGTCTTGCAACAGGACAATGACCCAAAACACACCGCTAAAAACACCCAAGAATGGCTAAGAGGAAAAAATTGGACTATTCTAAAGTGGCCTTCTATGAGCCCTGACCTCAATCCTATTGAGCATCTTTGGAAGGAGCTGAAACATGCAGTCTGGAAAAGGCACCCTTCAAACCGGACACAACTGGAGCAGTTTGCTCATGAGGAGTGGGCCAAAATACCTGCTGAGAGGTGCAGATGTCTCATTGACAGTTACAGGAAGCGTTTGATTGCAGTGATTGCCTCAAAAGGTTGCGCAACAAAATATTAAGTTAGGGGTACCATCATTTTTGTCCATGCCTGTTTCATGAGTTTATTTTTTTACATAATTCTGTTGAAGCATGGTTGAAAAACAATGTCTGACTTTCATTGGTTAACATTTATAGAATTTTAATTTATTATTACTTTTGTCAGATTAAAGTTATTTCTGTGACCATTGTGACTTTTTCTTTCATTGACCAAAGGGTACCAACAATTTTGTCCACGTCTGTATTTAATGTCTTGCAGTCTCTATTAGGGAAGATGTTATTTCAAGTTTATAATGACTTATCTCCTTTTCTTCTTAATGACCATGTCAGTGCAAGAAAATGTACTAATTAGCTTTTTTTCTTTGAATAAAAATGAACATATAGATCCATATTAAAATCAGAAATGGACAATGATTTTTGTATCGAGTTTTACCATTTGCAAGTGTTTTTGAAAAATATTTCTTTCAAAATCCCTCCTTTCTCTTGCATTGTGGACAGACATGCAGTTTTTTGCAACAAGGTTCAAATAAAATATAAGCAAATCAAAATTTTAGAAAGTTCTGTACGTGCTATGCAGCAAAGAGGTCATGTTTTTGTTTTTTGTTTAAAGGAAATGTGTCATTCATTTTTTTTTCTGCCAGTTAAAACCAGCAAGTAACACATATCCCTTTTTTCTAATCTGTTTTTATTTTCTGATTACAGATTTTTGCATTCTGTTTCCTGAACATGATTATGGGGGGCTGCCATCTTTCCTGAGCTTTTCTTAACAGCATTTACAAAGCATTACTAGAGACACAATGGTCAGGAGGGGACCTCATTGACTTCTATGGGAGAGTTTTCTAGGCAGCTCTGTGACCTGTACAGAGGTTGTTGTACAAGGAAAGAATAAATAAGATTTAACAATCACCTATGGATCCTTTCTTATCTGTACACATAGATTATATCATTATAGGCAGGATTAGAATGACAGATAAGCAGATAACTACAGTAAAGTGATCTGTAGCGACCAAGAAGTAGCAACTACTATTAGAGTGCAGTTTGAAAACTGCAGGGTTTTATATATTTTTTTAAATATATATTTTTGATGTAATGACATTAAAAATATGTTAAACATACAAATTTAATTTAATCAGTAGGTCATTTTCTGATGTCCCATTCTCTTTAAAGTGGTTCACCCATGAAGACCACTCTTTTTATCCAGTTCCAGACTGCCCGTTGACTTTATACTGGGTGCTCTAGGTGCTCCATGTTTATCTCTGCAAGGACATTCGTGAACATTCATGCATGAACAGAAGCTGCATACTAATTTTACAGCTGCAGGAGCAGAGAAGCCACTGTACATGACAGGCTCTCCACAGAGAAGGCAGTGATGATTTTTACTATCTCTGACCTCTCCATTGTTGTATACCCAGCACACAATGAGAGGTCTGTATACAGATCAAGGAGCTGCAATGCCAATTTGTGCTCTGGTCTTGGCAGTCACATCATTGCATGGGTCTGAGTAACTGCATGAGCTACTAGGTCTTATCAGACCCAGATTAGTTTTGTAGTGAGACTCACCAATCTTGTTATACCCTCAGAAGGCTGCATTTACCTTGTAACCAGGGGCGGACTGAGAACCCTCAGGGCCCCTGGGCAAAATAAATCAAGGGCCCCCTTACAGGCCCCACCCATGTTCTGCTGCAAGCCCCACCCTTGTCCCGCCTCCATGCCCCGCCTCCAGCCACACCCTACGCAATCTTTAATAAGATTTCAAAGTTAAAGCTCATTGAAGTGGTCTGGGTACAGTGTCCCTTTTGCAAATCGAGCTGCAATGTTATAGAGAAACTGCATTGTTTACGTTCCAGCAATAAGTCAGCCTCTAGTGGCTGGCAGCCACCTGAGGGCTTCCTGGATTAAATCAGACCTTTGGTCCGGTATCTGACGCTGGACGTCCTCACACCCTGCATGATGACCTCCAGGTTAAATTTTTTCCCCATAGGAAAGCATTGATTCAATGCTTTCGTATGGGGTGATCTAATCTCAGAGTCCATTAGTGAGCCTCTGTTAGAAGCAGTGTGGGTTTAACTACTGTGAAGGGGGCACATATCTGGGCATAACTACTGTGAAGGGGCACATATCTGGGCATAACTACTGTGAAGGGGGCACATATCTGGGCATAACTACTGTGAAGGGGGCACATATCTGGGCATAACTACTGTGAAAGGGGGGGAGGCCCTTCACAGTAGTTATTAATCCCTTTCAGCAGTCCCCCCTTCAGTTAATGGGGGACTGCTGAAAGGGGTTAATAACTACTGTGAAGGGCCTAGCCATCTGGGCAACCCCACAGATCATCCCCCCACCCACCTTGTACTTGTTCCACTGATCCGCTACTTGCGGGCTACATGGGCATGAGTTCAGTCACTTCGGTGTGCAATCTCATCCTGCAGCGCGTGATCCCGCAAGACCCGTGACCTACAGCGGCAGGTCTTGCAGGATCACGCGCTGCAGGACGGGATTGCCCACCGAAGTGACTGAACTCATTCCCGCGCAGCCCACAAGTAGCGGAACAATTACAAGAGGGGTGGGGAATAGCCAGATTAAAAAATATTTTGAACCAAAAGGTGTTATGGGGGCTCTGTGGATGACACTGTTGTGGGGATCTGTGGATGGCACTGTTATGGGGGGGATCTGTGGATGGCACTTATGGAGGGGATCTGTGGATGGCACTGTTATGGGGGCTCTGTGGATGGCACTGTTATGGGGGCTCTGTGGATGGCACTGTTATGGGGCTCTGTGGATGGCACTGTTATGGGGGCTCTGTGGATGGCACTGTTATGGGGGCTCTGTTGATGGCACAGTTATGGGGGCTCTGTGGATGGCACTGTTGTGGGGGGGATCTGTGGGTGACACATATATAGCACCTTATGCTATATATGTGTCATCCACAAATCCCCCCATAACAATGCCCTGTGAGTGAATGATCCCCAATACAGGGACTGGGGGCCGGCATCTGGTGTTGTAATGGCAGCGGGGCCCGGTGCAGTCACTGTATTCTATTACACCGGGTCCCGCTCACTGTAATACTAATATTCATATGTGAACAACTTGAAATCCTCTGCGATCCTCTCCCTCTGAGCTCTCTGTACTCACAAACTCAGTAGCAGGCCGGGCGGCAGCGCAACTCACTGACGTCACGCGCCTGCTCCTCCCACTTTATGAATGAAGTAGGAGGAGCAGACGCGTGACGTCAGTGAGTTGCGCTGCCGCCCGGCCTGCTACTGAGTTTGTGAGTACAGAGAGCTCAGAGGGTCGGGAGAGGATCGCAGAGGATTTCAAGTTGTTCACATATGAATATTAGTATTACAGTGAGCGGGGCCCGGTGTTATGTTATTCTGCGGCGGGCCCCCATCCCGGCTGGGCCCTCGGACCATGTCCGAAGTGCCCGACCGGTCAGTCCACCCCTGCTTGTAACTGAGGTAATATGTCAGCCCCAGTTACGGAATAAATCAAGAATACAAAAATGCAAAGTTAAAATGTCCTCTAAAGATATGACCTTATGGTGGTAAAAAATAAAAAATAAATAAACACAAAAACTAGACCACACAAGCCCCACCTCAACCACAGTAATATATATATATATATATATATATACAGTCATGTGAAAAAATTAGGACACCCTTTGAAAGCATGTGGTTTTTTGTAACATTTTTAATAAAAGGTTATTTCATCTCCGTTTCAACAATACAGAGAGATTAAAGTAATCCGACTAAACAAAGAAAACTGAAGAAAAGTCTTTTCAAGATCTTCTGTAAATGTCATTCTACAAAAATGCCTATTCTAACTGAGGAAAAAGATAGGACACCCTTGCCCCTAATAGCGAGTGTTACCTCCTTTGGCTGAAATAACTGCAGTGAGACGGTTCTTGTAGCCATCTACCAGTCTTCGACATCGGTCTGAGGAAATTTTACCCCACTCCTCAATGCAGAACTTTTTCAGCTGTGAGATGTTTGAGGGGTTTCTTGCACGTACAGCCCTTTTCAAGTCACCCCACAGCATCTCAATGGGATTCAAATCTGGACTTTGACTTGGCCATTCCAGGACTCTCCATTTCTTCTTTTTCAGCCAATCTTTGGTTGATTTACTAGTATGTTTTGGGTCATTGTCATGTTGCATGGTCCAGTTCCGCTTCAGCTTTAATTTTCTAACTGATGGTCTCACATGTTCTTCAAGCCCCTTCTGATACACAGTAGAATTCATCGTGGATTCTATGATGGTGAGCTGACCAGGTCCTGCTGCAGCAAAGCAGCCCCAAACCATGACACTTCCACCTCCATGCTTCACAGTTGGTATGAGGTTCTTTTCTTGGAATGCTGTGTTTGGTTTACGCCAAACATGTCCTCTGCTGTTGTGTCCAAATAATTCAATTTTGGACTCATCTGTCCAAAGAACATTATTCCAGAAGTCCTGGTCTTTGTCAACTTTATCTCTGGCAAATGTCAGTCTGGCCTCGATGTTTCTCTTGGAAAGCAAAGGTTTCCTCCTTGCACACCTCCCATGCAAGTTAAACTTGTACAGTCTCTTTCTGATTGTAGAGGCATGTACTTCTACATCAACAGTAGCCAGAGCCTGCTGTAGTTCTCGAGATGACACTTTAGGGTTTTTGGAGACCTCTTTTAGCATCTTGCGGTCTGCTCTTGGGGTGAACTTGCTGGGGCGACCAGTCCTGGGCATGTTGGCAGTTGTTTTGAAAGCCCTCCACTTGTAGACTATCTTCCGGACAGTGGAATGGCTGATTTCAAAATCTTTTGAGATCTTTTTAAATCCCTTCCCAGACTCATAGGCTGCTACAATCTTTTTTCTGAAGTCCTCTGACAGCTCTTTTGCTCTCACCATGGTGCTCACTCTCACTTCAACAGTCAGGAGCACACCAAACTAAATGTCTGAGGTTTAAATAGGGCAAGCCTCATTCAACATGCAGAGTAACGATCTACTAATTATGTGCACCTGGTGTGATATACCTGTGTGAGATCTGAGCCAATTTAAGAGGGAATACATGTGAGGGTGTCCTATCTTTTTCCTCAGTTAGAATAGGCATTTTTGTAGAATGACATTTACAGAAGATCTTGAAAAGACTTTTCTTCAGTTTTCTTTGTTTAGTTGGATTACTTTAATCTCTCTGTATTGTTGAAACGGAGATGAAATAACCTTTTATTAAAAATGTTACAAAAAACCACATGCTTTCAAAGGGTGTCCTAATTTTTTCACATGACTGTATATATATACACTCACCAAAAGAATTATTAGGAACATCATACTAATACGGTGTTGGACCCCCTTTTGCCTTCAGAACTGCCTTAATTCTACGTGGCATTGATTCAACAAGGTGCTGATAGCTTTCTTTAGAAATGTTGGCCCATATTGATAGGATAGCATTTTGCAGTTGATGGAGATTTGAGGGATGCACATCCAGGGCATGAAGCTCCCGTTCCACCACATCCCAAAGATGCTCTATTGGGTTGAGATCTGGTGACTGTGGGGGCCATTTTAGTACAGTGAACTCATTGTCATGTTCAAGAAACCAATTTGAAATGATTTGTGACATGGTGCATTATCCCGCTGGAAGTAGCCATCCGAGGATGGGTACATGGTGGTCATGAAGGGATGGACATGGTCAGAAACAATGCTCAGGTAGCCCGTGGCATTTAAACGATGGCCAATTGGCACTAAGGGGCCTAAAGTGTGCCCAGAAAACATCCCCCACACCATTACACCACCACCAGTAGCTGCACAGTGGTAACAAGGCATGATGGATACATGTTCGCATTCTGTTTACGCCAAATTCGGACGCTACCATTTGAATTTCTCAACAGAAATTGAGACTCATCAGACCAGGCAACATTTTTACAGTCTTCAACAGTCCAATTTTGGTGAGCTTGTTCAAATTGTGGCCTCTTTTTCCTATTTGTAGTGGAGATGAGTGGTACCCGGTGGGGTCTTCTGCTGTTGTAGCCCATCTGCCTCAAGGTTGTGCGCGTTGTGGCTTCACAAATGCTTTGCTGCATACCTTGGTTGTAACGAGTGGTTATTTCAGTCAACGTTGCTCTTCTATCAGCTTGAATCAGTCGGCCCATTCTCCTCTGACCTCTAGCATCAACAAGGCGTTTTCGCCCACAGGACTGCCGCATACTGGGTGTTTTTCCCTTTTCACACCATTCTTTGTAAACCCTAGAAATGGTTGTGCGTGAAAATCCCACTAACTGAGCAGATTGTGAAATACTCAGACCGGCCCGTCTAGTACCAACATCCATGCCACGCTCAAAATTGCTTAAATCACCTTTCTTTCCCATTCTGACATTCAGTTTGGAGTTCAGGGGATTGTCTTGACCAGGACCACAACCCTACATGCATTGAAGCAACTGCCATGTGATTGGTTGACTAGATAATCGCATTAATGAGAAATAGAACAGGTGTTCCTAATAATTCTTTAGGTGAGTGTGTATATATATATATATATATATATATATATATATACCCCTTACATCAAAATGACGATGGCACACAGCTTAAAATGTATTTTAGGTCTACTTTGTGCTATTAAAAAGAAAATTTACAAAAATATGATAAATAGACTATTTTTTACTAAAGAAAATGAAAATATATTAGGTCACAAAGAAAGTAAGTAGCTCAGTCTTGAACTGGTTAAATTGACTGTGTCAGTAATGGTCAAGGTACACCAATGAGTTCTTATTATGACATGTTCACAATCTCAGATAAACAACAGGTTCACAGATGAATCAATAGCTTGTAGAACCACCTTTAGTAGCCATAACTTGAAGTAATGGTTTTTTTTATGATGTTATCAATCTCTGACATTGTTTTGGAAGAATTTTGGCCAACTCTTCTTTTACAACCTAGCTTCAGCTCATTGAGGCTTGTGGGCATTCGTTTATGCACATCTCTCAAAAGGTTCCACCACGGCATTTCAATTGGGTTGACGTCTAGACTGCATTATTTCAACACCTTGATTTTGCCTTTCTGATGTAAATTTGCTGGTGTGCTTAGTCTCATTGTCCTGTTGTGCGATTCAGTTTTGGCCAAGCTTTAGCTGTTGGATAGATGGCCTCACATTTGACTCTAGAATATGGTATGCAGAGGAGAACATGACCCTGTAGGTGCAAAAAGCCCAAATCATTACTGTTCCACCACAGTGTTTGTTCTACTTATAACTATATTTTTTCGCGCTACAGAATAATGGACTTCAAATTATTTGGAAATGACCTTATAACCCTTTTGAAAAATGATGGGTAGCAATAATTGCTTTTCTAAGATCGGTTATATATTTCCTCTTTGGCATTGTGTTAACATACGCCTGAATGCTCCAGACCAGCAAACTGACAAAACATCTGCCTTTATAGAGGTGGCCACACTTGCTGATCATTTGATCAAATACATTTAGCTGCTACTTAACCTCTTTATTCCTATGGAAGCAGTAATGGTTTACTTTAATTTTTCAGGCATAGTTTCAGCATTTTGGCTTAATTTTTGTTAAATAATGAAACGGTGCAATTTATCATGTTCCAAAAAAAAGAGAAAACATGGATTGCTCATGCACATGCTATGCATTGACCTATTGCTTCTCAACACAATTCACATGGCTTCTCAGCATAATTAATAGTATACAATACCATAATCCACTAACTGCACACAAGGCTATTTGTATACTGTACATTTTGTTCAAAATACATGATCCCACTCACTTCAAGTTTTCCTACTGCAAGTGGGTACCTATTCTAATTTGGTTCAGCACCATGTCCACTGCAGCACCGCACTAGCAGGCGTCATGACCCATTAGTCTAACAGAACACCTGCTGTCAGTCTAAGCCCCCTTGGCACTGGGCAACAACAGCAAACATGCAGCACCGCTTCATATGAACAGATGCCAAAAGCTCACCCTTCCATGTGGTCTCAAGAGCTAAGGTAGACTGAGACCAAGTAGGAATTAATTGACCCTTGCGCAGTGTCCTGCCAATTAAAAACAACTGGGCTGAATGTGAGGAGTGCTGATGGAAAAAAGCAATGTGTCATGGTTGTTCATCTGAGGTTGTATTTACCTAATGTAAAAACCTTCTGATATTCAAAACCATATAAGTCAAAGAGGGTGACAATGACAGCTGTCAATTGGTTAGGTAGATAAGGCAACAGTCAGTTTTGAAACTAATGTATTGGAAGCAAGAAAAATGGGCATGTGCCTGAACAACTTTGACAGGGTCCAGCTGTGATGGCTAGATGACTGGAGCATCTTCAAAACTGAGGGTGTCTTGTGGTGTTCTTATTATGCCGATAGTAGTACCTACTAAAGGGACCAAAGGAAGGACAGCTTATAAATGTTACTTTGGCACATGTTACCTACCTAAACATTGTATAGACCAAGTACACCCCTTCATGCCAAAGCTATTCTCTAATGTTTGCATCAGACAACATGAATGTCATCTTTGAGCAATTAATAAAACCACGCTTTTGCAGTTATTGTTCTACTGTCAGTTTTTGCGGCATCTAAATATTTATATCAAAGTAATGAGGCAAGACAGACTTTACAATGAAATATCTCAATTTTTTTTCTAAGCAAATTCTCATGACAAATGCCTTATGGCACTGTATAAAAATCTTTATCAGGAAGGGAATTCCCCTACGGATTAATTATAACTGAATGTTCCAGATACTTATCAACAAATAGTAACAAAGGTTTTGAGTTAGTGCAAAGTATAGAGAATATTTCATTAATTTATGAGTAGTGTTCTTGTATAAAAGTGTGTGCTTCTCACATAACATAAAGGGAAAGTCTGCTTATAATTAATGTTTCTTTTGAATTAAATGCAAAAAAAGCTTCTCTGAGGTTTTTAAGAACATGTATTATTTTCTTTCCCAACTCCCTGTATAGGTGACAACAGACTGTAGATATTCTATGCACATGGACAATGACGATAAGGCATACCTTCATTAAAATGTTTATGGAAAGTTTTATTGTATTGGATTCTGAATATAACACTTGTACAGTATTTTGATATGATGCAGATGATGCCTACTAATGATTGCTGATTGAGTACTGAATATAGCATGATACATTTCAGGAGGGGTTGTCAAAATGGAAACCAGTTTATTGCTAAGACCACATATTCAGAGCAACATTGTTTTCCACCATAAAAATAAAGAATAACGTAGAATGGCAGGAGATAGGAAGAACAGTAATTGTGTAAAACTGAATTTTCATTATTTGACGTCCCACACACATGTACTGGACAAAATTAAATTAGAAAAACATTGTAAAATTTAACTTTCTAAGAATGCGATCACACTTCTGAGAGGCTCTTTTCAGATCCTCAGTTGTCAGATTAGACAGTAGCATACAGCCCTGACAATCCTTTTTTCAAAATGATAGACTCCACGGTTTCCATTGAGAAAAGAGACTAACTTCATCAGCATGTTTTTATACCATTAATAACTGCATTTATCAAAATGCTTTACTCATAACTAGTGTTGATCGAGCACCATAGTGCTTGGGTGGTGGGGCCGAGCACCCGAGTATAATGGAAGTCAATGGGAGAACTTGAGCATTAAAACAGGCATTAAACCTGCTCTGAAGAGGGGAGGGTGCCTGGTTCATAGGAAAAGGTCAGAAATTCATGGAAGCACCACCAAAATGGTTCGGGAACAGCATGGGGAGGATGTCTGGATGCATCTTGGACTCCCAGGTCGCCTCTGGGAACAATGTTGTCCGAGTAGTACACCACTTTTAAAGACTGACAATAATGCGCACAAAACTGAAGAGGCACTTCGATACTCTGCATGTCACATAAAGGAGGGCCTCATTCACATTGTGGTACAATTGTTCAGGTAGTGGGACTCCTACACTCATAAAGCCTATGCACTAAGTGAAAGGGCTGTCAAAAATTACAAGGAACCGACACTACAATACACTCTTTATTACACATAAAGTAGGGCATCATACACAGCCTTAAAAAATTATGACTTATGGCCTGCTGGTGACCCTCAAAAACATTTTTAAGCAAGGGCCTGCTATTCTGATCATCTAAAACATTATGGGTGAGGGCCTGCTGCCGCTTTGGTGACTCTAGATAACCTGGGCCCGATCGCATGTCGCTGTGACGGCGACGATCCATTCGGATGTCTGCCCTATCAACTTTTGATGTTATTTTCAGAGTAAACCACGGTGACAATGGGTAACGGGGAATCAGGGTTTGATTCCGGAGAGGGAGCCTGAGAAACAGCTACCACTTCCAAGCAAGGCAGCATGCGCCCAAATTACCTATTTGGTATAATTAGGTGAAGGCCTGTAGGTGAGCTGAACCTCTAAAAGATTGTAGGTGAGGGCCTGCAGGTGGGCTGACCCTCTAAAAGATTTTAGGTGCGGGCCTGATGGTGAGCTGACACTGTAAAACATTATATGCGAGGGCCTGCTGGTGAGCTGACCCTGTAGAACATTATATGCGAGGGCCTGCTGGTGAGCTGACCCTCTAAAAATTTTTATGCGAGGGCCCTTGTTTGTGGTGGAAGCGATGCATGGGAATACAGTGTATTCAATACATTATAAACAACACATTTAAAGTGCCTTTATGTTTCGTTAGCTTCCCTCTGGTGGAGTTGAGAAGTCATGGTCAAACCAGGCCTTGTTCATTTTTATAGGAGTCAACCTGTCAGCATTTTCAGTTGACAGGCGGATACTGTTATAATGACACCAGCAGCACTAAGTACCAGCTCAGAAAAAACATTGGCGGCAGGGCAAGCCAGCACCTCCAAGGCGTAGAGCGCCAGTTCGTGCCACGTGTACAGCTTGGACACGCAGTAGTTGTAAGGCACTGAGGGATCATTGAGGACATTGACACGGTCTGCTATGTACTCCTTCACCATCTTCCAAAATGTTTCCCTCCTTGTGACACTAAGCCACGCATCAGGGTGAGGGTGCTGGTGGTGTGTCATGAAACTGTCCCAGGCTTTGGAGAGTGTTGCCCTGCCTCTGTTGGAACTGCTATGTGTTCCCCTAGTCTCCCCTCGGTCTCAGTTGGCCAAGGATCTACGGATTCTGCCGCCAGCGTTGTCAGATGGAAATTTTTGGAGCAATTTTTCAACAAGGATCTTCTGGTATTGCACCGTTTTGCTCATCCTCTCCACCAGAGGAATGAGAGATGAGAAGTTCTCTTTGTAGCAGGGGTCGAGAAGGATGTACAACCAGTAATCCGTGTTGTCTAAAATGCATATAATGCACGGGTCGCTGGAAAGGCAGCCTAACATGAAGTTAGCCATGTGTGCCAGAGTACCAACAGGCAAGACTTCGCTGTCGTCATCAGGAAGATCACTCTCAATCTCCTCATCCTCTTCCTTCTCTTCAGCCCACCCACGCTGAACAGATGGAATTAAACTTCCATGGGTACTACCCTCTGTAGCGGAGGCAACCGTCTCCTGCTCCTTCTCCTCCTCCTCTTCATCGTCCAATTCACGCTGAGAAGACGAACTGAGGGTGGTCTGGCTATCACCCTGTGTAATGTTTCCCCATATCCACCTCTTCCACATGGAAAGCGTCGTTCTTAATTGTGAGCAGCAAGCGTTTGAGTAGACACAGAAGTGGGATGGTTACACTGATAATAGCGTTATCGCCGCTCACCATCTGTGTTGATTCCTCAAAGTTTCTTAAAACCTCACAGAGGTCAGACATCCATGCCCACTCCTTGCTTGTGAACAGCGGAAGCTGACTAGATAGGCGACAACTATGTTGCAGCTGGTATTCCACTACTGCCCCCTGCTACTCACAAAGCCTGGCCAACATGTGGAACGTGGAGTTCTAGCTCATGCTCACTTCGCACAACAGCCGGTAAGCTGGCAACTTCAAACGCTGCTGCAACATTGACAGACAGGCTGAAGCTGTCGATGACTTGTGGAAATGTGCACACATGCGGCACACCTTCATCAGTAGCTCAGGCAAATCGGTGTAGGTTTTGAGACCCCTGAACCACCAAAGCCGCCACTAAGTTAAGGCCATTATCAGACACAACCATGCCTGGTTCAAGGTTGCATGGCAAGAGCCACAGCTCAGTTTGGTCTCTTATTCCCTGCCACAGCTCTGTGGCGGTGTTCCGTTTGTCTTCTAAGCATATCAGCTTCAGCGTGGCCTGTTGCCGCTTCCCCATTGCAGTGCTAAACTGCTTCCAGCTACCGACTGATGAGTGACTGGTGCTGCACACGGATAATTCGGAGGTGGAAGTAGAGGAGGAGGCGGAGAAGGAAAATTGGGGGTTGAAGCCACTAACGTAGGTGCTGGCAGAAAGCCTGATCGACGTAGGGGCCTTGATCCTTGGCGTCCGCAGCATCTGTGCCATCCCAGGGTAGGACTCGCTCCCGGCCTTTACAATATTCACCCAGTGTGCCATCAGGGAAATGTAGCGTGCCTGACCAAATCACTTGTCCATGTGTCCGTGGTTAAGTGGACCTTCCCAGTAACTGCATTGGTCAAGGGCACGTGTGATGTTACGGGACACATGTTGGTGTAAGGCGGGCACGGCACACCTTAGAATATAATGGCGGCTGGGGACTGCGTAACGCGATACGGACGCCGTCATCAGGCTGTGGATGGCCTCAGTGTCCACAAGCATAAATGGCAACATTTCCAGGGCCAGTAATTTGGAAAGCTGCGCATTTAGAGCTATGGCCTGTGGGTGGGTGGCTGGGTATTTGCGCTTGCGTCTAAATGCCTGGAGTAAGGACATTTGGACGCTGGGACACGGAAGTGGATGTGGTTGCTGATGGTGCTTGCAAAGGTCCAGGTGCAGGGCGGGAGGCATCTTGGACAGAGTATTGGCCAGCACGTAACACCGGGGAAGAGGAAGCAGTGGTGTGACCCGCAGACACAGGTTGTAGAACCAGGCGTTCAGCCCACATATTATGGTGCTTTGATGCCATGTGGCAGATCATGCTGGTGGTGGTGAGGTTGCTAGTGTTCACGCCCCTGCTCATTTTTGTAGGGCACAGGTTGCAAATTACAATTCTTTTGTCGTCCGCACTTTCCTCAAGAAAGCGCGAGACTGCGGAACACCTACAACTTGGAAAGGGAGATTTCCGCAAGTGTGTGCTTCGGGGAACAGTTGCGGGCCTGTTTGGTGTGGCCCACTTTTTCCCTTTTTGCCACCCCACTGCCTCTTCCAGCCTGTTGCGGTGCAGCAGATTTCTCCCCCTCTGTACTGCTGTCCTCGCTCGGCTTTCCACCTTCCCAGTTTGGGTCAGTGACTTCATCGTCCACCACCTCCTCTTCCACTTCCTCACTCTGCTCATCCTCCTGACTTGTTGACCTAACCACTACCTCAGTGATTGACAACTGTGTCTCATCCTCTTCATCAACCTTTAGAGACAGTAATTGCCGTTGAGTTATTGGCAACTGTGTCTCATCATCATCCACCTCATGAAAACAGTAATTGCCTTTCCCCACCGTCATCTTCTTGTGATTGTGAATGCTCAAGAGTTTGGGAATCAGGGCACAAGATCTGTCCCTCTTCAAGCGTGCTTGGCGAGAGAGCCAAATCAAGTAATGGCGCTGAAAAGAGCTCCTTGGAATATCCAAGTGTGGGATCACTTGTTTGCCCAGACTCTCCATGGTGGGAGGAAGGAGGATCAGGGTGAGGATTGGGTTAAGCAAACTCTTGGCTACTAAGACTGGACCTGGTGGAAGACAGGGTGGTGCTTACCATCTAGAAGCATTATCTGCTGCAATCCAACTGACCACCTGGTCGCACTGGTTAGCTAGGTATTGTGGATGTTAGTTTTTTTTTGTGCTCTGGCAGCAGGCACATTTTCACTGCGCCCAGTGCCACCGCCTCTGCGTGCACCATCAGCATCACAGCCACTGCCCCGTCCCTTACTGCTCGCCATCTTCATATTAAATGTTATATATGATTGAAAGTCTGTCACACGTACAGTAGCGTAGGATTTGAAAGTGTATGCGCAAATAAATTTAAAAGGTATTTGGGATGTGGAAACGTCACACAGGAGATATCCCGCAGATAATGTCAATGCTGTAACCAGCTGCTAATGAAAAATTACAGGGAATGTCACAGGTATTTGGGATGAGGAAACGTTAATGTTAAAAACTGAGATTTTGGCCAATATATTCCAGTTAGGAACATATTGGAGCCCGAGGCACCCCGTCAAGGTATCTCAGTGTAGCATGGGCCCTACCTCTAACCTACCCACAGTGTGTGAACACCGTCCGATAGGTGCTGAGGTCCGACTCACAGCCAAACTCCCACATACGTTCCTCCATAGTAAGATCACTAATACAATGGGAGGGTAGGAGGAGGCTGCGAGACCCACCTATAACAGGCCATGTGACACAGGCTACCAGTAGCTTGTTTACAACCAGGGGCGCAATCCCTCTGCATGTGATACTCTGCTAACGGCAATCCCCAGCAAAAATGCATACAATGGAGGATGTCGGCAGCGGACCACATGCACCACAAAAACATCCTACACAAGATGGAATAATGTGTGGATGAAAATATAAAAATCCATAAATTACTGCAAAAGGTGCACCACAATAATATGCTACTGACAATACTGGCCAAACCCTCACGCTGATGTAAAAAACGGAGACTTTGGCCAATGTATTCTAGTCAGGAACATATTGGAGCCAAATGCACCCTGTTAAGGTATCTCAGTGTAGCATGGGTCCTACCGCTAACCTACCTACAGTGTGTGAACACAGTCCAATAGGTGCTGAGGTCAGACTCACAGCCAAACTCCCACATACCTCCATAGTTAAATCACTAATACAATGGGAGGGTAGGAGGAGGCTGCGAGCCCCACATATAACAGGTCATGTGACAATGGCTACCAGGTGCACAGAATGTTACCAACGATAAACTATGGCACATTCCATCTATATCAAGAAAAAAAATCACAGAATGAAGTGGCCTAAATGGGAGGAAGTGCTCCAAACCCCAAACACTGTAGTATGTTTATACCCGGGGGAGCACACGTTACACTTTAGATATGGCCCTGGTAATGTCACTGTCAGAAGCGGACACCGTCTATTGACAAAGCACACTGTATGTCTCAGATACATTTTTTCTGCACACCCGTTACACTGCAGATTGTGGCACTGGTAATGTCACTGTCAGAAGCGGACACCGTCTATTGAAAAAGTACACTGGATGTCACAGATATTTTTGGGATGTGCACACTTTACACAGAAGATGTGGCACAGCTAATGTCACTGTCCGCAGCGGACACCGTCTATTGACAAAGTACACTGTATGTCACGCATATTTTTTGGATGCGCACACTTAACACTGGAGATGTGTCGCAGCTAATGTCACTGTCCGCAGCGGACATCGTCTACGGAAAAAGTACACTATATGTCAGATAATTTTTGTATGCGCACACTTTACATTGGAGATGTGGTGCAGCTAATGTCACTGTCCGTAGCAGGACACCGTCTACGGAAAAAGTACACTGGATGTTAAAGATTTTTTTGGGATGCGCACACTTTACACTGGAGATGTGGCGCAGCTAATGTTTCTGTCTGCAGCGGCCTAACTATTGTACTTAGCGAAGGATGCGCTAAAAATAGATATTGGTGCCACACACAATAGTCCTTAGAAGGACTTTTGAGTCTGTTAAGTTTTAGCAGGTTGCGCTAAAAATATATATTGCTGCTGCCACACACAACAAAAGTCCTTAAAAGGACTTTTGGGTCTCTGAAAAGTTTTGGTGATAAAAATATTCTTAAATCACTCCCTACACTGTCTGTCCCTTCCTCAGCACAGCTCTCCCTGACTAAGAATAAGCCGGACATGCGTCATCGGGTGCTATATAGCCAGCCAATCACTGCAATGCCAGCAGCCAACATGGCTACAGCATTACAGTGAGGGCAGTACTTACCTGCACGTTTATTGGCTGCGTAGCAACTAAGAAACGTGAAGGACGGAGACTGGAACATTGCGCTCGAGCACATGCGGTATTCGGCCGAATACTGCCATGTGCTGAGCATCGAGATGCTCGAGCCGAACAGCAAATGTTTAGAATATAGTGATATATATTCGTAATTTTGAATATTCTAGATTTATCTTTCATCAGTAACCTCCTTTCTTGCTTGTGGGCCAATGAAAATGCTGCAATGTCTTTGCCTGAGCTTAGCAACATCCCTAGCAACCAATAGGAAAATTGCCTACCCCTTTCTATATAGGAACCTCCCCAGCAGCCCTTGTATGCAGTATTTTGCAGATCTGAGAGAGACAGCAGTGTTATTGCTGTGCTCTCTGCTTTCCTGTGTCATTACATTAGATAGTTAGCTTTAGTGAAGGACAAACATCGGCGGGGACGATTCGTGAGCACGATCGCGTGAAGGCGATCAAATGTTCGCAAACCGAAAGTTCGCGGAAGGCCTCATTTACTTTAATGGCAGGCGAGCCTGAAAAACTTTCAGGTCATTATTGCAGCCACCAAATACTTACAAGAAGTGCACAAATCGTCCCACAACATTGACAGTGACATACCAGAGGGGGATCAGTGGCAAAAATTCCCACAAAAAATATGTATTTTAATCAGGGGCCATTTTTATGCGTTTTAAAAGGAAACTGTCAAAAATGTGCCCTGCTGGAGCCTAGAAAATTTTTATTTTAGGCCATGGGAGTATAGGCCCCAAACATTAGGCATTGACCTGACAGAAAACATCAAGTGATTATATGGCTGGAGGTATGTTAGAGGGTCATTGGATATCAATTTTACTGCAGGCCAGTACAAATAGATGTCAAATAAATATGTTTAAAAGAACAAAAAATCTTGAAAAAAAAACCAAATAATAATAGTTGAAATTCGATAACACGTGGTCGTTGTCAACAGGTGTTGAATTCCTCCGAGGTCCCAAACATTAGGTATTCACCGGACAGAAAAGAACAAGTAATTATGTGGCTGGAGGTATATTATAAGGTCATTCAATATCAATTTTACTCCAGGCCAGTGTAGTACAGGCCCCAAACACTTTGACTGTTGGCCAGTTAGATTACAGGCCCCAAAAATTATGCATTCACCGTACATAAAAAATCAAGTGATTATGTGGCCGGAGGTATATTAGACGGTCAATGGATATCAATTTTACTGCAGGCCAGTGGACTACAGGCCTCAAAAATTATTCATTCACCGTGCAGAAAAGAACAATTGATAATGTGGCTGGAGGTACATTAGGTGGTCACCGTAGAACAATTTTACTGTTGGCCAGTTAGATTACAGGCCCCAAAAATTATGCATTCAACGCACATAAATGATCAAGTGATAATGTGGCTGGAGGTTTACTATACGGCCATTTAATATCAATTTTACTGCAGGCCAGTGGAGTACAGGCCCCAAACATTAGGCATTCACCGGACAGAACAGAACAAGTAATTATGTGGCTGGAGGTATATTAGACGGTCATTAGATATCAATTTTATTGCAGGTCAGTACAAATAGATGTCAAATACATACAGGGAGGGGCTGGCAGCCTTAGCACTGGGGGGCAAATCCAGTCAAGTGGCCCATTTTTAGCCCCGCCCATTATTAAAAGCCCCTCCTACATATAATAGGCCACTCCCAACAAACACTGTATCGCTGACATTACTATAGTTGAGGCCTGTCTCTACACATCATACGGAGAGGGGAGGCCTGTCCTGGCTGTACTGCCTGCTTCACATTATACAATTAACAGCAGGCTACAGCCAGGAAGCTCCTCCTCTCTCCACCCTCCCCAGACCCTGCTCAAGGCCTGTGGTTCCCCCCACAATCTGCCACCCACCCGTGGCCTGCTGCCCCCTTTGGCCGTCCTCACCCAGCTCTGAATTCTCCTTCTGCAAATGGCAGGGGGAGGAGCCAGAGCATCTCCTCTCCTACATAGCGCCACATACCTCTTACATCCAGTGATGTCACCTTTGTTGTAGACAGTTCTCTTTCCTCATCTTCTCCATTCAGACCAGACCACCATGATGATTTTTCAGCCATCTCCCGTCTCTACAGAGATTGACATACAGACATTAGTTTCCCACATTTTCATCATCTTCACATCTTCTGAACACCCTTTCCTGCCACCCCCAATACTATACTGCAGAAACAGTCCCTCTGGATATACTACTACCACACAGATAGTGCCCCCAATACTGTGCCCCCAATACTATACTGCAGAAACAGTCCCCCTGGAAATACTACTACCACACAGATAGTGCCCCCCTTAAACAAGCATTGGCACACACTGCTCTAAAAAAATAACTGCGCCCAGACACTAATGGTATAAAATATACCATGTCCCCCAAAAATAATTGTGCTAAGCTGATACTATGCCAGGGTGCCCCCCAAAGTAACAGTGCTCCCCAAAATCCCACCAATAGAAATAATTATCTGCCAGAGCACACTTAGTAGTAATAGTGCCCCTATAGTGCCCATACTAGTAATCATGTTCCTCATAGCCCCCCAGTAGTAGTAAAGATCCCCATAATACCCCCTAGTAGTAATAATTATCCTTATAATATGACAGTACATGAAATACCCCCGCTTAGTGCCCGCAGTTGAGCTAATGTCCCCATAATGTATGCCAGTATAAAATACCCCTATATAGTGCCCCAGTAAATGCCCTCATAGTGCTCCTCTCCCCCTTCCCCATAGTGTCCCCCATAATATGCCAGTCAAAAAATGCCCCTTCTTAGTGCCCTCAGCAGATGTCCCTAAAGTGCTCCTCTCCCCCATAATGTGCTAGTAAAAAATGCCCCCTCTTAGTGCCACTATATGCCCCAATAGTGCTCCACTCCCCCATAGTGCCCCAAATAATGCCCCATAGTGCCGCTCTCCCCTATAGTGCCTCCCATAATGTGCCAGTAAAAAAAATGCCTCCTTAGTGCCACCAAATGCCATAGTGCCCCCCATAATGTGCCAATAAAAAAGGCCCCTTTAGAGCCCCCACTTCCCCATAGTGCCCCCAAATAATGCCCCTATAGTGACACCAGATGCCACATGGTGCCTCTCACCCCTATAGTGCCCCCATATTGTGCCAATAATAAAAAAAGCCTGTTTAGAGCCCCCAGATAACCCCATAGTGCTCATCTCCCCCATGGTGCCCCCCCCCCATATTGTGCCAGTAAGAAATGCCCCCATAGTGCCATGCTCCCCCATAGTGCCAGCTCCCCCCCATACTGCCAGCTCCCTTCATAGTGCCAGCTCCCCTCATAGTGTCAGCCCCACCATAGTGCAAGCTCCCCCCATAGTGCCAGCTCCCCCCATAGTGCCAGCCCCCCCATAGTGCCAGCCCCCCCATAGTGCCAGCTCACCCCATAGTGCCAGCCCCCCCATAGTCCCAGCTCACCCCATAGTGCCAGGCTCCCCCATAGTGCCAGCTCACCCCATAGTGCCAGCCCTCCCATAGTGCCAGCTCCCCCATAGTGCCAGCTCCCCCCATAGTGCCAGCCCCCCCATAGCGCCAGCTCCCCCATAGTGCCAGTCCCCTCATAGTGCCAGCTCCCCCATAGTGCCAGCTCCCCCATAGTGCCAGCCCCCCATAGTGCCAGCCCCCCATAGTGCCAGCTCCCCATAGTGTCAGCTTCCCCATAGTGCCAGCTCCCCCATAGTGCCAGCCCCCCATAGTGCCAGCCCTCCCATAGTGCCATCCCTCTTCCCCCCTTAGTGCCAGCCCCCATAGGGCCAGCTCCCCCCATAGTGCCAGACCCCCATAGTTCCAGCCCCCCATAGTGCCAGCCCCCATACTGCCAGCCCCCCATAGTGCCAGCTCCCCCCATAGTGCCAGCTCCCCCATAGTGCCAGCTCCCCCATAGTGCCAGTCTGCCAGCCCCCCCATAGTGCCAGCTCCACCCCATAGTGCCAGTCCCCTATAGTGCCAGCGCTCTTCCCCCTTTAGTGCCAGCTCCCCCATATTGGCAGCTCCCCCCGTAAAGAAAAAAAAAAACACTCATACTTACCTCTATCAGCAGCGATGCAGGCCTCTTCCGGCCTGTGTCCCTGCTGTGTGCTGCCTGGCTCAGTGCCTGCGGCCTATCAGAAGACCAGGGGAGGGACACGCCTCTCTCCCCTGCCCCACAGCACACAGCCACCACCGCCGCCGCAATTATATCCAGGGCCGCGCCGCCTGTGGTGATCGGCGGTGCGGCCCTGAGGAATAAAAAAAATATATATATATATTTGTTAAAGACGACCTAGTGGCCGTTTTTTTAGGGCGGCCTGGGGGGCAATTGCCTCCCTGCTCCCCGGCCCAGCCCGCCCCTGAATACATATGTTTAAAAGAACAGAAAATATAAAATTGGATTAAAAACATGGCTAACGAAATCCTCCCTTTTGAAAAAAACCCAAATGATAATAGTTGAAATTCGATAACAAGTGGTCGTCACAGGTGTTGAATTCCTCTGAGGTCCCAAACATTAGCCATTCACCGGACAGAAAAGGCTTTTTATGCCACTGTATTTACCTAAGACAGGGACCATTATTTGTTCTGGGTGGCGGCAGATATTTGTGGGCTGTCATAAGGAAATTCAATTAAACGTGGTCGTCACAGTTGTGGAATTCCTCCGAGATCCATGCCTCATTCATTTTTACAAATGTAAGGTAGTCCACACTGTCGCGAGCTAG
Organism: Bufo gargarizans; assembly: GCF_014858855.1. Lineage (NCBI taxonomy): Eukaryota > Metazoa > Chordata > Amphibia > Anura > Bufonidae > Bufo > Bufo gargarizans. The sequence goes on along the minus strand of NC_058087.1, from coordinate 16,957,943 downwards.
GCGAGTGTGCTTATCGGTCACAATCCCACCTGCTGTGCTGAACGTCCTTTCGGACAGGACACTCGACAAGCGGCAATCCGAAAGTTCCATGGCAAATTGTGCCAGCTCTAGCCACAGGTCAAGCCTGCATACCCAGTAGTCCAGGGGTTCCTTGCTTCTCAGAGCGTCAACATCGGCCGTTAATCTGATGTACTCGGACACCTGTCAGTCTAGGCATTCCCTGAGGCTGGATTCAGAGGGCGGCTGTCGATGGGTTGGCTCATATGATCTCATATCCGAAGTGATCAACACATCTTCAAACCTCCCTCTTCTTGCAAATCTACACGGGCGCCACGGGTTACATGCTTGAAGTTATGTACCTTCCCTGCCCATGTTTGCTAGACCATGTGTCTGTGGTCAGATGTATCTTCGCACTGACACTGAACGTGGCCATATAGCTCTGGGATGCCCTTCTGGGAGAAACATTTCTTTCTGGGGACCTTCCATTGCGGTGTGCCAATGGCCACAAATTTTCTAAAGGCCTCCGAGTCCACCAGTTTATATGGCAGTAGTTGACGGGCAAGTTCCGACAAGCCAGCGGTCCATCGACACGTCATCATCGTCACCTTCACCACCACTGACATTATAGATCTCGGAATAGGCAGAAACAGAAACACCCTACTTGGGCTGATCTGGGTACTGTCGTCAGACTGCTGGTTGGGGGCCGTTGCTACCTCCTATTCCTCATCAAATGAAAAGAATGGCTGCGCATCGGTAAGGCTCGAGTGGAGAAGCTATGGTGATGGTGTTTTGTCTTTGAGGGTGCACACAGCAGAGAGTGAGGAGGGTGCAGACACAGAGGATGAGGAGGGTGCACGTAATTGCACGCACCTTCTCCAACTTCCCACTTAGGCTCCAGCCTGGTGCACCTGCCCGACCCCTACCACCCCTGCGGAATGGCCTGCCTCTTCCTCTGCCTGCAATTTTCTAAATGACCTTTTGACAATGTCCCTATAGAAGAGTAGTATTTGTGGAAGAAGCTATATAGAACCCCTTAATCATTTTTTGGGGGGGGGGGGGCAACTGGTATATCACACCAGTGCAATTAGTTGTTCCAATGATCTTTATCCCTCTGTATAGCTGCGGTATCTCAGCCGAACCGCACACAAATGCTGCACAATACAAATGCACTATATAGAAATTATATTATAGGTATATCGCACCCCTGCCTCAATCAGATTTTTTTGGGGTCAACTAGTATATCACACCAGTTGCAATTAGTTGTCCCAATGACGTTTGTCCCTCTGTATAGCTGCGGTATCTAAGCAGAACCGCACACAAATGCATCACAATACAAATGCACTATATAGAAATTATATTATAGGTATATCACACCCCTGCCTCAATCAGTTTTTTGGGGGGCAACTGGTATATGAAACCAGTTGCAATTAGTTGTTCCAATAGCGTTTGTCCCTCTGTATAGCTGCAGTATCTATGTTAGAAAGTATATTATAAGTATATTACACCCCCCCAGTATGTCAGACCTACCGATAGCACACTTATACCAGTCCTTAAAATAACTTTTGTGGCCCTATCAGCTAGCGTTTGGTGTCCCTAACAGTCTGTCCCTGCTCCACTCAGCAACCTCTCCCTGGCAAAAGACTGAATGTAAAATGGCGGCCAGATTGGGTTTATTTATAGGGTAGGGGGTGTGTCCATGGGCTGAAACGTATCAATTGGCTGTCCTGTCCCACTTGATGGATGTGTCATGGGTCAAAGTTTGGCGCTATGCAAAAAAATATGGCGTGTGTGAATATTGCCATATATTCACATGTTCGGCGAATTGTGAACGAGCAAGTTTCACCGCCAAACGACCGCCGGGCGAGCCGCAAGGCCACCTCTAGTTAGCTTATATATAATACAGATAGTGGGAGATAATTCTTGAATTAGTGAATTCTCGAATATATGACGAATATTCTACCAAATATTAGCGAAATATCGCAAATTAAATATTGCCTGACCGCTCATCACTATCGGCCGAGCATGCTCGATCATCACTACTCATAACCAATGGTTTCACTAGACCTAAGCACATGCCACTTGGATGCATTGATCTTGAAATAAATGGTACTAATTGGTTTTAACTAGTCATGCTCAACTCAATACTGATAAAGAAAATGTCACTTACATCTAAAGCTGGCCCTAATAGCATTGTCCCAAGGTATGTTCATGTGATATCACCAGGATTCATGCCACATTGTCTTGAAAGCATTCCAACCCCATATCTACTAACATACTGTCAATGGAGAAGGGATTCTCCTAAAGTGGTTGTCCCATGAAAAATAGTCTATAGTTTTCAAACCAGCACTTGGTTCTGAATAATTTTGTAATTGAACGTAATTCATGATTTAGTATAGCCCCTGAGTCATTCAATAGATTCCCTATCTGTGTAGTGCCACCTGCTGTTTGGATTATTATTATTTTTTTCTCTGTCCACCTCAGTAACATTGCTGAGGTGGTCACACATGCTCAGGTTTATCCTTTAAGTGCTACCAGCTAGATCTACTGTTAGAAGCTGTGAGAGTTTGTGAGAGTAAGGCTACTTTCACACTAGCGCTTTTAATTCAACAATTGAGATCCGTCATAGGATCTTAATAGCAGAAGAAAGCGCTTCAGATTTGTCCCTATTCATTGTTAATGGGGACAAAACTGAATTTGAACGAAACGGAATGCACCAAAATGCTTTCTGTTCCGTTTGGTTGCGTCCCCATAGTGGACAGAATAACGCTGAAAGCAGCGTTTTTCCGTCTTCAATGTGGTGCTGAACAAGACGGATCTGTCCTGACACACAATGTAAGTCAATGGGGACGGAAAGAAAACTGAGCCATCCCCCATTGACTTTTAATGGTGTTCATGTTGGATCTGTCATGAAGCTTTTGTGCAGATCCCTGGCGGATCCGCAAAAAAACGCCAGTATGAAAGTAGCCTTATAAGGAAAGAGCTGCAGCAGAAAGGACAAAGATCTGATAAAGGACATACTCCCTGAGCTGCCAATATGAAATTAATCGAGTAAAGCATTGAATGTTGAGATCTCTGGATCCATATAAGATATAGGGTTGACTCTAGCTTTGTTAGAGATTGTTTTGTACTACTGTATATGATGTTTGTTTTCATTTTAATATTAAGAGATAACCCCCTAAGTTGTTCTTAGTTAATAGGGTCTCTATCACACCTAAAAATATGGACAATCTGTTCATCTTTCTGCAAGGAAAAGGGACTTTTCTACTTTCAATGTGCACTTTCCAATAAACTTCCAGAACTCTTAATACTTTTATGTTTAAGGTTTCTGAAATTTCAAGCTCTTGAGGACTGTGTCTGTTTCTTCAGTTTCACCTCCAGCTCTTTTCTAAAATGATACACTTAAACTAAAAGAACCTTGCAAAATGGGGTGAACACTCAGAGGTCTCAGTGGTGTAAAGGTAGCATAAAAAATATTATAGTATTATCATAAAAAAAAGTATGTAAACATTTCAATTAAGAAAGTGAAATATCAAACTGCATCTCTTTATAATTCATATTTTAGTCTTCTGATTTCGATCCCACAATAATCCTACAATAATTTTGTTTGGTATTATATATAAGTAAGGATGATCGTCTAATGTTTGCAATTAATATAAACTAGGAGAAAACTTTAGTTATTCACGTTTAGATTTTTTTTATTTATCTTTTTTTCTTTCATATTTTTAATATTATAATTGTGTCACTCTATGTCATTGGACATGTGATAAATAAGTAACGAAGGCTACTTTCACACTCGCATTTTGTGCGGATCCGTCTTGTATCTGCACAGACGGATTCGCACGAATAATGCAAATGCTTGTTTCCGTTAATAACGGATCCGTTTGCATTATTCATAAAAAAAAAAAGTCTAAGTCAAAACGGATCCGTCTTGACTTACATTCAAAGTCAATGGGGGACGGATGCATTTTCAATTGCACCATATTGTGTCAGTGAAAAACGGATCCGTCCCCATTGACTTACATTGTAAGTCTAGACAGATCCGTTAGGCTCCGCATAGTCAGACGGTCTCCAAAACGCTGCAAGTTGCGTTTTAGTGACCGTCTAAGAAACGCAACGGAGACAAAACGCAGCCAAACTGATGCATTCTGAACAGATCCTTATCCATTCACAATGCATTGGGGAGGAACTGATCCGTTTTGGGAGCCCTGAAGTGGATCTCAAAAGCGGACCCAGAAACGCCAGTGTGAAAGTAGCCTAATTATTATGAAAATAATCCACTCAGTCTTGTGAAAGATAGTAAGATGGTTATATTACAGTGATGATAATGTCTGTAAAGTGCTATATAAGTGAGTAAAAATAAAAATTTATATAATTTTTTTTTTATAAATTAGCATGGTTCAGTCTAGATGCGTATTGTTCTAAATTTTGCATTATATTAGATAGTCTCTATATTTAAAATAGCTAAACTATTATCTGACTATATATCTCTGTTGTTTAAAATGACATTGTCAGCACTTCCCATCGCACATTAAAAAATGCTTTAGGATTTTGTTCTGAGCTAAATTTACTGAACCATGATCCAAGTCGTATCAGGCTGCGAGCATTAACTACCAATCGTCTTCTTCATAATAGAAATTCAGTTTTTTTTTCACAGTCAAATGGAAGTCTTTAAAAAACTTAAAGGAATTGTGGTGTCATCAGGATGTATACCGGGGATAGCTTGTAGTTAAAGTTGAAAGGTGTCCTGCGGTATTTTATTTCATTTGTAAGACTGAAATTTTAAGCAAACAGTTAGGTAAATGGGTTTTATAAGCAACCTGCTGGCATCCTTCTAACGATGCACCAGCCGAGATATATATCTTTTGAAATAAATGCTTTAAATTGCCTCGACTCGATTGAAACATCAATATAGAATTTCAAATGTCCTGATTTGGGGCAGGAATCTGTGAATCAAATCATCAGTTTCATGTTAACCTTTTAGTACTAAAAGTCTCATCTTTCACAACTTTGATTCTGATTATCTTCCCAGGCAATAAATTGTAAGAATGTTAGCAGCTCAGTATATACAAATTGTGGTCTAAAAAAAAATAAAGTAAAAAAATAACAAAAAATATAAAATAGCATCCATCGTAAAATATAGATGTCATAAATCAATATGCATCTAAATTATTTAACAAAACGATCCAATGTGTGGTTTCTCTATGGCTGACATCCTACCCTGTATTTAAAAGGAGACAGGTGGATTGTCTACAGATATCATTGGTTCGGACATACTATATAGAATGCTCATTAGTAGCTTCGTTCTGGGCGCCCTGTTAGTAGAAAGGCAGGGATCACAGCAGGGAAGTTACATGTCTAGCTTCTCACATTCCTGCTCTATCTTAGCCGGCTCTGCAATGCTTTCTTTGGCAGCTCATTAGTAGGCTCACTGATGCATAAGAGCCAGTCATTAGGAGTATTTCTCAACATAGGCTTTTCATCAGGTGACTGCCTTTACATTGCTTACATTGTTTTCTGTTACAGATTGCATCGCTACATTGCAAATTAAATACATTTTATGGAAAATGTTGAATATTTTTGTTGCAAGTTAAAAGATCTTTCCTGTTCAATAAAACTGTTTTCACAGTTTCAACAGGGAACATATTGGATTTTTGTAGTCGTCCCCAGATATCAGAGGACACAATCAACCATACTTTAGACTGCACTTGATAGACAAGCAATGAGGAAAACTATATTGCAATCTTTCACTATACATTAGAGAATATAATGTATGGGGCAGGTTGTTATATTTTCAAATATAGGCTGTTTATTGTATAGTCATGTAAATGCTTAATGGATTGCTGTAATGATGTGATTTGTATGGATTTGTATTCCAGTTATACCTCATTTGGGTGTCAAATTAATAAATATATATATATATATATATATATATATATACAGTACCTTGCAAAAGTATTCACTCCCCTTGACTTTTTTCGTATTTTGGTGCCTCACAGCCTGGAAATAACATGGATTGTTTGAGGATTTGCATCATTTAATTTACAGAACATGCCCACAACTTTGAATAGGTTTGCTTTTTTTTATTGTGAAGCAAACAACAAATATGACAAAATAACATAAAAGATCAATGTGCATAACTATTCACCCCCCTAAAGTCAATACTTTGTAGAGCCACCTTTTGCGGCAATCACAGCTCCAAGTCGCTTTGGATAAGTCTCTATGAGCTTGCCACATCTTACCACTGGGATTTTTGTCCATTCCTCCTTGTAAAACTGCTCCAGCTCCTTCAAGTTGGATGGTTTGCGCTTGTGAACAGTAATCTCTAAGTCTGACCACAGATTTTCTATTGGATTGAGATCTGGGCTTTGACTAGGCCATTCCAACACATTTACATGTTTTCCCCTAAACCACTCAAGTGTTTTAGCAGTGTGTTTTGGGTCATTGTCCTGCTGGAAGGTGAACCTCGGTCCTAGCCTCAAATCAGCCACAGAGTGGTACAGGTTTTGTCCAAGAATATTTACAACCATCCATCTTTCCCTCAACTCTGACCAGTTTGCCAGTCCCAGCTGCTGAAAAGCATCCCCACAGCATGATGCTGTCACCACCATGTTTCACTGTGGGATGGTGTTCTTTGGGTGATGTGACGTGTTGGGTTTGCTCTGGACATAGCGTTTTCTTTGAAGGTTGAAAGGTTCAATTTTAGTCTCATCAGACCAGAGCACCTTCCTCCATACATTTTGGGAGTCTCCCACATGCCTTTTCATAAACTCACAAGGTGCCTTACTGTTTTTTACTGAAAAAAATGGCTTTCTTCTGGCCACTCCATAAAGTCCAATTCTATGGAGCGTACGGCTTTTTGTCATCCTATGTACAGATCCTCCAGTCTCTGCTATGGAACTCTGCAGCTCCTCCAGGGTTACCTTAGGTCTCTTTGCTGCTTCTCGGATTAATACCCTCCTTGCCCGGTCAATGAGTTTTGGTGGGTGACCGTCTCTTGGCAGGTTTGCTGTTGTGACATGTTCTTTCCATTTGGTTATGATAGATTTGATGGTGCTCCTGGGGATCATCAAAGATTTGGATATTTTTTTATGACATAACCCTGACTTGTACTTCTCAACAACATTGTCCCTTACTTGTTTGGAGAGTTCCTTGGTCTTCATGGCAGTGTTTGGTTATTGATGCCTCTTGCTTAGGTGTTGCAGCCTCTGGGGCCTTTCAAAAAAGGTGTTTATATGTAATGACAGATCATGTGACACTTAGATTGCACATAGGTGGATATCATTTCACTAATTATGTGACTTCTGAATGTAATTGGTTGCATCAGAGCCTTTTATGGGCTTTCTTTATTTTCATAACTATGAAAATTGTAGATTCACATTGAAGGCATCAAAACTATGAATTAACACATGTGGAATTATATACATAACAAAAAAGTGTGAAACAACTGAAAATATGTCATATTCTAGGTTCTTCAAAGTAGCCCTTACTTTCAAAGTTTTCCTAATTTTTCGGACTGACTGACCTTCATTTTTTAAAGTAATGATGGCCACTTGCTTTTCTTTACATAGCTGCTTTTTTCTTGCCATAATACAAATTCTAAAAGTCTATTCAGTAGGACTATCAGCTGTGTATCCACCTGACTTCTCCTCAACGCAACTGATGGTCCCAACCCCATTTATAAGGCAAGAAATCCCACTTATTAAACCTGACAGGGCACGCCTGTGAAGTGAAAACCATTTCAGGTGACTACCTCTTGAAGCTCATCAAGAGAATGCCAAGAGTGTGCAAAGCAGTAATCAAAGCAAAAGGTGGCTACTTTGAAGAACCTAGAATATGACATATTTTCAGTTGTTTCACACTTTTTTGTTATGTATATAATTCCACATGTGTTAATTCATAGTTTTGATGCCTTCAATGTGAATCTACAATTTTCATAGTTATAAAAATAAAGAAAACTCTTTGAATGAGAAGGTGTGTCCAAACTTTTGGTCTGTACTGTGTATATATATATATATATATTTTTTTATTTTTATTTTTTTGTGTGACACTCGTGGGTAACTTGGCAATGGCATCAAAGGTTGCAGATTCCTTGACACTACAGAGGTGAAGGTGGTACTCAGTTGCAAATAAACAGCAAAAAAGATAATGGTAATTCAAAGGTAATGGCTTTATTCAGTCATAATTGTAGATAGAAAATTAATAGCCACAGAAATGGCACCTCCTACCTAACCTATAAGGTCAAATAATGCCAGTCCTCTTTCTATAATTATTAGTGCAGATTTATTAAAGCCGTCATGCCACTTTTGTGGCATAAAAAACTAGCAAATTATGGTGCACATTATATCTGTGTCACAGTTTGTGCCTTCATAAACAGATGTAGCCAAGCTAAAATTGACTCTGATGATTCTGATAACACATGTCACAGTGTTATCTCATGACTAGGGTTGAGCGAACCCGAACTGTAAAGTTCGCGTTCGTACCGAACTTTAGGATTTTTGGAACCTGGACCCGAACCCGAACTTTGCATTTGTGAGGGTCAAGTAAAAGCTTGAAATACTGCAATTATATTCTGGGTTTAAAAATTACCCATTTTTTGCAAGACCCTACATCTGGGGCCTTTGCTGCATTTGTCACAGTGAAATACAAGCTTGAAATACTGCAATAATATTCTGGGTTTAAAAAAAATACCTATTTTTGGCAATACCCTTAATCTGTGGCATTTGCTGCATTTGTCACAGTGAAATACAACCTTCAAATACTGCAATAATATTCTAGGTTTAAAAAAACACCAATTTTTGTCAAGACCCTACATCTGGGGCCTTTGCCGCATTTGTCACTGTGAAATATAAGCTGGAAATACTGCAATAATATTCTGGGTTTAAAAAAACACCAATTTTTTGCAATACCCTAAATCTGGGGCCTTTGCTACATTTGTCACAGTGAAATGCAAGCTTAAAATAGTACAATAATATTCTGGGTTAAAAAAAAACACAAATTTTTGGCAATACCCTTAATCTGTGGCCTTTGCTGCATTTGTCACAGTGAAATACAACCTTGAAATACTGCAATAATATTCTGGGTTTAAAAAACACAAATTTTTGGCAATACCCTACATCTGGGGCCATTGCTGCATTTGTTGCAGTGAAATACAAATGTTCGATAGTGCTATTATATTTTGGGTTTAAAAAAACACCCATTTTGGGCAAAATAATAAATTTGCGGGCTTTGTTGCATTTGTCACAGTGAAATACAAGCTTGAAATACTGAAATTATATTCTGATTTTAAAAAAATACCCCTTTTTTGCAATACCCTACATCTGGTGCCTTTGCTGCATTTGTCACTGTGAAATACAAGCTTGAAATACTGAAATTATATTCTGGTTTTAAAAAAACACCCCTTTTTTGCAATAACCTCCATCTGTGGCCTTTGCTGCATTTTTCACAGTGAAATACAAGCGTTAGATAGTGCTGTTGTATTCTGATAAAAAAAAAACACCCATTTTGGGCAAGATAATACATTTGTGGCCTTTATTGCATTTGTCACAGTGAAATACAAGCTTGAAATACTGCATTTATATTCTGGTTTAAAAAAAAACACTAATTTTTTCCAATACCCTACATCTGTGGCCTTTTCTGCATTTGTTACAGTAAAATACAAGCGTTAGATAGTGCTGTTATATTCTGGTATTAAAAAAACACCCATTTTGGGCAAGATAATAAATTTGTGGCCTTTGCTGCATTTCTGACAGTCCAATACAAGTGTTAGATACTGCTGTTACATTCTTGTTTAAAAAAAAACACCCATTTTGGGCAAGATAATACATTTGCGGCCTTTGTTGCATTTGTGACAGTCAAATACAAACTTTAAATACTGCTGTTATATTCTGGGTTTAAAAAAACACCAATTATTTGCAAGACCCTACATCTGTGGCCTTTTCTGCATTTGTTGCAGTGAAATACAAGCGTTAGATATTGCTGTTATATTCTGGTATAAAAAAACACCCATTTTGGCAAGATAATAAATTTGCAGCCTTTGCTGCATTTCTGACAGTCCAATACAAGTGTTAGATACTGCTATTACATTCTTGTTTAAAAAAAAAAAAAAACACTATTTGGGGCAAGATACTACATTTGCGGCCTCTGTTGCATTTCTGACAGTCCAATACAAACTTTAAATACTGCTGTTATATTCCAGGTTTAAAAAAACACCAATTATTTGCAAGACGCTACATCTGCCTTTGCTGCATTTGTCACAGTGAAATACAAGCTTGAAATACTGCAATTATATTCTGGGTTAAAAAAAAACACAAACTTTTGGCAATGCCCTACATCTGTGGCCTTTGCTGCATTTGTCACAGTCAAATACAAACTTGAAATACTGAAATAATATTCTGGGTTAAAAAAAACACCCATTTTTGGCAATACCCTACATATGGGGCCTTTGCTGCATTTGTCACTGTAAAATACAAGCTTGAAATACTGCAATAATATTTCGTCAATACTGCAGTTACATTGTTGGTTGACAAATTAACATTTTTTGGGACCGTGAAGTAATTGTATAAAATTCCCGTTTCTGCCCCCACCCAGTGCCATCAGCTCTGCCCCCACACAGTGCCATCAGCTCTGCCCCCACCCAGTGCCATCAGCTCTGCCCCCACACAGTGCCATCAGCTCTGCCCCCGCACAGTGCCATCAGCTCTGCCCCGCACAGTGCCACCAGCTCTGCCCCCACACAGTGCCATCAACTCTGCCCCCACACAGTGCCATCAGCTCTGCCCCCACACAGTGCCATCAGCTCTGCCCCCACACAGTGCCATCAGCTCTGCCCCCACACAGTGCCATCAGCTCTGCCCCCACAGTGCCATCAGCTCTGCCCCCACAGTGCCATCAGCTCTGCCATCAGCTCTGCCTCCAGCTCTGCCATCAGCTCTGCCCCCAGCTCTGCCATCAGCTCTGCCCCCAGCTCTGCCATCAGCTCTGCCCCCAGCTCTGCCATCAGCTCTGCCCCCAGCTCTGCCATCAGCTCTGCCCCCAGCTCTGCCCCCAGCTCTGCCATCAGCTCTGCCCCCACGCTCCTCCTGACACCCGGAATGCACAGCGTCACTGGTTTCTATGACGCTGTGCACTCCAGGCGCCTGGCCTTAGTTGCGCCCCACCCCCTCGGTTTCACCAACTTACCTTTCCAGCAGGGGTGCTGCCGACACTCCATCGTTCTGCTCTGCTCTGCTCCTGACGTCACACAGTGCGTCAGGTCACGGCGTGCGTACGTCAGGAGGTCAGAGCAGCGCAGGACCATGGACGTACTGTGGAGTGTCCGGAGGCCGCCTGCTGGAAAGGTGAGTATTGCAGGCCAGCGGGAGACCACGGAGCGGGAGTAATAACAAGCGCTTCACTCCCGCTCCGTGGCAAAAAATTTGCATCGAGGATTTTTTTGTGTCGAATTACTCGATTTAATCGAGTAATCGTTTCAGCCCTAGTGGACAGGGTAATAAATTTCACTAATTTCTCTGTTACATAGTTGGGTGACATTTAGCAATGTTTGGCTGTGATGTACCCCTGCTCTACCTAGTGGACAAGGAAATACATTTAACTAATTCGTCTGTGACATTTTACCAATTTTGCCGTATATAAATCCCTGCTCTGCATAGGTGACTGGGACCAAATTTTTGTAAAATCGTTTGTGCAATTGGTGGGTGACATAAAGACAGTTTTGCCATGAATAAACCCCTGCTCTACATAATGGACAGGGCCGGAAATTTTTTTAAATAGTCTGTTCCCGTGGTGGGTGACATTAACCCATTTTTATGGCAGATAGACAGGAGAAACGCGGAACTCACCAGGATCAGATGGATTTTCATAAAGCTTTATTGCTTCAAGGTAACATCGATGCGCAGGCTGGGGAGCGGAATGGCCCTGTGGTGTGAGTCGGCGGTGACGTCCTTTTCGTGCGTATCTCGCGCTTCCTCAGACCACTGTGAGGCACAGGCGCACCGCCGTGCATTTAAGAGCAAGCTGCTGATCATCACCATGGTGACCAATCGACCCGCTACTGTGGTAGATACAAGAAGGGGGAAACATAGTAAAAACATGCACATCAGCACTGAAACAAAACATAGCAACAATATATCTATCCTGGGGGAGACTGTTGAGGAAGGGTTGAGACGTATGCATATATATCCATGCATGCCTGCAAACACGTGCGGGCATGTATGGTATATATGCATACATTACCACCGCATCATGGGATGATGTGCGCAGATGTGCCCAACGTCTGCGCACGTCTGCCCATGGTGATCCCCAGGGGCTCATAATGGCCCCTGTGGGATATATGTGCTGTGCCCCCTTTGTAATGTAGGGGCTTGTGCCTCCTTATAATGTAGGGGCTCGTGCCCCCTTATCATATGTGCCCCCTTTAGATCCATGTCCCTAATATTAATGTATACATGTGTATGGATGTGCCCCAAGCATCAATACACATGTATATTATATACATATTCCCCCCTCCTACACCTGAAACCAGGTGCATCGGTGTGAATGTGCCCCAAGCATTCACACCAATGCAATCTGGATAATTACATCAGAATGACTGGACAAGGGTCCGGTCATCCTGATGGATACAAAGAGCTCAGATTCAACAGAATCGGAGCCCTTTGTTGTATTTATCTTCAGCGCCGCTGGAGATAATTACGCATGATAGAAGAAGGGGAGAAGCTCCCCTCCTCCTATTATGCGCATTCCGACAGTGCGATTACTATCGCACTGTCCGGAATGCTAGGGGCAGCAGGCGGGAGATCTAAGGCGTCTCCTGCCTGTCTGCAGCGCGTCCCCGATGTGCTGGCCGGCGCAGTGACGTCATATCACTGCGCCGGCCCACGTGGATGGTGGGCGGCCCGGCACTTAAGTTAGGTAGGGTCAGGGCCCCCCACGTGGAGGAGAGCGCGTCCTGCGCTCAGGAAAAGGCCGCTGACCGGACCCCCCCTCCCTGATACCCCCCTACAGAGAAGAGAACGCAGGCAGCCACCCGGGCTGTGCTGCGCTAATACGGCAGGATCGGGACCCCCCCACCTAGAGGAGCGCATACTGCGCTCAGGAGAGGCCCCCGACCGAACCCCCCACCTGGAAGGCGAGCGCATTCTGCGCTCAGGAGGAGAGCCTGAACGAACCAGACCCCTGGACGAACGAGCCATAAGTATCACCCCCACTTAACCCCTAACCCCTTTCCCTTATATATCCCCTACCATATCCCTTAACCCCTGCTGCGCCATACCCCTGATAACCCTTGCCACAATCCCTGGTTCCCCTGAACTGCCCTGCAGCAGCACTGCCAGTCCCCTGTTAACCCCTTCCCCTACTCTGCCCTACAAGTCCCCTGGTTAACCCTTGCCACAACCCCTGGTTCCCCTGAACTTCCCTCACTGCCAGTCCCCTGTTAACCCATTCCCCTACTATACCCTGCTGTACCCCTGGTTAACCCTTGACATCCCTGACCCCCTACCATTTAACCCCCCTGGTTAACCCCTGCATCCCCTGGTTCTGGAGAGCATGCCTCTGCTCTGCAAACAATTATAACCCTGTATTTCATGGCCTGCAGGTATTAACCCCTGCAGAGCCATTGTTGTGTTTAACCCTCGTCGTACCCCATAGGGATAGTATAGAGCCAGGTGGGTGGGCTGTTATACTTGTATGTGTGTATTGTATAGTTATTTTGTGGGTGGAATTTGGGAACGTGTAGTTGAGTACTGTATATTTAGTGCTGTATTGTTAGTGTATTGCGTGCTTAGTGTATTAGGTTTTAATAAATACCGTTATATTTGTACCCTTTGTGTAGCGTGTACTTGTTAGCGGTAGTTAGTTTAGTAAGGCGCATGCAGCTAGCGTAGTGATTAGTGTAAAGCATAGCGAAAGTATTGTGTATTTATTATATAAAGGCATAAATGGGCGGAGTCATCACTAGACGGCTCCTCCTATTTTGGAATATTAATTATCGATATTCGCATAATATTGGTGATTAATATTCCCCCTTTACAGTGACAAATTCACAAAAGCATGTCAAGGTGGTGGGAAGATGCAAAAATAAGAAAATATGAAAAGACACAGTCTGTCACTTATATGCTTAAGCCCGTTATACACTATGAGCCCGCTCCTTTACCTTCCTCTTATTACCATTATATTAACCCATTTTTGCAGATGAAAAACCCCTGTTCTGCATAGGTGACAGGGAATAAAATTTCTAAAGTTCGTCTTTAATTGGCCCTTTCATTCGATCCTTCCTCTTTAATAACTTGTTCCACATTTCAGCTTGATCACATTGGAGCCATTGACCTCCCTTGGATGTGGTATCCCTTTCTCACGCTCCCTTTCTGGTGTGGAACCCTGATTCGCCGCTAACCCTGATCAACATGGTAGGCGCAAAAAAGAACATCGAAAGTTTATAGAGCACATATCCAATTGGATTGTGGACATCATGGGGACATTGGACATGGTGGAACAGTATGTGTGAACACGCCTACACGTACTGACTGATAGGTCTGCCCCCTTCAACTTGTGGGTCTCCAAATTGGGCACATGGCCTGAGCTTGCCCTTTACGCCTTGGAGGTGCTGGCCTGCCCTGCAGCCAGTGTACCAGTGTATTATCTGAAAGTTTGTTTAGCATGGCTGGAGGGGGGTTATTACAGGTTATATTTCCCAATGTTTTGGGGTGTGCCCTAATTTAAACAAAAGAAAAAAAAAAGGGTTGGCTACCTCCTACTCCTCCACCGCCACTTCCACCTACACAGCCACATCCACTGTCGCCTTAACCTCCTACTCCAGATGGACCTCGTCCTCCTAGATCAGTGTTGGCGAACCTATGGCACTGGTGCCAGAGGCGGCACTCGGAGCCCTCTCTGTGGGCACCCGCACCCTTGAAAAAGTCTTTGGTGTACTAATATGCCTTTGATTTTTCCTGTCCTTCATCAGTGAAGTGCGTACTAAGAATGGCACAGGCAGTACATTGAATGTAGGCAGGCTATTATAGCTAAATGATACATGGAAAATATACTATATTGCTATTCAGGTTAAATTACTGGCTTGGCACTTGGGGATAAATTAGTGGGCTTTGGGTTTCAGTTTGGGCACTCGGTCTCTAAAAGGTTCACCATCACTGTCCTAGATCAAGATTATTATATATTTTTTTTATGTTATTTTAAGTCATTTCCCTATCCACATTTGTTTGCAGAGCACTTGCCATGCTCTCAACCACATTTTTCTGCCATTTGCAGCCCTCTTGCCCTTTCCATTTTAGTGCTCAAAAGTTTGGGTCCCCATTGACTTCAATGGGGTTCGGGGTCAAGTTCGGGTCCCGAACTCTAACATTTTTGTTAAGTTCGGCTGAACCCGTCGAACCCGAACATCCAGGTGTCCGCTCAACTCTGCTCATGACGTCTTGTGACAAAAACCATTGAAATACATTGAAAGAGTTAGTTAATCTTTTTGTGCCATTTGTTACTTAACGCGTTAACCATCAAGTTTAGCTCGGCTGCATCTGTACTTCCAGCTTTCCACCTTTCAAAAGTGGCGAGAAAAGGTGTGGGGCTAATTGGGAAGGAAGGGGCTCCTCACAGTTCCACTAATTTACCACAGCAGAACCTGAGATAAATTATAGCTGAAATCTACACCAGCTAATAACTCCTATAGATATTAAATTCTGGTGCATGGACTGCCAGAAGATGAGCCAAATTTATTACGATGCATAAAACACCAGTCTTCCTATACTATATCTGCCCATAATGTTTCCAAGAAACTACACCTTTATTAAGGAAGTGTTTGATAAAAAAAAAAATAAAAAAAATATGTTGAGTTTGAAAAATATGGCAGGGACATCAGAAAGAGGGCAAATTATTTTTCATAGACCAATATCACTATAATCAAATTTTTGGGTCGTTGGGCTAATATAATTCTAATTCATTTCCTTTTGTCTTGTGTGGAGTTGGGAGTCTACCACTGGGATATTTAGCCATTTTGCCCATGTTGCAGTAACAGCATGAGATCCTTCCTTCTGCTTGGATGCTTCACCTCATCCCAAATATATATTTTTATGCCAAAGTCAGGGGTCTTCACAGGTCACTTAAATACACAAAAGTAATTTTCTCTTCCATTGAAACATTTGGAGGCAACAAAAGCTTTGTTGGTTGTCACATAGCCCTGTTGGAGGTATATGGGGAGCTCAGTGGTCATCCACGAATGTGGTTGCACTGTAAGAATAACAATTCACCAAATACAAATAATGCTATGGATAAATTGCATATGATTTGTAAAGAAATGATGGCTGATACATAAATTGCATCACAGTGATTGCCAGCAAACACATACCATGTGTAAACTCGATGTGGTTCTCATCAAGTCTATGTGTTTTCCAGATAGATTTTTATAGTTTATACTGCACGTATTAAAGGGGTATTCCTATTTCAGACATTGGTGGCATAGTGCTAGGATATGCCAACAATTTTACATACGTGTGGGTCCCAACTCTGGGACCTGCTCAAGGGGAAGGAGAGCGAACTGCGCAAGCGTGGCCATTGATAGCTATGGGATCCCCAAAATAACTGAGCATCAGTTTGGCTATTTCTGGGAGTCCCCTAGCGGTGACTGGAGATGTGACCATACAGTATATGTGCGGTGCACTCTCCATTTTCTTCTGTGGGACCATATAAGTGAACGGAGAGAACGCCCGCACGTGCATGCACTCTCTTTCACTTTTGGGGGCCTGTTCTGGAGATAGGAGCAGATCCTAGGGATGGGACCCACATCTATCTGGAAATTGGCGACATCTCCTAGTGATATGCCACCAATGTAATAATATTGCAGCTCAGTATATTTTGCTACAATGCCAAGCCTGATACAAGGACAAGAGTGGTGGTCTTTGGGGAAAAAAATAAAAAAATAAATAGTTTTCAAATCCCAGACAATCCTATTAAATAACCAAATACATGCAGCTTATCTTGAATTCCTTGTGATTTGTAAAAATGTGTATGCAATTTCCCCCCTCTGTTGGCAACCGAAGGCAAACTGTATTTTATGATTGGGAGCAGCAGAAGAGTTGTTAGTGTCAGCTGGATATATGTTTTTACCACTTGTATATTTTTTTTTAAAACGAAATTTAAAAGTCCTGAATGAACATTATGCAGCATATTTACCTGCAGTCTCATGTAACACAATTCAGTTTCATGAAATGTAAAACTCTGTATCTGTGTGTCTACAGAAGGGTCTGTCCGCGAAGCTAGATAGCTTACAACAGGCAATGAAAGGGTTGGTGCATGTCCATGCAGAATATGACTTCCCTCCAAATCAGCATAAAGAAGCCTGTTGCATAATAAGAAAACCCTTCTCATAAGAGAACTCTTCAGTATATATGATTTATAGTCGCTAGAGAATGAATAGTTCATGCAGATGGAGCAGAAGAAGCAATATTGATGTGCAGTCATATGATGTATGAGCGGGTTACCAGAGTAAGATTTACCACAGAGCATCCGTGCCAGCACGTATGACAGAAGGCGTTCTTAAGGCAAGAAGACGTATATGCCACTTAAATGAAATAGGAAATGAATAGACCAGCAAGTTGGCATGTCTGTTGAGACAAATCATGGACAACATGTCTCTCAACAAGGGAACGTATTTGTTCTGTCCTGCCAACAGATTTATCACTGCCCAGGCAAAACAGGCAAAATACATTAGTGTCATGGTAAACTGATAAAGAGAAGCGCTTCAATCTAACATCTTCAATGGGGAAAGTCTTAAGGTTGTATTGATCTGCATTATATAAATCTTGTTTTCTGTCTGCAGAAGTGAATCAAGGATGACCCCTAAGGTTAACAAACAATGTAATGTATTTAGGCTGGGGAAGATGCCTATGCGCGCTTATACATTGCATTTAACCAAGTAGCTTGTCATCTAATTGGCCAAGAGCTTGAATAGTTTCTGGAAATCAGAAGACATTGACATAAATAAGGAAATTCATATACATAGTGTTTCCCTTTATCATGCATAAGTAGAGCAGCAAAAAATCTGACAGTGGGAGTCCATAGTTAGGCTGAAACTTTGTTTTAATTGAGATACAAGTCTCATACTTAGGCCGAATGCACGCGGCCGTGAGCGATCCGTGGTATGCCGACCTGGATTCCTGCTGACAGCAGGAGCGCACAGCGTGATTGGTTGCTATGAACCTTTGCGCTTAATGCTGCAGCTTCACTACAGTAATACACTCGTATAGATCATACAAGTGTATTACTATAGTGCAGCGGCGGCATGAAGCGCACGGCGTCATAGCAACCAATGAAGCCGTGCGCTCCTGCGGTCAGCAGGAATCCAGGCCGGTATACCACGGACCGCTCACGGCCGCGTGCATTCGGCCGTATTTACAACTAGGCCTGATTAACCACTTGCCTACCACCGCACGACTTACGTGCCGCGGTAGGCTCCTATCTGTAACCCAAGGTATAAAAGTGTTGGGGTTGTATTGCGATCTGCCGGCGGCCCGTGCCGCTGCAGATCGCTGTGACCGCGCTGTCATCAGACAGCTGCAGTCACAGAGAGAAGTCAGTAAACCAGCTGGAGTGGTCTGGCTGTGATAGAGGCTTGCATCACCCTGCTACAAGCATCTATCACACTGTAAAATGTAAGAGACGACAGGGAGCACTTTTTCTTATACAAGAGCGCCACCTGCAGGCTGTGAATTAACCTTTTCCTGCCTTGACTGTGACAGGAAGGTGTTAATTCACTGAAAAAAAATAAGTAGAGTTGAGCGAACACCTGGATGTTCGGGTTCGAGAAGTTCGGCCGAACATCCCGGAAATGTTCGGGTTCGGGATCCGAACCCGATCCGAACTTCGTCCCGAACCCGAACCCCATTGAAGTCAATGGGGACCCGAACTTTTCGGCACTAAAACGGCTGTAAAACAGCCCAGGAAAGGGCTAGAGGGCTGCAAAAGGCAGCAACATGTAGGTAAATCCCCTGCAAACAAATGTGGATAGGGAAATTAATTAAAATAAAAATTAAATAAATAAAAATTAACCAAAATCAATTGGAGAGAGGTTCCATAGCAGAGAATCTGGCTTCCCGTCACCCACCACTGGAACAGTCCATTCTCAGATATTTAGGCCCCGGCACCCAGGCAGAGGAGAGAGGTCCCGTAACAGACAATCTGGCTTCATGTCAGCAGAGAATCAGTCTTCATGTCATAGCAGAGAATCAGGCTTCACGTCACCCACCACTGTAATAGTCCATTTTCATAAATTTAGGCCCAGCACCCAGGCAGAGGAGAGAGGTCCCGTAACAGACAATCTGGCTTCATGTCAGCAGAGAATCAGTCTTCATATCATAGCAGAGAATCTGGCTTCCCGTTACCCACCACTGGAACAGTCCATTCTCAGATATTTAGGCCCCGGCACCCAGGCAGAGGAGAGAGGTCCCGTAACAGACAATCTGGCTTCATGTCAGCAGAGAATCAGTCTTCATATCATAGCAGAGAATCAGGCTTCACGTCAGCCACCACTGCAACAGTCCATTGTCATAAATTCAGGCCCAGCACCCAGGCAGAGGAGAGAGGTCCCGTAACAGACAATCTGGCTTCATGTCAGCAGAGAATCAGTCTGCATGTCATAGCAGAGAATGAGGCTTCACGTCACCCACCACTGCAACAGTCCATTTTCATAAATTTAGGCCCAGCACCCAGGCAGAGGAGAGAGGTCCCGTAACAGAGGATCTGGCTTCATGTCACCAGAGAATCAGTCTGCATGTCATAGCAGAGAATCAGGCTTCACGTCACCCACCACTGCAACAGTCCATTTTTCATAAATTTAGGCCCAGCACCCAGGCAGAGGAGAGAGGTCCCGTAACAGAGGATCTGGCTTCATGTCACCAGAGAATCAGTCTGCATGTCATAGCAGAGAATCAGGCTTCACGTCAGCCACCACTGCAACAATCCATTGGCATATATTTAGGCCTAGCACACAGGCAGAGGAGAGAGGTCCCGTAACAGACAATCTGGCTTCATGTCAGCAGAGAATCAGTCTGCATGTCATAGCAGAGAATCAGGCTTCACGTCAGCCACCAATGCAACAGTCCATTGTCAGATATTTAGGCCCAGCACCCAGGCAGAGGAGAGAGGTCCCGTAACAGAGGATCTGGCTTCATGTCACCAGAGAATCAGTCTGCATGTCATAGCAGAGAATCAGGCTTCACGTCACCCACCACTGCAACAGTCCATTTTCATAAATTTAGGCCCAGCACCCAGGCAGAGGAGAGAGGTCCCGTAACAGAGGATCTGGCTTCATGTCACCAGAGAATCAGTCTGCATGTCATAGCAGAGAATCAGGCTTCACGTCAGCCACCACTGCAACAATCCATTGGCATATATTTAGGCCTAGCACACAGGCAGAGGAGAGAGGTCCCGTAACAGACAATCTGGCTTCATGTCAGCAGAGAATCAGTCTTCATATCATAGCAGAGAATCAGGCTTCACGTCAGCCACCAATGCAACAGTCCATTGTCAGATATTTAGGCCCAGCACCCAGGCAGAGGAGAGAGGTCCCGTAACAGAGGATCTGGCTTCATGTCAGCAGAGAATCAGTCTTCATGTCATAGCAGAGAATCAGGCTTCACGTCACCCACCACTGTAAGAGTCCATTTTCATAAATTTAGGCCCAGCACCCAGGCAGAGGAGAGAGGTCCCGTAACAGACGATCTGGCTTCATGTCAGCAGAGAATCAGTCTGCATGTCATAGCAGAGAATGAGGCTTCACGTCACCCACCACTGCAACAGTCCATTTTCATAAATTTAGGCCCAGCACCCAGGCAGAGGAGAGAGGTCCCGTAACAGAGGATCTGGCTTCATGTCACCAGAGAATCAGTCTGCATGTCATAGCAGAGAATCAGGCTTCACGTCACCCACCACTGCAACAGTCCATTGTCATAAATTCAGGCCCAGCACCCAGGCAGAGGAGAGAGGTCCCGTAACAGACAATCTGGCTTCATGTCACCAGAGAATCAGTCTGCATGTCATAGCAGAGAATGAGGCTTCACGTCAGCCACCACTGCAACAATCCATTGGCATATATTTAGGCCTAGCACACAGGCAGAGGAGAGGTTCATTCAACTTTGGGTAGCCTTGCAATATAATGGTAAAATGAAAATAAAAATAGGATTGAATGAGGAAGTGCCCTGGAGTCCAATAATATATGGTTATGGGGAGGTAGTTAATGTCTAATCTGGACAAGGGACGGACAGGTCCTGTGGGATCCATGCCTGGTTCATTTTTATGAACGTCAGCTTGTCCACATTGGCTGTAGACAGGCGGCTGCGTTTGTCTGTAATGACGCCCCCTGCCGTGCTGAATACACGTTCAGACAAAACGCTGGCTGCCGGGCAGGCCAGCACCTCCAAGGCATAAAAGGCTAGCTCTGGCCACGTGGACAATTTAGAGACCCAGAAGTTGAATGGGGCCGAACCATCAGTCAGTACGTGGAGGGGTGTGCACACGTACTGTTCCACCATGTTAGTGAAATGTTGCCTCCTGCTAACACGTTGCGTATCAGGTGGTGGTGCAGTTAGCTGTGGCGTGTTGACAAAAGTTTTCCACATCTCTGCCATGCTAACCCTGCCCTCAGAGGAGCTGGCCGTGACACAGCTGCCTTGGCGACCTCTTGCTCCTCCTCTGCCTTGGCCTTGGGCTTCCACTTGTTCCCCTGTGACATTTGGGAATGCTCTCAGTAGCGCGTCTACCAACGTGCGCTTGTACTCGCGCATCTTCCTATCACGCTCCAGTGCAGGAAGTAAGGTGGGCACATTGTCTTTGTAGCGTGGATCCAGCAGGGTGGCAACCCAGTAGTCCGCACAGGTTAAAATGTGGGCAACTCTGCTGTCGTTGCGCAGGCACTGCAGCATGTAGTCGCTCATGTGTGCCAGGCTGCCCAGGGGTAAGGACAAGCTGTCCTCTGTGGGAGGCGTATCGTCATCGTCCTGCCTTTCCCCCCAGCCACGCACCAGTGATGGACCCGAGCTGCGTTGGGTGCCACCCCGCTGTGACCATGCTTCATCCTCATCCTCCTCCACCTCCTCCTCATCCTCGTCCTCCTCGTCCTCCAGTAGTGGGCCCTGGCTGGCCACATTTGTACCTGGCCTCTGCTGTTGCCAAAAACCTCCCTCTGAGTCACTTCGAAGAGACTGGCCTGAAAGTGCTAAAAATGACCCCTCTTCCTCCTCCTCCTCCTCCTCCTCCTGGGCCACCTCCTCTTCCATCATCGCCCTAAGTGTTTTCTCAAGGAGACATAGAAGTGGTATTGTAACGCTGATAACGGTGTCATCGCCACTGGCCATGTTGGTGGAGTACTCGAAACAGCGCAACAGGGCACACAGGTCTCGCATGGAGGCCCAGTCATTGGTGGTGAAGTGGTGCTGTTCTGTAGTGCGACTGACCCGTGCGTGCTGCAGCTGAAACTCCACTATGGCCTGCTGCTGCTCGCACAGTCTGTCCAGCATGTGCAAGGTGGAGTTCCACCTGGTGGGCACGTCGCATATGAGGCGGTGAGCGGGAAGGCCGAAGTTACGCTGTAGCGCAGACAGGCGAGCAGCGGCAGGATGTGAACGCCGGAAGCGCGAACAGACGGCCCGCACTTTATGCAGCAGCTCTGACATGTCGGGGTAGTTGTGAATGAACTTCTGCACCACCAAATTCAGCACATGCGCCAAGCAAGGGATGTGCGTCAAATTGGCTAGTCCCAGAGCTGCAACGAGATTTCGCCCATTATCACACACCACCAGGCCGGGCTTGAGGCTCACCGGCAGCAACCACTCGTCGGTCTGTTGTTCAATACCCCGCCACAACTCCTGTGCGGTGTGGGGCCTGTCCCCCAAACATATGAGTTTCAGAATGGCCTGCTGACGTTTACCCCGGGCTGTGCTGAAGTTGGTGGTGAAGGTGTGTGGCTGACTGGATGAGCAGGTGGAAGAAGAGGAGGAGGAAGCCGAGAAGGAGGAGGTGGCAACAGGAGGCAAAGAATGTTGCCCTGCGATCCTTGGCGGCGGAAGGACGTGCGCCAAACAGCTCTCCGCCTGGGGCCCAGCTGCCACTACATTTACCCAGTGTGCAGTTAGGGAGATATAGCGTCCCTGGCCGTGCTTACTGGTCCACGTATCTGTGGTTAGGTGGACCTTGCTACAGATGGCGTTGCGCAGTGCACACTTGATTTTATCGGATACTTGGTTGTGCAGGGAAGGCACGGCTCTCTTGGAGAAGTAGTGCCGGCTGGGAACAACATACTGTGGGACAGCAAGCGACATGAGCTGTTTGAAGCTGTCTGTGTCCACCAGCCTAAATGACAGCATTTCATAGGCCAGTAGTTTAGAAATGCTGGCATTCAGGGCCAGGGATCGAGGGTGGCTAGGTGGGAATTTACGCTTTCTATCAAATGTTTGTGAGATGGAGAGCTGAACGCTGGCGTGTGACATGGTTGAGACGCTTGGTGACGGAGGTGGTGGTGGTGGTGTTGGTGGTACATCCCCTGTTTGCTGGGCGGCAGGTGCCAACGTTCCTCCAGAGGCGGAGGAAGAGGCCGAGGCGGCAGCAGCAGAATAGGCCGAGGCGGCAGCAGCAGAAGAGGTAGCAGGGGGAGCCTGAGTGACTTCCTTGGTTTTAAGGTGTTTACTCCACTGCAGTTCATGCTTTGCATGCAGGTGCCTGGTCATGCAGGTTGTGCTCAGGTTCAGAACGTTAATGCCTCGCTTCAGGCTCTGATGGCACAGCGTGCAAACCACTCGGGTCTTGTCGTCAGCACATTGTTTGAAGAAGTGCCATGCCAGGGAACTCCTTGAAGCTGCCTTTGGGGTGCTCGGTCCCAGATGGCGGCGGTCAGTAGCAGGCGGAGTCTCTTGGCGGCGGGTGTTCTGCTTTTGCCCACTGCTCCCTCTTTTGCTACGCTGTTGGCTCGGTCTCACCACTGCCTCTTCCTCCGAACTGTGAAAGTCAGTGGCACGACCTTCATTCCATGTGGGGTCTAGGACCTCATCGTCCCCTGCATCGTCTTCCACCCAGTCTTGATCCCTGACCTCCTGTTCAGTCTGCACACTGCAGAAAGACGCAGCAGTTGGCACCTGTGTTTCGTCATCATCAGAGACATGCTGAGGTGGTATTCCCATGTCCTCATCATCAGGAAACATAAGTGGTTGTGCGTCAGTGCATTCTATGTCTTTCACCGCTGGGGAAGGGCTAGGTGGATGCCCTTGGGAAACCCTGCCAGCGGAGTCTTCAAACAGCATAAGAGACTGCTGCATAACTTGAGGCTGAGACAGTTTCCCTGGTATGCATGGGGGTGATGTGACAGACTGATGGGGTTGGTTTTCAGGCGCCATCTGTGCGCTTTCTGCAGAAGACTGGGTGGGAGATAATGTGAACGTGCTGGATCCACTGTCGGCCACCCAATTGACTAATGCCTGTACCTGCTCAGGCCTTACCATCCTTAGAACGGCATTGGGCCCCACCATATATCGCTGTAAATTCTGGCGGCTACTGGGACCTGAGGTAGTTGGTACACTAGGACGTGTGGATGTGGCAGAACGGCCACGTCCTCTCCCAGCACCAGAGGGTCCACTAACACCACCACGACCATGTCCACGTCCGCGTCCCTTACTAGATGTTTTTCTCATTGTTATGGTTCACCACAACAACAAATATATTATTTGGCCCAATGTATTGTATTCAAATTCAGCGGGATATAAATTTGAGGCCTAGTATTTAGGCGCTGGGTGACCGGTATGGATTTAGTGACAGAATTAGACTTGGAAATGCACAGAAGCGTGTGTGTGAAGTTATTCTGAATGACCCTATGTGCACCTTCAATATGATCTACCCTTTTAGGGATAGATTTCAAATAGCTCTGATATAGCAGAAACGACTAAATTATGAAATTGCTAAATTGGGAATTGTATTTCAACCCAGAACAAAAAATGTGCTTTGACGGACACTAAATAACTTTCCCAGCCACAACAGGACAGCGGTAACGAGAGATTTAGCGGGATATAAATTTGAGGCCTAGTATTTAGGCGCTGGGTGACAGCTATGGGTTTAGTGACAGAATTAGATTTGGAAATGCACAGTAGCGGGTGTGTGAAGTTATTCTGAATGACCCTATGTGCACCTTGAATATTATATACCCTTTTAGGGATAGATTTCAAATAGCTCTGATATAGCAGAAACCACTAAATTATGAAATTGCTAAATTGGGAATTGTATTTCAACCCAGAACAAAAAATGTGCTTTGACGGACACTAAATATCTTGCCCAGCAACAACAGTACAGCGGTAACGAGAGATTTAGCAGGATATAAATTTGAGGCCTAGTATTTAGGCGCTGGGTGACAGGTATGGGTTTAGTGACAGAATTAGACTTGAAAATACACAGTAGCGGGTGTGTGTGAAGTTATTCTGAATGACCCAATGTGCACCTTGAATATTATATACCCTTTTAGGGATAGATTTCAAATAGCTCTGATATAGCAGAAACCACTAAATTATGAAATTGCTAAATTGGGAATTGTACTTCAACCCAGAACAAAAAATGTGCTTTGACGGACACTAAATATCTTTCCAAGCAACAACAGTACAGCGGTAACGAGAGATTTAGCAGGATATAAATTTGAGGCCTAGTATTTAGGCGCTGGGTGACAGGTATGGGTTTAGTGACAGAATTAGACTTGGAAATACACAGTAGCGGGTGTGTGTGAAGTTATTCTGAATGACCCAATGTGCACCTTGAATATTATATACCCTTTTAGGGATAGATTTCAAATAGCTCTGATATAGCAGAAACCACTAAATTATGAAATTGCTAAATTGGGAATTGTACTTCAACCCAGAACAAAAAATGTGCTTTGACGGACACTAAATAACTTTCCCAGCCACAACAGGACAGCGGTAACGAGAGATTTAGCGGGATATAAATTTGAGGCCTAGTATTTAGGCGCTGGGTGACAGGTATGGGTTTAGTGACAGAATTAGACTTGAAAATACACAGTAGCGGGTGTGTGTGAAGTTATTCTGAATGACCCAATGTGCACCTTGAATATTATATACCCTTTTAGGGATAGATTTCAAATAGCTCTGATATAGCAGAAACCACTAAATTATGAAATTGCTAAATTGGGAATTGTACTTCAACCCAGAACAAAAAATGTGCTTTGACGGACACTAAATAACTTTCCCAGCTACAACAGGACAGCGGTAACGAGAGATTTAGCGGGATATAAATTTGAGGCCTAGTATTTAGGCGCTGGGTGACAGGTATGGGTTTAGTGACAGAATTAGACTTGAAAATACACAGTAGCGGGTGTGTGTGAAGTTATTCTGAATGACCCAATGTGCACCTTGAATATTATATACCCTTTTAGGGATAGATTTCAAATAGCTCTGATATAGCAGAAACCACTAAATTATGAAATTGCTAAATTGGGAATTGTATTTCAACCCAGAACAAAAAATGTGCTTTGACGGACACTAAATATCTTGCCCAGCAACAACAGTACAGCGGTAACGAGAGATTTAGCAGGATATAAATTTGAGGCCTAGTATTTAGGCGCTGGGTGACAGGTATGGGTTTAGTGACAGAATTAGACTTGGAAATACACAGTAGCGGGTGTGTGTGAAGTTATTCTGAATGACCCAATGTGCACCTTGAATATTATATACCCTTTTAGGGATAGATTTCAAATAGCTCTGATATAGCAGAAACCACTAAATTATGAAATTGCTAAATTGGGAATTGTACTTCAACCCAGAACAAAAAATGTGCTTTGACGGACACTAAATAACTTTCCCAGCTACAACAGGACAGCGGTAACGAGAGATTTAGCGGGATATAAATTTGAGGCCTAGTATTTAGGCGCTGGGTGACAGGTATGGGTTTAGTGACAGAATTAGACTTGGAAATACACAGTAGCGGGTGTGTGTGAAGTTATTCTGAATGACCCTATGTGCACCTTCAATATGATCTACCCTTTTAGGGATAGATTTCAAATAGCTCTGATATAGCAGAAACCACTAAATTATGAAATTGCTAAATTGGGAATTGTATTTCAACCCAGAACAAAAAATGTGCTTTGACGGACACTAAATAACTTTCCCAGCCACAACAGGACAGCGGTAACGAGAGATTTAGCAGGATATAAATTTGAGGCCTAGTATTTAGGCGCTGGGTGACAGGTATGGGTTTAGTGACAGAATTAGACTTGAAAATACACAGTAGCGGGTGTGTGTGAAGTTATTCTGAATGACCCAATGTGCACCTTGAATATTATATACCCTTTTAGGGATAGATTTCAAATAGCTCTGATATAGCAGAAACCACTAAATTATGAAATTGCTAAATTGGGAATTGTACTTCAACCCAGAACAAAAAATGTGCTTTGACGGACACTAAATAACTTTCCCAGCTACAACAGGACAGCGGTAACGAGAGATTTAGCAGGATATAAATTTGAGGCCTAGTATTTAGGCGCTGGGTGACAGGTATGGGTTTAGTGACAGAATTAGACTTGAAAATACACAGTAGCGGGTGTGTGTGAAGTTATTCTGAATGACCCAATGTGCACCTTGAATATTATATACCCTTTTAGGGATAGATTTCAAATAGCTCTGATATAGCAGAAACCACTAAATTATGAAATTGCTAAATTGGGAATTGTACTTCAACCCAGAACAAAAAATGTGCTTTGACGGACACTAAATAACTTTCCCAGCTACAACAGGACAGCGGTAACGAGAGATTTAGCGGGATATAAATTTGAGGCCTAGTATTTAGGCGCTGGGTGACCGGTATGGATTTAGTGACAGAATTAGACTGGGATATGGCCAAAAAATAACCACACTATTGCTGGTTAAATGCACTTGGTGACGGGCGCAGCTTGCCCCTGATGTAGTATATGGCCAAAAAATGAACAGACTATTGCTGGTTAAATGCACTTGGTGTCACAGCTTGACCAACCACACTACTGAGGGTTAAATGCACTTGGTGACGGGCGCAGCTTGCCCCTGATGTAGTATATGGCCAAAAAATAAACAGACTATTGCTGGTTAAATGCACTTGGTGTGACAGCTTCACCCTGATGTAGGCTTTAGCCAGAAAACAACCACACCATTGAGGGTTAAATGCACTTGGTGACAGGCGCAGCTTGGCCCTGATTTTGTATATGGCCAAAAAATGAACAGACTATTGCTGGTTAAATGCACTTGGTGTGACAGCTTCACCCTGATGTAGGCTTTAGCCAAAAAACAACCACACCATTGAGGGTTAAATGCACTTGGTGACAGGCGCAGCTTGCCCCTGATTTTGTATATGGCCAAAAAATGAACAGACTATTGCTGGTTAAATGCACTTGGTGTGACAGCTTCACCCTGATGTAGGCTTTAGCCAAAAAACAACCACACCATTGAGGGTTAAATGCACTTGGTGACAGGCGCAGCTTGCCCCTGATTTTGTATATGGCCAAAAAATGAACAGACTATTGCTGGTTAAATGCACTTGGTGTGACAGCTTCACCCTGATGTAGGCTTTAGCCAAAAAACAACCACACCATTGAGGGTTAAATGCACTTGGTGACAGGCGCAGCTTGCCCCTGATTTTGTATATGGCCAAAAAATGAACAGACTATTGCTGGTTAAATGCACTTGGTGTGACAGCTTCACCCTGATGTAGGCTTTAGCCAAAAAACAACCACACCATTGAGGGTTAAATGCACTTGGTCGCAGCTTGTGCTGGCGCACCACAAGACACAAAATGGCCGCCGATCACCCCAGAAAAATGTGACTGACAAACGGTCTGGGCAGCCTAAAAACAGTGAGCAATTGAGGATCAGCAGCTCAATGATCCACAGCTGCAGATCGATCAGTTAATCAAGTCCTTTGGAGGAGTTAATCTGCCTAATCTCGCCCTACTGTCGCAGCCGCAACCTCTCCCTACGCTAATCAGAGCAGAGTGACGGGCGGCGCTATGTGACTCCAGCTTAAATAGAGGCTGGGTCACATGGTGCTCTGGCCAATCACAGCCATGCCAATAGTAGGCATGGCTGTGATGGCCTCTTGGGGCAAGTAGTATGACGCTTGTTGATTGGCTGCTTTGCAGCCTTTCAAAAAGCGCCAAGAAAGCGTCACAAAAGCGCCAAGAAAGCGACGAACACCGAACCCGAACCCGGACTTTTACGAAAATGTCCGGGTTCGGGTCCGTGTCACGGACACCCCAAAATTCGGTACGAACCCGAACTATACAGTTCGAGTTCGCTCATCCCTAAAAATAAGTAATGAAACTACTATAGAAATAGAAATACAGCAATAGTACATACACACACATACCAACATACCAACCTTTTTTGCTCATAAAAAAATAAATAAAAATATATATATTTATTATATTTATTAGTTTTAGCAATAGTATAGTGTAATTTGTGTGTGTAAAATATACAAACATACACCCCTTTTAAAATTTTAAGAATCTAGGAATTTGTTTTAGCTATATTTTGTATAGAAGTTTTTTTTGTGTAAAATATACAAACGCACACATATTTTTTTATCTATAGAAAAAACTTTTAATGTCCAAATATAAAAGTCATTTTGAAGGGGCTTTTAATGTTTTGGTGCCATACAAGGTTATTTTCTGGCAGTACAATGCTATAGAATCAGCAAGAGAAAAATGGGCCGCCAAAATCCAAAATGCGCTCAATCCTTTTGAAGTCTTGCGGCCGGCCCAGAAGGAAGATAAACTACATAAATAGGGTCCATTTTCAGGGTACAAGCGTACGGCAATGGTTTTAGAAATACTTTGCCTTGGAATCTTTTTTAATAGTTAGAAAAAAATAATTTTCACAGTTTTTGCTTAAAAAATATATTATATCCATTATCTAATGGCACAAAAGAAAGATATAAGGTGTTCCGAGAAAAATTATATCAAATACATGTAGGCTGGATCAGAAATGAATCCGTTATTTGCAGTTAGATAGACGCATTGCTACAACAGAAAAATTGGCCTGTTAAGAAAGGGGGATAAACACTCCAGTAATGAAGTGGTTAAGAAACACAAGGGGGCAAATTTCTCATTCTGTTTATAACACTTTTATGGGCTAAATTAACGTAGCAAAGTATGGCACATGCTATATTTACAATATAACTTGACACTGTTCACAATCATTGGTGTAAATTATGGAAGAGTGAATTGATTCCACCAGTTCAGAATAATTCGTCTTGGATTTCCTAAAAAGTTTAGATTCTAAAAGAGAGATTGAGACTACCATGCTACTGTGAGTTTCTCGACAATATATATAATTTTTGGGGGGGTACTCTTTCTCATTATGGAGAACGCCTAGTATGTTTATTATGAGTGTGGAATATTGTAGACTAGAAAAGGCCCCTCTGGGCTTCTGGGAAAGATATTCAAATTAGTGTAGCTTTCTTAAGCCTATCTGATGCCAACAGATGTAAGACCAGAATGTCTATATCTCTCTTTCTGAATCGATTTGTAACTGAATGTTCAGAGGTTCGCTCATCTCTAGTGTAAGTTATAGTTCATATTACTTAATCTCCTAGCTGGCCTAGATTTGATTTTCTGGTGCATGGACTACGAGAACCTGTGTCAAGGTCATGTAGAGGCCTGTGACTCCTAATATACTTGGTACATCTTACTATAAAAAACTTTTTCCAAGGTTTAGATTTAAATGGCTTAGCTATCTTTGTACACTGTAGTATTGTATCCTGGGCCCATTTTTTAAAATGTATGGCCCTGAGGAAAAAGCATTAAAAGGAAAACTGGTAAAAAGCGTACTTTGACCGCTTTTTCCGCCGCTTTCTTGGAAGGATTTAGACCCAAATCATCAGACAGATAAGGGATTAACTTTTATTTGCAGGGACTACCCGCTGTGTATACCTCATCCACTGGGGCACCACAGAGAGACCGCGGCTGCAGCCTGGAACAAGCCGGTGTGCTGGTTGACGAACTACAATTACCAGCAAGGCTCTCTACAGTGGTTGCGACTCCTCACAACCACAGACGGTAAGCGTACCCTAACCTTTATCAAACCTCTCTCTACAAAGTGACACCGCACATGTGGCGCTGCCTCCCTCTTTTCTTATTTTACATACCTGAGGAAAAAAACAAGAAACTAATCACCAAAATAGTTATTGTAGATTCTTTACCGGAAATGTTTTGTACCAAAACACTGCCTTACGAATGTCAATATTTACATACAATGTCCTCACAATATAGTCATTCAGTATCCCTGTACAATAGTTAAATAATACCTCTATATGTATCCAAATAATAGTTTAATCTATGTTCTACTCTACCTGACTTCTACCAACAGTGGATTGTTTTTTCTGTTTCACTCTCAAGTAGCTTGTGAGAGTCCTGTTCTAAGGGCCAGGTACCAAATAAAGTTCCTGGGCAATTATCCCGTTTGGCGAGCCTCTAGTACGCAAGAAATAAATAAAAAAAAACATTGTGCTTTTGGAACCTCATATGCTTTACCGTGCTCTTCATGGTTTTCCTGATTATGCTGCAGACGTCCTTCCCCTTAATGTATTAAGACAAATTTGTTATCAGTTTCTGCCATGTTACAGATATAGTGCAGCTGTAGCCCAGTCACTGGACACTGAGTGTACAAACCTGCAAGCTCACATCGCACTTGTCACCCGTGCTCATCCCACTGCAGAGTTATAGAGAGTGCCTGTTTGAATAAATGCTGATGCTGCTATGATCACAGGACTCTATTAATTTGCTAAATCTCACTGCAGACATTAGACCACTTCTAAATTCCCATTATACATAAGATAATTTTATTTTCACTATATCTCTAGGTCTCTGTCAGAAAGGAGACATTAAGTAATCAGAATAAGTCTTTTGCTACTGTGCCTGTGTGTCTTTTGCTATCGAATTGTGTTCATAGAGATTCTAGAGAGTTCCTAGATCCTTGGGGGTAAATTTAAAATGTGTGAGCTACTGTACATGATAGCTAGACAGACATAGATAGATAGATAGATAGATAGATAGATAGATAGATAGATAGTGGTAAATGACAGTTCAAGGGAATTGCTGAACACTAGCTATTAAATATGAGAGATTTTGTAAGATTTCAGAATACATATAATTGTAATCACAATTCAATTTCCACTTCCAAACATTTTACTTACACATGAAAACACTGAAAACAAGACAAGCTTGATTATTGTTAACCCAAGGCCATGGACATCTTTCAGTGGAGGATATTTGATGGAAGGTTAAGAATATCCCTTCAATCACTGTGTTTGTGAAGAATGCAAATGGTCTCAAATAAATTATCTTTATTTGTGGTATCTTATGAGGGGTACTCCTAGTTGTTCAATAGAATTTCAGCTCTTAAGAAATTCCAAGCAGCAAACATTACATTATACAAGACAGAGCTGTTGCTCTGGTTTCATTCATATGTGTATAGTCTATTCATTAAATCTGTAGGATACTATAATGGAAATTATCCATATAGTTATTTTCTAAGGATTAGCCCACAAATGACAAATATTCATATTTACTATCTCTCAATATGAAGGTTGGTGAATTATTTTCTTTCTGATCAGGAAAATGTAAATAGTATATAAATACTGTAGTAATTTAGAATCTTTCATGTCTATATTTAAACAGAATTTCTTTTTACAGATATAGATTAAAAAAAATTAAAAAAAATCTCACTTTAATGCTTTCACGTTTGAAGTCTCTTCTAAATATAAACATCATTATTTTTTTTGTAAGGGTCGATTGGTACAGTGATTTGGCATTTGGTCATTACCAGTCTATAAAAAAAGTATGATTGTTATGACAATGGCCATCTCCTGTGCTAATCATTACTAAATGTTAGCCCAGCGCTCCGTGCCTGCACTGCTCGTCCTACACAGGGGCACACGTGCCGGGCTCCCTCATTCTCTTCTGCTGCCGTGCATCAAGCTAACAAGCGTGGACTGCAGGTAGCTTAGCTGTTGTGTCTAGCGTTTACTTCCTGCTTTAGTCTTGTGTAGTGATGAGCGGCATAGGCAATATTCGTTTTCACGATATTTAGTGAATTTTTATCATAATATTCGCAATAAATTTGTGAATTCTAGAATTCGTGATCTCCAGTCATTATTTTTGCGATTGCGCAAATCGACACTAATGTTGCGCATATTTTTTGCGCAATACATGCAACTTCACATTTTATCAGGTCTGAGTAGATTTTGCTGATTGGTGCACTAAGTATTGTTGTGACATCACAGCGCTATGTCTGTAGCATGTATGTATGGACAGCAGAGAAACAGTAATTCCTATCACACTACCTAACACCCTGCACTGGAACCTATCAGCTACACTATATCAGGATATAACCTACACTGACTAGTTCCTTGTGTGAAGGTCTTTTGTAGTTCTGCTTTTCTGTGTATCGGACCCTGCTTCTTAATTAAATGGACTTTCCTTGATTGTCGCCTGCCTCTGACCTCAGACTTTGTTTTTGGACTTTGCTTGATCACTGCCTGCCCTGATGCCGGACTTCCTGACTGCATCATTATCCTCGGTGCTTTGCAGCGGTATCTCTGACTCCCTGGTCAGCTGATACTGACTAGGGGACTGCTGTGGAGTGGCACCTGGTGACTACCCTAACAGCCCAAGCCTATTCTCACAACAATGGCTCTAGTGAAGACAAGGTAGTCACTTAGTCATGCCCCTCCAGTGTATAGCCAGTCAGTGGCACAGTGGGTCCACACCTGCTGGAATAACACTAAACAAAATATTATCACCCTAGTAGTACATCCCCTAGATATGATTTCTTAAGATTTCACTTTCATAAATCTCAAGCTTATGTCTAACTGTTTCTCATATCCCTTTTCTTCTTTGCCTAACCCAGGAGATTGTTATATTTTAACCCTTCTATAATGGTATCTCGTGCAATATACAGGGCTTCCATTTATCCATTGCTTTAAAGCCTTCCACTACAATAAAGTTAGGCAAACACCCTCCTGTTATGAACAGTGAGTGTGGACCCACTATGCCAACTAACCAGTTTGGCTTTGGGCTAAATCTAAGGGCATTTGTCCTGGTGGTTCCCTGGTATTTACCCTTTAAACCCTGTACTGGGATCTGGACTTCACCGCAAGGTGCCAACTAGGCCGTTACCTCCTGGAGTATTACTGGTCCAGTTGGCTGCTGACCCATGGGGATAAGATACACTGGTGCAAAGCACCAAGGACACAGGCAAAAGCATAGTCTGAACATAGTCCAATAGTCAGGGCAGGCTGAGTACAAGCATAATCCAGGTCACAGTTCCAAGGTCAGGGCAGGCAACAATAAGCAGAATCGGATGACAAAAAAGGTTTGGTATAAGGATATCCAGACAAGATCACTTTCACTGGTTACTAGCAAGGAATAACCTCATAGCTCAGGTGAGGAGGTGGAACCAAAGCCCATCTAAATAGGGAGACTGATTAGAAACTTAACCAGCACCTGGACCAGGCAGGGGGAAGGCATCATCAGTGCTAAAGGAAAGTTTACAATCCCAAATTCTAATCCCAATTCACACAAGGAGAGCAAAGCCTGCCCGGGACAGCAAGCCCGTGCTGGGCATGGACCGATAGCGTGACACCTCCCTACCTAGAAACCAGGTTCTCTGCTTTTCCCTGTCCATTATTTGAAGCCAACAACGTCTTAAAAAGAGCACTAAACCCAGAAAAGAATGTTAAAATAAGCAAGAAATGTAATTGCCCCCATTATTTGTCAGTGATCAGTACTTTCAGAGTGATCCTGACACAAAGAGTCTTGTAGAAATCCTGTAGAGAACAAAGGAGTAATCTCCTACTGATATGCTCCATCTTCAGCTAGAGACCAACTGATACGGTGGAGCTTAGCAAAGGCGTAGGGCTTCATGATCTTTAGTCCTACTGCAGGCAGGACATATCATAGAGACTCCTGCTTCAGCCACTTGTCTTACAGCTTGCCACTAGAAAGTGAGGAGGAGAGTGGACATGGCTGATCTGGCACATAGAGAAAAGATATTTGTATACATTTCTCAGTTTTAACTATAATATAACAAAATGGGAACATTGGAAAGGATAGATAAAGCACATTTTATGTGCTTAGTGATCCTTTAACGCTTGCTTACCTGAGAAATGGTGTAGGTAATTACTATTAAGAATAACTTACCTTTTGCACATACAAGTTTGCTGACACCAACAGTACATAATCCCACATAATCACCACAGACAGGGTCGTGACTTGGTCATAACTCATAAGCACCTCTGGTTTAATCACCAACTACATGATAGACAACCAGATCCATCCTTAAAATAGTAAAATGTTCTCTTGATTTTCACCTTGATCTTAGACATATTTAGAGCGAACAAAATCCAAATATTAATGATGACATTTTCTTCTTTTACTCTTACTTCTCTAAACATCTTCTAAAATCAACTTTCCATATATCTGATTTCCTTTATCCCTCAATGATTCCTTTCTTTGCAAACTTTGCAAAAGTTAAATGGTTCTCCCAATGCTCCACACATAGCTTTAGATAGCAGCAGGTCCCAGAGGAGGGACTTACAACTATCAGACAATTGTGGCATACCCTATTAAAATACCATAAATATCCAGATGGGAATATTCCTTTAAATGTTTTACCATTACTATGTCATGTCATTATTGTCTACCTTAATAGCCCAAAGATGTGTAGAGTTTGCAGTTACCCTTGGGCTTTAGTGCCTGAGTTTGTTCAAGCCTCCTCTGCCACAAAGACATCAGTGTTTTCAATGGCATAGGGTAGGTGTGGATTCTATTTTGTCTACAAAAATGTTGGCCTCCCTGATGGAAACCTGATGACTAATAGTCATTGTTGTCCGTCAAGCACTAAGTGTATCAGTTTATGGCTGATTGAGCACTTCCTTTATTTTTGTTGTTCTGTTCCAGAAGTATAAAGGTTTAAATGAATAAAGCCTTAGGTGACTCTCTATATATATATATATATATATATATACTAGGAAAAATGAGCCGCACGTGCCGCTCATTTTTCCTAGAATATTCACCAGGGAAACCAGTCCATTCCCTTTGGGACGTGCACCCGCCTTCTCCCCTGGGAGCCAGTGCCGCCATTTTTCTTTCTATATATATATATATATATATATATATATATATATCAGATCCATATCTATACGTGATGACTGTGTTAATAGCATACACAACTTACAACCTGCTGATTTTCCATGTCAAAACTTGATAGAATCATCTGGTTTCCATACGGTTCTCCAACTCAATACTATTGACATAATTTGCCATACTCAATCTTCGATATGTTGTACCTTGTAAATACAACAGATGGTGAGTAATACACTAAGTGAGACTGGTGCAAATGTATATATGTTACATAGTTACATAATTGATACGGTTGAAAAAAGACATAAGTCCATCAAGTTCAACCAAGGGATAGGTGGGACGCGAATCCCAGAAGGAAGTGAGACTCAGATTTCTACACATTTTCATAAGCATTTATGTTGTTTACTTTTAAGAATTCATCTAAACCCTTTTTAAAACTGTCCACTGTTCCTGCCGTGAGCACATCCTGAGGAAGTCTATCAGGAAATAGATAAGGATTATCATGTAAAGTCATACAATTCCCTCACATCTCCCAATGTCATCATCATCGGTATTATTAGAGGTGATAAACAGTCAATATGTTACATTTTTTGCAACATAGTTTTTCAAACCATATCAGAACCTACATTTCATAAATTATATTTTTGTATGAGTAACAGTAAATGTATTTCAAATCTTAGTCTAAGATGCATTGCTGAAAATACAAGGATGAATGGGGATAACCCAGGTCTGTGGTTAGGACACACAATGATAATGATGACAATGCATCCGTCTTGTGAGGTCACCTAATTAGTGATGCTTATCTAATCAGCCAGCATGTTAGACTCTGTCTCTGGGTTGCTTCACAACCATAAGAATGTCCAGCATTTAGCACCATCTCATTTCTAAGTTCAGCATGCTTTGCTGTTTCCTAAAGTGTTTTAGTTTCTTGTGCAAATGTATGATTTCAGCGATTAAAGTATATTACAAAAATAGTCAGTATCACTACCCCTATACATTACAAAAAAAAAAGAATGACAGCTTAGGGATACATTCACAAGTCAATCCACAGCAGACATCCACAAGTGAATTTCAAATTTTTAACTTGAATTGGCTAGTATAGCTACATTCGAATTAGCCCCTTTTTGATAATGCATGGAATCCACTACAAAAATTAACACTCGATGGTTTTCTTTATTCTATGCTGATTATAACTAAAGTATGTAAGCACCCATTGATCTGATCTGACAGTGGACAGCTAGCTTAAATCCCGAAAAAACTCTCAACGTGTGACTGCAGAATGATAAATGAGACAGGGCCGTGCCCTTCCCCGCCCAAGCCGCACCCCCTTTTTTAGACCTGGCGTGAGCTGGAAAAAGTAGCAGATTGTGGTGCAAATAACCTTTGTACCGCAATCTGCTACAGATATATGCCAGAAAACTGGTATATATCTGATAGTAAATTACCCCCTAAGTTCTTAAAATTTATGGAAAATAATTTTTTCATATGTTAGTGGCTATTTTGAGTAAAAAAAAAGTTGTAACCTTCAATCATCATTTCCCAGTAACACATACTTGAGCTGTGTGTCCAGGATGCTGCTGCCTTTCCCCTGCTTTATGTGTACCTTCTTACCTATGTATGCCCTACATGAGCTGCCCTCCTTGGATCCTCTACTCTCTAGCCATATACATTTACCATATATACGTTCATGCATGTATCTTTAACACTGATGGAAGATTGGAAAAAAGATATCAGAAACAGAAGCACTGCTATTATAACAGATTTATTTCAGATCCAACAGCACCAGCAACTAGGTGAAGGACTTACACACACTTTGCAGAAGAAAAATGGGAGGAAAGTTTTAATGAACACTATTTCCAAACTTACTTCATATTTAAGAAGCTGCTAAACAATAAAAAAAAGTTTCAGGTGCCCAAAGCCTTTAAGTTCCCTCTTTTCTCTCAGCGACAACGCCATTTTTCTCCCTAGTGGCAGCTGTAGGTAAAGAGAATTTTATTATTTAGTGTTTGTTGTGGGGCTTTGAAGTGCTGTATCAGAAATGTTCAATGACAACCACTATAAAGGTATTTTAAGAAATTACTCAACAGGATATAGACCTATTAAAAAATAAAAATAAAATGGTGTTCAAGGATATATGTTCACTTTAAGCAAGTCATCCAATCTATGTCTTTGGATTCTAATACAAAAGGCAGCATATTTTCATACAATCTTTGTAATCGACCAGTCAGATCTTGGGACTCTGCTAAAATGCTATGCATAGTTGGTGTAAGAGGGTGTTAAAGAACATTTCCTTATAATTGTTGACTACAAGTAATGTACATCTTTTATTAGCAGCCTTGTTTGGTTGGAGGTCCTCTCTCATTTTGGTTGATGGTAATTCAGTATATGTTGATCTAAGCACTGTGTTCTTTACAAAAACAATCTATTTTATGATGTAATATTACTTCCCTTATTAAAAAGTATTTTAAAGAGATTTTTTCCATCTTTTGTCCACATCGATGTCTATGCCAGTAATACCATCAAGATTATTTTGTAGATGAGTGCAAGCTTTTAGTTCAGCTAAAAATGTATAAATTGAATTTATGGCAATATGTTTTAATTAAGTGCTAAGGGGCATCTGAGTCAGCTATTTACCCACTTAGGTATTTCTATAGAGAACAATGTTACTATTCTCATCATTGCTCCACTATAAAACATTATGCTTTAAAAGACTTAATCTCCACAGCAGTAAGTATGCTAATTGGAAGTGATTGTACTCAAAAGAGGTATTAAACATATCTATTCTCTTGTGATATACTGCAGTGTCTGCAATAGGAAACAGCTGCATTGTAAGCTTAAGTATGAATTTTTCATATTGTAGGTCAATTTAAGAATTTTTAAAAAGTTACATATTCAGATAAGATGGAGAGGAAGTAAGGGAACTATATATGTAATAGGGGGAATTGTGTAGAGATAAAATTACCGACTCCGTTTATTTCTTCTCTTTGATTTTATGAAGAGGAGGAGCAGGTAGGTTATCTTTTTCCTTATTTTATGCATTATTTAACATCCTTAAATATGCTTATGAAGTAAATCTAGACACTTTTACATATTTCTAATATATTGCATTAAAAAAGGCATAGATAGGTAAAAAATATAAGAGTGTTAAAAGAGAAATGTTTATGGAAAAGGCATGGAAACATTTTAGGGTTTGTATGGTTTGTACAATTCCTTTTTGTTAGTAGTTTCTCCTTATAACAGGCTAATCACAGGTGATCCTCTTGCTCGGACCACCAGTGGTCAGCTGCAGTCTTAAGATGATCTTGGCTTTAAGTGTTCCATTTTCATGTAGCACCATCACAGGAGACATTCCTGGAGGTTCTGAAAGAGTGATCCCTATGTTAAAAGGGTTGCCCAGCTTAGAAATAAAAAAATGTATACACCTTATTGAATGCAAGTATTTAATGTTATGTTGTGCTGCTGGGAAATTGAACACTTGCTGTCAGGTTTCCTCACTCCTTTTTTATGGGGATCCCTATGGTAAGGGTGGTTTGATATTTGTTTAATGTCAAGGGGTCCTATTAACAAGGAGGTCCAAAGTGAAGAACCGCTATAAAGTCAAATGCCTCAATAGAGTATTTGAAAATGAGTTTTCTGAACCCCCTTTAATCAGAATCTCACTTGGCATTGATCAAGAGAGGAAAGGTCACATATTTGGACCCCAGTCATCGGAAAAAGCCTCAATAGTGGATTTATTAGTACAGTACTGGGACATTAGAAGACTCCTAAAAGAGAATATGTCACCATTATCGTGGACTGTCATTTGCAGTAGTATATCAGTAGAGCTGCAGTCACTGTTTCCTACTGCCACCTATTCATCTGCGATCAGCAGTTATAGATGTGCTAAAATATATTGTCAGAACTGTTGTGCATGCACACAGGAGTCCTCTCCCTTATGTGAGTACAGAAAAACAGTCCGGGCAGTGTATTTCAGCACTGCTTTGAGTGCTGACAGTCAAGTAAATGGGGCTGTAGGAAAAAAAAAATGGCGATCCTATCTTATTATGTGCAGCACTACTCATGTAATACTGTAGATAACCAGAATTGGTGTGACAGATTCCCTTTACTGCAAGTCATTATACTGGCAATTATATTGTATAAGAGTCCAGTAAATAGGCATCAACCAGACCCGATTTAAAGGGGTCGTCTCACTTCAGTAAGTGGCAGTTATCATGTAGAGAAAGTTAATACAAGGCACTTACTAACATATTGTTATTATCCATATTGTGTCCTTTGATGGCGGGATTAATTTTTCTATTCACATTATACACTGCTCATTTCCATGGCTACAGACCACCCTGCAATCCATCAGTGGTGGTCATGCTTGCACAATATAGGAAAAAGCACTCGCCTATGTGTGCTCCCATGGTCCCAGCCACCAGAGAGGCTGATGATTTTTCCTATAGTGTGTGAGCACAACCACTGTTGCTGGATTGCAGGGTGGTCTGTAACCATGGAAACGAGCAGTGTATAATGTGATGGGAAAATGAATCCAGCCAGCAAAGGAGGCAATATAGACAATCACAATACATTAGTAAGTGCCTTGTATTAACTTTCTCTACATGATAAATGCCACTTACTGAAGTGAGACAACCCCTTTAAGCTTGCTATACATGTATGGGAAGAGGGGAATAAACTGTTGCCAGGCACCTATTTTAAATGGGTGTTGAAATCCTAAAATTCAGATCCTCTTTCCCGACAACTGCTGGTTGGGACCCCACCATACACATTAGATGGCTGGCTGCCAGTACCACCAAAATTGCAGATTCAGCTATAATTATCCTATATGGCCAGCTACAGGAGAGTTAAGAGACAAGTTATCTTGTAGGATTATTTCAAGCCAATATAACCTAGAAGAATTTTTTATTTACTTGTATAGAGAATGTATAAGAATTAGGAATCATGAGCATTTTGCTTTAGAAATACAGAAGATTTGTGATCTGCAATTTGATCTAGTTTTTTAAATCTCTACATTTATTTCTTATATTTTATTTATTGTACAAAAATATAATGATAAATTATTGAGTGAAGAACTTGGGTCTTGCACAGCCACAAAAGAATGATCTGTAAAATATTTCTGTACATTGGATGACGAATAACATTTCCTGCTGTAGCTATAAATAATTACAGATTATATATATATATATATATATATATATATATATATATATATATATATCTCCATGGAGAGAAATAAAAAATTTAAAGTGCCCACTAGAGACAGAATTTCATCTGTCACTGCCTTTGTTTGTGAGGCTGTAATGCAAAATGACATTATATCTGGAATCTACTTGCTCATTGCCCACTGACAGCACGTCTTTCAGCTACAGTTATAATTGAGTACCCAGAGCTTAAATCTTGATATCATTTTGCCTTTTTACAATTTTTTAAAAGCAATAGACTTCTGAGTTGTGGTTAATCTATTCAAACCAGAGTATCCACTATATGCCCCGGAATATAATTATGGATGCTATATTGACCAATACATTAAAAGAGTTGTCTGAGTTAAATAGAAACTCCAAAAATGTAATCTTATCCATTTTTTCCGTGCAGATTCCAGTGCTGTGCTCTAAGCCTTCCAGCCAATGTTTGTTTTCCTGGCTGCAGTGCACGGAGACCTGTGTGTATAGAACTTAATCACTGCAGTCAGGAGGTTGATGCCAGTGGCAAGGAGGACCAGAGAGGAAATCTGGAGGTGGTAGGGGAGAAAAGGGGTAAGTATTAGTGTTGAGCGAGCATGCTTGGCTCGAGCATCGCTATGCTTGGCCAAATACTGCGGGTGCTCGTGTACAATTAAATACAATGAAAGTCAATGGGAGACCCGAGCATCATACCAAGCTTCCCCTGCTCTAAAGAAGAGAGGATGTCTGGTTCACAAAAAAAGGTTAGAAATTGATGCAAACTCCATCAAAATGGTTTGGAAACAGCATTAAGAGGATGGCTGGACTCCTATTACCTATGACACACAATAGACAACCACACAAAGGCTATATGCCAAAAGCCAGGTACAGATGTAGCAGGGTTAACACAATACTCCTGCTACATCTGTATGTGCAAGCCAACAATATATCCATGAGACAGATAACAGTCAGCATACCTTACAATGGCGACCTTATGCACTATGAGACATTCGATACCAGCTCTCATCTGACTGAGAGCCAGTAAGCCAAAAAGTTGCTTCATATCTGTTGGATGGCTTAGAAGGACCTGCGCACCTAGATCAATATCATTAGAGTGACAAAAAGTTTTTTGATCGTCCTAACATAATATTCAGTAACCTTTCTATACAGTTTTGTCATATAAACTCATTTGCATAAACATGGGCATATTGGAAAGACATGCAAATGAGCCGAATCTGCCTTGTTTTTCAGCCTATTAGTGTTGAGCGTGAATATTCGAATCAATAAATTTCAATCGCAAATATTGCCACTTTGAGAATTTGCGAATATTTAGAATATAGTGCTATATATTCATATTCGCGAATAGTGTTGAATATCCTAATCGCAGAATATATTACATTGCTGATTTTCACAATCAAGTAAACAATGACTGGAGATCACGAATTCTCAAATTTGCAAATTTATGATAAATATTCGGCCACAAATTCGCGAAATATCGCGAATTCGAATATTGCCTATGCCGCTCATCACTATTGCCTTTGAATAAATCAATACCAACATTATAAAAAATATATAACATTGCACTTATTAACAAATTGTTCATATCCCCAGATACTGTAGGATTAATATTAGAATAAAGCCACCTGTTGTTTCTATTTCTGTGACCACCTCAGCAATTGCAATAACACTGCCTTTCTTGCTCAGTATGTCTTTGGAGATGCAGCTGCAGAAGCAGCCAGCTCACCACACCAAGGATCCCTCCACATACCACAAGGAGCAAAAAGAGAGGCAAGACTGTGTAAGATGGGGAAACAGCTCTCATTGTCTGAACATTGTGTTTGTTTAAATTAAGTTAAATGATCTGGACTGACATTCTGCTGTTTGGCCACAAGATGCCACTGTTTCCTAAGCACAGCAACAGAATGCATTTCAGGTGATGTTGGGAACTCTCAGGGGGTGGAGTTATAAGTCTGGAGAGGAAGGCAGCAGCCATCATATAGTGAGGCTGTGAAAGACACTGAGGAACTGTGTGAGCAGTGAATCTGACGGCATCTAGGTGTGAGAGTGACCGGAGCTGCAGCTAAGTGAAGCTGATCGTGTTCAAGACCTGATCCTGTCCAGAGGAATGAGAATTGCTTCTAGGAAAGCTCATGAGAGCTGAGGAGCAAAGCTACATACACTTCGGTACCTCATGCTTGTTGGAGAGGCATTTGTTCTGTTCAGAGTCACCAGTGGATACAGAGCAGGCCCAGGTCGGTAAGATTGTGCACGCACCTCATTATAGTGTTGGCACCTAGGGAATGAGACCAGGCCTGTAGTTAGTTAGATAGGGTCTCTGTTTGTGTCAAGCCACAAGTGTTGCTATTGTTCATTGCAAGGACTCCATAACTTAAAGTGACATTTCACATTGGAGAGCTGATAAAATTCCCACAAAATCAACCCATGCTGGCGTTTTGCTCAGAAGGAATACTCAGGCACATGCTACAGGACCAGTTATGGGAGGGGTAGTACTGTAGATCTGT
This sequence comes from Bufo gargarizans, assembly GCF_014858855.1. Lineage (NCBI taxonomy): Eukaryota > Metazoa > Chordata > Amphibia > Anura > Bufonidae > Bufo > Bufo gargarizans. The sequence continues at coordinate 16,914,115 of NC_058087.1, read as the reverse complement.
GTAAGATTGTAAGCTGCTGTGCTGCATCGCAGGCTAGCCCCTACCACACACCCATACAGTGATTCTTGTTCTTTAGGGTAATAACAGGCACGGTGTGGCAGTTTAGTTGTGCCCGCCAGTAGATAAATTACTACCTTTTTCTCCTGCATACATCAGAGGGTGCCATGTTGTGCAGCACAAGGGTCTCAGCCATCGGGCTGGGTGTATGTAAATTTATTGTATGTTCTCAGCATTTGTGGTTGTGTTTATTGACACATTTAAGTAAAATTCTGTTTTGGCAAAAGCTGGTGTTGGGGTTGCTTTCCTTGTTCGTGATTTCACTGCATCCTGGCCCACCCCAGTACATGGCTTACAACTGAGCATGTGTATCCATGTGTTTCAACCTCAGCACAATTATTGAGGTGGACACAAAAAGGCTTTTCATTATAAGCAGCAGGTCGTGCTATTGTAATGTTTTTCAAGGAATATCTGCAAATATAGGCATAATTTGTGGATTGTCTCACTTCAGCAGATGGCATGTATTATGTAGAGAAAGTTAATACAAGAAACTTACTAATATATTGTGATTGTCCATATTGTCTCCTTTGCTGGCTTGGTTCATTTTTCTATCACATTATACCCTGCTTGTTTCAAGGAGCTACAACCACCCTGCAATCCAGCAGTGGTGGCTGTGCTTGCACACTATAGGAAAAGGCCCCTCTGGTGGTCAGGACCGTGGGAGTGTGCATAGACCGGTGTTCCTATAGCAGGGCTGGCCAACCTGCGTTTCTCCAGCTGTTGTAAAACTACAACTCCCACCATGCCGTGCTGTAGACTGATAGCTGTAGGCAGACTGGGCATGCTGGGAGTTGTAGTTTTGCAACAGCTGGAGAGCCTCAGGTTGGCCAGCCCTGTCCTATAGTGTTCATTAAGAATAAAACACAGGACTGTGGAGTCAGTAAGCCAACTCCAACTCCTGCATTTTTTAACACTTTTAACTCTGGCTCCAACTTCTTCATCAATGGCCAGTAATTTAGAAGTAACACATTTACTGTAGTAGAATGGTAATATTAGGCTTCTTAGGGCTCTTTCACACTTGCATTGTTCTTTTCCGGCATAGAGTTCCGTCGTCGGGGCTCTATGCCGGAAGAATCCTGATCAGGATTATCCCCATGCATTCTGAATGGAGAGAAATCCATTCAGGAAGCATCAGGATGTCTTCAGTTCCGGACCGGAAGTATACTGCTCCCCCGCTCCCCACTACTACTATGGCAACCAGGACTTTAATAGCGTCCTGGCTGCCATAGTAACACTGAACGCATTTTGAAGATGGATCAGTCTTCAAATGCTTTCAGTTCACTTGCGGTGTTACAGATGCGGCGGGCACTCACGGCAAATGGAGTACACGCCGGATCCGGACAACGCAAGTGTTAAAGAGCCCTTAGATAGAACTTAAACCACATTTATTTGAATACTATTTCTGTAATGTTCTAAATTTTTCTAAGTAAATATGCAATGCACTGTGCATTTAATAACTGGAAAACACTTAATAATTGTAAGAATTCTATTAATTTGTCCTTAGAAAAAAGTTAGAAAAGCTATATATGTATGTCCCGGAAATGCAGATACAGAAACATTTAAAAGGTGCAGCTTCTATATTCAGTGCTTGCCATGAAAGGGTCTTATAGGAATAAATAACTTTTCAGAAATGCCGGAAGCCTGCCTCTGCTATGAAAAGATTCATACTTACCTGCTACCCACAGCTCTGTTCCTCCACAATGGCTCTTCTATGTCTTCCACAGTTTGTTTTACTTCTTCTCTGGCATGGGCATGGTCATGTGCTCCACTGCAGCCAATGACTGGATTCAGTGGTGATGTACCAATAAGAGACACATTACCACTGAAGACAGTTTTTGGCTGTAGTGGAGCAGATGATCATGACCATGCTGAGGAAAAATTCAACAAGCTAAGTACCGAAAGGTGGACACAAATGAGGCAGCTTGCAGTACCAGAGCGACACGGAATAGGTAAGTATGATTCTCTCCATAGCAGATGCAGGTTACGGGCTCTTATGAAAGTTACTTATTCCCAGACAACCTCTTTAATGCTGTCTTCCTGTTCTGTCTAGCATTTCTGAGATGACTGCAGGCATGCTCAATAGTGAACTTCTATGTCACAGCTGAGACTAGTTATGGCCAACAGTGGTGCATGTGACTAATGTTGAGCAAATCAAAAGTCAAACAAATTGATCTTTGATCCAAATCTCAGGAAAAATTCTATTCACCACAAAGGCAAATTTCCTTGGGCTTCATGGTAATGAATCTATTTTTCCTTAAATGGCATTAAATAAAATATCCTCACCTTATCCATTTTCTCACAGAGAGGCAGTGGCGGCTATCTTGATTGAAGAAACTGCACAAAATCTCACACATGGTAACGTGTAATGACATCACCACACCCGGCCAGTGAGATGACATGATGTGTCATCACGTCACTGTGCAAGATTAGCTTTTTCTGCAATCAAGATGGCCACAATCAAAAGCAAATAAAAAAGATGAGTATTTATTTATTAACCTCTTAAAGGCCTCAATTTTAATATCCAATGCCTTGATCAGCGATGAAGGGTTCAATGATCAGGAGCGGCATGATCGCCGTTTCCCGTCATTGCGCCCGCTACATACAATGGAATAAAATTTGTGACAAAGTAATGGTGGGGACTGAGTGAGTATTATGCCTTCATTAGGTACCACACGCAAATGAGCTAATTAAAAAGGGACATAATCCTGGAAAAAACCTGTAAGGGATTGATGGTGGACATACACTTAAAATAATATGATAGCTATCAAAGTAGTGCAGTTTTATCTGGAATATGCATATAAGCTCTGGGCACCGGTCCATAGAAAGGATTCCTTGGAGCTGAAAAAAGTACAAAGAAGAGCAACTAAACCGATAAGGGGCATGGAGGGTCTTAGTTATAAAGAAATATTCTAAGAGTTATGTGTACATTTATTTAGTCTTGAGAAGAGTTATTTAAGGGGAGAAATTAACTAGTACAAATATAGTTATGATCTATACAAAAATATGGTGAAAAGCTGTTTCTGAGGGGCACTGTCTCTGTCTGGAGAAGACAAAGTTCAGTCTCCAGAGGCATCAAGGCTTCTCTACCATAAGAACTGCAATTGTTGAATACTCTACTTTAGGACATGGTTACAACAGTAACCATTGACAGTTTTACAAAAAGACATACATTTATTTTTAAAATTTGACAACTTAATGCTCATAAAAATGTGTAGTTATGGGCAGTGATGGCCAGTTTGCAGTGTTCGCCAGAGAACACATGCGGGCTGCCATCTTTAGTAAGGTAGATTCACCCGTCCGGCGATGCACAGGTAAGCCCTTACCTGTGCCTGTGCTGGGAGCCGGTCTGAAATCAAATGCAGCCACCGGGAGCAGGCAGTTCTGAGAACAGCCGCCGGGGGCCTTCATTGGGCTGTTCTCGGAACTGCCTGCTCCCGGTGACCGCATTTGATTTCAGACCGGCACGCGGCACAGGTACAGGTAAGGGCTTACCTGTGCATTGCCGGACTCAAGATGGCAGCCCGCATGTGTTCGCTGGCGAACACTGCAAACTGGCTATCACTGGTTCTGGGTCTCACTCTCCTTTCCAAAAATTTACATCCCACACATCTCTTGGTTGAACATGATGGATTTGTGCTTTTTTCAACTGTACTAACTAGAAAGTATAACTTTTGAAAATTATTATATTTCTTCTGTAGATATTTAATATTTCTCATATGCACTATTGAATTTTTATTGGATACTTCTATTATTCTTTCATAGACTCTTCTTCCCACAAATGTTGCAATGCCTCTTTGCTTTTGTTTTATCATCCAGATGTTCGAAGTTCTTGGGAGTTACAAAGTATATTTCCATTCTATTAAATCAAATCATATGTATCATTTTATTTTATTGTTTGTGACCCCTTATTTATTAGTTTTATCTTTTCCATTGCAAATGTTGACAAAAAAACTGGACATGTTAATGCTTCTTAGTATTAGTCGCATACAAATATTGACTTCCCTTGGGTCATTGATATGGAAATACATATGGCACTTTGTGTTATATTTTTGGTTGCCTTTTCTCAGAAGTCTAGATGTCGTTCATCATTCTGCAAGGTGCATGCAAATTTGTGCTTCTAATGAGCCACTACTTTAAAAGTACATATGTCAATGCGTCCAGCTATTCTCAAACATCTGAGCAACTAAAGATGTTTTGCTAATTAATCTGTGTGCCTAATAAAAATGTATTATTAATCTAATTTCCATATTGAAATTGCAATGCAGAAAAATTCACGACGAATCTTATGGAAAGTGTACACATTCAATATAATATAATTTTGTTTACTATTTTATTCCGGCTGTCATGAAAACAAGTATAAAACAGTGAATAAAAAGTTTTTAGAACGGGGGCATAGCAAGTCTAAAAAATAAATTTGTGGAATAAAAGCTTGCACAGAGAGAACCTTACTATATGACCTTATAAAAAGACATGCAGATGGTAGAAACTTTTTACTATTTTGCTGCACTGAAAAAAAATGCGATTGCAGTTAACATAATTATATCCAACAGGATTGATTTATAACTTCTATGGCAATTTCTAAGGCCACTGATAATATAGGAAAACAACTAAACATAATATGATGCCTTCATTGTTGCGGAGTAAAAGTCATCATCTACTGGTAGCTATAATATATGCTTCCTATAGGTTCAACAAATATGTTTACTTGTTTGTAGATGTCCATTCCATTTTGTTCCTGCAACTGTATAGTTTGCAGCACTTTCACAACTCTGGTTGTAAACGGTTTACTTTTATGCATTGTAACAAGTTAATATCATGTGATAATGTAACTATTGACAATCTTTCTTAATACATTAGGCATAAAGCCAATGGTAACAGTACACTTAAAGGGAACCTCCTGTCACCATGAAAAATGCAGTGTAATCTGCCTGCAGCATGTTATAGAACAGGAGAAGCTAAGCAGATTGATATATAGTTTTTTTGTGAAAATATTAAGTAAAACTTGTAATTGAAAAATGTATATTTCTGCTCTTTATAGGCCTTGAAATCAAGGAGGTGGTCCTATCAGTGATTGAAGCATCCCCTGTGTGACTGTGTATACAGAGAGAGCTGTCAAATGGAGTGGAGCATCAGAAGTTTTCTTGTAGGACAAGGGCTTTCGTGCAGGGCAAGGGCTTTTTAACCTTTAACATCCTTTTAACCCCTTTAACATCAAAAGTCAAAACCTAGAATGAGCAGGAATGTAAACAAATGAATTATGTTTTACTTAATTTTTCCCCACAAAACTATATATTAATCTGCTCAGCTCCTCTTTCTCTGTAGCATGCTGCCTACAGTTCAAACACCATGTTCAATGTAACAGGTTCCCTTTAAAGGTGTTTCTGGGATTTAGTCAAAAGTGATTGTGAAAAAAGGGATTATTGGTTAGTATAGGTTATTTTTTTTATTGCATTGCATTTACTGCTTAGAATTAACCCCCTACTTCTCTAGACCATAAGCTATACTGTTATTACCCGCTTTCCAGAGAATGATTATCAGGGTTTCTTACATTAACCCCTTCACTAAGGACACTTGACCACTAGGGATACTGTAATTAAGCTCTCAATTGCCCTAGGTCATCATGTGTATTCACTGCTCATATTCAGTACAGTGAACGGGCACAGGTCAGGAGCTAGGATCCAGGAATCAGGTAGAAGTCGGTGCATACACAGACAAAAGGATTACAGCTCTTCTGCAGGGCCTAGCAAGCAAGTGAAGCAAAAAGTAATCTAAAGGATTGCTCGGGCAAGGGTTAGAACAAACACCCTAGCATATATTGGAGAGCTAATGAGCTAATTAGTCAAACAGCTGAACACAAAGGGGAATTACCTTTGCTTTGCTGCATGGTGAAGTTTAATAAATACAGACTAATACACACAGAAAACACAGAAAGAAACCTAGCATGGGACATAGGAGTCCACTGGCTAGCCTCGGGCAGAAGGTAGGTGAGTGATGTGGTGCCCATGCTAACCACAAATAGCGGGATAGCGGCTCACATAGAGTGTCTCCAACAATATCCAGTTATCTAACTCCCCTGCTTACTAGCTACAGAGGCTTAGAGGAAACTTTGGACCCAGGTATAGTTTGTCCCTTTTCTGCTAGGTGGCAATAACCTGGGAAGGGCTCGCATCTTCTAAGAACATATTGTTATGAAACAAAGTGGTGAAATATTGGTCCAAGGGTCTTGGTAATTGGAAAACAGACAACTGATCTTTCTACAGTATTCTCAGTGGCAAAATCTAACATCATAATTAGGGTTATTTTTGATCTTTGCTATTGGGTCTTTCTATGTGCGACTTTTGGTCCTAAAAAAAAAGTTATAATCTATATTGTTTTCATGTCTTTGATCTTTTATTTTGCATTAGCCTATAAAATAAAGACTTTTGATAAATAACGCATACCATGGAGTTGGCTGTTTGTATATGTATATATGGTAGATTTATTACTGCATATTCTTACTTGGAAGCAGCTGTGTTTTCAGCACGTACATCCATGCACTGATGTTGCACCTGAGCTTCTGTAAATTAGCTTGGGTATAAACATATGTCTGAATTACTGTACATACCGTTTGACTCTAGTGTCACTGTAAACCATTTGACATTTATATTTTTATCCTGCTTTTTGTTGTCATTTGTCAAGAGCAGGGAAACTAATTTGACACGTGCATCATATGAATGATTAGTTCTTCTATTCTATTTCTTTATTTGTCTTGTTCATGCAATTTTACATCTTTTTTTGAGAAAAAGAGACAGATTGTTAAGCTTTTGAAAAGTGACATGGAAATGTTATAACATTCCAGTTGTATATTCTCCAAATAAGAAAACAATCTTTTACCCTGGTATCTGTGTCTTTGACTGCATAATATTCTGGGAAGTACCAATTGTTTCATATTTAATGGTATTTAAATTTTTTTAATTTTTTTTTTGGCTATAATTACTGCAAAACATGTCTGTATTTCTCTTCTGCATCAAGCAGTAGAAAATGTAGGACTGTCACTGAACACAATAGGGTATTGTATGTTGGCTTATTTTTGGTTCATTAGAAGAGTTGGCCAGTTTTTGTCCAAGATACAGGCTAAATAAAATATATGTTTTGTTAGCAAATAAAGTAACTCAGCTCTGCTTCATTTTAGAGAGGAGAAAATTGATTTTAAATTAATCTGATTCTTTACGAGTTTCACAAAAAACTGCATGCCAAATTAATTTAAAGTTTTGTGGGGTGAATAATGCAAAAACAGTGACCAATGACATTTAACTGTGAAAATCGTCAGGGAAAACAAGAGAGAGGATGAAGATGAAGGATCACATGACACTGGGAGGGAGGTGGGGGAGGGCTTCCACTGATTGGCTGTTTGCTGCCTCTGAGCCAATCAGATGGCTAGATTCTGGTGGGTCCTTTTTGCCCATAAGGAAGAAACACCACTCTTTGTGCAGCTAGTGAACTGAAAGCATGTGTTTTTGCTGTGTCTTCCATAAAGCAATTGCAGACACACACTAGCAATATACATATGTGAGTGAGAGAGTAAACCAAAACTATAGGGAGAGTATAGTGATATAATTAGGTAAGTCCAGGGAAAGCACAGCTACTTAGAATGTAAGGGACTGGTCAATCAGAGTTGTGTCTTGTTTTATAAAGTTTACTGTCAAATTATGCATTAAAAAATCCTGCAACAAACAAATCTCTTTTTATCATATGAACAGAAAGCAAGTTTTTTTTTTTAAACCATCAAGTTTCTGTAGTTCATAGGCTTATTGCCAGCATCTCCAGCATCAAAAGCATACATTCTACCGTAAACACTGAGCAATTGCATCATTTTTTTCTTATGTATTGACCTTTTTAATTGGACATTTCTGTGTATTTCAGTGCATCACTAAGCCCATTTTAGTGAATGCATTGCATTACTTCAAGATACTATGTAGTTAGAGCAAAAGCACTATTGCAAACAGTTCACTATTATTATTCTGTCACAGATGTACGTTAGAGAAGTCTCTGATTGTGAGTGGTAATCTCTTTACAAGCAATGGTAGATAACTGAACTCACTAATATCCCTAGGTCGTGGTAGCATTTGTATGTGAAAATCCAGTGAGGAGGATACAATGGAGATGCTTTAGTAATTTATTGAGCTTACCTTGAGCAAAACACGTAGAGGAAATTAGAGGATACTAGAGGACATTAGAGGTCAAAACGAAATGCTCTCACCAGCTCTGAGTCTGCTGCAGGAAAGGAAGACACAGGAACAGAGCATATATATATATATATATATATATATATATATATATATATATACAGTATATAGATGATATATTGATGATCTGGCAAGGTACATGTGAGGATCTACACCAGTTCATGAAGGCATTGAATTCCAGTTATAGGAACATCAAATTGACATACTGTATAAGGTCTGCACCAATAACATGGATTTCTTGGATGTTTCATTGCAGGTAGATGAACATGGTTACATACATACAGATATTTTTCGGAAACTCAGAGCCACCAATGGCCTACTCCACGCTAAAACAGCACATCCCAGGAAACTTATTGAAAGTATTCTGACGGGTCAATTCTTGAGAAAAATATGTTCAAATAACTTAACTTTTGAAAGACGGGCTAGAGAACTAAGGGAACTATTCAAGGAGAGAGAAATATAGTGACTTCACAGTAAAGAGGAATTTCCATTAAGCTAAGAACACCAAGAGAGAGATTCTATAACAGGATCGATTGTCCTCCAAAAGAATGAATGATGATAAGATCAGATTCATGCACAACTCTGAGCATATGAAAATTGTGATATTTTACTTTCTGATGAAACTCTGAAACTATACTTACCCGACTACCCTGCGGTGACATAAACACGTGAAAAGAATTTACATGATATGCTAGTTCGAAGTCACTATGAGGGGATGAGCCCCACAAAAGCTTTTGGCTCTAAGGGACCTAGATTGGGTTGTCGGCCCTGCGGTTCTTGTGTTGCATGTGGGACTAACATCGCGAGAACTTAAGAGAAGAACTAGAGAGCATGTTTTAGGGATCGAGGCATCCAGAGACGAAGAAGACCTGACAAAACTCAAGACGATTCTAGGCCACACACCATTTTAAAGCTCACCACGGATGTAACGGCTCCTTATTAAAGTTAAGTGGGATTGACAGGGTCTTGATTAGTAAGAGGGGAGGTAATTGGAAATGCCTTCTGGCACTAAAAGAAACCAGGTGGATTTTCCAATGAGATACTGTCACTCCCCGGGGTCTCAATGAGAATCTCAGTTTTGCCCCATTCCTATAGGATAGTTGTTTTTTACTGTCCTTATTCTATATTCTCTTGTCATCTCTTCCTCTTAATGTCGTCCTTCTTTCTTCTTCCTTTTCTTTTCTTCCTCTTTCCTTTTTTCCTTTTGTTTGACATTGTTTGGTTCTTGGTTTTAATACTGTTTTTATGTTTTTTAACACACTTTTTATGTATTGATTTAGGGAGATTGTACGAGTGCATGGCTGTTCCTACTCATTGATCATACTTGCCATAAAGAATCTGTGATCGAACTACATATGAAGGATCATCCTTAGATGTGATAGATTTATTTATGTACACTTGATCAGCACAACTACATTTGTTTTTGATTATTTTTATTATTTTATCATATTTACAGTATTTAGGTGTAATATACAATATTTTTTTTCACTCATACGATATATGTATTTTTTGGAAAAAGTTTTTATGTTTATTTATTCACTCTGGATTAACAATTATTTGTGTTAGGGGCTCATGATAGTACAGAGTAAAATACCATAATGAACGTAGGATAGTATAAAATGGCAAGTCAGTTGTGGTGTGCCGGAACCGACGATGAGGTAGGCCTGAGAAAGAAGAGGGCTTACCAAGGAAAAGAAAAGAAGAAAAAGGAAAATAATGTTACAATGTGGTGTGGTGGGAGGGTCATTCAATGCTGACCTCGAATGGTATGGAGCCAGGTAAGGGGTGTCCCTTAAATAGGCTAGGAGTAATTAACGAGCCCCTCCCACAATCACAGGCCAGCTGGCCTTAATACTTGTGTTAGGGGCTCATGATAGTACAGAGTAAAATACCATAATGAACGTAGGATGGTATAAAATGGCAAGTCGGTTGTGGTGTGCTGGAACCGACGATGAGGTAGGCCTGAGAAAGAAGAGGGCAAAAATGTAATAATCAAATTTATTACAAACGACCAATACAAATACACATATCAACCAGACATGTCTTTGAATGCATTTCTTAATTCTTGAACTGGGTTTGGTATGTAGCGTGAGTAAGCGGATGATTTCCAGCGCCCCAGTGCTTTAATAACATGAACTGGAATTTTAACACTAGAGGCTGTGGAGGCTGCTCCTATGCGGAAGGAGTGACCCAAGTAGTTAGCTAGGTTGAGGCCCAGCTGAGTGAGTAAAGACCTGACGTAGGTCATGAAGGTCGTAGTGGTGAGTACCGAACCTCGTAAAATGAATAATGGTTGTGCTGGTAAAGAGTTATGATGCTGTATGTATGCATCGAGAATCCTGACGGGGTACCACCTATTATGCGTAGGATAGTATGCTACTTCTACTGGTGCCTGTTGACTGGTCTTGGAATGAGGCAGAGTCAGGATGTAATGATCCATGTGTTTTGTTAAGTGGGAACAGAGGAGAATAGGAGTAGATTGTGTGGTGTTGGTCGTAGTGAATTCTCTAGGCCTTAGGAATCCATAGAAAGCTATGTAGATAGCTGCCTTTGATGACAGAATGCGTGTTGATGTCAAAAGGTTTTAAATCAAGCAGATTAGACAATGCTTTGAAAATATGGTTGTCTGTAGGTAGCCTCTGTGATGTACGTGTGGGTTCAGATCTCTGAATGCCCCTGAGGATAGTCTTAATCTGGTGAGAGGCCATGAAACTTGTGTTGTTTGGTTGTAGGGTTAGCATATGATGTTATATGCATGTTAAATAAAGTTTAATGGTGTTGTATGACATCTTAAGTTTAAGGTGGCAAAAAGAAGCGAAACCCAACAATGATGTCATGACAAATGGTTGAGTCTAATTGAATACCCAGGAATGTGATGATCGTGTCTGGCCCCTCGGTCTTCTTTGGGGAGACTGGGACACCTAGTTGCTCAAATAGATTGATGGTAGCTGTGAGGCTACTGGGAGGGGAAGTGTTCTCCTCGACCAGCAAGAAATTGTCCAGGTAGTGTAATACAGTAGGGCATCTGGTTATGTTCAATAGTAACCAGCACAATGCCTCGGCAAATGTGTCAAAAATAGCAGGGCTACTTTTGGACCCAAAAGTTAAGCGGGAGAAAAAATAGTAGTTCCCGGACCACTTGATGCCATGTAGATGCCATGGTGTAGGGTGAATTGGAAGCAATTTAAAGGCGTGAGTAATATCGGTCTTACTAAGCCATGCTCCGACCCCTGCCTGTATGATAGCTGTAATGGCGTGATCTATGGTTGTGTATTGCAGGGAGAATTCTTCGGAGGGTATGAGGGAATTGAGACTGGGGTTAGCCGATGAGTGTGGTGCAGACAGGTCAATAATGAGTCTCTGTTTAAGGGAAGATTTGCCTGTGACAATACCAATGGGGTTAGTGTGCCATTCGTTGAATGGAGGAGACTGGAAAGGCCCCAATAAGAAACCCTCAGCAACTTCCTGGGGTATGAGAGTGTCAAAAGCTGTAGGGTTGTGCTGTGCGGACTGTAGATTAGGGCCTTCCAGAATCCCCGGATGGTATGTGTAGAATACCCGTGTGGAAGCCTTCTGTTATACGAGAGATAAGAAAATCTACCAAGTGTCTAGACGGGTGATGTGACAGAAATGCTGTAAATGCCGAAATGTTAATAGACGTTAGGTATGGCTTAGGGTACATTTTATTCGGACACATGGTTTTGGCATGTGCCCTGAAACATTTTAAACAGATATGCAATAATCTACAACCACTATAATTACAAGACCCGACATTGAAATTATTACATATCTGGGACTTGCCCAGAAACTTGATCAGGCGTTCCAGTTTGACTCTGGTCAATTTCTCTGAAACACCAGAGGAACTAGCTCCTTGCGTGGAAGCATGTTCGTCCGCCGTGGTGGAATTTTTTGTTGTTGTATGCGCCGTAGATGAGCAGTATGCACAAGCTGGTGTTCTTAGACCTACAAAGTGTCTGCAAAAAATGACGTTATCGATCCTACCCCAGTTGGATCTGGTACCATACTGGGAGAAGGCACCAGACACTTTTGCAGAAAAAGACCTATGGTAGTCATAAAAGGCTGATCCACCATATTTGTTGCCCAGGTCTACCAGCTTGTGCATATAAAGATCAAACTCCTCTCGTCCATTGGGATAGACCGCACAAATGACATCCTGGTAAATACCAAATGCTAGGACAAACTCAGGGATAGTCAGTTTCCTGTTTAGGTGGGCGTCTGTAACGGGGGGCTGAAGGTGCACTCAGTCTCCCATCAGCCACAGACCTGCTGCTTAGCTTCGGGAGCGAGGATCTGTGTTTGACCTCGTTCCCAGGGCGGCTTTGCTAGCTGGGAGGCTCCCTGCTCCTAGGTTTGCCTTGAGCGCCGAGCTGATCAGTCGGTGCTCGACTGGTCGCTCTGTCGGTCATGTGACGCTGGCCACGTCACATGACCCTCACTCCCCACTATAAATACAGACAGCCTGCTGGCCACAGGTTGCCTGTTAATTTAGGTTCCTGGCTTTTGTTGGATACCTGTATACTTACCTGATCCTGTTCCCTGACGATCCTTTGCCTGCTCCTCCTGTACTGCGCATCCCTCCTGGTATTTTGACCTCGGCTTCCACCTGACTATTCTTTGCGGACTCCTTTGGTACTTCTCGACTCTCCTGGTATTTATGACCCCGGCTTCTCCTGACCATTCTTTGCTTATCCCTCTGTACTGCGTTGTCCTCTTGGTTTTGACCCGGTCCGTTCACTATCCGTTATTTGTCTTGTCTTTCCTTCCCGCACGTATCCTAAGTTAGGGACTGCCGTCCAGTTGTCCCCTGTCATCAGGACTCGTGAGGCAAGTAGGCAGGGCCAGGCGTGAGAGTGGAGCGCAGTGGTCACTATCCTCCCCCCTGTGTGTGTGTGTATGTGACCATTACAGCGTCCATAGATCTGACAACAACAGACACATCATCATAGGCATAAGTCTTATTTTCAACGATATCCTGGGAGGCAATCAGCAGAGAAGCCAGGTTGACGTCTTTACCTTCCAGGATATCTCTTTTAAGGTGCTCAGGGATCATATGAGCAGGGTTAACTTCCTGGTCCTTATAGATGATGGCTGGAGCAACTAATGGCAAGTCGGCCAGTGCTGGTGAAGCTGCAGCGGGTGGCCCGGCTAGGGTAAGGGCCGTGGTGAGCGACTCGAGCCTCTCCAGCCTGGAGTTGACCTTGCTCATGGACGCCATGAGTGATGACAACATGGAATGTATGTCACCCGGGTTGGAGTGGCTGGGCCCTTTCCCAGCATCCATGTTGTTAGTTGAAGTACGTAGTAGTTTGAAAAGCTCTGCTTTCCTTGCTGTAGCGGGGTAGGGAATTTGCCATCTCCTCAATTCAGTAGTTATACGAGGGATCGTCCAGGATCTGATTGATGCTGGACTGGTTACCTCTCCTCCTCGTGTAGGAGAAATTGCTCTAGCTGGGGTGCTAGGTAGGGAGAAATCCTCTACCCCTTCTTGAGACATACTAAAATAAAACAATTTAATTAGTGTATGAAGACCACAGAGTTTGTACTGGCAGGTTAGCTAAGCCAAATGGCGAAACAATTAAACTTGTTTGGTGACAGGTGAGGCCCTGCTAGTTGCCAAGAGGCTTGCGAGGCTCTATCTATGCATTGGCACGAGGGGATTCGAGGCCACCCGTCGTAGTGGCAGGATTGCAGGCCTCTCGGTGACTGTAACACAGAAAACCGGGGAAGGGAGTGACAGGTGAGGCCCTCTCTATGCGACATGTGAGGTGACTAGCTCACGTGTTGCCTGATGGGTGTTTGCCTCCGAAACGTTGTGGCGGGATGTTGGCCTCGTAGGATCACTAGCCGATGGCAATGCCAAGAAGGGGTAAATACCTAACTGGGGAGCCTGTGACCCTGTTGCCAGTACTCTAAACTGGGGGGTGAAATGTATGTAAGAATACTACGTGAGCAGGCGTACGTACCTGGTAGTATGCGTATATTTCAGCGAATTCGTAAGGTGAAATATAAACCTGGAAAAAAGGTAATACAGTGAGTGTGGTCTGTGTGAGAACAGTGTGGTCTGTGTAGCCCGTACCAGAGGGTCTTTAAGGACTTGATTATGGAGATAAACTGGTAACTGGCACAAAAGTGTAGTGAACGTCATGACAACAGACTGTTTACAAAAGGCCAAGTGATGCATTTTTTTTATTTTTTTTATTTTTTTATTTAAAAAAAAGATATATTTTTTATTAATAAAAAAATTATAATTATATATTTTTTTATATATAAGCCAGGATTCTGGCTAGAAACAGAGGAGTTGTATGATAGGGGTAAATAATAAGGGGGAAGAATAACACGATACTCCAAAGTGAAGATGTGAAGTGTGTATGATAGTATGTGATGCCAGGACGTATGATTGGTTGGATTAGTGCGTGTGATTCAACCCGAGAGTTCCCTGTATGGAAAAGGAAAACGTATCATCATGTATATGTCGTGGGTCGCAGTTTGAACCCAGAAATGAGGCCTGTAATCGTAGGCTGAAAAACACCTGAAATCGTGGGAGTCAAATAATTCATCCAGATAGTGAACTTGTGAAACAAAATACAACCTTGATACCTCTAGCTGAATAGTGCACAAAATGATTGCACAAACAGACTGTCTGATGCAACATAGCCGTACGTATAACAGGGAAAAAATACCGTAAAGTGAGGACCCATGCTGTACCGGACTTCGTGGGAACCGATCCTGGTGTGACAGGTAGGTCTTAACTTACGGTTTAGGAGTCCCTAGGAAGCGATCTACGACGATGACCGGGGTAAAGAGAAGCTGGATGGACGGAAGGCCTGTAACAGGATTCCTGGACACAGCTTGCAGCGGAAAAACTTGTGGATACTGAAAAACCAAGAAGGCGTCTGGGAGAACCCGGAAGTGGATCCTCATTCAACGCTGACCTCGAATGGTATGGAGCCAGGTAAGGGGTGTCCCTTAAATAGGCTAGGAGTAGTTAACAAGCCCCTCCCACAATCACAGGCCAGCTGGCCTTAATACATATAATATTTATAATCATGGATTTCCATCTATATTATGTATGAATCACTTTATTTATAATTGTGGTATTTAGAGATTTCATATTGTTTTTTATCACGAATATATGTGTATGTGGTTTTTTGCATGTTCACCATCACTGGCACTTTTTTTGCACTGTAACTTACATTTTTTTTTGTTATGTTGGGCACCTATATATATATCTATTATTTTTCCGGCATAATGAATTAAGACTACGATTGCTTTTTAAATTTTTCTGATGGTCGCACTGTTATTATTATAATCTGCAGCGCTTTACATTCTGGCCTGAGACTTATGGGGTGTGATCTGATAATTTGCTTATATCTCCAGTATTGGATGTTTCAAGATTGGTTTAATCTTCTGGATAGGGAACGCGCGGTTCCTCATAAATGCAAGGACTGAGGAACTTTGGCTCTTGCGATATTTGGTGCGCACGACTGTGGAGCAGAGACCGGAAGTTAGGCTGCGTTCCACCTCCAATGACGGTCCAGCGAGGGCTAGATAGACTTATTTTTGTATATATAGTTGTTACAGCCCCTGCGAGAAATATGTGTATAAATGGATATTACCATTACTTTGTTTGATCATATACTGTAAACAACAATGGGCCAGTATAGTGCTTCCTAACAGGAAATATCTCATGACAGTTTTACTAGTATCACATGATAGTACCAGTACCGTTGCCGAAACTGCCTGCCGGATCCGGAAATCTGTGTGCAAACGAATAGTATTTGTTTCCAGGATCTGGATGCGGATCCGTCTGACAAATGCATTGAAATACTGCATCCGTCTCTCCAGTGAGATGCGGAAAAACGGATCCGGTAATTATTTTAGCATTTTTAAAGGTCTGCGCATGCAAAGACCGGGAAACTGGATCCGTTTTTCCAGAACACTTGGTACCGGATCCGGCATTAATACATTTCAATGGAAATTAATGGCAAGTGTTCCGGAATTTTGGCTGGAGAAAATACTGCAGCAAGCTGCAGTATTTTCTCCGGCCAAATACCGTAAAAGTGACTGAACTGAAAACATCCTGATGCATACTGAACAGAATGCTTTCCATTCAGAATACATTAGGATAAAACTGAAGTGTTTTTTTCCGGTATTGAGCCCCTAGGACGGAACTCAATACAGGAAAACTTTAACGCTAGTGTAAAAGTACTCTATATTGAATACATAAAACTTCTCACTTGCAATTAATAATTTTTAATTTCCCTTAATTATAGAACCTTAACACCTGACAGACCTGAAATCATTTAGTTTGTTACTACTTTATGCTGCCCTCAGAGGAAATGTAAAGGGGTGACAGGTTCCCTTTAAGTACTGGTACTTGGGTACTACATTTGCAATACATGTGTAATTATCATTGCCCACATTTTCAAAAACAGAAGACACCCCCCACACACACACACACAAACACACACTAATCCCGATCCAGTCATTGTGTCAGGTCAAGTCTACAAATGATTACTACTGTAACTGGATTCCCACTGTAGTTGCCATTTAAATGTAGGATCATATCTTCATTATGGAAGAAAGGGAATCATGTTACTTCATGGATGGAACTCCCCCACATGTGTTTGACATACATACAAGGGGTGTTTAATAAATTATCTACCCCAGCATGTTAGCACACACAGTGGCAGTTCAGTCTGATGAAAGCACTGGAAGTGATAGGGTGGCAAGTGCAGTACAGTGCGGGTCTACAAAGAAAGGGAGGGATTTGGAGTTTCATCCTGTGAAGAAAAGAAGCCTAAAGAAATCCATGAAAGGATGCTTGCTGTATATGGTGATGATGCGCCTTCCTACTGACAGGTAAAGTTTTGGGCCAAGCAATTTAAAAGGGGTAGGGGATCAATTGAAGATGACCCCCCCCCCCCCCCTTTGAGAGTAAATCTGACATAAAGTGGAGGCCATGATTTTGGAAGATTGTTGGTTCAAAGTCGGTGTTATAACTCATGAATTAGGCATTTTAGTTGACATAGTTTCCAGTATCATTCATGATGTTTTGATAATATCAAAGGTCAGTTCCCGGTGTGTGCCACAAATCTTAACGCCTGAGCAAAAAACTTGTCACCAGCAATTTTGTAAAGAGAATTTAGACATGCTTAGATTTCTATTCTCTAAATTTTATAGGTGATGAAACATGGGTCCACCACCATGATCCTGAGACCAAATAAGAGTCCATGCAATGGAAGCACAAGGGGTCACCAACTCCAAAGACATTTTGCCTGCAGCAGTCAGCTGGAAAGATCATGGCAACAGTTTTGTGTGATACATATGGTGTTTTATTACTAGAATTCAAGCCACAATTACTGGAGATACCTCTGCTTCAACAAGGAAGGCATTAAGTGGGATAATTAAAGAGAGAGAGACGCTGTGGGAAGTTGACGGTAGGTGTGTTACTGCTTCACAACAATGACCCAGCTCACAAATCTCGCAAATCACAAGCTGTTATCAGGGAATGCAGCTTCCTGGAGCTTAACCATCCACCCTACAGTCTAGACCTTGCTTCCATTGATTACTTTCTCTTTCGGGACCTGAATAAATTTTTGCATGGGCTACAATTTCCTTATGATAATGCAGTCAAACAGGGTTCCTGCAGCAGCAAGAAGTCTCCTATTCTGAGGGCATCTGATCACTGGAGGCTGAGTGGAATAAGTGTGTTAAAGTCAAGGGGGATTACATCGAAATGTAGTAAGTTCAATTTTCTCAGAAAATTTGGTTTTCATATTCGGACAAATAGTTTATTGAACACCCCTCACATGGATCTATGAATAGCACAAAAATGCATCTCACAAATAGAGCTCAAAGATCAATTAATTAAGCCAAATCAGTCAACTGATCCGATTTTGGTCTCAACCAATACTACTTGAATCCAAGGTGCTCTAATTGGCCTAGAAAATTGTGTATGACACTCTGAGGTCTCCTAGGACTAATATTTTTCTTCTCTAATATCTTTCTTCTTGAAAAACATTTGCCTGAATCAAATCAGTAAAATCTAGATTAGGTGCAACTGGAATTTTTACAAAATTCTAGTTGGATCCGACTCTTCTCTAATAAACTTTTTTTTTATAGCGTGTTTAATTCTGGGAACATTTTTATCTTGACCCATCACTGTACATTGCATAGATATATATTGAAATGTATTTAGTGGGACCAAAATCTTAACTGAAATCATGTACTCTTCAACTTTGACTTTCATAGAATCTGCTGTGCTTTTCCAGCATACAGATATTTGGACCTTCCTTGATCTCAGTAAAATTTTAGGTCCCCTTTAAAAAGGTTGTTTCGTGAAAACAACAATTTTTAAATATAATCTACTATATCCTCCACCAATAATACGCATTCTACTGCATTGTCTACTGCAGGGGAAATGGGGTATTACATATGGCCATTCAAGCAAATGACTGACCATGCAATCAGTCATATCCCACAGTGTCCGAGCCAATGGCTCACATGGAGAGGTCCAGAACTGGGGAACCCTTTGTATGACAACTATACTCCCTGCTAGGGCACTTGGACAGCAGTTGTTCTTGTGACACAAACCCTTTAACCACTTCAACCCCCCTAGCTGAAACACCCTTAATGACCAGGCCACTTTTTACACTTCTGCACTACACTACTTTCACCGTTTATTGCTCGGTCATGCAACTTACCACCCAAATGAATTTTACCTCCTTTTCTTCTCACTAATAGAGCTTTCATTTGGTGGTATTTCATTGCTGCTGACATTTTTACTTTTTTTGTTATTAATCGAAATGTAACGATTTTTTTGCAAAAAAATGTCATTTTTCACTTTCAGTTGTAAAATTTTTCAAAAAAAACGACATCCATATATAAATTTTTGTCTAAATTTATTGTTCTACATGTCTTTGATAAAAAAAAAATGTTTGGGTAAAAAAAAATGGTTTGGGTAAAAGTTAAAGCGTTTACAAACTATGGTACAAAAATTAGAATTTCCGCTTTTTGAAGCAGCTCTGACTTTCTGAGCACCTGTCATGTTTCCTGAGGTTCTACAATAGCCAGACAGTACAAACACCCCACAAATGACCCCATTTCGGAAAGTAGACACCCTAAGGTATTCACTGATGGGCATAGTGAGTTTATAGAACTTTTTATTTTTTGTCACAAGTTAGCAGAAAATGATGTTTTCTTTATTTTATTTTTTTCTTACAAAGTCTCATATTCCACTAACTTGTGACAAAAAATAAAAACTTCCATGAACTCACTATGCCCATCACGAAATACCTTGGGGTGTCTTCTTTCCAAAATGGGGTCACTTGTGGGGTAGTTATACTGCCCTGGCATTTTAGGGGCCCAAATGCGTGCAAAGTAGTTTGAAATCAAAATCTGTAAAAAATGACCGGTGAAATCCGAAAGGTGCTCTTTGGAATGTGGGCCCCTTTGCCCACCTAGGCTGCAGAAAAGTGTCACACATCTGGTATCGCCGTACTCAGGAGAAGTTGGGGAATGTGTTTTTGGGTGTCATTTTACATATACCCATGCTGGGTGAGATAAATATCTTGGCAAAAGACAACTTTTCCCATTTTTTTATACAAAGTTGGCATTTGACCAATATATTTATCTCACCCAGCATGGGTATATGTCAAATTACACCCCTAAACACATTGCCCAACTTCTCCTGAGTACGGCGATACCAGATGTGTGACAGTTTTTTGCAGCCTAGGTGGGCAAAGGGGCCCACATTCCAAAGAGCACCTTTCGGATTTCATTTTTTACAGATTTTGATTTCAAACTACTTTGCACACATTAGGGCCCCTAAATTGCCAGGGCAGTATAACTACCCCACAAGTGACCCCATTTTGGGAAAAAGACACCCCAAGGTATTCCGTGAGGGGCATGGCGAGTTCCTAGAATTTTTAATTTTTTGTCACAAGTTAGTGGAATATGAGACTTTGTAAGAAAAAAAAATAAATCATCATTTTCCGCTAACTTGTGACAAAAAATTAAAAATTCTAGGAACTCGCCATGCCCCTCACGGAATACCTTGGGGAGTCTTCTCACCCCCCTGTCAGGCTCCATTCAGACGTCCGTATGTGTTTTGCGGATCCGATCCATGTATCCGTGGATCCGTAAAAATCATACAGACGTCTGAATGGAGCCTTACAGGGGGGTGATCAATGACAGGGGGGTGATCAGGGAGTCTATATGGGGTGATCAGGGGTTAATAAGGGGTTAATAAGTGACAGGGGGGGTTTAGTGTAGTGGTGTTTGGTGCTACTTATTACTGAGCTGCCTGTGTCCTCTGGTGGTCGATCCAAGCAAACGGGACCACCAGAGGACCAGGAAGCAGGTATATTAGACGCTGTTATCAAAACAGCGTCTAATATACCTGTTAGGGGTTAAAAAAAATCGCATCTCCAGCCTGCCAGCGAACGATCGCAGCTGGAAGGCTGGAGATCCACTCGCTTACCTTCTGATCCTGTGAACGCGAGCGCCTGTGTGCGCGCGTTCACAGGAAATCTCGCGTCTCGCGAGATGACGCGTATATGCGTCACTGTGCGCAGAGCTGCCGCCTCCGGACCGCGATCCTGCGTTAGGCGGTCCGGAGGCGGTTAAATTACACATCTACTGATACCTTTTTTCCTTGGAGCCACAGTCTGGGCTCATAAAGTGGTTATTACAGTAGATATATATGATGGAGTGGAGGTCGAATTTTTTATATTTTTTATCCCCATGTTTTTTCCTACTTCTAAAACCTGGATTAATGCCCATCCAAGTCTCAATTTAATGTTATCATATGCATATATGCAAACAGAAAGACGCACATATACCTACAGTAAATCATTCCTGTATTTTTCAACTAATTAATACATTTATTCGTACAACACAAATCTTATGATGAATGCCAATGTGCCAACTTAGATGAAGGATGTCATTACTCACCGTGCTGTAATGTTATCTATAATTTTGGTGTTAAACTTGACATTATAAATCCTTTAATCTGAGCACTTAAAAGCTGCTCTCTAGCTCATTTTTCAAACACGGTTCCTGTTAACACGGGTACTGCTAATGAACCTCTAGCATGCTATTTCTTTCTTAGACAAACACTGTTGACCAACATTACTATTTTCACCTTGCATAATTATTTTTTTCTTCTCTTTTTAATTTAATCACTTCAACAAAAGGCACATATAATGCATTTTTAATTACACTTCCCAAGTGACCTATGTAAAAATAAGTTTCATAATGAAGCCACAATAATTAGCCTGTCACAGTCCAGTTTGTCGCTATTGTCTGCTTGTCCTTTATGCGTTTTACCTTCAGATGGGAAACCCGATTAAGTCTTTTTAGCCTCATCAGAATGGAATTGTGATTTTATACATTGCGAGTGGTGCATTTAGGCTTCCTCGTTTATTCCCTATGTGACGTTGAAAAGTCACTTGTGAAAATAAAAATAATAGCCCACTCCAGAAAGTCTAATGGCCCTAGAGAATAAATAGTTTGTAGACATAGCTGCTTCCCTTAGGACAGATAATTGGTTTTCACAGCTCGACATCTTAAACAAGCCATTAAAAAAAAGCAGATAAATAAGCCAAAAAAAAAAATTGTTGCCATCACTGCTCATTAAACGTAAAGCAATGTATCTGTATATAATATATTGCATATAGTCTTTGAGAAATTCCAAAAAACACGGGCATAGAAAATAATTGTAGTAATAATAATAATCACAGTTTAAAATAATAATAATAATAATATAAGCATACAATGATTTTCCAATTATATTATTAACCCCTTAATGACTGAGCCTGAAAAGGCCTTAATGACCAACATTTTTCAGTTTTTTTCCTCCCTGCATTTCAGCAGCCATAACATTTTTATTTTTTCATTGACTTGACTTTCTGAGGACTTGTTTTAGGTGGGGGAAATGTTATTAGTTTTTGGCCTTGTCCAGGACAGAGTACATATAAATGAGTGTATATATATATATATATATATATACACACATATATATATTTTTTTCATTTTTTGTTTATGCCATTTATTTTTTCAATGACATAGCGCAATAATTAAATGTTTCAGACTATTATGGTCATGTGGATACCTAATATGTGTATTTTATTTTCATCTTGTGCCCAGCAAAATATATTTCATGCTAAATAATGGTGATTTTTTTTTTTTTGGGGGGGGGGGGTGGGGGGTGCAATATTTTAATAAAAAAAATAAATAAATACATTGTTCATAACATGGGTTTTAAATCCCATTATGGGATTTCAATTTTTTAACTTTATTTCAGACTTGTGATATATTAGCAAACTTCTGTATGCTAATACATTATGCTTTGTGTCAGTATGACATGGGCATCTGTGTAGCCTAATACCAGGCTTATTGGGCAGACAGTCATGGGGTCCTTCAGGGCTGACTGTGGATGGCTTACCAAGTCTCCAACCCGTTAATGGGAGACAGTATGGACCACATCATGATGAAAAAGAATAACATCTGGGATAGGAACTTCCCCCAACCCTGGATGTGAAATAAAGCCTGTGGTAAGAACTGTTACAGCTGATTCTTAGTAATGGAGTCCTTCGTCAGCCGTTAACCACCCTCAACAGCATCTATGGCAAAAGACTTTGCTGCAGAATGAGAAACTGCAATGCCTATTGTCAAAAGACACCATCAAAAGGGGAAAAATCGGAAATTAGTTGGGGGAGATCGGAAGCAATGACATATGATATTTATTTACTGAAAGAGTAGTAGTTGCTTAGAAAAAAATTGAGGGGAAGTGAATTTAGTCACTTTATTCTGGCTTTGCATTTTGTTCATTCACTTGAATAAAGAAAACGATCTCCTTTTTTTAACCCATTTAAGTAACTGGCATAACTTTCTTGAGCAAAAGTGACTGGAAATGAACATTTATGATGATAGTTGATTAGTCCATTGGTTTGATAAATCTTGGACCATTCCTCTATAATGGACTTTTGCTGTCTATTTTTGTTTTTTTGTTGTTGTTGTTGTATAAACACTAGTGTTGGGCGAGCATGCTCGGCACATTGCAGTGTTCGGCCGAATATCGCGTGTGCTCGAGCGCGATTCTCGAGTCAGTGTATTTAAATCTAATTTAGCCTCTATTTCTGAAAAGTTTCTGGCGGGATTTAACCTCACAACCTTCTACATTTCAGCCAAGAACCTTAGCATGAGCAGCAGTGGAGTAGACACCTCAAAAACCACAAAAGATCTCAAGCTCCACTTGCTCCTTCTTCTGCTGTATTCCTGGCCTCTTCCTCCCCCTCTGGAGTGACAGTGGCACCTGCCACCCCGCAAACAGAGGATGTGGCAGCAACACCACCACCTCCGCCACCAAGCATGTCTACACTGTCCCATGGAAGCTTTCAGATGTCCATCCCCCAAACACTGGAGAGAAAGACATACCCTCCAATTCACCCGCGATCCCTGGCTCTGAATGCCAGCATTTCTAAATTCCTGGCCTATGAAATGTTGTCATTCCATTTGGTGGAGACAGAGACTTTTAAAAACCTTATGGCGGTGGCTGTCCCACATTACGTGGTTCCCAGCCGCCACTACTTTTCTAGGACAGTTCTCGTTGCCTCCTCCTCCTATTCCGCTTCCTCCTCTACCACCTCCTCATCTGGTCAGCGTAACACATTCACCACCAACTTCAGCACAGCCAGGGCGAAACAACAGTAGGCTGCTTTGAAACTCATGTGTTTGGGGGGGGGGGAAACACGCAGGAGGTGCGGACGGGCATGGAACAAGAGACCGATGAGTGGTTGGTGCTGCTGAGCCTCAAGCCTGGCCTGGTAGTGTGCGATAACGGGCGAAATCTCGTAGCAGGTCTGGGGCTAGCCGGTTTGACGCATATCTCTTGCCTGGCGCATGTGCTGAATTTGGTGGCACAGAGGTTCCTGAAAAATTATCCCGATATGTCAGAGCTGCTGCAGAAAGTGCAGGTTGTCTGTGCGCGCTTTAGGCGTTCTCACCCTGCTGCTGCTCGCCTGTCTGCGCTGCAGCTTAACTTTAGCCTTCCCACTCACCGCCTTATATGCGACATACCTACATGGTGGAACTCCACCTTGCACATGCTGGAGAGACTGTGCAAGCAGCAGCAGGTGAAAGTGGAGTTTCAGCTGCAGCACGAACAGGTGGGTTGCTCCACTTCACCACCAATGAGTGCGCCTCCATGCATGATGTGTGTGCCGTGTTGCACTGTTTTGAGTACTCCACCAACATGGCCAGTGCCGCTGACGCAGTACTCAGCGTTACTTTCCCACTTATATGTCTCTTGAAAAAACACTTTGGGTGATGATGATGGAAGAGGATGTAGTACAGGAGGAAGAGGGATCATTTCCACTGTTATCAGGGCAGTCATTCACAAGTGGCTCAGAGGGTGGGTTCCTTCACCAACAGAGACCAGGTACACAACTGTCCAGCCAGGGCACAGTTCTGCAGGATGACTGGGAGGAGTAGGAACCATGTTCACAGCAGGGTGGCACCCATAGCAGCTTATGGGCATCAATGGAGCGTGACTGGGGGGATACAGAGGACACAGATGATACACCTCCCACAGAGGACAGCTTGTCATTGCCTCTGGGCAGCCTGGCACGCATGACCGACTACATGCTGCAGTGCCTGCGCAATGACCGTCAAGTTGCCCACATTCTAACCAGTGCTGATTACTGGGTGGTCAACCTGCTGGATCCCGCTACAAGGACAATTTGCTGTCCTTCACTTCCATCACTGGAGTGTGATCGTAAGATGCGTGAGTACAAGCGCATGCTGATAGACACACTGCTGATGGCATTCACACCTGACAGCGGGGGCTCAGTGGATGCACAAGGCAGAGGAGGAGGAAGAGGTCGCCAACACAGCTGAGGCACCGCCAGCACTTCAGAAGGGAGGGTTAGCATGGCCGAAATGTGGAAAAGCTTTGTCAGCACTCCACAGCAACCAGCACCAACAGCTGAAATGGAACGTCTTAGCAGGAGGCAGCATTTCAGCAACATGGTGGAACAGTTCGTGTGCACATGTACTGTCTGATGGGTCTACCCATTCAACTTCTGGGTTTCCAAATTGGGCACATGGCCTGAGCTTGCCCTTTACGTCTTAGAGGTGCTGGCCTGCCCTGCAGCAAGTTTATTGTCCGAACGTGTGTTTATCATGGCAGGGGGGTAATCACAGACAAGCGCAGCCACCTGTCCACAGCCAAGCTCACATTCAATAAAAGGAACCAGGCATGGATCTCACAGAACTTGTCCATACCTTGTGCAGAATAGACAAGTATGCCGGCTGCACCCAGCCATTGTTACACTCCAGCACACTTTCTCTTTGCATTCTCTTTTCTATTTCCCAATGTTTTGGGGTCTTCCCAAATTTATAAAAATAAATAAATAAAGGAAAAAAAATGTAAATAAAAAAACAACAAAAACAGTGTTGGCTACCATCTTCTCCTCCACCGCCGCTTCCACCTACACTGCCTCCTCAACCTCCTACTCCACTTAGACCTCCGCCTCCTAGTTCCAGATTATAATTTTTTATTATTTTCTATTCTATGTTATTTTAAGTCATTTCCCTATCCACATTTGTTTGCAGGGCAACTGTCCTGCTCTTACCCCATTTTGCTTTCTTTTGCAGCCCTCTAGCCCTTGCTATGACTATTTTACAGCCATTTTAGTACACCAAAGTTCAGGTACTTACTGACTTCAATGGGTTTCGGGTTTGAGTTCGGGTCCCGAACCCGAACTTTGACCGAAAGTTCGCCTGAACCCGACAAATCCTTACATCCATGGGTCCGCTCATCCCTAATCTTTAAGTGATATGAAATGTAATTATTTCCTCAAAAAATTCCAGTAATCTGAATCAGAATCTGGATTTTCCATGTGTAATATAAACTAAGTCTTGCGCAATTCTGCTTAACAATACTGATGTTTTCTGAATTAAGATGATTTGATATTCAGCAGAATAGCTCATATGTGAACTGTATTTCAGCACAGAAAAATGCCATTGTGCTGATCATTAGTGTAAGAGATGTTCTGCAATTTAGCAGCATAATAGATTGTGGGTATGAAGCATTTCCATACTGCATGTAGCGTTCTCCATGTCTTAGCCGTAACAGCAGCCTCTTTCTTCCACGGCTTTTGCATCGTAACTGAATATTGAGTGCCTCTGTGTTATGCCAATGCTGTGAAATGTAAAATATGTCAGAAATTTCAAGCTGTATCGGAGCATTGTGAGAAAGGGTCTCTGTGAAGTGTCAGGAAGGCAAGGAGAAAAAAATCCATCTTGTGAGGTGCCAGCGATCACCCTTTGACATTCTTCTTCAACTGTTGCTTGAATCAAAATATCAAGCTATTTCTAATGGCTGTTAATGTGTACATGCTTCATGTAATTTTATAGTATATTTTTTAATATCTGTAGCTTTAATGAATTGCAATTTACCAAAGAAACCATTTTAATTTAGTTAATATAATATAATTATAGACCAAATTAACCTCACACTCGTCCTAATTACCTTTAGTTTCATTTGACTGGTCACACAGTTACCATGCTATTTTATTTTCGAGAAAAAAAATTTAGTTGTTAAAGTCTCCTCAAGCAAAGACAGTTTCTTGTTCCTTCTGTATAATGACTCGGCCATTTTGAATATGTTTATGCTTAACCTGCCTTTATTCTGCACTGTAAAGATGAGCACAATGTAAAAATCTGCCGAAACATGTCTCCTAAATGTCTCATTATTAAGCTTACTGTCCTCGGGGTATTAAGGTTCTTGTACAGCTTTTTCAATAAAATCATCATTAATTCTAGTTTAATAGTAATGTAGCTTTGTAAGCCCTTTAAGTATAATTACAGTTTGGGATTCAGTACAGAAATATTGTGGATCTTAAATACAAGATTCTTTCCTAAAGGCAAAGGTCGAGGAAGAAAAGCATAGCAAAAAGAACTAGGACTCTTCTTGATCTCTTAGTCTGACAATGAGTAGAAGCCTTGTGTTTCCCATCTGATTATTTAGCTATTGGCAACTACCATGCATGATGGGTCCAACACCTCGATCCATTAAATAGCTTCTGTAGCCATTGCCTGTGTAATCATCTTCAAGATAACATAGACTGATTCTTTGCGTGGAACAAGGCTAAGAGTAATCTTGAACCATCCACTGTGGGTTTGTCCATCTGCCACATGTGTATCTTTGTTTAAAAGCACACTAAACCTAGAAATAACTGCTAAAAGTGAACCAGAAATATAATTGCCCTCACGGTTTGTCAGTCTACAGTAGAGATGAGCGAATTTTTTTAAAATTTGATTTGGCTGATTCGCCAAATTTCACGAAAAAAATTGCTTTTTGATGAATTCCTTCGCCACGAAGTGCATTTTTCTGTAAGTAGCGGGTGCAATGACAGGGAACTGCGATAGCGCCGCCCCTGTCATTGTACCCATAAGATGCCATGTTCATACATGATCGCGGCTTCTGAGTGTACAAACAGCGCAAAATTAACATAAAAAAAATTACATCAAACTTACTGCGTCCATTTGTGTGCGACGGGCTGGCCGCCTCCATCTTGCTTGAGGATCTCGGCCGAAATCCTGTGCGGCACAAGATTACATCATCACGCCGTCCGGCGTGATGACGTTATACGTGGAGGCGGTAAGTTTGAATTTCAGGATTAATCGATTCTCTGACATGGAGCATGAAGAAATTTGGCTTCTAGGCAAATCAAATAATTCCTGAAATTCAGATCGAATTCTACTTCCTGGAATTTGATTCGCTCATCTCTAGTCTACAGCATGGCCCAAATAATCTTGTATTTATTCTACCAAGAACAAACAGGATTATCCCCTGCTCATCTGTAATTATACAGCTGTTCATACCATTCAAGTGAATGAGACAAAAGGCTGTAATTACTATGTACTATCACTACAGTGTAGAAGGTGTGCAGGGAAACATTGATGAGGATGCAGCACTCACACGAACTATGCGGTCTCTTCAAACAGCTGATCACGAGGGTGCAGAAAGTCAGATCCCCTGCAGACTGATGTTGATGACCTATCCTGGCACCAAAAATGATAAAAATTAAAGTGGGGCCCAGAATGCATGTGGAACCTACATTCCCTGAATTGTATGGTAGCCGTCATTGCGCATAACAGGTAGAATTTAGTGTGCCGTGAGTTGCAAACAAATGGTCATATTGTAAAAACTATCAGGACTATGGCTTAGCTGTGGACATTTTTAGTGGCAGCAGGGATAGCTGAACGTTTTGATATAAGATTTGTGTAGGTGGGTTTGAAAATGAGGGAGTGTTGGCAGTTTAGAAATAATGTCCTAATTTTTTAGCTCACACTCTAGCTTTTGTCAGCTCCCACTCTAGTTTTGAACATTCCGCCATTCATTCCTATGGCACTAATTTCGCCATAAAAACGCAGATATTTCGTGAACCATTCGGCAAAATGTTCCACAAAGTAATAGCACACCAATCAGGAACAATCCGCACGTTTTGGTACATTACTGTCTATGTAGCGTAAAAACTGTGGGAGGAGTTAGGGTTGTAAATTTGGCTATAATAATAAGAATATATGTGAGATAACAGTAGGTGGTCTTGCCATGCAAGAACACTTAATTACTAGGGGCACTACACAGGGTGTGGTAGGAGGGCGCAATGCAGAGTATAAGGGGGCACAGTACAAGGTGAGGGGCACAGTACGGGGTGGGTGGCACAGTCACATGACCCTGTGACATTAGAAGGTCCATATGGTGAATGTGGTTCATACGCCATTATAATGAGAGGCAGAGGAGTGAGACAGGGGTGTGATTATGTGGCTAGGGATAAAAAATTTAACTGTCGGCCAGTACAGGCCCCAAAAATTAGGCAATAGGCATTCACCTGACAGCAAAGAACTTTGGATTCTGTGGCTGGAGGTACATTAGGCGGTCACATGATAAATATGTAACTGTCGACCAGCACAGGCCCCAAAAATTAGCCAATAGGAATTCACCTGACAGCAAAGAACTTTGGATTCTGTGGCTGGAGGTACATTAGGCGATCGCAGGATAAATATATAACTGTCAGCCAGTACAGGCCCCAAAAATTTGCCAAACGGCATTCATCTGACAACAAAGAACTGTGGATTCTGTGGCTGGAGGTATATCAGGCGGTCACAGGATAAATATGTAACTGTCGGCCAGTACAGGCCCAAAAAATTAGCCAATAGGCATTCAACTGACAGCACAGAACTTTGGATTCTGTGGCTGGAGGGGCATTAGGCGGTCACAGGATAAATATGAAACTGTCGGCCAGTACAGGCACCAAAAATTAGGCATTCACCTGACATAAAAGGCCTTTTATGCCGCTGTATATACAAAAGGCAAGGACCATTCTTTGTTCTGGGTCGTGGAGGATATGTGTGGGCTGGCATGAGGAAATTCAATTACACGTGATCATCACAGGTGTTGAATTTCTCCGAAATCCATGTCTCATTCATTTTTTAAAATGTGAGGTAGTCCACACTGTTGTTAGCTAGGCGAGTGCGCTTATCGGTCACGATCCCCCCTGCTGCGCTGAACGTCCTTTTGGACAGGACACTTGATGAGGGGCAAGCCAAGAGTTCCATGGCAAATTGTGCCAGCTCTGGCCACAGGTCAAGCCTGCACACCCAGTAGTCAAGGGGTTCCTCACTTCTCAGAGCGTCCACATCGGCCTTTAACCCGATGTAGTTGGACACCTGTCGGTATAGACGTTCCCTGAGGCTCGATCCAGAGGGCAGCTGTCGATGGGTTGGCTGCAAGAATGATTTCATATCCGAAGTGACCGACACTTCTTCAAACCGCCCTCTTTTTTCAGGCGCGGTAGGATTGATACCCGCACCTGTTTTGCTGTGGGTGGAAATTCTCCTGCCAGTGCACGGAGCAAGTCCTGGAAATTCTGCATTCTGACAGCCCTTTGTGATGCTGGTAACATGTCCGCCATTCTGTGTGTTGTACCGGGGGTCTAAGTACGTTGCCACCCAGTACAGGTCCTTGACCTTTATGCTTTTTATACGGGGGTCCCTTTTCAAACACTGGAGAATGAAGGCCCCCATTTGCACTAAATTGGAAGTGGTGGAGTGCCTTGGCTCCTGCTCATCGCCTAGGAAAATGTCGTCCTTGGGCTCCTCCCCCCAGCCACTGACAACACCAGGGATCCCCGAAAAGTTTAAAGCTTGCTCTTCTTGTTCCTCCCCCTCTAGCCACCATTCTCTTCAGACTCCTGCTGACTTTTCTCAGATGGAGTAGCCCCCGCCCTGGGAATTAATTCAGCATTGCGACGTCCTCATCTTCCAGCTCCTGCTCCTCGACGGCTTGATCAATGACACAACGCAATGCATGCTCCAGAAAGAAGGCGCAAGGTACGATGTCACTGATGGCGCCCTGGCTGCGACTGACCAGTTTGGTGATCTCATCAAATGGCCGCAGAAGACTGCACTCATCGCGCATGAGCAGCCACTGGCGCGGTGAAAAAAAAAACAAGCTCCCCAGTACCTGTCCTGCTGCAGAGTTCGTACAGGTAGTCGTTAATGGCACGTTATTTCTGGAGCAGCCTATCAAGCATATACAAGGCGGAGTTCCAGCGCATCGGGCAGTCAAAAATCAGACGTCTGACGGGCAAGTGATGTCTCCACTGAACATCAGCAAGACAAGCCATGGCCGTGTAAGATCTTCTAAAATGGCCAGAGATTTTCCTGGCCTGCCACAAGACGTCCTGGACCCCGCGGTATTTGGCAATGAATCGCTGCACGACTAAGCTCAGGATGTGTGCCATGCACGGCACGTGTGTCATTTTGCCCTGTTTCAGAGCGCTCAGCAGATTGGCACCATAGTCGCAAACCACTTTACCAACTGTCAAATTGAGCGGGGTTAGCCAGTGATCGGCCTATGACCGCAAAGCTGAAAGGAGTGCAGGATCGGAGTGGCTCTTGGCTTCCAGGCACAACAGCCGCAGCACAGCATGGCAACGTCTCACCTGGCACATCAAATAGGTTCTGGGGAGCTTGGGGGGGGTGCAGTGGAAGAGGCAGTAGCAGTGGAAAAGGAGGAGTCAGCCAAAGAGGAGACAGAGTATGGAGTAGGAGGAGGAGAAGAAGAGGCAGGCCTGCATGCAATCCATGGCAGTAACAGCAAATCCACATGGGTGCCACAGGTTACATGCTTGACAGCCATCAGAAGGTTCACCTAGTGGGCAGTAAAAGTTATGTACCTTCCCTGCCCGTGTTTGCTAGACCACGTGTCTGTGGTCAGATGTATCTTAGCACTGACACTGTGTGCTAGAGATATATTAACTTGCCGCTGAACGTGGCCATATAGTTCAGGTATGCCCTTCTGGGAGAAATATTTACTTCTGGGGACCTTCTATTGCAGTATGCCAATGGCACATTTTTTACGCTCGAAAATTTGGGCCATGGAAGCCTGCCTTGTGCCAGATGAACGCGACGACGGCACGGTGGAAGGTCAAAGTGAAGGACAAATGAGAGGAGAGAGGAGAAGGGGAAGGAGAAGAGGCAGGACGTGGAGCACCAGGAGTGTGGCTTTGTGGGTTCTGACAGCGTTGCTCCCACTGTGCTCGGTGATGGGAGGCCAGGTGCCTTTCTAAGGCGGTCGTCCCTAGGTGAGTGTTGGGCTTACCGCGACTTATGCGTTGACACCACAGGCTGTAGATAGCCGAACTATTATCAGCAGCGGACACGTTAAAAAAAAAAAAGCTCACACTACGAAGCCATGTGCCGGCGTCCTGGGAGCGCAAGATGTGACCGTGCATGGTGGATGGCTCGCTCCAGATACGTTGGAAGTCTGCTTTTTGCCTCTTGTGCACTGTTCTGCCTGCTTATCCTCCCTATCTGCTGCTATGTCTCTCCCTCTGGACTCGCCTCCTCTTCCACTCTTGTGGGCACCCATGTGTCATCCATCGACACGTCATCATCATCACCTTAAACACCACTGACATTAGAGATCTTGGAGTAGGCAGCAACAGCACGGGACCACCCTCCTTGGGATGATCTGGGTACTTTCATCAGACCTCCTCTTCCTCATCCGATGCCAAAAATGGCTGCGCATCTGTAAGTTCTGGGAATGGATGGGAAAATAATTCCTCTTACTCGAGTGGAGGGGCTAGGGTGGTGGTGGTGTCTTTGGGTGTGCATACAACAGAGAGTGAGGAGGGTGCAGATACAGAGTATGAGGAGGATGCAGAAGTGGAAGGCTGAGTGAGCCACTCAAACTCTGGTGTGCCCTTTGAATTTATCGCATGCGCCTTCTCCAACTTCCCACTTAGGCTCCGGCCTGGTGCACCTGCTCAACCCCTACTATTCATGCAGAACGGTCTGTCTCGTCATCTGCCTGTCATTTTCTAAATAACCCTCTGCCTAAGTCCATAGAGAAGAGAAGTATTTGTGGAAGAAGGTATATCGCGGCCCTCAATCAGTATTTGGTGGAAAAAGGTATGCAGCACCCCTCAATCAGTATTTAGTGGAAGAAGTTATATGGCACCCCTCAATCAGTATTTGGTGGAAACAGATATATAGTATGTAGCACCCCTCAATTAGTATTTGGCGGAAACAGGTATATGGCACCCCACAATCAGTATTTGGCGGAAACAGGTATATGGCACCCCTCAATCAGTATTTTGCGGAAGCAGGTGTATCGCAGCCCTCAATCAGTATTTGGTGGAAGAAGGTATATAGCAATAGCACCCCTCAATCAGTATTTGGTGGAAGAAGGTATATGGCACCCCTCAATCAGTATTTGGCAGAAACAGGTATATAGCACACCTCAATCAGTATTTGGCAAAAACAGGTATATGGCACCCCTACATCTGTATTTTGTGGAAGCAGGTATATAGCACCCCTCAATCAGTATTTGGCAGAAACAGGTATATAGCACCACCACTCTTTGTGGAAGAAGGTATATCACAACCCTCAAGCAGTTTTTTGGGGGGCAAAAGGTATATCACACCTATTGCAATTAGTTACTCCAATAGCGTTTGTCCCTGTGTATAGCTGCCGAACCGCACACAACTGCTGCAAAATACAAATACACTATAATATAATTTCTATGTTATAATGTATATTATAAGTATATTACACCCCTCTGTATGTCACACCTATCGATAGCACACCTATACCAGTCCTTAAAAGGATTTTTGTGGCCCTATTATCTAGCATTTGGTGTCCCTAACTGTCCCTGCTCCAAAATGCAACCTCTCCCTACACTGGCAAAACACATAATGTAAAATTGCTGCCAGATCGGCTTCTGTTATAGGGTTGGGGGTGTGTCTATGGGCTGAAACGTCTTAATTGGCTGTCCTGTCCCACCTGATGGATGTGTCATGGGTCAAAGTTCGGCGCTATGCAAAAAAATATGGCGGCTGCGAATATTGCAATATTTTTGCATGTTCGGCGAATCGCGAATGAGCAAAGTTCACCGCAAAACGACCGCTGGGCGAACCGCAAGGCCATCTCTACCCTGTGCTAATGACTGTGATCGGTGATAACACAGATCATGAACATTTAACCCTCAGATGCCATGGTTAACCATTTCAAAGCGGTAAGGACTAATAACTTTCCTTGGATCTCTACACTTCGAGTAGTTTCCATTAGTAATAGCTGACACACAGACAGGGAGGCTTTTCCATGTGGTACTAAGGCAGCAAGCAGGAATTATAGCTGGACAGGCAGAGTATAAATGTGAGGGGGTAGATGGCAAAAATCAGGGCATCCAGGAGAAAGGAGAACTTGTCAGGACAAGGTGACTTATTAGCATGAAGCACACTGCAGGGACAAATAATTAGCAATGATTGACTTACATGTCTATGACCCCCGACACATGTGTATGACCTACAACCAGAGTGGAGTGAGGCAGTAGAGGATGTATGCTAGAAGCAGGATATTGGGCACCTCTATAAGTTAACCAATTAACTATGGTGTTTAATTTTGTGATTATCTCATTTGCTTTATGTACCTTACAGCAGGAAATAATGCTGTATCTGTTAAATCTTACCTAAATCCAGCTTGTATATCTGGCCATACAAAGCTCTGGTCTGCATTATATGATCAGAATTTACAGGCATACTACACTGTTATGGTGAATATTGATGG
The DNA here is from genome assembly GCF_014858855.1 of Bufo gargarizans. Lineage (NCBI taxonomy): Eukaryota > Metazoa > Chordata > Amphibia > Anura > Bufonidae > Bufo > Bufo gargarizans. The sequence continues at coordinate 16,879,667 of NC_058087.1, read as the reverse complement.
GCATTTGCTCATCTTTGAGTTTCCAGTCTTTTGGGTTTCTAGTATAGATGAGCAGATTTCTTAAAATTCAATTCTGGTCGTCCAAATCAGCCACATGATTCGATTTGTCGGAATCGATTCTGCCCATATCAAAGATGCCTTTAATTGCCTGGAAGAGTCTTTCTCTCTCTCTCCAAGAATTTTCCCTATTCAAATCACCAAAGATTCTGATTCTATAGAATCAGAATGTTAGCAAAAATTTGGGTCAAATTTTCACGCTATAGAAACCATTCGCTCATCTCTAGTTTCTAATATTAATGTAACAATTTTGTGAGCACTGAATGTTCCTTGTTCACATGGTCATGATTTCTCATATATAATTATTAAAAACTATTGAATGTTTCATACTTTAATCTCCTAGTGGACAATATTAATTGGCTGAAGTTTGCTTTACTATTTAAAATATGCTTGTGGGCTGCCAATAAATCCAAATTGTGGCAGTATATTTTGTTACAAATCCAAACTAAGAATTCATGTATCTGAAGTCTCAGATAAATAAGCAAACCTAGCATGTTTATTCAGTGATTCTGTGGTTTGGCTTCATTTCTGCTAAAATAATCCAGAACTTAAAACGTGTTTACTTTTTGATAATAATTTAAACATTAAAGAGCAAAAGCCATAGAAAGTAATATATGGTGACATCTACGTTCCTTTGCCAATGTGCTGTATGTGGTTTAGAAAACTGTAGAAAATGTGAAATAACGAATAAGAATGTGGAATCTTAATACATGATTTGCATGGTAAGCTGCCAGTATATATGTTGAAAATTAAGCCAATCATTTCTCCATTATTGACGAGCCATCTGAATGTTGAAAGTATGAATAATGTATTGCAGATTACTGTCAGAAAATGAAACATGCATTTCAAACTTTGAATTAGTTGTTCAACAATCAGCTATGAAATTATTACACATTTTTTTTTAAATTAATGATGATATAGAATAATTGCCTAATACTAATGTATAGAGGAATGATGGAGGATTGAAATGAAAGAGTGATGAGATCTAGAGGCACAAGCTAGAGCAGCTGCTTCAAGTCTATGGCTCTCTATCTGCAGCAAAAATGCATCTCTTACCATCCCCTCACAGACTACAGATCGAAGGTATCACTGGTAAGGAGCCAATAAAGTAGAGAACTTCTGCTAACTGTTAGGTACCCAAAAGAGAATTCATTTGTGTAGTGATGAGCCACTTTATTAAAATTCAATTTGGGTAAAATAAATATGGCCAGAATCAAGTTGTGAATGGCATTCTGAGGTCTCTTAGGATTCTATACAGCTCCTTTCAAGCTCTTTAACACCAAGACATCATTAGCAGAGATGAGTGAAGTATTAGGAAATGTTATTTGGCTGCTTCGCAGAATTTTACCAAAAAAATCCACCTTCTGACGTTTACACCTCCCCCCTCATTGTTGTACCTCTCAGATGCCACGTTCATACATGATCGAGGCATCTGATGCACATAACATGGTGTAAAATGTAAAACAAAAATAAAAAATCATACTTCCTACTATTCAAGCAGAAGCGTTTTGCTGTGGTGTTGAGATCTCATGTGGATCTCAAAACCATACAGCATAAACGCTGATGTGAAAGTAGCCTTAGTTCTTGCTTCATGGAGCAGAAAAAGCAATAACTGTTTTGTTCCATTTGGTTGTATAAATAATGTTATTTATTTGGTGATACATGATGCTTTATTTGTATCTAAATTTGTATTTATTAAAAAAAAAAAAAATTATATCCAGAATAATGTACAAATGAGTGGTAAATATAGTCTACAGCACAGTATTTAAAACAAACTTTTGTGCCCCATTTCCATTAATGGTTTATTTTATACAGGAGATGTATTGATTATGGTCAATGGGGGTCGGGTAAAAAGCTGTGGTGGCTTTCTTTTTTATTTTGTTTTCACCCTCACTGCAGAGCTGATCTGGACCTTCTAAGACCCAGCAATTCCATCAGTTACCTGGCAATCACGTGATTTCTAGAGCAGGAGGAGGAAGAATAAGAATATATGTAGATCAGGGATGTCAAACTCGTGGCCCTCCAGCTGTTGCAAAACTACAACTCCCATCATGCCTGGGCATACTACAGCTATCAGGGAATGATGGGAGTTGTAGTTTTGCAACATCTGGAGGGCCATGAGTTTGACATCCATGATGTAGATGGTCAGGCCATAACTCTTCATTTAGAATTCCAAATGGGCAAGTTTCTGGATCATAAGCAACAGGAGAACCCAAGTTTGTAGTCAGACGATACATAACTTCCTTCCAAAATTATGAATGGCTGAGCAAGCCCATAGCATAGCAGGTATGGTTAAAGCATTTTGGGCATTATGGGCCTACAGATCTATAAATCCATTGTAGACATATTGGGGGTGAGGTAGCGTTGATTAACAAAATACTGGGTGTAAGTTTGTCATTAATTACTGGTGATATGTTTAAATGATATTCTATGTAATCTGCACAAGTGTCATCTTTGAGAGATGAGATTATTATCTTCTATTTCTCCATCACAAGTAGAGGGTTACTGGAAGCTTTGGTTTAGATCAGGTGGGAATTTATCATCGAGATTAAACTGCCTGTACCTTGGGAATGAAAATGATTCCTATCACAGGATAAGAAGACATTGGACATTGAGGATTTGGAACTAAATGGTAAGTGCATATCTGAGCTGGAGATATTTATGAAAGAGCATCTGGTGCACTTATATTTATTCAACCCTTCTTACTTATGTTCTCTTCTTCCATATTTATCATCACACAATCAAGTCTTTTATCAGTATCTTCATGTTTCACCTACTTAAACCCTTTCAAGAGATCTTTTCTCCCAGATACTTTGCATTACAATTTCGACCCCGTTTTCCTGATCGCTGAGGATTCTACCTTTCAGACATTTAGGAGCTGTCCTATGTTGATGTCATAAATGTGAATGGCCAAAATTTCCCTTTACCCCCTGTATCTTTAAAATAAAAAGAAGTTAAGTAATGAAAGACCATGAATAAATCCTTAATACAGTACAAAGTAACCAACGGCCCACATTTCAGCTGTAGACATGAAATTGACATGGAATTAAGTGCAGAGATTATTGTGCAGGGAAGATGAGGAGCTGAGCTGCTACCATTGCCTCTTGTTAATAGTGGATTCTGGGTCATCTGCCTTTAACTTTATAATAGAGGTGTTACCTTTCACTGTAATCTGGTCCACTGATGATAATAGGATGACATTTGAACCTGTCTGCAGTATATCCAACCCATGCTGAAAACTGACCGGAATTTTCAGTGTTTTGTATGGGCTCAGTCAGAGTGGAAAGTGCAATATTTCAAGAGTTTTTAAAATATAAATGAAATAAAAAAATCCACATATTTGAAACAATATGTAAAAATTAAGGCAGGGCTTCATAGGAACATAGGAGGATATTTATCAAACTGGTGTTAGGTAGAACTGGCTTAGTTGCCCATAGCAACTAATCAGATTCCATCTTTCATTTTTCACAGCTCCTTTGGAAAATGAAAGGTGGAATGTGATTAGTTACTATGGACAACTAAGTCAGTTCTACTTTACACCAGTTTAATAAATCTCACCCATTGTGTATTTCTCATACACTCCAATGCTAATTAAAAAAAAATATATATGTGTGTGTATATATATATATATATATATATATATATACACACACATTATATATATTTTTTTAATTAGCATTGGAGTGTATATATATGTATATATATATATATATATATATATATATATATAGAGAGAGAGAGAGAGAAATCACCCCCTTTCCCCAAAAGTAAATACAAATATGTAAGCAATAAAAAATACACATCATGGGCATTGCCGTGTGTGAAAACGCCCATACTATTGAAATCGAAAAATATTATCTTTTCATATGACAAACAAAGAAACTGAAAAAAACATCAAAATTGACGATTTGGCATTTTTTCGTTGCTTCACCTCCCAGAATTTTTTTTTAATAAAAACCGATCAAAAAGTCATGCACACCCCAAAATAGTGTCATTGAAAAGTACAGATCACTCTGCAATAAATGAGCCCTCACACAGCTCCATGCACATAACTACAAAAAAGTTTTAGGTAGGATTGAGCCAATCGAGTTTGGATTGCCGTATCCGAACCCGATTTGTTTAAAAACCTTGCTAATAATGTGGACTTCGCCTTACTATAAAATGTATGTTCTCCGCAAAGGTCTTTCTGAAGTTTCTGCAAATATCACAGACTTACTTTGTCCCTCTTTTATCACATGTCACTTTGTTTATTGACATACATTACTGTATCAAAATACTAAGCCGAACTCGGCTTCGAGCCTCTCTATTAAGCTTACTGACCAACTCCAATGCTTATATTCTGGAATCTTTTTTTTTTTTTTTTCATTTCTCTCTCTAGAGTACTGTGAAGTAGAGATGGTTTTCTCTCAGAGATAGTGATTCTCTGGGATGAAGGCCTAGTTCTCTGAGGAGTGAGCACATGTATTTCCCTCTCACTTCGCCAGCTAACACACTCCTAACATCTAAGTCCAACACCTAACTTCCTACAAGGGCAGAGTTAACCCCAGCTGATCCATACAGAATTATGCTGGTACATTACAAGGCATTAACATATTAAATAACATTACATAACAAGAACAGTTTGCAAGGACCCTTTCTGGGGTATTGAACTGCAACCCAGTCTAAGTGAATGGGGGCTGCTGATGGACAGGACCTTCCATTTGTGGCCATTTTCAGAGCACAGGGCCAGAAGCAGGGGAGTGGACTAGCAAGTAATCTAGGCATAGTGATTGAACTCTTTAATGGGCAAAGGATAAGAACATGCATAATAATTGCTGTGGTGACTTCTGCAATGCCATGTTAGTTTTTGGACCAGTTTTTATCATGCAGTCCATGACAAGTAAAAAAGAATATATTTCATACATGTTTTGTCGTTTCATTGTCATGCAGAACTTGAATTTGCACATTTGGTGTATTCAGTGTATTTAAGGACAGAGATTCATGGACTGTTGTTATCTAATTGTAAAACAATTTGGTCTTCTAAGGAAAATTGTACAGTGCAATTTGCTTAATCGTGTGAAAAGTGGTTAATTTAATTAGTCAGATTCAGTAGCGTGTTGCTAATTTCAGTTCTTTGCAACTTTTTTGTTACATTTTTTAAGCTATACGTTACAAAATGTCTGAAAAAGATTCCATTAAAAAAGCTGTCTTTTATTTTAGTGGAATTTTTAGATGTTATAGCCAATAAGCCCTTTACTTACAGTAATATTACTTTTTAGGTTAAGGCTACACTGCGATATTTGGTCACGCGTGAGCTGGGTTATAATAGAGGGAATACTACAATCTAAGTGTTTCCCAAAGTCCCAGTTATGCCACAATTATACCACAACTCAGAAACAAAGTGGAGGGCACTAAAGCGACAATAAAAATAAGCCCTGACCATGTTGTTATTTTTTTATTTTTTTTTGCAATGGTCCCAGGGCAATATTGTGATAATGTACAGTAGTCACTCTGCACAACCACATGCCAACATGTACCTCAATATGTATAAGTATAGTGAAAATAGGCTGAGTTTACACATAGGGGTCATTTATTATCCAGAAATACACCTATATTAGATTGAGGAGCAAAGGTTATTTGTGCAGCAATCTGCAAATTTTCCCCGCTCACGCCAGGTGGGGAGGCCTGTCTCATTCATCATTTTCTACTCCTGTTTTAGGCGTAGAAAATGGTCTAAATGTAAGCCAGCAAGGAAGCTGGCTTACGTTTACACTGGCGCTGGATCCATCGAAGGTATGGAGAGCCCTACACCTCTCCATAACTTTGGTGGATCCACCGCCAGATATATGGTTTATTAAGACCGATGTCTAAAAGGCAGACCTTAATAAATGACCCCCATAGTAATTGGGTTTTTGTGTAAATATGTTTTAATTTGCACAATATGAAAAGTCAGGGAAAAACTGCTAAATTTACCAAAATAGTGGATGAACAAATTTGCATAACTTGCTGGGTCTGTAAGGTATATTCTATGTACTCTATTTTTGGAACAATTTGACCCTATTATTTTTTTTTTGTTTGACACTATTATTTTTAAGGGGTTTTCCGGGATTTTGATACTGATGAGGACTCACAGGAGCACCAGTGCCTTCTCAAACAGCTGATCGGCTGGGGTCCCCATCGATCAGATAGTGATGACCTATCCTAAGGATAGGTCATCAGCATCGAAATTCCAGAAAACCCCTTTAAAGGGGTTGTGCAGGGGTTTTATATTGATGATGTATAGGTCATCAATATCAGGTTGGCGGGGTTCCAACTCCAAGCACCCCTGCCGGTCAGCTGTTTGAAGAGGAGGCAGCGCTCCATGTGAGTGCTACTTTCTCTTTATTACTGTACCCTTCATCTCAGAAGCATGTGTAATTACAAGTACTTGATTCTTTCACTTGACTGGAGCGAATACTTGTAATTACACTACATTACCGCTACAGGGTAGATGACGTGTAGTGTAATGAAGAAGAAGCAGCGCTCGCATGCAGTGCCACCGCCTTTTCAAGCAGCTGATTGTCAGGAGCGCCGGGTGTTGGATCCTCACTGATCAGATATTGATGACCTATCCTGAGGGTAGGTCATCAATATAAAACTCCTGCGCAACCCCTTTAATGCAGCAAGTTGAATATTGTTAGCAGTTATTGGTGGGTGAATTTTAACAAAGGCATGGCGGTACAAAGCAAAGCAAGTTGGACCAAATACAATGCTGGTGCTCAAACTAACATGTCTAAATGCACAATTGATCACTTCTTAGCACAGATGGGCTATAACACAAGATGACTACAGGGAGTGCAGAATTATTAGGCAAATGAGTATTTTGACCACATCATCCTCTTTATGCATGGTGTCTTACTCCAAGCTGTATAGGCTCGAAAGCCTACTACCAATTAAGCATATTAGGTGATGTGCATCTCTGTAATGAGAAGGGGTGTGGTCTAATGACATCAACACCCTATATCAGGTGTGCATAATTATTAGGCAACTTCCTTTCCTTTGGCAAAATGGGTCAAAAGAAGGACTTGACAGGCTCAGAAAAGTCAAAGATAGTGAGATCTCTTGCAGAGGGATGCAGCACTCTTAAAATTGCAAAGCTTCTGAAGCGTGATCATCGAACAATCAAGCGTTTCATTCAAAATAGTCAACAGGGTCGCAAGAAGCGTGTGGAAAAACCAAGGCGCAAAATAACTGCCCATGAACTGAGAAAAGGCAAGCGTGCAGCTGCCAAGATGCCACTTGCCACCAGTTTGGCCATATTTCAGAGCTGCAACATCACTGGAGTGCCCAAAAGCACAAGGTGTGCAATACTCAGAGACATGGCCAAGGTAAGAAAGGCTGAAAGACGACCACCACTGAACAAGACACACAAGCTGAAACGTCAAGACTGGGCCAAGAAATATCTCAAGACTGATTTTTCTAAGGTTTTATGGACTGAGGAAATGAGAGTGAGTCTTGATGGGCCAGATGGATGGGCCCGTGGCTGGATTGGTAAAAGGCAGAGAGCTCCAGTCCGACTCAGACGCCAGCAAGGTGGAGGTGGAGTACTGGTTTGGGCTGGTATCATCAAAGATGAGCTTGTGGGGCTTTTTCGGGTTGAGGATGGAGTCAAGCTCAACTCCCAGTCCTACTGCCAGTTTCTGGAAGACACCTTCTTCAAGCAGTGGTACAGGAAGAAGTCTGCATCCTTCAAGAAAAACATGATTTTCATGCAGGACAATGCTCCATCACACGCGTCCAAGTACTCCACAGCGTGGCTGGCAAGAAAGGGTATAAAAGAAGAAAATCTAATGACATGGCCTCCTTGTTCACCTGATCTGAACCCCATTGAGAACCTGTGGTCCATCATCAAATGTGAGATTTACAAGGAGGGAAAACAGTCCACCTCTCTGAACAGTGTCTGGGAGGCTGTGGTTGCTGCTGCACGCAATGTTGATGGTGAACAGATCAAAACACTGACAGAATCCATGGATGGCAGGCATTTGAGTGTCCTTGCAAAGAAAGGTGGCTATATTGGTCAATGATTTGTTTATGTTTTGTTTTTGAATATCAGAAATGTATATTTGTGAATGTTGAGATGTTATATTGGTTTCACTGGTAAAAATAAATAATTGAAATGGGTATATATTTGTTTTTTTTTAAGTTGCCTAATAATTATGCACAGTAATAGTCACCTGCACACACCCATATCCCCCTAAAATAGCTAAAACTAAAAACAAACTAAAAACTACTTCCAAAAATATTCATCTTTGATATTAATGAGTTTTTTGGGTTCATTGAGAACATGGTTGTTGTTCAATAATAAAATTAATCCTCAAAAATACAACTTGCCTAATAATTCTGCACTCCCTGTAGTTCAAGTGTCACTGCTGTACCAGGGAAACCGAAAAGCAAGGCTCCAGTGGGCAAAAGAATACAAAAATTGGAACATTGAGCTTTGGACAAACAGACTGGTCAATGAACCCAGATTTCTTTTGCACCATGCTGCTGTAAGAATAAGAATGTTGGACAAGCAGCATGAGGTAGAAAGAAAATCCCAGCAGACGTGTTTTCAATGCTTGTGAAGTTTTATTGCATATAACAATATGTCCGTAGAAAGGACGCATTTCGGCTCAATTGCCTTTCTCAACAGATAAAGATATACATAGTCAACAGCTCATATATATACACATATCAATGATTAAAGAAAGGAACCTCCCAGTAGTGAAAACGCCCAAAATGGGGGCGGTACATACATAGCCACGTGATAACATAATCAAGGTAGTCAATCAAAGAATCAAAAAGGCGCAACAGGTATCAAAATACATGTCAGTAGTAATGAAATACTCATCAATATTGTTATTAGATACCAATACAGCTGAGGGACTCCTTCATTTATATAGTCGATGTCTAGAAAAAATATATAATACAAGAAGTTACAACCATAAAATACAGATAAGAGAGTGAACAGAAAATAGCACTAATAGAAATCAGATATGCATAATTTCATAGTCGCGATTAAGACCTCTTGGATGAAGGGTATCAAGGGTATGAATCCAGTATGCCTCCCGACGCAAAAGTAGTTTTTTGATGTCACCACCCCGTCTAGGTCTAGAAATCTGTTCTATGACCTGGAACTTTAATTGGGCAATTGTGTGATTGAACTTATGAAAATGGGAGGGAACTGGTAAAAGTAAATTTTGTGTCCTGATAGTGGATTTGTGTTTCCCAATGCGGTCTTTGACACTCTGCATAGTTTCCCCAATGTATAACAACCCACAAGGACATTTTATTAGAAATATAACATTGGCTGATTCACATGTGAAAAAGCCATCAACTGCGTATGTACGTCCAGTATGTGGGTGGTAAACATTGGGCCCTTTGATGACATTAGAGCACTGGAAACAATGGAGACACGGAAAGGTGCCCTTCCGTTGTGTAGCCAGTACCCCCTGTTTAAGAGTACCACGGGTGCTCCCAATATCCGCTCGCACTAGCTTGTCTCTATAACTTGGTTTTTTTTTTTATTACAGATAAGGGGCGGATTTTGGAATTCCCTAACTTGGGGGTATGCTTTACCTAACAAACACCAGTGCTTCTTCACAATATTATCTAATTTAAAATTAAATGGATGGTATTTGTGAATCAATGCCACTCGTGGGCTTTTGTCATGTTCATTTCCAGAGCTACGAGGGGTTTCTAACTCATTTAAGGTGTTTGTCAGGATAGATGGTGGGTACCCTCTTTTTTCGAACCTTGTGGTCATCTCTTCTATTCTACGTCCCAGTACTGAAGGACTAGAAACAATGCGTCTAATCCTCTGGTATTGGGACTTTGGAATAGCTTTTTTAAGAGCAGGTGGATGGGCGCTGGTGAAGTGGAGGATACTGTTTCTGTCTGTCTCCTTCCGAAATACAGTTGTGTTCAAAATTATTCAACCCCCAATGCTGTAAAGGGTTTTAGGGAATTTAGTGTACATTTGTAATTGTGTTCAGAATGAAATCTTACAATGACTTTTTAAAGAACCAAATGCAACTAAAATGACATCAATTGTTTTTGTAATACAGTATTAAATGTTTTTTTTGTGATTTCTTCATTGACACAATTATTCAACCCCTTAAAGACTACCACTCTTAAGAACAGAGGTTCATTCAAGTGTTTTCGATCAGGTATTGAAAACACCCATGGATGTCAAGGATCAGCAATCAAGCATAATAAGCACCAATTAGGCAGATTTAAAAGGACTGTGATACTCAGCGCCTTCTAGACATTTACTGGTGTATTTACAAACATGGTGAAGTCAAGAGAATGGTCCAGGAAGACAAGAGAAGAGGTGATTTCTCTTCACAGGAAGGGCAATGGCTATAAGAAGATTGCAAAGATGTTAAACATACCAAGAGACTCCATAGGAAGCATTATTTGCAAATTCAAGGCAAAGGGCACTGTTGAAACGCTACCTGGTCGCCGCAGAAAGAAGATGCTGATTTCGACTGCTGTGCGCTACCTGAAGTACAAAGTGGAGAAAAGTCACCGTGTGACTGCTGAGGAACTGAAAAAAGATTTGTCAGATGTGGGTACTGAAGTTTCAGCTCAGACAATAAGGCGCACATTGCGTAATGAAGGCCTCCATGCCAGAACTCCTAGGCGCACCCCCTTGCTGTCTCCAAAGAATAAGAAGAGTCGACTGCAGTATGCCAAAAGTCATGTTGACAAACCACAAAAGTTTTGGGATAGTGTTCTGTGGACTGATGAAACAAAATTAGAACTGGTTGGGCCCATGGATCAACACTATGTTTGGAGGAGGAAGAACAAGGCCTATGAAGAAAAGAACACCTTGCCTACTGTGAAGCATGGCGGGGGGTCAATCATGCTTTGGGGCTGTTTTGCTTCTACAGGTACAGGGAAGCTTCAGCGTGTGCAAGGTACCATGAATTCTCTTCAGTACCAGGAGATATTGGATGAAAATATGATGCAGTCAGTCACAAACCTGAGGCTTGGGAGACGTTGGACCTTTCAACAGGACAATGATCCCAAGCATACCTCCAAGTCCACTAGAGCATGGTGGCAGATTAAAGGCTGGAACATTTTGAAGTGGCCATCGCAGTCACCAGACTTAAATCCGATTGAGAACCTCTGGTGGGACTTAAAGAAAGCAGTTGCAGCGCGCAAGCCTAAGAATGTGACTGAACTGGAGGCTTTTGCCCATGAAGAATGGGCAAAGATACCCGTAGATCGCTGCAAGATACTTGTGTCAAGCTATGCTTCACGTTTAAAAGCTGTTATAACTGGAAAAGGATGTTGTACTAAGTACTAAGATTGAATGTCACTTGGGGGGTGAATAAAACTGATAATGATGTGAGCACAGAAAAGACATTTGTGGTTATTTCGTTATAAATGTTATGTTATATTTTTCTGACTTACAAGTGTCTCTTTGATTTAATTGTAAACAAGATGACTGAAATGATCAAAATCAATGTCAAACTGGCCAAAACACTCAATTTCAGTGGGGGTTGAATAATTTTGAACACAACTGTAAATCAGTTGAAAGATTACCGTGCAAATCCTTGATAACCCTTGTATCCAAGAAGCTGACCGTCCGACTATCACTTGTAACTGTAAATTATAAACCAGTACGTGCATGGTTCAGGTGTGAAATGAATGCCGTAAGGGTCTCCTGTTACCCCGCCCATATGCAAAAAATGTCGTCAATAAATCTTTTCCACAATAAAATGTGGTTACAATACCATTGACTGTTGTAAACAAAATTATCCTTGAATTGCGACATATATGCATTTGCATAGGGCGGGGCCACATTAGACCCCATCGCGGTCCCCCGCTTCTGCAAGTAGTAAGAATCCTCAAACATGAAATAGTTCTCATATAAGACGAGGTGAAGCAGCTCTACAAAAAATTCCCGCTCTATGGGGGAATAATCACTCCTTTCTAGGAATGACTTGACAGTGTGCACACCTCCATTGTGTTCTATGGAGGTGTACAGGCTGACCACGTCAATCGTTACTAGTAGGCTGTCCGGTGGAACTGGACCCAATTGCGCAATAGTGTTCAAGAAGTCCTGTGTATCTACCAGGTATGAAGGAATATCTCTTATCAGGGGTGTAAGGACCGCATTGTTTCTAGTCCTTCAGTACTGGGACGTAGAATAGAAGAGATGACCACAAGGTTCGAAAAAAGAGGGTACCCACCATCTATCCTGACAAACACCTTAAATGAGTTAGAAACCCCTCGTAGCTCTGGAAATGAACATGACAAAAGCCCACGAGTGGCATTGATTCACAAATACCATCCATTTAATTTTAAATTAGATAATATTGTGAAGAAGCACTGGTGTTTGTTAGGTAAAGCATACCCCCAAGTTAGGGAATTCCAAAATCCGCCCCTTATCTGTAATAAAAAAAAACCAAGTTATAGAGACAAGCTAGTGCGAGCGGATATTGGGAGCACCCGTGGTACTTTTAAACAGGGGGTACTGGCTACACAACGGAAGGGCACCTTTCCATGTCTCCATTGTTTCCAGTGCTCTAATGTCATCAAAGGGCCCAATGTTTACCACCCACATACTGGACGTACATACGCAGTTAATGGCTTTTTCACATGTGAATCAGCCAATGTTATATTTCTAATAAAATGTCCTTGTGGGTTGTTATACATTGGGGAAACTATGCAGAGTGTTAAAGACCGCATTGGGAAACACAAATCCACTATCAGGACACAAAATTTACTTTTACCAGTTCCCTCCCATTTTGATAAGTTCAATCACACAATTGCCCAATTAAAGTTCCAGGTCATAGAACAGATTTCAAGACCTAGACGGGGTGGTGACATCAAAAAACTACTTTTGCGTCGGGAGGCATACTGGATTCATACCCTTGATACCCTTCATCCAAGAGGTCTTAATCGCGACTATGAAATTATGCATATCTGATTTCTATTAGTGCTATTTTCTGTTCACTCTCTTATCTGTATTTTATGGTTGTAACTTCTTGTATTATATATTTTTTCTAGACATCGACTATATAAATGAAGGAGTCCCTCAGCTGTATTGGTATCTAATAACAATATTGATGAGTATTTCATTACTACTGACATGTATTTTGATACCTGTTGCGCTTTTTTGATTCTTTGATTGACTACCTTGATTATGTTATCACGTGGCTATGTATGTACCGCCCCCATTTTGGGCGTTTTCACTACTGGGAGGTTCCTTTCTTTAATCATTGATATGTGTATATATATGAGCTGTTGACTATGTATATCTTTATCTGTTGAGAAAGGCAATTGAGCCGAAACGCGTCCTTTCTACGGACATATTGTTATATGCAATAAAACTTCACAAGCATTGAAGACACGTCTGCTGGGATTTTCTTTCTACTACACGTGGTAATTATCCTATCCCGTGCGGCGTGCACCCCAGCGTGTGCCGGCCAAACTTCCTTTCACAGGTTGGTAGAGGTAGCATAATGGTGTGGGGAATGTGTTTTTGTGCACCCAGTGTCCTACAACATCTGTGGATGGGCATTTGGACAGCAGGGCTTACCTAAGCATTATGGAGGACCAAGTTCATGGCATGGTTCTTTTCATGGGAGTTGTTTACCCTTTAGCAGACGGACATTTTAAACAGGACAATGCACCACATTACAATGGTCATATAGTCATGGATTGTTTCCAGGAACATGACAGCAAGTTTTTCTGGGTCCCAAGGCCTTGATAGTCCCCAGAAACTAGGTAGAATGGGATTTTCAGGCATCTGAGTACCATCATCTAATTTGTGGCAACTGCTAGAAGCTATCCTGTTCACATGAAATGTAAATGTATGCTGCTGGAAGCTGGTATTTACCTATCAGTAGAGATGTCCCAAACTATTCGCCGGCGAACAGTTCCCGGCGAACATTGCTTGTTCGCGTTTGCCGCGGTGGGCGAATATATGCGATGTTCGGGTTGCCCCCTATACGTCATCATTGAGCAAACTTTGACCCTGTACCTCACCATCAGCAGACGCATTCCAGCCAATCAGCAGCAGACCCTCCCTCCCAGACCCTCCCACCTCCTATCAAAAAGCAAGGACAGCATCCATCTTAGATTCATTCGGAAGCTGCAGTGTTAGTGAGAGCAGGGACAGTGCAGCTGCTGCTGATTTAGAAGCCAGTGTATTCAGTGTCCACTCCAGTCCTGAAAGACTCATCTGATCTGCTGTAAGGACAGCATCCTGACAGCACCCCAAAAAGCCCTTTTTAGGGCTAGTACATCAGTCTGCTTTTTTTTTTTGTTTCTCTGTAATATAATTGCAGTTGCCTGCAAGCTTGTGTGTCAGGCCTACAGCGTGTACTGTGCCCACTACTGCCAGTGCCCAGTGCCACCACTCATATCTGGTGTCACAGTGGCTTGCATTTAAAAAAAAAAAAAAATATTCACTGTAATATAATTGCAGTTGCCTGCAAGCGTGTGTGTCAGGCCCACAGCCTGTACTGTGCCCACTACTGCCAGTGCCCTGTGCCACCACTCATATCTGGTGTCACAGTAGCTTGCATTTAAAAAAATTAAACAATTTTTTCACTGTAATATAATTGCAGTTGCCTGAAAGCGTGTGTGTCAGGCCCACAGCGTGTACTGTGCCCATTACTGCCAGTGCCCAGTTGCACCACTCATATCTGGTGTCACAGTAGCTTGCTCGCATAGTGCAACTAATTGAAAAAAAATGACAGGAAAAGGCAGGCCACCCCGCAGGGGCCATCGTGGTCGTGGTGCTGTGATTTCCTTTGGCCCTAGAATAATGCCCAGTGTTCAGAGGCCACGTACCCTGAACTCGAAAAGTTCTGAGGACATAGTTGACTGGCTAACACAGGACACCCAATCTTCTACAGCTTCCGCTCTGAACCTTGACACACCATCCTCCTCAAGCATAGCTTCGGGCACCTCTCAAGTTACCACTCGCCCGCCTGCCGCCACCACCAACACTAGCACCACAGCTGCTTCACTTGATCTGTCAGAGGAGTTATTTACACATCAGTTGGAAGAAATTAGTGATGTGCAACCATTATTGCCAGAGGATGTAGATAACAGGGATATGTCTCAGCCAGGCAGCATTACACACATGGACGTACGGTGTGATGATGTGATGTCCTTTGCTGAGTTGTCAGATACAAGTGAAGCGGTTGATGATGACTTTGTGTCCGTGGATGTCACGTGGGTGCACGCTCGAAGAGAAGAAGAACAGGGGGAAAGTTCAGATGGGGAGACAGAGATGAGGAGGAGACGAGTTGGAAGCAGGGGGGGGGGGGGGGGGGGGTCGTCGCAAGGAGCTAGTGTGACAGTCAGACAGCATGCCGGGGTCAGCACCCGGGGTCAGCCAGACAGCATGCCAATCAACGCATGCTGTTTCCACCACCAGAATGCCGTCATTGCAAAGCTCAGCAGTGTGGCATTTTTTTGTGTGTCTGACTCTGACAACAGCGATGCCATTTGCAACCTGTGCCAAAAGAAACTGAGTCGTGGGAAGTCCAACACCCACCTAGGTACAACTGCTTTGCGAAGGCACATGATCTCACATCACAAACACCTATGGGATCAACACATGATG
Source organism: Bufo gargarizans (assembly GCF_014858855.1). Lineage (NCBI taxonomy): Eukaryota > Metazoa > Chordata > Amphibia > Anura > Bufonidae > Bufo > Bufo gargarizans. The sequence continues at coordinate 16,864,018 of NC_058087.1, read as the reverse complement.
AGTACAAACAGCACACAAACTCAAAGCCACCATCCTCCTCCTGGTCCAGCATCTTCAGCCATGTCAACCACTGCTGTCCTCCTTGCCCCCTCTCAACCATCCGCCACTCCGCCTCTCACCTTCAGCAGTTCCTGCTCATCTGCCCACAGTCAGGTGTCTGTCAAGGAAATGTTTGAGCGTAAGAAGTCAATGTCACAGAGTCACCCCCTTGCCCAGCGTCTGACAGCTGGCTTGTCGGAACTCTTAGCCCGCCACCTTTTACCATACAAGCTGGTGGAGTCTGAGGCCTTCAAAAAAATTTGTAGCTATTGGGACACCGCAGTGGAAGGTACCCGGCCGAAATTTCTTTTCACAAAAGGCAATCCCCAACCTGTACTCTATTGTGGAAAAGGAAGTCATGGCATGTCTGGCACACAGTTTTGGGGCAAGGGTCCATCTGACCACTGATAACTGGTCTGCAAAGCACGGTCAGGGCAGGTGTATCACGTACACTGCGCATTGGGTAAACCTGCTGACGGCTGCCAAGCATGGAATGCGTGGCTCTTTAGAGGAGTTGGTGACACCACCACGACTTGCAGGCAGGCCTGCTGCCACCTCCTCTACTCCTCCTACTAACCTCCTTGACTGAGTCCGCTTCTGCTGCTGCGTCTTGCTCCACATCAACTGAACCCCCCCAGCTCCCCAGAGGCTATTTCACATTCCGGATACGACAGTGTCACGCCGTCTTGGGGTTGGCTTGCCTGAAAGCAGAGAGTCACACCGGACCAGCACTCCTGTCCGCCCTGAACGCACAGGTGGATTAGTGGCTGACTCCGCACCAACTGGAGATCGGCAAAGTGGTGTGTGACAACAGAAGCAATTTGTTGGCGGCATTGAATTTGGGCAAGTTGACACATGTGCCGTGCATGGCACATGTGTTGAATCTGATCGTACAACGCTTTGTGCATAAGTACTCAGGCTTACAGGTCGTCCTCAAGCAGGCCAGGAAGGTGTGTGGCTATTTCAGGCGTTCCTACACGGCCATGGCGCACTTTTCAGATATTCAGCGGCGAAACAACATGCCAGTGAGGCGCTTGATTTGCGACAGCCCGACACGTTGGAATTCAACACTCCTAATGTTCGACCGCCTGCTGCAACAAGAAAAAGCTGTCAACGAGTATTTGTATGACCGGGGTGCTAGGACAGCCTCTGCGGAGCTGGGTATTTTTTTGCCACGTTACTGGACGCTCATGCGCAATGCCTGTAGGCTCATGCGTCCTTTTGAGGAGGTGACAAACCTAGTCAGTCGCACGGAAGGCACCATCAGCGACATCATTCCATTTGTTTTCTTCCTGGAGCGTGCCCTGCGAAGAGTGCTGGATCAGGCCGTAGACGAGCGTGAAGAGGAAGAGTTGTGGTCACCATCACCACCAGAAACAGCCTTATCAGCATCGCTTGCTGGACCTGCGGCAACACTGGAAGAGGAGTCTGAGGAAGAGGAGTCAGAGGAGGAATGTGGCTTTGAGGAGGAGGAAGACTAACCACAGCAGGCATCCCAGGGTGCTCGTTGTCACCTATCTGGTACCCGTGGTGTTGTACGTGGATGGGGGGAAGAACAGACCTTCAATGAGATCAGTGAGGATGAGAAATGGGACATGAGTAGCTCGGCATCCAACCTTGTGCAAATGGGGTCTTTCATGCTGTCATGCCTGTTGAGGGACCCTCGTATAAAAAGGCTGAAGGAGAACAACCTGCACTGGGTGGCCACGCTACTAAACCCCCCGTATAAGCAGAAAGTGCCTGAAATGTTACCGAATTACTGGAAGTCGGAAAGGATGTAGCAGTTCCAAAACAAGTTAAAAAGTATGCTTTACACAGCGTATAAGGGTGGTGTCACAGCACAACCGGAATCTAACAGGGGAAGAGGTGAAAGTAATCCTCCTCCTACCACGACCGCGCCAGCAAGGACAGGACGCTTTACAGACATGTTGTTGATGGAGGACATGCAGAGCTTTTTAAGTCCTACGCATAGCTGCATCCCTTCGGGGTCCACCCTCAGAAAACGACTCGACCGACAGGTAGCAGACTACCTCGCCTTAACTGCAGATATCGACACTCTGAGGAGCGATGAACCCCTTGACTACTGGGTGTGCAGGCTTGACCTGTGGCCTGAGCTATCCCAATTTGCGATAGAACTTCTGGCCTGCCCCGCTTCAAGTGTCCTGTCAGAAAGGACCTTCAGCGCAGCAGGAGGTATTGTCACTGAGAAGAAAAGTCGCCTACGTCAAAAAAGTCTAGATTGCCTCACCTTTATTAAGATGAATGAGGCATGGATCCCGAAGGGACTGACAGTGGGGGATGCATTTGACAAAAAAATGCCTGATGAGATGCCTTTGGGCTAAAAAAAAATGGTCCACACGCTGCTGTATTTAATCTCTGCATGCCAGATGACTTGCGTGACTTCTCCGTCACCAACTAGGGTTCAAGCCGCAATGTTTTAGTGCACTTTCTGCCTGGAAAACATCAACAATACCTAATTTTTCAGGCATGTGTACATGCCTAATTTTTCTGGCCTCTGGTGCTGCACTGTGGCTGCAAAACCAAAACAAAACAAAAAAAGGCACATACATGTGTCAATTCCCCTTCGTGATCGGTACCTTGTTGTGGTGAAGGGGCTTGCGTATCACAATGAAGCGATCCCCTCTATGAGTGTGTTGGCAATGGCAATGTTGGCACACCCCAGATGAGATAAGGTCGTTGCTTCATTGTGTACAGACCAAAAGCGATCGGCTGGATAATTTTGCATGGAAAAAACATGAATTTTCTTTGTGATCATCTAAGGTGATCATTAAAGCCTACTAGGCCAACAATGGGCCCACACTGCAGAATCATTATTTTCTAGGTCACTTAACTGTCACTGAACTACCTCAGCACGACCATAGGCTTTGAAAAACCACCATCGACTGCAATCTCCCAAACGTGCGCATGAGCACAGTCATCACTGTCATGAGTGTGTCAACTATTGACAACTCTTTGCGGTTGTCTAAACTCTATTCCATATACGTCTCCTTATAGGGGACATAACAGGGATTAAACTGATATGAGTGGTATGTTAAGTAGCACTATTCCTATCGGGTAGCACAGTACATTGCATGGCGCACGTGCAGTACCCCAAATTGGAAGTAAGAGGACCAACCAAGCATCTTTTTCCATCTCCCGGTTCCTAAAATCTATTCCATACACCGGCCCCTGATAGGGGACATAACAGGGATTAAACTGATAGGAATAGTACTACTTAACATACCACTCAGATCGGGTAGCACAGTACATTGCACGGCGCACACGCAGTGCCCCAAATTGGAAGTAAGAGGACCGACCAAGCATCTTTTTCCATCTCCCGGTTCCTAAAATCTATTCCATACACCGGCCCCTGATAGGGGACGTAACAGGGATTAAACTGATAGGAATAGTACTACTTAACATACCACTCATATCGGGTAGCACAATACATTGCACGGCGCACGCGCAATGCCCCAAATTGGAAGTAAGAGGACTGACCAAGCATCTTTTTCCATCTCCCAGTTCTTAAAATCTATTCCATACACAGGCCCCTGATAGGGGACGTAACAGGGATTAAACTGATAGGAATAGTACTACTTAACATACCACGAGGATCGGGTAGCACAGTACATTGCACAGTGCACGCGCAGTGCCCCAAATTGGAAGTAAGAGGACCGACCAAGCATCTTTTTCCATCTCCCGGTTCCTAAAATCTATTCCATACACCAGCCCCTGATAGGGGACGTAACAGGGATTAAACTTAATAGTACTACTTAACATACCACTCATATCTGGTAGCACAGTACATTGCACGGCGCACACGCAGTGCCCCAAATTGGAAGTAAGAGGACCGACCAAGCATCTTTTTCCATCTCCCGGTTCCTAAAATCTATTCAATACACCGGCCCCTGATAGGGGACGTAACAGGGATTAAACTGATAGGAATAGAACTACTTAACATATCACTCATATCGGGTAGCACAGTACATTGCACGGCGCATGCGCAGTGCCACAAATTGGAAGTAAGAGGACCGACCAAGCATCTTTTTCAATCTCCCGGTTCCTAAAATCTATTCCATACACCACACCGGCGCCTGATAGGGGACAAAACAGAGATTAAACTGGTAAGAACAGATTTTTTTTTATTTTAAAAAAAGAGGACAGCCTCTGCAGAGCTCGGTATTTTTGGGCCGAGTTACTGAACGCTCATGCACAATGGCTGTAGGCTCATGCGTCCTTTTTCGGAGGTGACAAACCTGGTCAGTCAAACCCAAGGCAACATCATCGACCTCATCCCATATGCGTTTTTTCTGGAGCGTGCCCTGCGAAGAGTGCTGGATCAGGCCTTAGATGAGCATGAAGAGGAAGAGTTGTGGTCACCATCACCACCAGAAGCAGCCTTGTCGTCGTCGTTGCTTGACCTGCGGCAACGCAGAGATAGGAGTCTGAAGAAGAGCAGTCAGAGGAGGAAGGTGGCTTTGAGGAGGTGGAAGACCAACCACAGCAGGCGTCCCAGGGGGCTTGTTGTCACCTTTCGGGGACCCTTGGTGTTGTACGTAGCTGGGTGGAGGAAGAGACCTTCAATGACGTCAGTGAGGACAAGGAACGGGACATGGCTAGCTTGGTATCCAACCTTGTGCAAATGGGGAGTTTGCGGTTGTGCAAATAGACTGTTTGCGGTGCGTTAAACGGGGAGTTTGGTCTGTCATAGTTTGGTCTGTCACTGTGAAGCTGGCGTAACCCTTGCAATACCTGATCGATATAAATCATACCTGATGTTTTAAAGCACGTTATTCCAAACAATTTAGGAATGTTAGGTGATTTATGCCCTTTATGGATTAAAACTATGTAATTTTCCATGGGAGTTTTGCCATGGATCCCCCTCCGGCATGCCACAGTCCAGGTGTTAGTCCCCTTGAAACAACTTTTCATTCACTATTGTGGCCAGAAAGAGTCCATGTGGGTTTTAAAATTCGCCTGCCTATTGAAGTCTATGGCGGTTTGCCCGGTTCGCCCATTCGCGAACATTTGCAGAAATTTGCGTTTGCCGTTCCCGAACAGAAAATTTTATGTTCGCGACATCTCTACTTATCAGGTTGTGGCCACAAGATTACTCTTGGGGAGGCAATGGAGATCTACAGGCCAGGACTGAAGAAAACTCTTGTGATACTGCAGTCAATAATAATCATGGCATCAAAACAGCTCCCTTTTGCCATCAAACGTTAGCCCTGGTAATAGTGATTACATGAGCTGAGAATTTTAAAGTACAGCTGTGGAGCTAACAGTGGCCTCCAATGCTGTCATTCAAGACTCGCTTTTAATGCATATAAATGTGTCTATTGCTAGTCTAACAAGTCATGTATGATTCACACATGATCAACCTGATGCTCTAGCCCATTCCTCTGAGATTTCTTTATATTCCCCCCATACTCGAGAACTTCTGTTTTGAATTCCTTTATATATTTCAGGCATTGATATCTAAACAGTACTCTTCAGACAACGATACCAAGCTTGGTTTAGAGATTTCAAAAGCTTTAGTCAAGAATTCATATGCAGTTAATAATTTATGTTGAGTAATGAAGTCACTCCAGTCTCACGTGCTAAACGCGAGGGACCAGTGCTGAAAACTCCATAAAAGAGAATATTACTTTTTATTATAGTCTTCAAAATATATACATTCAAAGTGTGGGCAGATGTACCATATATGAATTACAATGGAACTAGCAAACTTTACTAGCAAGGTGACTTTATGGTTCAACTGTTTTAAAATGCTGATGAAACAAGCCTGTTGCATTAACTATACTGTCCTATGTGTGTAGCATGTTATAGAGCATGAGAAGCAGATATAATTGCCTATATAGATTCCATATACTTGTGATTTATTTAATCAAATTTTCCTTTTGGGCTTATCAGTCCATGTTATTCAGTGAATAATAACTATCTCTGTATACTAGTGTTGGTCAAACACCAAAGTGCTTGTGTGCTGGAGTAGAACCCTTCTCGATGCTTGGGTGCTATACAGAGCACCCAAGTATAATGGAAGTCAATGGGAGAACATGAGCATTAAACCAGGCACCCCCTGCATAGAATAGGGGAGGGTGTCGGTGCTCTAATTCGGCTTAGGAGTCCCTGCTCTGACTCCATATACAGCTATGTCCATATATGAAGTCAGTGCTTGGGGACACCCAGTGTATTTAAATCTAATTTAGCCTCTATTTCTGAAGAGTTTCTGGCAGGATTCAAACTCACAACTTTCTACATTACAGCCAATAATCTTAACCACTACACTATAGTGGTTCTTCTTTGTTTTTTGTACAGCAGAAGTACAAAAAACAAAATGGCTGCACACCGTTATATATACAAACAATAGAGCTAAGAAATGGGGGTCATTCTAGATAAAAGTGCTATAATACCGACTATAGCTTCCATTATTAGAAGAGCTTCCATTATTCATTATTCATTTATACTCATTTATAGTCGGTAATATACCACTTTTATCTAGAATGACCCCCATTTCTTAGCTCTATTGTTTGTAAATATAACGGTGTGCAGCCATTTAGTTTTTTTTAAATTATGTTTGCTTCATGGATATGCACCTGTGATTCGGAAGGTTTTAGTCTAAATTTTCTTGCAATATATTGGGGGTGGCACCCCTTTTAGACTGGACACGCTCATCTACCTGGGACTTCTGAGCAGAGTATGTTTGTAGCTGGTTCCTACACTGCCCTGAATATTGTAGGCTTAAGTAAGTCCAAAGTGAGGCAGTATCTTTAGTGATAGGGACCCATCTGCGGAAGCCACCTTGACGCCTGGTAGGTGGGCCCGACACGTATGTGTGCTAAGAGCTTCCATTATTCATTTATACTCATTTATAGTCAGTATTATACCACTTTTATCTAGAATGACCCCCATTTCTTAGTTCTATTGTTTGTATATATAACGGTGTGCAGCCATTTTGTTTTTTGTAATTTAATTTGCTTCATGGATATGTACCTGTGATTCTGAAGGTTTTAGTCAAAATTTTCTTGCAATGTATTGGGGGTGGCACCCTTTTAGACTGGACACGCCCATCTACCTGGTACTTTTGAGCTGAGTACGTTTGTAGCTAGTTCCTACACTGCCGTGAATATTGTAGGCTTAACCCCTTAAGGACTCAGCCCTATTTCACCTTAAGGACTTGGCCAAATCTGACCAGTGTCACTTTAAGTGCTGATAACTTTAAAACGCTTTGACTTATCCAGGCCATTCTGAGATTGTTTTTTCCTCACATACTGTACTTCATGACACTGATAAAATGAAGTAAAAAAAAAATCATTTTTATTTATAAAAAAATGCCAAATTTACCAAAACTTTTTTAAAAATGCAAATTTTCAAGTTTCAATTTCTCTACTTCTATAATACATAGTAATACCTCCAAAAATAGTTATTACTTTACATTCCCCATATGTCTACTTCATGTTTGGATCATTTTGGGAATGATATTTTATTTTTTGGGGATGTTACAAGGCTTAGAAGTTGAGAAGCATATCTTGAAATCTTTCAGAAATTTTCAAAAACCCAATTTTTAGGGACCAGTTCAGGTCTGAAGTCACTTTGCGAGGCTTACATAATAGAAACAACCCAAAAATGACCCCATTCTATAAACTACACCCCTCAAGGTATCCAAAACTGATTTTTAGAAACGTTGTTAACCCTTTAGGTGTTCCAATAGAATTAATGGAAAATAGAGATACAATTTCAAAATTTTACTTTTTTGGCAGATTTTCCATTTTAATAATTTTTTTCCGGTTACAAAGCAAGGGTTAACAGTCAAACCAAACTCAATATTTATGGCCCTGATTTTGTAGTTTACAGAAACACCCCATATGTGGTCTTAAACCGCTGTAAGGGCACACGGCAGGTCGAAGAAGAAAAGGAATGCCATACGGTTTTTGGAAGGCAGGTTTTGCATGTCCCATTTGAAGCCCTCCTGATGCAACCCTAGAGTAGAAACTCCATGAAAGTGACCCCATCTAAGAAACTACACCCCTCAAGGTATTCAAAACAGATTTTACAAATGTCGTTAACCCTTTAGGTGTTCCACAAGAGTTAATGGCAAATGGAGATTACATTTCAGAATTTCAATTCTTTGGCAAATTTTCCATTTTAATCCATTTTTCCCAGTAACAAAGCAAGGGTTAACAGCCAAACAAAACTCAATATTTATGGCCCTGATTCTGTAGTTTACAGAAACACCCCATATATGATCGTAAACCGCTGTACGGGCACACGGCAGGGCGCAGAAGGTAAGGAATGCCATACGGTTTTTGGAAGGCAGATTTTGCTGGACTGTTTTTTTTTTACACCATGTCCCATTTGAAGCCCCCTGTTGCACCCCTAGAGTAGAAACTCCAAAAAAGTGTCCCCTTGTTAGAAACTACGGGATAGGGTGGCAGTATTGTTGGTACTAGTTTAGGGTACATATGATTTTTGGTTGCTCTATATTACACTTTTTGTGAGGCAAGGTAGCAAGAAATTGCTGTTTTGGCACCGTTTTTATTTTTTGTTATTTACAACATTCATCTGACAGGCTAGATCATGTGATATTTTTTAAAGACCAGGTTGTCACGGATGCGGCGATACCTAATATGTATACTTTTTTTTACTTATGTAAGTTTTACACAATGATTTCATTTTTGAAGTAAAAAAAATCATGTTTTAGTGTTTCCATAGTCTGAGAGCCATCATTTTTTTTTGTTTTTGAGCGATCACCTTGGGTAGGGTATGATTTTTGCGGGATGAGATGACAGTTTTATTGGCACTATTTTGGGGTGCGTGTGACTTTTTGATCGCTTGCTATTACACTTTTTGTGATGTAAGGTAACAAAAAATGGTTTATTTAGCACAGTTTTTATTTTTTTATTTTTTGTGCGATTGTCTCAGGTAGGGGCTAATTTTTTGCAGGATGAGATGACGGTTTGATTGGCACTATTTTGGGATGCATATGACTTTTTGATCGCTTGCTGTTGTACTTTTTGTGATGTAAGGTGACAAAAAAAATTATTTATTTAGCACAGTTTTTATTTTTGATTTTTTACGGTGTTCATCTGAGGGGTTAGGTCATGTGATATGTTTATAGAGCCGGTCGATACGGACGCGGCAATAACTAATATGTATACTTCCCCCTCCCCCTATTTTTTTACCAATTTTTTTTTACTGTTTTTGTTTATTTTTACTTGAAACTTTTTTTTTCACTTTATTTTTTGTCCCACTTTGGGACTTGAACTTTGGGGGGTATATTCCTTTACAATGCATTCCAATGCTTCTGTATTGGAATGCATTGGCTGTATGAGTAATACTGTGTGTATTACTCATGTAGCTTCTGGGGCCTGTGAGATCCAAGATACAGGCGGTAAATGAAAATATTGACAATTACATTTATGACATCAACATAGGACAACTCCTAAATGTGTAAAAAGGTAGAATCCTCAATCAGGCTCCAAATTGTAATGCAAAGTAGCTTAGAGAAAGGGTTTGAACTCACAACCTTCTACATTATAACTAATAATCTTAACCACTACACTATATAGCTGCTTGGCCAGTTACTTTAAAAAAAAAAAAAAAAAAGAGGCTTCTGCTGTATTGGAATACTAACTAGTAGTAAGTATTCCTATACAGCAAAAGTCTCTTTTATTTAAGGTCCTTTCTGTGGGTCAAATGCACGTGTGTTTCTGCATTTGAATGATTATCTTGAATCAAGTATAATTTTTTTATGAGAATTACTAAAATTTTCTCTTTTTGTTTTTAGATTCATTTTGATCTCACTGCCTTGGCGGAGACACTGCATGATGTGACGTTCATCCTGGTTCCAGTTGGCTCCCCAATATCTATTTATTTTATTCTACCAATATATGCCTGGTTCAGTGCTTTATTATTTGTGCGGAATTTGTTGTACATTGTTCTGGATGCCCCCGTGTACCGTTCATATAGAAAAATTTGATCCGTTTGACCATGGCACCTGCATTATTATGGTTGTTCTTCACCTTTTTTCCTTGTATTGAATGCTTATATTCAATTATGGATATCAATGTTGTTACTTTTTGAGAGAATAGTGGCGTGCCGTTGGGTTCCCCCTGCAATGTAGGGTTGTTTTCCCATTGTTCATGCCGACATCTCATTATTATGAATTGTCAATTAATATGTGACATTCATATACAAACCATGTAAAACAATTTTTATTATTTTGATTTTGGATCTTTGGGGCACTGTGCCCGACTACCATACGTGCTTTGACATGTGGGTGGCCGTGCGACATTGCCCTAGGACCCATTTATTTATAATATCGGGTTCCATGGACTAGCAGCTTTATTGAGATCACTTTGATCATGTGATATGTGTTGGGTGGCACCCATTACTGCTCTGACATGCGCACAATGCATTTGATCCAGTTTCGTCCATCTTAGTTGTGGGCGTTAGCCAGCCGCTCGAAAACGGAGGAATCGCGAGATTTGATATATTCGCGCATGCGCTAATTACGTGTATTTTCGCGCATGCGCTAATTATGAGATTTTCGCGCATGCGCTAATTACGTATAGTATTTTCGCGCATGCGCAAATCATGCATGGGGACGCCAATGGAGCATGTTTAACGCCAACCATGCAGCTGCCCACCTGACAGTGAGTTTTTAATTCACCTTATTAGGGTAATCACTGACACTTATTATGGTATATTCCATATAAATCACGATATGTGGAATTAATGTAGTTTTAATTTGATGTATTATTTTGGCCAAATGAGGCCAATTTGTCATATGTATTTTTCATGATCACATGTATTGTTCGTTCACTGTATATTCACTGTATTATGTTCAATTGATGTTAATCTATTTTTGATTGATGCCCTTATTTAAAGTGTGTCTGTAACACATGTGCACTGTGCTTGATAAAGACAGCAACAAGCTGTTGAAACGTCGCCTGATTTTGGGTCCAATAAACCATCCACTTTTGAATTGATTTGGAGTGCTGCTGGCTATTTTTCACTTCTATATTTATATATATATATATATATATATATATATATAGTAATTACACACTTTTTACAATTACTAAAAAAAGTATAAAATATATCAATTTAATTTAGCCTCTATTTCTGACGGGATTCAAGCTCACAACCTTCTACATTACAGCCAAGAACGTTAACCACTACACTACAGAGCTGCATGTCCAGTTACTTGAAAAAAAGAGACTTCTGCTGTATAGGAATACTTACTACTCCGTCGTGCTTCCATAGGGTTCCGTTCCGTGCTTCCGTTACGCACCATTTCGCCTTTCCGGATTTGTGGACCCATTGAAGTGAATAGGTCCGCATCCGTGATGCGGAATGCACATGGATCCACAAATGCAGTCCGCAATACGGCAACGGGACACCTACGGTCGTGTGTGTGCAGGAGGCCTGATTAGGATAGGTTTTGTGTATACTAATATCTCTGCAGACATTTTATTTTCCTGATGATTGCTCCCCAGACAAAGCAAGCCATTCTAACTTCCTGTAGAACCCCTTTAAGCTACCACTTTATACATTTTATTGGTCACCACTCTCCATTTGGCCAAAAGTTTGCCAAGGTGGCCAGATTTTCTCTGCTACAGCAGCTGCAGCTATAGTAATGTATAATGTATGGTGAGATATGGCTTCTCCAGGAGATAATAGCGCATCCTCAAGGATGTTATTAGCCCCCCATACACATTAATGTTTTTTAGGCCAAACCTAATCTAATGTGTATGGGAAACTCCTGACTCTTCCTCAACAGATGGTGGAGAGAAAAGGATCCTGCAAATTCAATTTTGTATGCCAATCCTTTTGTTCTCTCCTGGGATAAGCCACCTCTGAAGGTGTCTGGCAGCAGCTTTCTCCATTCTTTCTTTTGAAAACACATACAAGCTGGGGTGAACTGAGATAGCTGTCGGCCAATGGTTATTGAAGGTGCATGAGCACCATCAGTCAATCTCCAAACCCTTAAAGCTCCTTGAAATATATACACATTGCAGTAGGATAATGGCAAGTTGTTGACCGTGGAACACATAGAACAGCAATGGTCATAGAGCGAACATATGTTTCTTGTAAACTTGGGATTTTCTTTCTAATTCCACCATCGACACTACGATGGATTATTTGGTGACAGGGCTAAAAGTATCTTCTTTTCATAAGTAATGCCATCCATAGTATTCAATTTAGAAAACCTACAGACAAATGCAATGACTTTAGAGCTGAAAACCCTTGCCACCTGAGTGGCATCCAAATATTTCAATTGCCAAAAATATATTGCCAATATTAAATACCATGTTGCATATAGCGCATTTCTCCCATTACTCTATTAGTACAAGCATAGCAAATAGCAATCTTACACTCGCAGTCCATGTCTTAAATATGCCAAGACTGTATAAATTATTCATAAAACTTTCTCATTTTTTTCCCCTGCTGAGCAGAATGTTATATCAATCATCTGTAAACTGGTAGGTAATGAGTAATAAACTCTTTTCCCAAACAATGAAATGCAATCTAAACTATTTTAAATATTTCTGGGATCGTAACCTCAGCAATGAGCAGCGGATCTGGAATGAATTCATTACAGCAAACGGATTGTCACCTGTAAGGTGAGTTTCTTCATTGTCTCTCTATGGCAATGAGTTTCAGTCTGCAATACAAATTTGTAAAATCACCATTACACGTACGTATACCAGTAATAAATGACATATTGGATTAAATTTGCCAGGGAAAAGTCATTAAATTTGTACTAACAGTCTGCTGAAAGTCTTATTTAGAGATATCTTGATTCTTTTACATCTACTCTATCAATGCAAATTGCTGTTTGTTTTGGAAAAAAAACACAAAAAAATAAGAATACTGATACTAAAAATAAAAAGTAGAAATGTAGCAGTAAGGGGTATAGCTACAGGAGCGCAGAAGGGCCAGATGTGCACTGAAGGAGGAACCAGAGGCTCCTCTGTGACATGAGAAGACAATTTTAGAACGAGTAGCACTTGGTAGGTGGGGGTATGTTAAAGATTTTGAATTGAAGAAACTTAGATTTAGTAGGGAATTTATCACGAGGGGAATATTTGAATTCAGTTTTGCTTGAATGTGTGTTGGCTTACTTTATGCCACATTTATCAAATGTCTCATGTTGTTTGATAAATTTGTCTTATTCTCAAACCTAACACTTTTGTCTAGAGAAACAAAACTACTCCAGATTCCCTACTCTACCAACTGGAGTGAAACTCGTTAACATATCTAACCACACCCACTTTCCCACCTATATTTCAAAACTATAGTGAGTGGTGTAAAAATGAAATAAGGTACAAGGTTTCTCTTTGCTCTCCCCTTCCTTTCTTTCAGACATACGGATGTAGCAGAGTTGACAGGCACACTTGGTGAGTTATCATTAGAGAAGAGCAAAGTTTAAAAAAATGCAATTCGCATGCTACTAGTGTTGATCGAGCACCAAAGTGCTCGTGTAGAACACTTACCGATGCTTGGGTGTGCTACAGAGCACCCGAGCACAATGCAAGTCAATGGGAGAACCTCAGCATTATACTAGGCACCCCCTGCTCTGAAGAGCTTAGGAGTCCCTGCTCTGACTCCATTTATAGCTATGTCATATATAGAGTCAGTGCTTGGGGACACTCAATGTATTTAAATCTAATTTAGTCTCTATTTCTATAAAAGTTTCTGGCAGGATTGAAACTCACAACCTTCTACATTACAGCCAAGAATCTTAACCACTACACTATAGAACTGCATGGACATTTACTTTAATAAGTACAGGAATACTTACTTAGGAGGCTATACTAGTATACATATGTAAATATATTATGGCTAAAATATCAGAAGTGGTTTCCCACATATTATGCATTTATATACATATCAGAAGTATGACTTAATATATATATATATATATATATATATATATATTATATATAAGTAATTACACATTTTTTACAATTACTAAAAGAAATATAAATTTAATTTAGCCTCTATTTTTTAAAAGCGTCTGACGGGATTCAAACTCTTAACTTTCCACATTATAGTCCAGAATGTTAACCACTACACTATAGAGCTGCATGGCCAGTTACTAAAAAAGAATTAAATATGAGACTTCTGCTGGGCGCTTCTTCTTCTCAAACTCACAGGTCTGTGCGGCGTATGCTTATAGCAGTGCGCCACACAGACCTGTGAGTTTGAGAAGAAGGAGCGCCCAGCGGCCCCAGCGCAGGTAAGTACAATGCTGACTAACTGACAATGGCAGCCAGGACTTCAGTAGCGTCCTGGTTGCCATGGTAACCGATCGGAGCCCCAGCATTACACTGCTGGGACTCCGATCGGAACTGCCGCTGTCACCAATGATTGGGGGGAAGGGGGCGCACTGCCAGCAATGATTAATACGGGGGGAGGGATTGTCCGCGCACTGCCACCAATGATGGGGGGGGGGGCGCACTTGTAACATCCCAGAGTTATGTTACTAAACTCTTTTACCCCGCTACAACCTGTTAAGTGTATCTGTATGGTCATCTAATGTGATTTATCTAATATCCTCACAAATGTGCTTTGAAACCATTGTTAAATGTATTTGCTGTGTGTTTAGAAAGGACTTAGTTCAGTTTAGCATTTCTTGACTGAAATAGTACATTTCAATTTGAGGAGTACTTTGAGGAGGTGTGGAATGTTCCCACATCCTGCCTCATGGGTGGGGAAGGAAGTTAGAGTTAGTGTACCAGCCACCTCAGCTAGGGGAAGGCTGTGAAAGTAGAAGCTCCCAGATATAGGGATCCAAGCCAGCATCTTGTCTCAGCTGAGACAAAAGATCGCCATTCCCAGTCTGAGCTCTTCAACCTCAGCTGGTAGAAAGCAAGCAGCCACCTCAAGAACTCCAGGAAGAAGCATACCCTGTGAGCACAACTGTGAGTACCGTCCAGAGACCAGGAGAAGCCAAATTCCTCCTCAGCTAGTCAGTCCCCAATACAGCAGAAGACAGTAAGTGCAGAAGATATAGATTCCTGACACATTTCAGAGCCAGTAGCAGACGACTTATCCTGCAAGAGAGCTCCAGGCACATGATAGAAGCAGAAGAGATAGATTCCTGCCACACATTGCCAATACCTGCTGGGACCCAAGACTATTGCTGTATCTCGCATGGATTACTGCTGCATCAAGTAAAGACCAGTTTGAATTATATCCCAAGTCTGGATCTCAATTATTTCTACCAAAACCCTCAATTACTCCTACTAGCAACACACTCATTTTATTGCAAGTGAGTTAGGATCCAGGAGTCCAGCCGTACCAAGGTAGGAGACACCGTTGACACTATTGCCACTATAACACAGAGACATTACACCACTCTGGCATTACTAACCTGGCATGTGAGTTGCAACACCTTAAAGGGCCCTGTAACTGTACCCTGCGCACACGCTGCAATTGGCGTCATAAACAAAACTATTAACTATCATTTACACCTGACCCAGTCATTGCATATTATAGCGTCAGAGTGCATTATTCCAATCCGGCTTACTGCATATTTTGGCGTCAATGGAACAGGATCGAGCTGTGTGCCTACAGAGCAGGATCCAATTGCATGTTTCACAGTACTGCAAGTTCTGAGAATTGTACAAAAACCCTGAAAATTGACTTTATTGCTTTGTTGCTGTGCCAGAAAGCGCTAAACGTGCCCTCCAGCACTCAAAGGGTTAATTCGCCATATTCGCTAAATGGCGCTGCTTCTTCATGCCCAAAAGCGGGAAAACTCAGGAACGCCCTATCAAGAGCGCGAAGATGCCGAATACGCCCCCTAGAAGCGTGAAATCTAAATCCTGTCCACCAAGAACTTTGCATTGTGAGCCAAGGGAGTGCAGACTCCTCCTTCTGGGGTCCACGATAACTTTCTGAAAGCCCCCAGACCGTGGAGCCAAGGAAGATGGCGCTCCCTCCTACAAAATGGGATCAGATGGCGATCCATGGAGAGCTTGTATATGAGACCACCGTACCTGAGATCCGGGTCTCGCAGCTTATCAAGAAAGTGGGCCCCTGCACATTTGGAGTGTCCCCAGAGCCAGGGCCTGCCGCAATCAAGGAACAGACAGCCGCCGCTAACCCAGCTGACAAGGCCGCTGTTACCACTCCTGCGGAAGAAGACGCGACTCCAGCCAAGTCCTCGGAGGCTGTGGATCTCTCCGCTACTTTTGCTGACAGCGTCGAAGGCGAGACGTCCCCCAACATGGCCGCCAATGCTGAACCTATCCCGCGGAGGATGCCGCTGTCATAGCTGCCCAGGCTTAGGACCAGCCTGCACCGCAGACGGCGATTGGACCCCGCGATGACCACCAGGAGGCACTGGAACCGCTCGCCCGGCCGTGACACCAGGTAGGAGCAGACGCACTCCCTGGGGCCCAGGCCCGGTCTGTACCTGCCCCTGCACCGCTCCCTGAGGGTCCCGAAACTGCTAACAGGCCTAGGCCTGCTCCGCCAAGGACACTTACTGGTGCGGTGGAGGCGTCCGGAGCTTCCACTCCGCCGCCCAGTGCCACTACTACCAAACCGGGATGTCTTAACCCCGAAGTCCCTTGGGAAATTACCGCCTATGCCCAGACGGCTTGGGAGTACAAATCTGCCGTAGAAGAGTGGGTGAAGCAGGTAGTAGATGACCCCCAGCCAGGAGACCCCAAATTGACCAGAGTCGCACTGGGACTGTGCTCTGGTTTTCAGTTGAGAGAGGAGTGGGATTTCTCCAGGACAGCCACTCTGGGTCAGAGATCTTTGTGGGCCACCACTCAGTCAAGCGACATTACCTACCACAGGCCCATCACAACCTGTACGCAGGGGACCAGGTAGAATACACCCCTATGCGTTCAGTCCAAGGCCCCTTTGCTGCCGGTGTGACCCTGCTGGCTAAGCCATTAACCCCTGCAGTAGCCCCAGAGACCTGGCAGGAAGACCCAGGCTCTGCAGGGAAGGTCATATCCTTACAAGAGACCCCAAACGGCAGGTTGCGTTTCAGAGAGCAACCCCAGCCAGAACCTGCACCTCTTATCCCTGACCTGGCTGCACCACCAACACTACGGGTGGGCCAGATTAATAATTCAGTGCTGACATTTAATCCTAGAGTGCAGCCATACGTTCTTCCTTGGAAGCAGCCCCAGGCACCTGCAAGTAGCCTTCCAGATTGAACCCCTTTAGCCGGACGAATTAACCGCCTCTGCACCGGCTAGGGATCCCAGCTTGCAGCAGGTCACAGCTGCTTTCACCAGGCTGTCTGCACAGCCAGTACCAAAGGACACCACCAGAGGTCAGTGGCGTACCACTACTGCTGCAAACATGAGCTACCAGAGGCAAGAGCGCCCCCTGATGCACTTTAGTAGCTCCAGCAGCAGGGAGGACATGGATGTCTTTCTCTAAATGCATCCTTCTTCAACAAATAAGGAACTATATGGGAGCCACGTCGTGGACTATTGCTGACAGGTGAGGACCCGTTGGCATTGTGTTTTAACGTTTTTATTTTCAGGTTGCCCTAGTTTGTCCTCACCCTGATGGTCATGAGCTGTAAGGACTCCCCCCATCAGCATTTAACCCCTCATGTTCAAGTTTTCATTGCTTTATCCCCTTTCTCAGGTTACTTGATAGCCTTGTGGAACTATGGCTCTTCAGCTGTTATTTTATACCTCCTTTGGATTACAATGAACTTTTTTACCTGTTTCCAGAGGATTCAACGTCAAGCACTTCAAGTCAAAGGACTCAAGTTATTTTTGAGCCTACTCTTGCATTAATAAAATTGCACTGTTTTATTGCAACGTAAAAATCTTGCACCCAAAGAAAAGACTCAAACGATTACCTAAGCTCTTTGTGATTTCATACTGTGATATTTTTGCACTAATTTTACCAGTTAGAGGTTATGCAACATTTAAGATAACGTGCCCATTGTGTGTATTCTTTCTTAGGTGCTGCAGTGTGACCTTTATGCACTATTTGTGACGATTGCACTTGACATTGCACTTGGCTAGAAATGTAGCAACTTGCTCAAGTGTGCCTTATTTTACAGCTCTTATTCTCTCCTCTCTTTATATGGACTGCCTCTATATGGACGCTTAGTGCTGATGGCCTACACCTGGAGTCATATATCCCGGGTGCCCAGGGTAGGACCAAGTGGTAGGTCCAGGCAGGGCTAGTAACTACACGGGTAACCCCGCTGCTTCGGGAATGGTTAGTAGTCATAGACCCCTCCTTCCTGCTTGTTATATGTTAAAGATTGCTCCCATCCTGAGGTGTTTTACTTCCAGGAGTTCCATGGGATTATGCTACCCTCCTCCTGTGACATTGCCAGAAGCGCATGTAGACACTAAATACCTCCCATTCTGAGCCTTTGCCTAAGGTATGGCGCCTCAAACCTTGGAGCCACAATTTAGCTACCCTTAGTCACCATAGTGATCGTGCTAGAAGCCAAATTTCTCAGACTTTGGTGCAGGAAAGGGAATACAGGATAAAGCCACCCTTTCATTTGCGGGCATTTCATTACATAATGGTGGGATTACGGAGTAAAGACACCCCATTGCTATCTTTGGTGTTTTAGGGCTAGAACACTTCAAAGTCAGTCAGTAATGTTTGCTTAGTGCAGTATTTGGTTCACTGGTTACACCGAGAGAGGGAAACTGTGTGTTGGACACCCTACTCATGCGGGCAGGAACCTTGGGATAGCCATTTCATGTTTGTCTTTGTATGTCATATAGGCAGTACAGCCCCCACTCCCACCTTTGACGCATCTACTTCAACAAAAAAAGGGTGGGAGACATCAGGTTGGATTAGTACCTGCTGATAAGATGACTAAAAATATCATTAACGACATGTTGGAAGACAGCAGGAGCATTGGTCAGACCGAAAGGCATGACTAGTTTTCATAATGCCCTTCTGGGGTGTTAAAGGCTGTCTTCCACTCATCCCCTTCCTTGATATGAATCATATTGTAGGCCCTCCTAAGATCAAGTTTGGAGAACCATCTAGCACCCGCAATCTGATTAAACAGGTCAGGAATGAGAGGAAGAGGGTATGGGTCTCGGATGGTTATCCGGTTTAGTTCGCGGCAAGGACGCAGGCCCCCATCTTTCTTTTTAACAAAGAAAAACCCTGCAGCCATGGGTGATGAAGAGGGTCTGATGTGTCCCTTAGCCAAGCTCTCGGAGATATAATCTTTCATGGCTTGTCTCTCGGGACCTAAAAGATTATATAACCTGGTCTTGGGTAATTTTGCACCGGGAATCAGGTTAACCGGGCAATCATAAGGATGGTGAGGTGGTAACTTCTGACATCCCTTTTGAGAGAAAACGTCCTCAAAGTCCGAAACAAATGTAGGTAGAGTAGCTATGGAGGCGACTAAGCAATTGCTATTTAAGCATTTTTTTCTGCAATGCTCACTCCACTCCAATATCTCCCTGGCCAGCCAATCCACCACTGGATTGTGCGCTACCAACCAGGGAAGACCCAATACCAAAGGAGAGGGAAGGCCCTCCAGAACATAACATGAAAGACACTCGTTATGGTGGTCCCCTACCCGAAGGTGTAAGTTATGGACAATATGAGTAAGGTTTCTCTGAGACAGAGCAAAATGGGAATAGGTCTCTGTAGCATACAGAAAGACAAACCCATAGTCTAGGCAAACTGGGCATCTATCAAATTTACTCTTGCTCCACTGTCTAGGAAGAAAGAAATAGTCTCCGTCTTAACACCAAAAATATACCCCCCGGCTGACATCCTCCACACAGCCTGGGGTTAGTAGTTTTCCGACGGTCTTTTGTTTTTGAGTATGGAAGGACAGACATTAATGAAATGACCCCTCCCCCCCCCCCCCCACAGAAAAAACAAACCCCACGCCTACGGCGAGCCGCAGGAGTACGAACATGACGAGTAGTTCCTCCTAGCTGCATAGGCTCGTCTAGGTCCGTACAGACTAGCTGCTGCTTGGGAGGGGTTACTAATTCAATCTGTTCCTAAGACGTCTATCTATTCTGATAGAAAAGGACATAACAGCATCAAGGGAAAAGGGGGTCTCACACAGCGCAAGCGCATCCTTAACCCTTTCGGATAACCCAGAGGAGTAGGGGCGCAGCATAAAATATAACTTACACAGGCCTCACGGAACGTCACAAATTTGTCCCTTCTCCCAGAAAATCTGTCAGGAAGAACAACCTTGGGTTTCGGAGCAACCTGGTTACCCATAGCAACTGCTGGACTTGCGGTCTGCTGCAATTGCTGCTGTTGCTGGAGGACCGACGCCTGCAATCCTGCCACCTCCAAAGACAGGCCTTGAAGTATCTTATTTTTTATTTTTAAACAAATTAAGGGCCAGATATAATATCACGACCGGCGTGCCGATCACATATGTGACGCAAAGGGAGGGAAAAGGAAGGCCCCTAACTCACCTTGAGGCTGGCACCTGACTGCTCTGACGTCCCTAGATGGGTTTCTCACCCGTACGCCGATCACGTGCCTAAACCCTGGCTTTCCCTAAGATGAGCCCTAAGTAGTAAATAGGGCGGTGGGATCACTAGTCCGCACCACTAACACTAAAGCGAACCACCAGGGAGAGGACAGACAATACTGATGAAACATTTAGTCCCAGGTGGGCAACAACAAACAACCAACAGGGATCCGGAAGGTAATGCTCTGGTACGACAACCAGGAATAACAGCAACTCAGCTCCAGTGGGTCAGTATAGAAGTACAGGCAGGAAGCTCTATATCTGGCAACCAGAGAAGTGGGAGAGGGGAATATAAAGAGGTTGGGAGTGCTGGACAAGAAACAGCTGAGGAGAAGAAGCTACAGATCTCTGAGTGAGACAAAAAGGATTGCAAGGCAAACACAGAAAGCTACCATTAAGTAACAGCGCGATCTTTAAAAAAAGAGCGCGCAGCCACCTACTGCGACTTCCTGACCCCGGGTATAACAGAGTCAGACGTGGCTCTTGACACCCTCGTGACACATGGTGATATTACACATGTCCTTCAGTCAATCTTTATAACTGAACCCCCGGCAGCTCATGCATCGGTCACAAGGTGATATCACACAAGTCCTTGAGCCACTCTCTACAGCTGAGATCAGTCTCTTCATGCACCGGTCACATGGTGATATCACACATGTCCTTTAGCCACTCTCTACAGCTGAGATCAGTCCTTTCATGCACCGGTCACATGGTGATATCACACATGTCCTTCAGCCACTTTCCACAGCTGATCTTCATCCCTTCATGCACTGGTCACATGTTGACATTACACAACCACTGCACTGGGTTAGGCTGGGTTCTCTGAAGATTTCTTGGCAGTTCTGGGAGTGCTGGAGGTCTCTCCATTTTTCAGGAGATTTGTCAAGTATGCTTTAAAATTATGCCTTTATGAACAAGATGGCACTGTCTACATTATGCTGGCAACATATAAGTGCTGATAGTACAGCAGATGGCATCTTATTCTAATGATAGCCATTGACAGAAAGACAAAATTTCAGGTCTTACAATAGTTTTTTAACTGAACTGCTTAGTGGAAAAGAGGCATAATAAAAAATTGCATTACCCAGAAAATGAAAGAAATGTAAAGTGTATTGCAATATTTTTTTTACTGCCTCACAGTACTACTGTCATTTTGAAGTGTGAGCAGTAAGTGCAGTATGGTTTTAGTGCAATAAATATGTAATTATCTATAAATGGATTAGTTCTTTAAGAAATCCCATCCCAGCTCCAACCCCCAAGAACTCCATCTATTAGCATTTGTTTTTGTAGACCTGTGTAGTGTTGGTCTTAAATATTTGAATAGTAAATAATATTTGTGAATATCTGCACTTTGAGAATTCGCGAATACTTAGTATATTTAGTGATATATTGTTTGTGGGACAATGAGAAGGCTGCAATGTCTATGTCTGAGCTTAGCAACATCCCTAGCAACCAATAGGAAAGTTGCCTACCCCTTACTGCATTGTATGCAGTATTTTACAGATCTGAGAGAGACAGCAGTGTTATTGCTGTGCTCTCTGCTTTCCTGTGTCATTACATTAGATAGTTAGTTAGTTTGTTAGTTAGTTTATATATATACAGTACAGACAAAAAGTTTGGACACACCTTCTCATTCAAAGAGTTTTCTTTATTTTCATGACTATGAAAATTGTAGATTCACACTGAAGGCATCAAAACTATGAATTAACACATGTGGAATTATATACATAACAAAAAAGTGTGAAATAACTGAAAATATGTCATATTCTAGGTTCTTCAAAGTAGCCACCTTTTGCTTTGATTACTGCTTTGCACACTCTTGGCATTCTCTTGATAAGCTTCAAGAGGTAGTCACCTGAAATGGTCTTCCAACAGTCTTGAAGGAGTTCCCAGAGATGCTTAGCACTTGTTGGCCCTTTTGCCTTCACTCTGCGGTCCAGCTCACCCCAAACCATCTCGATTGGGTTCAGGTCCGGTGACTGTGGAGGCCAGGTCATCTGGTGCAGCACCCCATCACTCTCCTTCATGGTCAAATAGCCCTTACACAGCCTGGAGATGTGCTTGGGGTCATTGTCCTGTTGAAAAATAAATGATGGTCCAACTAAACGCAAACCGGATGGAATAGCATGCCGCTGCAAGATGCTGTGGTAGCCATGCTGGTTCAGTAGGCCTTCAATTTTGAATAAATCCCCAACAGTGTCACCAGCAAAGCACCATCACACCTCCTCCTCCATGCTTCACGGTGGGAACCAGGCACGTAGAGTCCATCCGTTCACCTTTTCTGCGTCGCACGAAGAGACACGGTGGTTGGAACAAAAGATCTCAAATTTGGACCCATCAGACCAAAGCACAGATTTCCACTGGTCTAATGTCCATTCCTTGTGTTCTTTAGCCCAAACAAGTCTCTTCTGCTTGTTGCCTGTCCTTAGCAGTGGTTTCCTAGCAGATATTCTACCATGAAGGCCTGATTCACACAGTCTCCTCTTAACAGTTGTTCTAGAGATGTGTCTGCCGCTAGAACTCTGGATGGCATTGACCTGGTCTCTAATCTGAGCTGCTGTTAACCTGCGATTTCTGAGGCTGGTGACTCGGATTAACTTATCCTCCGCAGCAGAGGTGACTCTTGGTCTTCCTTTCCTGGGGCGGTCTGCATGTGAGCCAGTTTCTTTGTAGCGCTTAATGGTTTTTGTGACTGCACTTGGGGACACTTTCAAAGTTTTCCCAATTTTTCGGACTGACTGACCTTCATTTCTCAAAGTAATGATGGCCACGCATTTTTCTTTACTTAGCTGCTTTTTTCTTGCCATAATACAAATTCTAACAGTCTATTCAGTAGGACTATCAGCTGTGTATCCACCTGACTTCTCCACAACGCAACTGATGGTCCCAACCCCATTTATAAGGCAAGAAATCCCACTTATTAAACCTGACAGGGCACACCTGTGAAGTGAAAACCATTTCAGGTGACTACCTCTTGAAGTTCAATAAGAGAATGCCAAGAGTGTGCAAAGCAGTAATCAAAGCAAAAGGTGGCTACTTTGAAGAACCTAGAATATGACATATTTTCAGTTGTTTCACACTTTTTTGTTATGTATATAATTCCACATGTGTTAATTCATAGTTTTGATGCCTTCAGTGTGAATCTACAATTTCATAGTCATGAAAATAAAGAAAACTCTTTGAATGAGAAGGTGTGTCCAAACTTTTGGTCTGTACTGTATATAATACAGATAGTGGGAGAGAGTCAGTGTAGGTTAGATAGTGATATAGTGTAGCTGATCTGCTGTCCATACATACATGCTACAGACATAGTGCTGTGATGTCACAAGTTCACAACAATATTTTGTGCACCATCACTAATAAGTAGTCAGACCTGTTAAAATGTGAAGTTGCACGTATTGCTCCAAAATATTTGCATCATTAGTGCCGATTTCGCAATCGCAAATATATTGGAGCACTCTATCTGCATATAAAGCTATTGTAATGTTCTGCCGTGCCAACCATTTTCTCCAGTCTCCGGAAACTTCTAGTAGCTTGAAAAGTGTAGCTATAGTGACCCACTGTCATGGTCTTACCTTCTTGCTGTTCTCCTTCGTTTGACATGTGCTGGCGGCCATCTTGGTTTCTGGGTTTCTTGTAGCCTCCCACCCTGCGGCTTCTCCTTCCCACTGGGAGGAGCTGGATGCCTAGCTCATATATATAGGAGGTCTGTGGCTTCAGTTCCTTGCTTGGTCCTCCTGTGTTCACATGCTTCCAAGACTGCAGCTGCTTCTGGTTCCTGATCCTGGCTTCGTCTGACTACCCTTCTGGTTCCTGATCCAGGCTTCGTCTGACTACCCTGCTGGTTCCTGATCCTGGCTTCGTCTGACTACCCTTCTGGTTCCTGACCTCTGGCTTCGCAAGACCCTGCTTCGGTTTTGCCATCCGTTTGGACTTTTGCCTTACGGCTTGATTTTCAATAAAGCCTTCTTATTTCCACTTATCTCTTGTTGTACGTCTGGTTCATGGTTCCATGACATTAGGACCAAGCCATGAATTCTGACGGTACAGGGCCATCCTCGCTACCTACGCTGGTTGCCAGACTTGATCAGCAGGATTACCTGTTGGGTCGGTTCGCTGTGGCGTTGCAAACCCTGCTTGAACGCACGGCTCATTTAGCTTCCGTTGCCGATGGGTCGGTTGTCGCTCCTGGGCCCGCTCCTACTGCCGCTCCGGTTGTTGCGCCAGAGTCTACCCCGACACCTGTTGCTGCGCCTGCGGTGTTTCGGGGTATGACCGGTTCTGCCCCCCTTCCACAGCGCTTTGGGGGAGAGCCAACTCAGTGCCGAGGTTTCCTTAACCAGGTGGGCATCTATTTCGAGTTGCTGCCACATGCCTTTCCTACTGAGAGATCAAAGGTGGGCTTCTTGATCTCGCTGCTCTCGGACAGGGCCTTGGCCTGGGCCAGCCCTTTATGGGAGAACAACAATCCGGTGGTTGCCGAGTTTTCCGGTTTTGTTGCTTCTCTTCGGAAGGTATTCGATGTGCCGGCTCGTGCTGCCTCTGCTGCGAAGCTCCTTATGTCCATCAGACAGGGTTCACGATCCATCGCTGAATACGCCATTGAGTTTCGTACCCTGGCAGCAGAGGTGGGCTGGAATAATGAGGCTCTGGTCGCTGCTTTCTCTCATGGTCTCTCGGATGCCTTGAAGGATGAGGTTGCAGCTAAGGACCTACCAGTGGAGCTCGAGTCTCTTATTTCTTTCCTGATTTTGATAGACACCAGACTCAGGGAGAGACCTTCCTTTAAGGAGAGCCTGCGGAGGTCTTCTAACAGATTGGCGCCTACGTTTGCTGTCCCACCCGTGCCTCCCTCTCCTCCCACGCCTCCTGGGGATGACTTGTCTGGGGGTGAACCCATGCAGCTGGGGTTTGCTCGCCTGTCCGAGGGGGAGAGGGTACTCCGGAGACGCGAGGGCCGATGCATGTACTGTGGTCTCGGTGGGCATTTTCGGTTGGCATGCCCGAACCGTCCGGGAAACGCTCGCACCTGAGATCCTGTCGGGGGCAGATCTTGGGTGGAGTCTCCTCGTCCCGGTTTCCCGTGTTGACAAACCACTGATTACTGTTGTCCTCTCCTGGGTCGGGGGCTCGGTGACGACCCAGGCGTTGGTGGACTCTGGTGCTGGTGGTTTGTTCATTGATAGTGTGTTCGCTGCCGCCAATTCCATTCCTCTGCAGCCTCGAGGTTCCCCACTGGCTCTTGAGGCGATAGACGGCAGACCCCTTCTGCCGCCACATGTGACTCAGGAGACTCTTCCAGTGGGGATGGCCATTGGTGCCGTTCACAGAGAGTCGGTCTGTCTCCAGGTTATTTCGTCTCCACACTACTCGGTGGTCTTGGGGTACCCCTGGCTCCAGAGGCATAAACCGACTTTCGATTGGAGATCGGCCGAGATCCTCTCGTGGTCACCGCAGTGTGGGGCTAGTTGCATCCATGGGCCTGTCAAGTTGCTGTGTACTTCCTCGGACTCTCTGTTGCCTCCTGAATACGAGGAGTACCGGGATGTATTCGATAAGGTGCGTGCGGTTGCCCTACCTCCGCACCGCCCATACGATTGTGCCATAGAGTTACAATCTGGTGCCGTTCCTCCTCGTGGCAAAGTCTATCCACTGTCGGTAGCAGAGAATGAGGCCATGGAGGAGTACGTGAGGGAGGCGCTTTCACGCGGACACATTCGCAAATCCTCGTCCCCGGCAGGGGCTGGATTTTTCTTTGTGAAAAAGAAGGGCGGTGAGTTGAGGCCTTGCATCGATTACAGGGGTCTCAATCGCATCACGATCAAGAACGCTTACCCGATACCCTTGATTTCCGAGCTGTTCGATCGCCTCAAAGGGGCCACGGTCTTTACCAAACTCGACCTGAGGGCGGCATATAACCTGGTAAGGATCAAGGCGGGCGATGAGTGGAAGACCGCGTTTAACACCAGGACCGGTCATTATGAATCCTTGGTTATGCCCTTTGGGTTGTGCAATGCGCCCGCAGTCTTCCAGGAATTCATCAACGATGTTTTCCGTGACCTGTTGCAGCAGTGTGTGGTGGTCTATTTGGATGACATCTTGGTTAGAGTTGAGCGAACACCTGGATGTTCGGGTTCGAGAAGTTCGGCCGAACATCCCGGAAATGTTCGGGTTCGGGATCCGAACCCGATCCGAACTTCGTCCCGAACCCGAACCCCATTGAAGTCAATGGGGACCCGAACTTTTCGGCACTAAAAAGGCTGTAAAACAGCCCAGGAAAGAGCTAGAGGGCTGCAAAAGGCAGCAACATGTAGGTAAATCCCCTGCAAACAAATGTGGATAGGGAAATGAATTAAAATAAAAATTAAATAAATAAAAATTAACCAAAATCAATTGGAGAGAGGTTCCATAGCAGAGAATCTGGCTTCCCGTCACCCACCACTGGAACAGTCCATTCTCAGATATTTAGGCCCCGGCACCCAGGCAGAGGAGAGAGGTCCCGTAACAGAGAATCTGTCTTCATGTCAGCAGAGAATTAGTCTGCATGTCATAGCAGAGAATGAGGCTTCACGTCAGCCACCACTGCAACAGTCCATTGGCATATATTTAGGCCCAGCACACACACAGGCAGAGGAGAGAGGTCCCGTAACAGAGAATCTGGCTTCATGTCAGCAGAGAGAGAATCAGTCTGCATGTCATAGCAGAGAATGAGGCTTCACGTCAGCCACCACTGCAACAGTCCATTGTCATAAATTTAGGCCCAGCACTAGTGTTGAGCGGCATGTCCCATATTCGAATTCGCGAAATTTTGTGAATATTCAAAAGAATATTCGTAAAATATTCGCGATTATTCAAATTCGTTATTATTTCGCATATGCGATAATTCGAATTATCGCATAATACATATGCTATGCAAAATTCACATGTGCGCTAATGAAATCGCCTTACGAAGATTCGCAACTCAATTCAATCACTAATGTATGAATGCAATGCCCTTTGCCTCTGTTCTGGGACAAGTGTAGATATTCGCATGTGCGCTAATAAAATCGCCTTACGAAGATTCGCACCTCAATCACTTTCTAGGGAATGTGAGACTTTTGGGAATCAATCGAGATACAGTGGGGGGTGATGACAGTAGTTGACAGAGTACAGATCAATGTAATCTGTAAGGTGGAAAGTAAAATAAAAAATACGAATATTCGTAAATCGAATTTTACGAAGTTCTACGTATTCGCGAATATGGTGCTATACTATATGAATGCACAGGCCTTTGCCTCTCTGTTCTGGGGACAAGTGTAGATATTTGCATTTGCGTTAATAAAATCGCCTTACGAAGATTCGCAGCTCAATTCAATCACTAATGTATGAATGCAAAGCCCTTTGCCTCTGTTCTGGGACAAGTGTAGATATTCGCATGTGCGCTAATAAAATCGCCTTACGAAGATTCGCAACTCAATTCACTAATGTATGAATGCAAAGCCCTTTGCCTCTGTTCTGGGACGTGCCGATATTCGCATGTGCGCTAATAAACTCGCCTTACGAAGATTCGCAACTCAATTCACTAATGTATGAATGCAAAGCCCTTTGCCTCTGTTCTGGGACGTGCCGATATTCGCATGTGCGCTAATAAAATCGCCTTACGAAGATTCGCAACTCAATTCACTAATGTATGAATGCAAAGCCCTTTGCCTCTGTTCTGGGACGTGCCGATATTCGCATGTGCGCTAATAAAATCGCCTTACGAAGATTCGCAACTCAATTCACTAATGTATGAATGCAAAGCCCTTTGCCTCTGTTCTGGGACGTGCCGATATTCGCATGTGCGCTAATAACATCGCCTTACGAAGATTCGCGCCTCAATCACTTTCTAGGCAATGTGAGTAAGATCTGAGCTGTTGGACCTTTGGGAAACAATCAATTATATGTGTACTGTAATTTTGTGGGGGGGGGAAAAAACAAAAAACAAATATTCGTTTTTACGAATATATAGCACTATATTCAAAATATTCGCGAAATCGCGAAGTTGCGATATTCGCGAAAAAAATTTGCTTTTCGAATATTCGCGCTCAACACTACCCAGCACCCAGGCAGAGGAGAGAGGTCCCGTAACAGACAATCTGGCTTCATGTCAGCAGAGAATCAGTCTGCATGTCATAGCAGAGAATGAGGCTTCACGTCAGCCACCACTGCAACAGTCCATTGGCATATATTTAGGCCCAGCACCCAGGCAGAGGAGAGAGGTCCCGTAACAGACAATCTGGCTTCATGTCAGCAGAGAATCAGTCTTCATATCATAGCAGAGAATCAGGCTTCACGTCACCCACCACTGTAAGAGTCCATTTTCATAAATTTAGGCCCAGCACACAGGCAGAGGAGAGAGGTCCCGTAACAGAGGATCTGGCTTCATGTCAGCAGAGAATCAGTCTGCATGTTATAGCAGAGAATCAGGCTTCACGTCACCCAACATTGGAACAGTCCATTGGCATATATTTAGGCCCCGGCACCCAGACAGAGGAGAGGTTCATTCAACTTTGGGTAGCCTCGCAATATAATGGTAAAATGAAAATAAAAATAGGATTGAATGAGGAAGTGCCCTGGAGTCCAATAATATATGGTTAAGGGGAGGTAGTTAATGTCTAATCTGGACAAGGGACGGACAGATCCTGTGGGATCCATGCCTGGTTCATTTTTATGAACGTCAGCTTGTCCACATTGGCTGTAGACAGGCGGCTGCGTTTGAGGCCTAGTATTTAGGCGCTGGGTGACCGGTATGGATTTAGTGACAGAATTAGACTTGGAAATGCACAGTAGCGTGTGTGTGAAGTTATTCTGAATGACCCTATGTGCACCTTCAATATTATATACCCTTTTAGGGATAGATTTCAAATAGCTCTGATATAGCAGAAACCACTAAATTATGAAATTGCTAAATTGGGAATTGTATTTCAACCCAGAACAAGAAATGTGCTTGAACGGACACTAAATAACTCGCCCAGCTACAGCACTAACGACAGATTTAGCTGGATATGAATTTGAGGCCTAGTATTTAGGCGCTGGGTGACAGGTATGGGTTTAGTGACAGAATTAGACTTGGAAATGCACAGTAGCGGGTGTGTGAAGTTATTCTGAATGACCCTATGTGCACCTTGAATATTATATACCCTTTTAGGGATAGATTTCAAATAGCTCTGATACAGCAGAAACCACTAAATTTTTAAATTGCTAAATTGGGAATTGTATTTCAACCCAGAACAAAAAATGTGCTTTGACGGACACTAAATAACTTTCCCAGCCACAACAGGACAGCGTTAACGAGAGATTTAGCAGGATATAAATTTGAGGCCTAGTATTTAGGCGCTGGGTGACAGGTATGGGTTTAGTGACAGAATTAGACTTGGAAATACACAGTAGCGGGTGTGTGTGAAGTTATTCTGAATGACCCAATGTGCACCTTGAATATTATATACCCTTTTAGGGATAGATTTCAAATAGCTCTGATATAGCAGAAACCACTAAATTATGAAATTGCTAAATTGGGAATTGTACTTCAACCCAGAACAAAAAATGTGCTTTGACGGACACTAAATATCTTGCCCAGCAACAACAGTACAGCGGTGGGTAACGAGAGATTTAGAGGGATTTAAATTTGAGGCCTAGTATTTAGGCGCTGGGTCACCGGTATGGATTTAGTGACAGAATTAGACTTGGAAATGCACAGAAGCGGTGTGTGTGAAGTTATTCTGAATGACCCAATGTGCACCTTGAATATTATATACCCTTTTAGGGATAGATTTCAAATAGCTCTGATATAGCAGAAACCACTAAATTATGAAATTGCTAAATTGGGAATTGTACTTCAACCCAGAACAAAAAATGTGCTTTGACGGACACTAAATATCTTGCCCAGCAACAACAGTACAGCGGTGGGTAACGAGAGATTTAGAGGGATTTAAATTTGAGGCCTAGTATTTAGGCGCTGGGTGACAGGTATGGGTTTAGTGACAGAATTAGACTTGGAAATACACAGTAGCGGGTGTGTGTGAAGTTATTCTGAATGACCCTATGTGCACCTTCAATATTATATACCCTTTTTGGGATAGATTTCAAATAGCTCTGATATAGCAGAAACCACTAAATTATGAAATTGCTAAATTGGGAATTGTACTTCAACCCAGAACAAAAAATGTGCTTTGACGGACACTAAATATCTTGCCCAGCAACAACAGTACAGCGGTGGGTAACGAGAGATTTAGAGGGATTTAAATTTGAGGCCTAGTATTTAGGCGCTGGGTCACCGGTATGGATTTAGTGACAGAATTAGACTTGGAAATGCACAGAAGCGTGTGTGTGAAGTTATTCTGAATGACCCAATGTGCACCTTGAATATTATATACCCTTTTAGGGATAGATTTCAAATAGCTCTGATATAGCAGAAACCACTAAATTATGAAATTGCTAAATTGGGAATTGTACTTCAACCCAGAACAAAAAATGTGCTTTGACGGACACTAAATATCTTGCCCAGCAACAACAGTACAGCGGTGGGTAACGAGAGATTTAGAGGGATTTAAATTTGAGGCCTAGTATTTAGGCGCTGGGTGACAGGTATGGGTTTAGTGACAGAATTAGACTTGGAAATACACAGTAGCGGGTGTGTGTGAAGTTATTCTGAATGACCCTATGTGCACCTTCAATATTATATACCCTTTTAGGGATAGATTTCAAATAGCTCTGATATAGCAGAAACCACTAAATTATGAAATTGCTAAATTGGGAATTGTACTTCAACCCAGAACAAAAAATGTGCTTTGACGGACACTAAATATCTTGCCCAGCAACAACAGTACAGCGGTGGGTAACGAGAGATTTAGAGGGAATTAAATTTGAGGCCTAGTATTTAGGCGCTGGGTCACCGGTATGGATTTAGTGACAGAATTAGACTTGGAAATACACAGTAGCGGGTGTGTGTGAAGTTATTCTGAATGACCCTATGTGCACCTTCAATATTATATACCCTTTTTGGGATAGATTTCAAATAGCTCTGATATAGCAGGAACCACTAAATTATGAAATTGCTAAATTGGGAATTGTACTTCAACCCAGAACAAAAAATGTGCTTTGACGGGCACTAAATAACTTTCCCAGCTACAACAGGACAACGGTAACGAGAGATTTAGAGGGATTTAAATTTGAGGCCTAGTATTTAGGCGCTGGGTGACAGGTATGGGTTTAGTGACAGAATTAGACTTGGAAATACACAGTAGCGGGTGTGTGTGAAGTTATTCTGAATGACCCAATGTGCACCTTCAATATTATATACCCTTTTAGGGATAGATTTCAAATAGCTCTGATATAGCAGAAACCACTAAATTATGAAATTGCTAAATTGGGAATTGTACTTCAACCCAGAACAAAAAATGTGCTTTGACGGACACTAAATATCTTGCCCAGCAACAACAGTACAGCGGTGGGTAACGAGAGATTTAGAGGGAATTAAATTTGAGGCCTAGTATTTAGGCGCTGGGTCACCGGTATGGATTTAGTGACAGAATTAGACTTGGAAATACACAGTAGCGGGTGTGTGTGAAGTTACTCTGAATGACCCTATGTGCACCTTCAATATTATATACCCTTTTTGGGATAGATTTCAAAGAGCTCTGATATAGCAGGAACCACTAAATTATGAAATTGCTAAATTGGGAATTGTATTTCAACCCAGAACAAGAAATGTGCTTGAACGGACACTAAATAACTCGCCCAGCTACAGCACTAGGGACAGATTTAGCTGGATATAAATTTGAGGCCTAGTATTTAGGCGCTGGGTGACCGGTATGGATTTAGTGACAGAATTAGACTGGGATATGGCCAAAAAATGAACAGACTATTGCTGGTTAAATGCACTTGGTGTGACAGCTTCACCCTGATGTAGGCTTTAGCCAAAAAACAACCACACCATTGAGGGTTAAATGCACTTGGTGACAGGCGCAGCTTGCCCCTGATTTTGTATATGGCCAAAAAATGAACAGACTATTGCTGGTTAAATGCACTTGGTGTGACAGCTTCACCCTGATGTAGGCTTTAGCCAAAAAACAACCACACCATTGAGGGTTAAATGCACTTGGTGACAGGCGCAGCTTGCCCCTGATTTTGTATATGGCCAAAAAATGAACAGACTATTGCTGGTTAAATGCACTTGGTGTGACAGCTTCACCCTGATGTAGGCTTTAGCCAAAAAACAACCACACCATTGAGGGTTAAATGCACTTGGTGACAGGCGCAGCTTGCCCCTGATTTTGTATATGGCCAAAAAATGAACAGACTATTGCTGGTTAAATGCACTTGGTGTGACAGCTTCACCCTGATGTAGGCTTTAGCCAAAAAACAACCACACCATTGAGGGTTAAATGCACTTGGTCGCAGCTTGTGCTGGCGCACCACAAGACACAAAATGGCCGCCGATCACCCCAGAAAAATGAGACTGACAAACGGTCTGTGCAGCCTAAAAACAGTGAGCAATTGAGGATCAGCAGCTCAATGATCCACAGCTGCAGATCGATCAGTTAATCAAGTCCTTTGGAGGAGTTAATCTGCCTAATCTCGCCCTACTGTCGCAGCCGCAACCTCTCCCTACGCTAATCAGAGCAGAGTGACGGGCGGCGCTATGTGACTCCAGCTTAAATAGAGGCTGGGTCACATGGTGCTCTGGCCAATCACAGCCATGCCAATAGTAGGCATGGCTGTGATGGCCTCTTGGGGCAAGTAGTATGACGCTTGTTGATTGGCTGCTTTGCAGCCTTTCAAAAAGCGCCAAGAAAGCGTCACAAAAGCGCGAAGAAAGCGACGAACACCGAACCCGAACCCGGACTTTTACGAAAATGTCCGGGTTCGGGTCCGTGTCACGGACACCCCAAAATTCGGTACGAACCCGAACTATACAGTTCGAGTTCGCTCATCCCTAATCTTGGTATATTCTGAATCCATGGAGGCCCACATTATGGATGTCAGACGAGTGTTGCAACGGTTACGAGAGAACAAGCTGTTCGGTAAGCTTGAGAAATGCGAATTTCACCGATCCCAGGTAACCTTCTTAGGTTACATCATTTCCGCTGAGGGGTTCTCCATGGATCCTGAGAAGGTTTCGGCTGTCTTACAGTGGCCCCAGCCCAGTGGTCTTCGTGCCCTGCAGCGCTTTTTGGGCTTCGCCAATTATTATCGGAAGTTCATCAGGGACTTTTCCATGCTAGCCAAGCCTCTCACGGATCTGACCAGGAAGGGCAGTAATCCCCAGGTCTGGCCGCTCGAGGCCATCCGAGCTTTTGAGGCTCTAAAGTCCGCCTTTGTGTCGGCTCCGATTCTGTCGCATCCCAACCCTGGGTTGCCTTTTGTCCTCGAGGTGGACGCGTCTGAGACGGGAGTAGGCGCCCTTCTGTCTCAGCGTAGAACACCAGAGGGTCCTCTGCTTCCTTGTGGGTTTTACTCCCGGAAACTGTCTTCCGCGGAGTGCAACTATCAGATTGGTGACAGGGAGTTATTGGCCATCGTGCAGGCCCTTAAAGAATGGAGGCACTTGCTCGAGGGCTCGGTGGTTCCGGTTCTCATCCTGACGGACCACAAGAATCTGACCTACCTCTCTGAGGCCAAGAGATTGACACCACGTCAGGCCAGATGGGCTCTGTTCTTGTCACGTTTTAATTACGTGGTCTCCTACCTACCCGGTTCCAAGTACTCCGAGCTGTCCGGGGAGGAGTCGATTCCGACTTCGGTCATACCTCCGAATCAGATCCTGGCCGCCATTCGTACCAGCCTGACCTCTCCCCTGGGTGAGCAGACTTTGGCGGCTCAATCTGGTGCTCCCTCTGGGAGACCCAACGGCAGATGTTTTGTGCCTGAGGAGTTGCGCACTCGGTTGTTGCGAACCTACCATAACTCCAAGGCCGCGGGGCATCCTGGAAAGAATCAGCTGTCCTGGGCTGTTTCACGTCTGTTCTGGTGGCCTTCTCTACGTTCCGACATCGCCGCATATGTAGCGGCATGCTCCGTTTGTGCCCAGAGTAAGTCCCCTCGGCACCTTCCGTTGGGCCTTTTGCAACCCATAGCCACCGGGGAGCGTCCATGGTCACACCTGGGGATGGATTTCATTGTGGACCTCCCTGCATCCCGAGGCCATACGGTCATTCTCATGATTGTGGATCGGTTTTCCAAAATGTGCCACTGTGTTCCTCTCAAGAAGTTACCCTCTGCACAAGAGTTGGCCTCGATTTTTGCCAGGGAGGTCTTCCGGTTGCACGGTTTGCCCAAGGAGATTGTGTCGGATCGGGGGAGTCAGTTTGTGTCCAGGTTCTGGCGCGCCTTTTGCTCCCAGTTGGGGATTCATCTCTCTTTCTCCTCGGCCTACCACCCTCAGTCCAATGGGGCCGCAGAACGATCCAATCAGGCCTTGGAGCAATTCCTTCGTTGCTATGTCTCCGATCACCAAGACAATTGGGTTGACCTCCTGCCTTGGGCTGAGTTTGCCAGGAACACGGCGGTGAACTCTTCCTCAGGGACGTCTCCCTTCATGGCCAATTATGGGTTCCAACCTGCCGTGTTACCGGAGGTATTCTCTCCCCAGGATATTCCGGCTGTGGAGGATCACCTTTCCGTCCTACGTGCTTCTTGGGTACAGATCCAGAGGTCCCTTGAGGTCTCTGCGCAGCGCCAGAGACTCCAGGCTGATCGCAGACGAGCGCCCGCTCCTTCCTACCAGGTCGGAGACCGCGTATGGTTGTCCACCCGCAACCTCAACCTTCGAGTGCCCACTCCCAAGCTGGCGCCTCGCTTTGTTGGTCCCTTCCAAGTGCTTCGCAGGGTAAACCCGGTTGCCTATGCCCTTGCGCTTCCTCCTGGCATGCGGATCTCCAATGTGTTTCATGTCTCCCTGTTGAAGACACTGGTGTGTAATCGTTTCACTTCCTCGGTTCCTCGGCCTCGTCCGGTCCAAGTGGGCAATCGTGAGGAGTATGAGGTGAGCAATATCCTGGACTCACGCCTGGTCCGCTGTCGGGTGCAGTTTTTGGTCCATTGGCGTGGTTATGGTCCAGAGGAGCGTTCCTGGGTTCCCTCCACAGATGTCCATGCTCCTGCCTTGCTCCGAGCCTTCCACGCACGCTTCCCTCAGAAACCGTTCTTTACTCCGCGGAGGAGGGGCCCTTGAGGGGGAGGTACTGTCATGGTCTTACCTTCTTGCTGTTCTCCTTCGTTTGACATGTGCTGGCGGCCATCTTGGTTTCTGGGTTTCTTGTAGCCTCCCACCCTGCGGCTTCTCCTTCCCACTGGGAGGAGCTGGATGCCTAGCTCATATATATAGGAGGTCTGTGGCTTCAGTTCCTTGCTTGGTCCTCCTGTGTTCACATGCTTCCAAGACTGCAGCTGCTTCTGGTTCCTGATCCTGGCTTCGTCTGACTACCCTTCTGGTTCCTGATCCTGGCTTCGTCTGACTACCCTGCTGGTTCCTGATCCAGGCTTCGTCTGACTACCCTGCTGGTTCCTGATCCTGGCTTCGTCTGACTACCCTTCTGGTTCCTGACCTCTGGCTTCGCAAGACCCTGCTTCGGTTTTGCCATCCGTTTGGACTTTTGCCTTACGGCTTGATTTTCAATAAAGCCTTCTTATTTCCACTTATCTCTTGTTGTACGTCTGGTTCATGGTTCCATGACACCCACGCCTGTATTTCCAGTGCATTACATGAATATTATATTGCCGATTTTTTGTGATCAACAAAATATTTTCGAATTTGCGAATTCTTGAATATATGACGAATATTCTAACCAAATGTTTGCGAAATATCGCAAATTCGAATATTGCCCCTGCTGCTCATCACTAGTCCTGTGTCCCCTATATGAATGGAGTGGTGGTCAAGCATATGAATGGCTGCTCCATTCGAAGTCTGGATTATTGACCACCAAAAATTCTTTAAAAAATATGTTCATGTAAACTTGATTTAAACAAATTGGTCATTTGTGATGTCCCATTCCCTTTAATTTAATTGCTATCTGAAGAATTATAGTAGTAAGGTGTTCATAACATTGGAATTTAATTTGTCCTGTGAAGGGAAAATTATGTGACATCCTGGGGATTATATGAAAACTGATAAGCATCTTGTGGTTCTTTTATAAGGACAAATTCTCGATGTATTATGCTATGAACATATTCATGAATCTCTCCAGCGTAGTTCACTGTTCTCCAGAGGACTGCTGAAGTGTGCATCATTGTTTTAAATGAATATCTTTATTCATTGTAAACTATAGACATATAAAGGTGAGTGCCACCCTCCTGACTTAGGCTGCATGCACACGACCGTATGTGTTTTGTGGTCCGCAAATTACATCTGTATTCCATCCGTTTTTTTGCGGATCCATTGTAACAATGCCTAAAACGGACAAGAATAGGACATGTTCTATTTTTTTTGCCGGGCTACTGAACGGACATACTGATGCGGGCAGCACACGGTGTGCTGTCCTCATTTTTTGCAGACCCATTGAAATGAATGGGTCCGCATCCTATCCGCAAAAAAAACTGAACGGACATGGAAACAAACAAAGTTTGTGTGCATGTAGTCTTGCTGTTGGTCTCTTGTTCATATTATATTCTTGTTCTTACAGTCACATATCATTATTATGTAGCAGATATGCAAACAAACCACAAAGCAAATTAAATGTTTTTTACCTGGTAAAAACAGATCTGAAAAATAATTGTACCTAAATTCACTTTATTACTCAATAAGGTTATTCCTGGACTATAAAACAGGTTACTAGAACCATGAGCAAACATATACAAAACAATATAAACTATACAGTACAATGAAGACTCGAGTTAAAGCTCCTTTTTTTAACATAAAATAGCCCATGAATGTTTCTATTGTGACATTTCAGGTCAATATTACTGAATACAACAATTCTCAGTTTATTCTCAATTTAAAATGTCAATGGTGTGCTATACAACATTGTAGCTTTCATTTTCTGTATGTGCCTGAAAGATTACATGAAAACAGGTCTGTTTTGGTGGACACCATGGGCAGATTTTCTAACACTGTAAAAGGTCCTAGACATGTTTCTGAATTATTACAGTGGCTCAGGCTGGATCATAAATCTCTTGTGATGGGCTAGTTATGGCAGCGGGTGTTGAACCACAGTGTCAACCCACAGATTTGATTTTGGACTACTCCTATTGACATTAACCCCCTGTTTTTCACCCTTTAGCCCCTGTACACAGTTCTGGACTTCGCTGCAGGGGAACCACCGGGCCTCTACCTGTGGACTAGTATCTGTATGATTGAAATCTTACCCATTGTCACGCTGGACAGGATACAAGATACACATAATACAACAAAACAAATGTTTAGGCAAGAAGCTGGGGATCAAGGTCACCTCCTGAAGAATCCCTACCAGCTCTTCCTAGTCTTCTATGCCCACATTCAGACCCTGAAGATGGGAATGAACGTGTCATTGTGCCTAGGCTGAAGATTCCCTAAAATCCCTAAGATGGTGAAAGGGGGAAAGAGGCAGCCTGCTCCCTCAGGACCTGGAGGGGGCAGGCGTCTCTCTAACAGCCTAGACAGACAATCACAAGAAAATAAAACCAACTTATATTGTACTGAGCAGGAACAGCAATCCTTCCCTCCTTCCTTCCTCTGAACAAGACAGAAGCTATAAGCCGCAAAGGCCACTGGGAGTGGGCGTAATTTAAGCTCATACCAACGACCCCACCCAGTGCACCTGAAGGGAGGCGGATATAGCTCAACTCCAAAACACTACACATGTGCTTCTAACCTAGCAGACCTCCGCACATGACCTGAGCAGGGCATGACACCCATGGGATCAGAGACACCAGTGTAGAGCATTGCAGTCAGGCAGAATTGTAGTCAGGAAATGGCAAAGGTCAGAGTAGGCCAGCATG
This sequence comes from Bufo gargarizans, assembly GCF_014858855.1. NCBI lineage: Eukaryota > Metazoa > Chordata > Amphibia > Anura > Bufonidae > Bufo > Bufo gargarizans. Next base: position 16,825,554 of record NC_058087.1, on the reverse strand, counting down.
TGCTTTAAAGTAAATGGTCCAAGGAGATGGCACGCAGTGGTGGTTTAGAATCCAGTAAACAGGTGGAAGTCATAATATGGCAGGACAACAAAATAAAGTACAACTTTGCAGGAACTAGTGGACAAAGAATATTATTGCTCAGGCATCTTCCCACATGGAAATAAGTCTTATGTGCCTTAGTGTTGCCAGCCATTGGCTGGTAAAGATTTGTGTGCGCATCCACTGTCCCTTTGCACTGGCAGGATTACAGTGCTGTCCAATAAGAGTGTGTTCACATCTGTATCAGAGGATTAGTTAAGATTCTGATAAAAAGCATCACAAAATAACATTGTGTGCTATTAAGTCCCATATAATGACAGACATTTCAGTTAATGGGGTATATTGGGCCATCTGAGAGCTCCAGCACTACCATCATTTTAGCTAGTCTGCTTCTATGACAGAGCAAACAACTGAAATTATTAACATATAGTAGGTTTAGCAACAATGTGAACAAGCCCTTATCCACCATGTTGCCGACATTGCCTATTTGCGTCCACGGTATACGCTTGTGGGCCTGTTTCTGGGTTTTGCATATTTTAATGATAAATATCTATACTTTTCTACTGCCACATGGAAAGGTTCACAGCTGAAGCAAGATATTGTGGACCACAATGCTGGGTCATGTGCCGTTTGGGGATACATCATTACTTGGGGAGGCAATCACTACTAAGATCAGTGATTGGCTATGACGCCATCTAGATGTGTACATGCCTGGGATCAGAAACATTGCTGAGAGGAGAGTCTGTGCTGGAACCAAGCATTAGGTATCAAGTGAGTAGATTTATTCCTTTAGGTGCAGCACAACACTGGACAAACATCAAAAATGGCCTAAAGCTTTACGGAATTGGCTTAAACCTATAGATAGGTCATTGTGCAGTATGGAACAATGGAGGTTCTTAATAATATTTTACTTATATAGCTCTGATATATTCCACAGTGCTTTACAGACCTTGTCATCACTCATTGTCCACAGTGGGGCTATTTGAGGAAGAGGCAGAGATTAGCGAGTTTAATATGCTTAAATTCCTGTTCAATTTGACTATATCATGTACGTATGTTACTCAGCACCCTGCTCTTTACTGATGAGTTGCATCAATTCAAACAGTGCTGTCTACAGATAGGTGTTTCTGGTCTCGCTGGTTAGGCTAATTTGCATGTTTTCCCATGGAGCATAGCCTGAAGAATAAGTCCACTGCTCTGTCTCTTCAGTGAGAAACACTACCCCCTCATCGGCATCTAAGGAATCTTATACAGCCAACCTGTACCATGATCTGTGCTGATGAGAGGCAAAATCTCTGGAACAGTGCTGTCTACAGGGTGTCTCAGAGCCCTCAATAAATTAGCAATTGTGCTGTTGTGCCTGAAGAAACATTGAAAAAAGCATTGAGCCCTTTCATTCTCCTGATTGGTGGGAGTTCCAAGGATTAACCTTCCCCATCCCAGTAAAAATTGCTTTGTGTCTCCATGTTCTGACACCCAGAACTTTTTAGCTTTTTTTATTTTTGCACCTACAAAGGTGTGTAAGTTTTTTAGTTTTTTTTTTACAGGGTAAGTTTTTTCATTCTATGTTTAGGGGAAGGCAAGGTGACTAAAAATAGGCATTTCTGGCTTTAGAATTTTTTTTATGGTTTTCAACATGCGGTATAAATAATTTAACAAAATATTTTGGTAGTTCAGATATTTTCTGAATCTGACCTGGCGAAAAAGGCTTGTTCAGGACTAGAAAAAGGGTCTGTGTTTTTTCAAGAAAGTGTCCTATCAGTCTACAAGCTATGTCTGGTATTACAGTTCAGCTCCATGAACTTCATGAGTATGATCTGCATTTCAAACACCGGCAAAGGACAGAGATGGCAAACTTTCTAAAAAAAAATAAAAAAAATGTCAACCCCTTTAATGTAACATTGCTCCTATAACATTGCTCCTATAACATTGCTCCATGACAAATATTCAGTTTTTCAACCATTAGATACATACCACTAGAGTAAGCAGAAAAACCGTGCCAGGAACCCTCACACTCAATCTGTTGGGTGCATTCTTTTCGGTATTTCCTGAACCATAATTCGAAGGTTTCTGGTTCTCAAATGAAGTATTGACTATAATTTTCATGAACATTTTACACAAAAAAAGTATTTTTTCATTTTTTCTTTACTACAGAGAATAAACTGGCAGACCATGATAAAAACTATATAAGCAGACTTATTCAAGAACAAGCTACACAAAGCTATTATACTGCCTGGGAATACACACTTTTCTTACATATCTCTCACGTACTTTTATGTTCTATTTGAAATTGCCTCAAAGTGCACTTTGACATCTCAGAATCAGTAGTAAGGTCTGACATGTGGTGCTTTGAATCAAAAAAGCCATATTTTGCTGAGTTGTTAAATAAAGTTTGGAGATACATTTATGGGTAAAACTGTATTGCATACAATGATAATTATAAAATAATTATTATTATTAATAATAATAATAATAACAATAATAATAATAATGTCCTTTAGGGTCGCTTTTTGCCTCAGATTTCGACTTCCACAACTTGCATTGATTTGGAAATCAAGATTAAAGGGGTTGTCCCAAGAATATTCTACAGTTTTCAAACCAGCGCATGGATACTTTTGTAACTGCATGTAATTAAATATTTAGTATAGCCACTAAGTTATTCAATAAAAAAAATATCTGTGTAGCGCCACCTGCTGTTTGATTTTTTCTTATTTCTTTGATCTGCTCACTGAGAATGCCGCACATGCTCAGTTTCATCCTTCAACTGCCTCCTGAGCTGTGATAGGGAGAGCTGAGAGACGCCTTCTGACTGTGATAGGGAGAGCATGGGCACGCCCCCTGAGCTGTGATAGGGAGAGCTGAGAGACACCTTCCTAGCTGCAGCAGAAAAGACACTCCCCTTGAGCTGCCAGCTTGATATAAAGCTAGCAGAGCAAGGAATGGGGAGATCTCTTGGTCCATGTAAGGTACAGGGCTGGTTCTAGCTTTGTTAGAAAGAGATTGTCATGTATCATATGATATCTTTTCATTTTTACATTAGTCATGGGATAACCCCTTCAGTCAAAAAGATTGTGCTATATCATAATGTTTCTGTCATTTCTGCATGGAGTCTCTAAAATGGAAGAGATTAAAATGTACTGGATTATGTAGACTTATGCATTTCTACAGTTGAATGGCATTACTGTATATTCTATTACAAATGTCTTGTAACTAAATATTACATTATCTAAGCAAATTTATAAATTAAAGTTACCCCACAAAAATGATTTATCATCCATTCACAACCTGATGGCCTTATAGTAAATCCTACTGGTCACCAGTGTGACATCTACTACATAAAGATGAGCAAATTTCCTTAAATTTGATTTGGGTCCTAGGTTTCTCTTCCACTCTCTCACCTAAGAATCAAAGTTTGCACAAATGTTTTCTTAAGAAATTGTGATTGTGACTACCGGTAATCTTATTTTTTTAAAACAATTCTGGTCAAATTTTGATTCTAAAGAATCAATTCGCTCATCTGTAATCTACAGTTTTGTATCTATGCAGTAACCACAAGGAAACAATATCCAAGCTTAATTCTGAAGGTCAATGTTATTCTGTCTTATACAGAGCCTTGTACAGTAGGTGTGATTTGAGTGTTTAGATCAGTATTTCTGCACCCGGAAGAGAGGTCCACCAGTGCCTTCAACATGTCTACTGGCCAATGTATTCATGAAGCAATTGAATAGAGAGGTAGGAAGGATAAAAAAAAAATGCTGAGCCACTGCTTCCTTAAATCCCTCACCTTGATGGGTGTTCAGGGGGACCTCCATTGTTAGGATAGATGTGGGTCCCAGAGTTGAGAGCCACGTCTACTAGACATTTAAGACATACAGTATATGGGAATAGCCCTTTAAGAGTTGGAAAAACAGTAAACAGAATTAACTAAAACCACCTCTTTTCAGCTTTATTTTCAGTGTTATTTAACATCAGCTATTAGGTGCTTAATGATTAAATCCAACCACGGAAAGCTATTTTTCTAGTTTTCAAATTTAAAAATAGTGCTGATAAAACAAAAGAGTCAGCCAAGCTTAGGAATTTCTTCTAATGTTTGTTAAGATAACAGAGTTTGCAAGAATTGCAGAACATTATGCACAATTAATTTTAAATGTGGATAATATAGATATAGTTGTGGGCATAAAATGAGTTTGGCTATGGATAGTGTCACATAATAGGTTTATGAACTATACATAGACTTTATGTGTTTTTAAAGACAATGTATGAACTTTTTATGCAAGCCAGAAATACAAACGGATACAATAACAATAATAAATGTGCATATTTACATCCTTATCTCTAGCACCAAATATCTATCTAGTACAACTGAAACATGATGATTTATCAATGTCAGTGGCATATTAAATTAATGCAATTGCATAATAACATAAAAAAAAGTTAATTTGCTTGTTTTTCCTCCAGGACAGATACAAAATAGATTTATGGTACAAAATATATTATTACAAAATGCAGATGTTGTTTAGACAATAGGCTTACTCCAGATTTGACCAAACATATCTCAAAGGGAACCCATGAGCGAAATAAAATACTTGCATAATACACTATAAGAACAATTCATGAAAGATGGTAATGTAGTAGTGTTGAAAGTGTTAAGTAGGATTTAAGATTTCAATATGAAGGGAATATGTCAGGAATAGAGAGGAGCAAATGAATTCTGAAATTTGAACATTTATTTTAAAATGTAAACATTTTTGGATGTAGCTAGAGATGAGAGAACCACTCAAGATTCGGTTCAGTTCAGATATGGTTCGACAATTTTTAAAAAAATTTGGTTCGGACCCGAATTGATTCGGACTGAACTAAAGTTTTTCCAATTGCCCTAAAAATTGGTATGCAACACTTACCCTCTAGTCTGCTTTTAATTAAAAAAATTATGATTCCCCTTCCCCCGACATAAATAGCTATGGGTAGTGTTGATGGAGCACTGTAGTACTCGGGACGAACACATCTGAATCTTTGGGTATAATAAAGTCAATGGGAGAACCCGAGCATTAAACCAGGTACCCCCTGCTCTGAAGAGGGGAGGGTGTCTGGTTCATAGGAAAATGTCGGAAATTGATGGAATCACCATCAAAATGGTTTGGAAACAGCATGGGGAGGTTGTCTGTATACATCTTGGACTCCCAGGTCGCTGCTGGGAACGATGTTGTCTGATTAGTACACCACTTTTACAGACTGACAATAATACGCACAAAACCAAAGATGAAATTGATTTCAGAGAAAAAATTGTTAGGAAATATTCTTTCCTGTATATTTACTTGTATATAAAGTGCGGCAGCCAATCCACCACATGAATCATTCATACTGGGCTGGTCCACTGACGACTGTGGAGGAATAAGGATGTGTCCCGGAGGACAGCACTCAGGCACTGCGTCGTAACAATGTAACAGGGAAACCATCAGCGGCTTTAAATATGAATAGGCAGCAGTACTGAGAGAGCAACATAAGATCCTGAAACAGAGAGATCCTAAAACAAAGCAAGACAGTAGCAGACCTATAGTGACAGCGGCTGTACAAAAGTGACGACTGGTGAGATATATGTAATACCGGCTGTGACCAGATATACATGGACATACAGTAACATGGTCTTATCACTCATTAGCCAATGGCTAATGGCAATAGCCGGTATTACATATATCTCACCAGTCGTCACTTTTGTACAGCCGCTGTCACTATAGGTGTGCTACTGTCTTGCTTTGTTTTAGGATCTCTCTGTTTCTGGATCTCTTATGTTGCTCTCTCAGTACTGCTGCCTATTCATATTTAAAGCCGCTGATGGTTTCCCTGTTACATTTTTACGACGCAGCGCCTGAGCGATGTCCTCCGGGACACATCCTTATTCCTCCACAGTCGTCAGTGGACCAGCCCAGTATGAATGATTCATGTAGTGGATTGGCTGCCGACAGGAGGTGTGTTCATGGGGGCATGGTGTTTGCCCTCTAAATCACGGCGTCTGGCTGGCCGCTTCGCGGCCATTACAGAGCCGAGACTATGTTTGTAAAAAGCAGCACACCGTCTCCCACACCAGGATTCGGTGCTACCTAATTACATCCTTATGTAGCACGCCGATCCCCAGTTTAGGGTATTGGCTTTAGGCAGTTAAGGTGCAGTAGCTACGTTGGCTCCTGATGAAGTGCACTAACCAGTTGCACGGAAACGTGTAGAGCCGTAGCCCAGTGTGTGCAGATCTGCTGGGTGTTGGACTATTCCTTTACCGACACCTGCAAATATCTGTGTTGTCTACGCACCTACTTGGGGGGCTAGTGTTTGAGAGTCGGCATAGTGCACAGCCGCTCCTCTCACTAACCGTCACTGCTCAGTGATAACGCCGTTCACAGGGCAGCTTATTTGTGTATGCTGCGTGTGGTATCTCCGTTATTTGTTCTGGGTAAATTGATACAGTTGTACTTCCCAGCGGTTATACCACACCTGTAGTATTGATTCCACCAGCACATAATAAGCCTTAGGCAGCACCTTGCCTGTCGGAGGACCATATCCGATCATCAGTGCGGTGGTTGCATCTATATTTTATTTACACATATTAGTCCGTTTATCTACTGATGATACCTATAGTGGTCCTGTATACACCACAATGGTCAGGGTCACAGACATATTATGATTAGGTGTCATTCTTCTGGATAGACGGTTGAGACTTAGGTTCACTAAGGTTGTAGGGTTTCACCCCTTCCCATTAATAGCACAATAAAATATTTATTATTTTTGCTCCATTTTAACGTCCTTGTTAATAATATTGTTTGGTCCTCTATTAGCAATAAAGCATTGTTGAATGATTTTGATTGCACATCGAGGAGATTGGATACAGCAGACACCCGGTCAGTCAATAGGCTCTGGTTCCCTTCTAGGGATTCGACTGTGTGGCCTAGGGATTTCACGTCTTCCCTCATGTCTTTCAACTCCTGTAACAGCGGCGCCATTGCTTGAGCCAGAGAGTCTTTAAGAAAGGATCTCGTGAGGATGGTATTGTTATCATCAGATTGCAAAGCGTCAACCTCCTCTCTTCCTCCCTTGGCTCCTGAATATTCCTCTCCGTCCTCTTCCTCCGAGTCCGGTTTCGAGGGCTGCGGTGCCATTTTGCTCAGGCGCGCTGGTGAAAGCACCAGCTTTTTTCTTATAAAACGGTCCATCTCCGTCTGTCCCTTATTATGTTTAGGGGTTGCCTGATGATCTCTAGGCTTATCCCTCCCAATCTTGACCATATTTGTCTAGTTATGTGTGTCTTTTTGCGGGAAAGCAAGGGTCTTGGCGGCAGGAGCTCTGTCTCAGACCTCCATCACGCTCAGCGGTCAGGCTCCGCCCCCCCAACCTTCGATGTTCTTTGATGCCCCTAAAATGGTGACCATGGGTAATGGGGAATCAGTGTTCAATTCCAGAGAGGGAGCTTGAAAAAATGGCTACCACATCTAAGGAAGGCAAGTGGGGGCGCCAAATTACCCACTCCCAACTGTCAGAAGAGGACACCGTCTATTGATAAATAAAATTTTATTTGACAGAAAAATTTTAGAAGCGCACAGGTTACACAGCAGATGTGGCCCTGGTCAGGTCACTGTCAGAAGAGGCCACCATCTATTGAAATATTACATTTTATGTCAGAGAAAAAAAAATTAAGTGAGAGAAGAGTTAGCTGGCATAAAAAATTACAATTTTTGTCACCCTTAGGCCTCATGCACACGACCGTTGTTGTGTCCCGTGTCCGTTGTTCCGTTTTCTGTGATTTTCAGCGGACCCATTGACTTTCAATGGGTCAGTTGAAAACTCGGCTATTGTACCGTTTGTCAACCGCGTCCGTGATCCGTGTTTCCAGTCCGTCAAAAAAAATATAACCTGTCCTATTTTTTTCACGAAAAACAGTTCGTGGACCCATTCAAGTCAATGGGACCGTGAAAAAACGCGGAGGCACACCCGATTAACGTCCGCGTCCGTTTTCTTTCTATCTTTTGTCATGGCCAAACTGTCTGCCAAAACCTGTGCCAATAAAATGAAAATAAATATATATATACAGGAAGTTTAAGGTCACAGGTTATGCTAATTGCTAGCCACCTGTGCCGAAAATCTGTAGTGTGGTGAGGCAGCCATTGCAGATTTATTGTCTTCAAACATGCCACGCTGGAATGTTGAAAAGCTTATAAATTTGGTACAGGAGAGGCCCAAGCTCTAGGACACCAGATGCAATTCCTATCTGGACCGAGTCAGAAAGGATGCTGCGTGGGAACAAGTGGGCCGTAGTATGAGATGGACAGAATGGGCCAAAGCAGATAGCCGAGGCCGGGCAGATTTAGGTAAGTGATAGCAATGTAGTTGTGCTGTCCTTGCCCTGTGTGTGCCAAAATGATGTAGTTATAAATTCCCTGAGGTCTCAATACTGTATATTTTGTGGTCCAGCTTCATTTTGCATAAAGGCTTGTACATGGTGTTTTAATGAGTCGTGCACTAAATACCATACCACACCATTTCTAACTTTAAATGGCTGTCCCTTCCTTTGCTACAGCATACAGTACTCATGTCTAATCACATGTATGGGCACTTTTTATTTGGTGACACATGTTGTAATTGACCATCTTATAGTAGTCACCTTCACATGTTCTAAAGTATTTTATTCCAAATGGCTTGCACGACTAGTCTCCTCCTTCCTGAATTTGTACATTAGTATCCACACACCTGCAGTACTGTACCATGTGCTGCATATTCTGCCCTATTCAGACATTTTGTAGATTTGTCTCCTTGAACTAGGATAACATTTCCACTTTTTTTCTTTTTTACTATTTGTATGTAGTTTTTCATTCTATTTAATTTTTAGTAATTTGTATATTATGTCATTTCTTTGCAGTCAAACAGACTAAAACCCGCTGGGCAAGTTGCCGTGACCAATTTAGAAGGGAGGTAACAAGCAAAGGCCGGAGCGGTGAGGAAACCTCCAAAAAAATACCCTATCTTTACACTGCACAGTTGCAGGTTTTGAGGCCAGTTATGGATTTGAGGCCGTAAGTATTTTTGATGTTTTTTGTCATTAAAAATGTTGAATAAAATTTGGCTATAATCTTGGTGAGCAATAGTGGAAAAGAAAGTAATGGGTTGTGTTGCGTTGTACTACTGATGACCTATCCTTTCAGTAGGTCAGGCATGTCAAAACTGAGGCCATCCAGATGTTTCAAAACTACAACTCCCAGCATGCCATAATAGCTGTAAGCTATCCAGTCCTGCTGGGAGTTGTAGTTGTGCAACAGCTGGCGGGCAACAGTTTGGACATGCCTGGTGTAGGTTGTCTCCATCATTTTTGTGTTGGAGTCACACCAGGCACCACCGCTGATGAGCTGTATGATGAGACGACACGTGCAGTGCGCAGATGGCGCCTCCCCTCTCTCTTTTGTTCCTGTGAAGCAATATTTTCACGGGCAAGGAACATAGATGTTTGCAATCAGATAAAGAATAGTGTTGAGAGCGAATATTCGAATATCGAATTTTTTTCGCGAATATCGGCACTTCGCTAATTCGCGAATATTTCGAATATAGTGATATAAATTCGATATTTCGAATATTCGTTTTTTTTTTTTTTTGTTTTTTTTATTATATTTTTTTCTTTCCCACTTCCCTAAAGTTGTTCTTACCTGTCCTTTGGATTCCTGGCTTCCTGGCTGCTCCAGTCAGTGCCCGTTGCCGCTTCTGCCGACTTGCGTGCTCATGGAGCGTCCCCATCACCATGGGAACGTCTCCATATACTAGAATGTACTGTCGGATTTGAGAATTACGTTGAAATCGCAATTCGATTATTTCAAGTTATAATAATCGAATTTCGATTTTAACTTAGCACTGCTATATTCCATATTCGTTAATTCTAGCCTAATATGGAATATAGCAGTGCTAAGTTAAAATCGAAATTCGATTATTATAACTTGAATTAATCGAATTGCGATTTCAACTTGGACCTGGTTTACTATGGTTGGCTTGGTAGAATTAGCGAATATGACGAATATATTCGTTATATTCCACAAAACGAATATGGCGAATGTATTCGTTATATTCCACAAAACGAAGATAACGAAATATTCTCCATCTTCATTTTAGCTACCTATTCATCAACTTCGCTAATTCTAGCAATCATATAGGAAAGTTTACTATAGAGACAGCAGCTAAGTTTAATTCGCTATGCGATTATATAACTGCTTTTTAAAAAAAAAAAAGGAATAGTTATAATACCTGATAATTATTATAATTATTCTATTTATAAAAAAAAAAAAAAGTAATATAATCGCATAGCGAAATAAACTTAGCTGTCTCTATAGTAAACTTTCCTATATGATTGCTAGAATTAGCGAAGTTGATGAATAGGTAGCTAAAACGAAGATGCAGAATACTTCGTTATCTTCGTTTTGTGGAATATGACGAATACATTCGTTATCTTCGTTTTGTGGAATATAACGAATATATTCGTCATATTCGCTAATTCTACCAAGCCATTGAAGCCAACCATAGTAAACCAGGTCCAAGTTGAAATCGCCATGCGATTAATATAACTCGAAGTAATCGCATGGCGATTTCAACTAGGTAATTACATTCCTCCGCTCTCACACTCCTTCATCCAGCATACAGCTGCTTCCCCAGGCTGTCAATCCAAGTCACCTCCCCCTCCTAACCCTACTATCCACAGCAAAGACAAAGACTTATATACTACCGGCACATACTGCAGCGCAGTGTCCCGCTCCACGTCTCACTCTGCCGATTCGGCTGTGTGCAGAGCAGTAGTTATGATTGCGATATTATGTCCCAGTTGTATATTCAGATTGTTACACCAGGGTGGAGGGGGGGGGGGGAGAGCTTGGACATAATATCGCTATCATAACTACTGCTCTGCACGCAGCCAAATCGGCAGAGTGAGACAAAAATTTGCATACAAAGATAGCCTAATCCCTAATTAAATAAATAAAAATACATACAGTACAAATATATATTACTGCATATGGTGTTACTTTACTTTATGAATAAAAATGAATAATTTATATACATGTATATGTGCGTGTATATAAATATATATTATAATTATTATTATTTATATTATTATATAACTTGTAATATATTTTTATATTTGTAAAAAATGCATTGCTAGTTATCAATAATATCAGTATTTACATTTCTATGCAGTCATGCATTGCGATTGGTAGTGGAACTATGTATATACACAATATACTGCTGCACTGGATATAAATATAACATAAAAAACTTCTGGGGACTTAAGCTTATATTAGCAAATGTATATCAAATGAACTTTACTGAGGCTCTGAATAAGGTTGCACCCCATCCCCCCTCCCCCTACAGGCAGTCTGTGAATGAGATCGCACGCTATCTCTCTACACACTGATGCCCTGCCCTCCCATTCACTGAAAGCCCGTAGACAAAAGGAACTCCCTGTTTGGGGGAAGGGGGGTATTGTCTGCAGGCTGAAAGTGCAGGTTATTTTCTGGCTGGAGACCCTTTCACTGCGCTTCTGGTGGAGTACAGTGTTTATTAACTAAAATCAGGACAATAGCTAAAATAATGACCAGCAATAAAAAATAGCAATACATATAAATAAGTGATAGATCCAGGAGCATACACAAACAAATAAATTAATATCCCATAAATACTGTAGGTCCTTCACTAACTGCCTGCTGTCTCTGTTATATGGCAAATTCCATTAAAAGGTTGAAGCGCTGACATTGATAGTTACTTACCAACTACTGCCACCTTGTCTATACTGCAACAAATTGCTGTAAACTTTGATACATATATATATATTCTCTATTCTCCTATTCTATGCTGCTACAATTCTATTAGAATATGGAAGTGTCTTATTCCCCTCTGTGAATCGGAACACTATCTAAGGCCTCTTTCACACTACAGTATGTCCATTTCAGTGTTTTGCGGTCCGTTTTTCACGGATCCGTTGTTCCGTTTTTTTGCTTCCGTTGTGGTTCCGTTTCTGTTCCGTTGTTCCGTTCCGTTTTTCCGTATGGCATATACAGTATACAGTAATTACATTGAAAAAATTGGGCTGGGCATAACATTTTCAATAGATGGTTCCGCAAAAAACGGAACGGATACGGAAGACATACGGATGCATTTCCGTATGTGTTCCGTTTTTTTTGCGGACCCATTGACTTGAATGGAGCCACGGACCGTGATTTGCGGCCAAATATAGGACATGTTCTATCTTTCAACGGAACGGAAAAACGGAAATACGGAAACGGAATGCATACGGAACACATTCCGTTTTTTTTGCAGAACCATTGAAATGAATGGTTCCGTATACGGACCGTATACGGAACGCAAAAAACGGACCGCAAAACGGAAAAAAAAAACGGTAGTGTGAAAGAGGCCTAACTCTGCTACATAAACTATGATATTTATGGGATATTAATTTATTTGTTTGTGTATGCTCCTGGATCTATCACTATTTTAAATGTATTGCTATTTTTTATTCATTGCTATATTTTATTGCTGGTCATTATTTTAGCTGCTATATTGATTTATTATATGTAAATATATTTTATATATTTATATTATATATACATTTACATATAGTATAATTAGTGTAATATTGTATAATTATTTTTTTAATACAGAGGTTATCTATATATGTCCATTATACTGTACAATACATTATATCTAAATCACCATACCTCATATGGATCATGGAATAAATAATTATACAATATTACACTAATTATACTATATGTAAATTTACATATAATATAAATACTGCATTAACATTCAGCCACTATAGGAACATAGTTAATAAATACACTGTATCCACTACTTCAGAGAAAAACAAATAAATAAAAATAAATATGGAAAACTCCATCAAGATACAAAACAATATACACTTGAAGGATAAAAAAAAACAGATGAATGCAATAATATTGATTGTGTATCTGACATACTTGAAGCAAACTATCTTATTACTTGAAATTGGGACATTCTCTAATAACTTTCTTATCCCCTAAACACTGAAGATATTTACATGCAAATCGCGATTCATATGCTAATGCCGCCCTTCATTAAGGTTGCAAGTACATACAAAAGGATCGACTAATGGTGTACATTGCAGTATTATACCTCAGTATCGCTGACTACACTGCCTGCGCCTGACTGGAAGCAAACTATCTTATTACTTGAAATTGTGACATTCTCTAATAACTTTCCTACCCCCCACTCTCAGTATGGCTACAATAGGATCTAAGGCCCCTTTCACACGGGCGAGGAGGGGCTGGAAGGGTTAAAAATAGGGCTCATGGGGTTAAGAATAAATAAAAAATAATAAACTACTGTACAATGGACTAACTATACATTCATATATTTATGTATCGATCACAATTATGATTCAGTACATCTAGAATATTAGACTATATATTTGCATATGCAGCTCTATAATATATCTGTATACACCGCTCCATTATGTCTTTAGATCTGTGATACAAGTGGATTAGATTTGGATAACACCTGGTGATACATTGTACCGGATTTTGTGCGGTCTACTGCATACAGATATATAATAGAGCGGTGTGTACAGATATATAACGAAGTGTTGTATACAGATATGTAATGGAGCAGTGTACAGTATACAGATATATAATGTAGTGGATACAGAGTGTATTTATTAGCTATGTTCCTATAGTGGCTGAATGTTATTACAGTATCGAAAAACAACATGTACAGTATGGATACATTTGTATTTAGCAAAGCCTTTTGAACATTTCCTCCTTGACGGCATTTATATTATATCTAATAACTTTCCTACCCCCCACTCTCAGTATGGCTACAATAGGATCTAAGGCCCCTTTCACATGGGTGAGCAGGGGCTGGAGGGGTTAAAAATAGGGCTGGAGGAGTTAAAAATAGGGCTGGAGAGGTTAATAAGGGGTATAATACTCAAGTATGTCAGATACACAATAAATATTATTGCATTCTTCTGTTTCCTACCCCCCCCCCCCCCCCCCCACACACACTCTCAGTATGGCTACAATAGGATCTAAGGCCCCTTTCACATGGGTGAGAAGGGGCTGGAGGGGTTAAAAATAGGCTGGAGGGGTTAATAAGGGGTATAATACTCAAGTATGTCTGATACACAATCAATATTATTGTATTCATCTGTTTCCTACCCCCACTCTCAGTATGGCTACAATAGGATCTAAGGCCCCTTTCACACGGGCGAGGAGGGGCTGGATGGGTTAAAAATTAATAAAAAATAATTTAACTCACCTTAATCCACTTGTTCGCGCAGCCCGTCTTCTCTTCTGTCTTCTTTCTTCAGGACCTGGGTAAAAGACCAGTGGTGACATCACTACGCTCATCACATGGTCCGTCACATGATCCATCACCATGGTGATAAGCGCAGTGACGTCACCACAGGTCTTTTACCCAGGTCCTGAAGAAAGAAGACAGAAGAGAAGACGGGCTGCGCGAACAAGTGGATTAAGGTGAGTTAAATTATTTTTTATTAATTTTAAACCCATCCAGCCCCTCCTCGCCCGTGTGAAAGGGGCCTTAGATCCTATTGTAGCCATACTGAGAGTGGGGGTAGGAAAGTTATTAGAGAATGTCACAATTTCAAGTAATAAGATAGTTTGCTTCAAGTTTGTCAGATACACAATCTATATTATTGCATTCATCTGTTTTTTTTATCCTTTAAGTGTATATTGTTTTGTATCTTGATGGAGTTTTCCATATTTATTTTTATTTATTTGTTTTTCTCTGAAGTAGTGGATACAGAGTGTATTTATTAGCTATGTTCCTATAGTGGCTGAATGTTAATACAGTATTTATATTATATATAAATTTACATATCGTATAATTAGTGTAATATTGTATAATTATTTATTCCATGATCCATATGAGGTATGGTGATTTAGATATAGTGTATTGTACAGTATAATGGACATATATAGATATAGATAGAAAGATAGATAACCTCTGTATTAAAAAATAATTATACAATATTACACTAATTATACTATATGTAAATTTATATATAATATAAATATATAAAATATATTTATATATAATAAATCAATATAGCAGCAACGCTGTATATATTGGTCTATTTTTGCCTGTAAACTTTTGGTGTATTTTAAAACTTACCCAGCGCTGGAGCTGTATTAATTTATTTATTTTTGTTTTTCATGTAACAATATTATTTGTTTTAATGGTGTCAGTGTTAACATCATAATTCATATTAGGTTTCCATTGCGCAATTGTGGAGAAAGAGATCCAACATTAAGAATAGCAAGAATAGGTGTGGGAATTGTCCTGGCAGAAGGGGGGGGGGGGGGGGCTGCCGTCAAGGAGGAAATGTTCAAAAGGCTTTGCTAAATACAAATGTATCCATACTGTACATGTTGTTTTTCGATACTGTAATAACATTCAGCCACTATAGGAACATAGCTAATAAATACACTCTATATCCACTACATTATATATCTGTATACTGTACACTGCTCCATTACATATCTGTATACAACACTTCGTTATATATCTGTACACACCGCTCTATTATATATCTGTATGCAGTAGACCGCACAAAATCCGGTACAATGTATCACCAGGTGTTATCCAAATCTAATCCACTTGTATCACAGATGTAAAGACATAATGGAGCGGTGTATACAGATATATTATAGAGCTGCATATGCAAATATATAGTCTAATATT